>NC_138369.1:56265414-56278818 GCF_054177405.1 Leptonychotes weddellii
TTATTTTTTTAAAGATTTTATTTATTTATTTGAGACAGAGAGAATGAGAGACAGAGAGCATGAGAGGGAGGAGGGTCAGAGGGAGAAGCAGACTCCCTGCCGAGCAGGGAGCCCGATGCGGGACTCGATCCAGGGACTCCAGGATCATGACCTGAGCCGAAGGCAGTCGCTTAACCAACTGAGCCACCCAGGCGCCCCTTATGTTCTTTTTTGTTTTTTTAAAGATGTATTTATTTGAGAGAGAGAGGGCATGAGTGGAGAGGGGGGTGGGGCAGAGGGAGAGGGAGAAGCAGACTTCCCGAAGAGCAGGGAGCCCGATACGGGGCTCAATCCCAGTACCCTGAGATCATGACCTGAGCGGAAGGCAGACACCAAACGGACTCAGCCACCCAAGTGCCCCCAGACTATGTTCTTATCTGGACCTCTAGGGTTTTCTTCTGTGCTCATGTGGCTGTAGTAGAATTTAGTCCCCTGTGGTTATAGGACTGAGGTCCTTATTTCTTCCTGGCTGTTGAAGAGGGCCATTCAGCTCCTGAGGCCACCTGCAGTTCCTTGTCACTTGGCCCTGATAGGCATTTTGTTTTCTTTCAGGACAGCAGGGGTGCATTTCTCTGCCTTCTGCCTCTGCCTTTGCACTCTAGACTCTTATTTGAAGGGCTTTTGTGATTAGGCTAGACCCATCCAGGTAATCTTTTGATTGACTCAAAGACTACTGATTAGAAACCTTAAATATGCCTGTGGAAATCCCTTTTACTATGTAATGTGAGGTAGTCAAGGGAGTGAGCTCATATTCACAGGGTGAGGGTCATTTGGGGTCATCTTAGAACTCTACCTACCACAGTGATTAAAATGGTTTTCCCTATACTAAAATAGAGGCCAATGGTTAGTTAATAATCCATTGGTGGGCAATAAAGATATTAATTGTGACAAATAGCTTAGAAACCTGTGCAGATTTCTCATGGGTATGAGAATTAATTAGACCAAATTTAGTTTGGAGGAATCTAAATCCCTTTATATTTTGAAGTGAGGATAGCCCATTAAAGATCCAGGACCTTCCAATAAATGGTCAAGTACAATTAGTTTTTTATGCATGTTTTATATTTTACAATCATACGTCACATATGTGATCCTTACTCTTGCAACTCCGGGGGAAGACCTACCAGCCATCAGGCCAAGCCTGCCAGGTGGTACTACTTTTCTGAATACAGTGTTTTATGACCTACCTATTGCACACTCCAACATTTGATTTTGCTAGTTAATCCAGAGCTGATGAGGTTCTCAGTTACTGATTAGGCTCACATGAAGCCAAAGTATAAAGATTGTAAATATTTACATTGGGGGTATACTTTTTGAGTGATTGGATGGTCACTGTCTGAAAGTAGCCCTTTCCTGGTATTTGGAAAGCTGAATCAATAATTCCTCTGCACAACTGCATAAAGCTTTTGTCTCCATTGCTCACCAGATGATGAACTTTAAATTTGTGTGTCTATTTTCTCACATCCCTCACTTATGACTCAGAGTCTCATGGGTGTATATTCATTGGTGGAGCTCAGGTCACCTGCTCTAGATGAGAGGGAGACTGAGTAAGTTTTCTGAGTTCTAGCTTACAGAGTTATAAGAGCTGTTTAGAAAAAAAAAGGTTATTAAATTTTTGTCATTATTTTGTTGATATTTTCCCCCCTCCCAATTAAACTGTTCCTTTTGATTTCTGGTTTTGACAGAAAGATCTCTTTCCTATTCAGTGATTATAGAAATAAACTCTCATATCTTCTTTTATATTTCAATTTTTAAAAATCATGAGTTAAATAGGTAATAGGGATTAAGGAGTACACTTGTGGTGAGTACCAGGTGTTGTATACCTGAAACTAATATTACACTGTATGTTCACTAACTGGAATTTAAATGAAAACTTAAAAAATTAAATCTTTAATATAGCTTAAGTATGAAGTAAGCATCTGATTGGTGTCTCTCCCCCCATATGGATGGCATTTGTCCCAATACCATTTATGGGACATCTATCTTAATTTGAAATGTTGCAGTTACTGTAAAGTAAATATGTATATGTGTGTATGTATGTATGTATGTGTATGTGTGTACACTATTCCTAATGACCTCTCTGTTCCAGCCTACCCACAGCAGTATGTGCCCACTTGACAGATCAGGGTTCCATCGGTTCATTCATTCACTCGTTTATTTAACAAATATTTATTAAATGCCTTTTATTGATGTAGTACTTTGCAGACTACAAAAGGGTAAGACATCAGGGCTTATTTCTATGTGTAGATGAGTTCAGATCTGTTTTGTTATGGATGAGGGAGGGTCTTAAAGTTTTGGCTTTATACTTTTAGGACTTTTTTGGTTCACCTTAGAGTAGTAGATTTCAACCTCCTAGTTTAAATTTTGGGCCCTTTCTCCTGAGGATTTTTGTACTGAAAATGATAGGAGTCAGGCTCTCCTTTACAGAACTAAATGGATTGGCATCTTAGGATCTAGCTGTGGTGTGCAAGGTAGACTTAAAGCAAGGCCCTTGACTAGAGAGATGTTTACTTGTGCATTACATAGTATTGAATATTAGAGCTGGAAGGCACTTTATTTTTTAATTTTTTTAAAGATTTTATTTATTCATTTGAGAGAGACAGAGACAGAGAGAGCACAAGCCAGGGGAGAGGCAGAGGGAGAAGCAGACTCCCCGCTGAGCTGGAAGCTCAACCCCAGGACCTGGAAATCATGACCTGAGCTGAAGGCAGATGCTTAATTATCTGAGCCACCCACGCGTCCCTGGAAGGCACTTTAAAGATTGAATTGACAACCTTATTTTTTTCATGAACTTTTAATTTTGGAATAATTTTGATTTTAGGGAAGTTGCCAAAATCGTACAGAGAGTTTTCGTATACTCCTCAGCTGGTTTCACTTTCCCCTAATGTTATCATCTTATGTTAACAGCACAGCCTTATTTTATATATGAGGACACATAGCCCTCAAAAAGTTAGTTTAGCTAAGGTTACAGTTCTGGTTGGTGGTAGAGGCAGACCAAGGACCCAGTAGGCAGCCTAGGTCTTCTAGTTGATGTTTTAAGTATTGTTTTCTTTTTCATGTGTTTGTTTTTTCCTTTCTTTCATGGGGTTCTTTGGGCATGAACTGAGAGAAAGACTACACAATACATAGTCCACTAGTCAATGTAGTCTTTGTAATTTATGCAATAATTTTTAAATCTAGGCTCCCTCCAATTCTTCGACACCAACAAGAACCAGGAGCAGGACATTTTCATTTACAGAGCAACTTGATGAAGGTACACCCAATAGAGAGGTAAGTTTGGAATTTCTTCTTTAATAAACCTCTTAGAAGAAGCTTATTAATCTAAAATGCAGGCTACTGTTGATAACAAAATGGAAAATTATTTTGACAGGTCAATTTTTAATTGTTAGGTATTTTTATTAATAACAACATTATTGTTTCTTTGTAAATAGTAGTTATGCTTTTGTAAAATATGTTTTCGTTGAGAATCTTAATTTAAGAGGACAATATACTCTGCCTTTAATAGTTGAGGTTTATAATAATTTGATAATAATTTGTTTAACATAGCATCAAATAGAAAAAAGTTCTATATTTTCAAGCTATTGATTGGAATCTGTGAACTTAACTCATTTTGTGTGACTTGCAGCTAGCCCCATAGCTCAGATTAGATTATTTTCAACTTTTTCTTGTGGTGAACTGCCACACAGGTTCAGAAGAGAGTAAAACAGAAATGCACAAATCAATGAATTATTATGAAGGAAACCACTGAGGTTCCAAAAGGAACCCTGCCAGCATTATAGCGCTGCCTTCTTCCCCCCAAAAAGATTACTATCATCCTGACCTCTTGGTATTTGTTTCTTTCCTTTTCTTTATAGTACCATGTAAGTATGCTTTCTGTTGTGAACATTATAAACATTTGGGTTGTTTACAGTTTGGGGTTATTATAAATTATGCTGCTGTGAACATCATTGTACATTTCTTTTGGTACACATGTACCTGCATTTCTTTTGCTTTGTACCTAGGAGTGGAACACTGAATCAAAAGGTATACAGAGTTTTAACACTTTAGAAGATAATGCCCACTGTTTTTCAGAATAGTTGTAGAACTTTACCTTTCTACCAGGAGTTTCTGAAAGTTGCTGGTGCTCTTCATTCTTGCTAGTCTCTTTAATTTCAGCCATTCTCATGGGTGTGTAGTGTTCTCTTATTTCTCTGATGACAAATAAGATTGTGCACTTTTCATCTCTGTGTTGGCCATTTGATATCTTTTTTTGTGAAGTGCTTGTTTATGTATCTTGCTCATTTTTCTCTTGGCTTGTCTTTTATTGATTTGTAGTTCTTTTTTATGTAGTGTGGATAGGAGTTTTTTTTATTAAGGTATAATTGACATATAACATTAATTTCATGTGTACTATATAGTGATTGGATATTTGAATACACTGAAATGATCACCACAATAAGTCTAGTTACCATCCATCACCATACATAGTTACACATTTTTTTTTTCTTATAATGAGTTTTTCTGTGTCTTGATGTTTCTTCTTCTTCTTTTTTTGTTTCAAGTTTTTATTTAAATTCCAGTTAACATATACAGATAGGAGTTTTTTATTGGCTATATGCCTAGCAGATAATCTTCTTCTGGCCTGTGGCTTGCCCTTTTATTCTCTTAATGGTGTCCTTAGATGAACTGAAATTCTTAGTTTTAATGTATTATAATTTATTAATATTTTATTTTCTGGCCAGTGTTTTTGTTTCTTATTACAGAATTCTTTTCTTACCCTGAGAGTATTTTCCTGTTTTACTTTTCAAAAATCATTTTTTTAAGAAGTATAGTGTACAACATAGTGATTTGACAAGTCTGTAAGTTACGTTGTGCTCACCAAAAGTGTGGCTGCCATCTGTCACCATACAAGGCTATTACAATATCTTTGACTCTATTCTCTATGCTGTACTTTTTATTCCTGTGACTTAATCATTCCATAATGGGATGCCTGTACCTCTTGCTCTCCTTCACCCATTTTGCCCATCCTCCCATATCCTGTTTCACTTTTCACATTTGGATCTACATTCCATTTGGAAATGATTTTTTTCAGCATGGTGTGAGGTAGGGATCAAGTCTGTGTGTCTCCCTCCCACCACCCAACCCGCCCATATGGCTATCCAGTTGTCCCATTCTTTCCACATTGCTCTACTGTGCTACCTTTTTTCAGAAATTAAGTGTCTATATTTGAGTAGATTTGTTTCTTTTTTTTTTTAAAGATTTTATTTATTTATTTGAGACAGAGAGAATGAGAGACAGAGAGCATGAGAGTGAGGAGGGTCAGAGGGAGAAGCAGACTCCCTGCCAAGCAGGGAGCCCGATGCGGGACTCGATCCCGGGACTCCAGGATCATGACCTGAGCCGAAGGCAGTCGCTTAACCAACTGAGCCACCCAGGCGCCCGAATAGATTTGTTTCTGAGCTCTCTATTCTGTTCCCTTGTTTGCTTTGTCTGTCTTTGATCTGATACCACACTGTCTTAGTAACAGTAGTTTTATATTAAATCTTGTCTTCTGTAGAGCAGGTCTTTGCTGTCTTGGTCAGTTTGGGCTGCTTTAACAAAATTCCATACGCTAGTAGATTAAACAGACATTTGTTTCTCACAGTTCCAGAGGCTGGGCAGTCCAGGATCAAGGTGCCAGCAGATTGGCTGTCTGGCCAGGGCTCTCTTACTGATTTGCAGGTAGCTATCTTCTCATTATGTCTTAGCATGGCCCTTCTTGGTACATACACC
Source organism: Leptonychotes weddellii (assembly GCF_054177405.1). Taxonomy (NCBI): domain Eukaryota; kingdom Metazoa; phylum Chordata; class Mammalia; order Carnivora; family Phocidae; genus Leptonychotes; species Leptonychotes weddellii. The sequence goes on from NC_138369.1 coordinate 56,271,202, forward strand.
TAGGAAGAAGGGGATGGGTGGGAGTAGGGGAAAGGTAGTTCTCCTGTCTCTTTCTCTTTTTATAAGGATACTAATCCCATCATGAAGGCCCCATCCTCTTGACCTTCTCTAATTAATTACCTCCCAAAGGCTCTGCCTCCAAATAACATCACATTGAGGGCTAGGGCTTCAATATGTGAATTTGGGGAGACACATTCAGTCCATAGCACTCCTACCTTGTTCTTCTTGAGTGTCTTAGTTATTCTTATTCCTTTCCATATAAATTTTAGAATTAGATTTTTTTTTTTAAAGATTTTATTTATTTATTTGACAGAGAGAGACACAGCGAGAGAGGGAACACAAGGAGGGGGAGTGGGAGAGGGAGAAGCAGGCTTCCCGCGGAGCAGGGAGCCCGATGTGGGGCTCGATGTGGGGCTCGATCCCAGGACCCTGGGATCATGACCTGAGCCGAAGGCAGACGCTTAACAACTGAGCCACCCAGGCGCCCCTAGAATTAGACTTTCAAGTCTCAGAAAAACAAACTCACAACGAAATGAAACACAGACAATGACAACAACAAAACAAACCTGTGGAGATTTTGATTGGGATTGTATTGATTCTATAGATTAGTTTGGAGAGAGTCTCAGTATTATAAATCAAATTTTATAACCTTTTCAGTATTATAAGCAGTACTGTACTGAGCATTGTACATAAACATTTATAATGCCATTCTTCTTCAAGATAGAATCCTAGGAATGGGATTGCTGGGTTATAGGATGGATTTCAAATTTAAAAATTTGAGAGGTATTTCCAAGTTGTTTTGATGAAAGTTACTTTATTTTTAATTTTTTCTAAGGTTACTTTAACACAAAAAAAATTTTAAACTTTTTATAGTAGATGTTGATAGCAAAATAAACACTTCATAGTATAGTTTTTGCATTCAAAGTTAATGGCATATTCTATGTCCTTGGCATGTCCTTGGCATTCTATGCCCTTGGCATAGACTATGTCCTTGGTGCATAGATTTAAATGATCTGACGAAGTTGTTTAAAGTATGAAGTATGTGCATGCTTTCTTGGGGATCTTATTTTCTTGTATATCACTTGCAGTATTACATCTCTTTGTGATTTCAAATTTAATGCTCTTGACCTTAGTTTATACATGTAACCAATTTGAATGAAAGCTGCAGTACTGAGTAGAACCATTTTGGCAATCAGTGTTGATAGCATCATTACTATATTCAGTATATTGGTTGGTTTTATAGTATATTGGTTTACACACAATACAGTTGAAACGCTGAAAATAACTTGTTGATTGCTACTATTGCTTTTTAATTTTTTTTTATTTTTATATATTTTTAAAGCTTTTTTGTGTAAGCAGTCTCTACACCCAACATGGGGCTCAAACTCATGATCCTCAGTCACATGTTCTTCTGACTGAGCCAAACAGGCACCCCTACTATTAACTTTTTAAAAAATATTTATTTTATCTAAGATGCTTTAAAACATTTTAATTGAATATATCTTTACAAAATAATCCTTTTTGAAAGGGATGATTTGAATATCCTTTTACAATAGGCTAAGTGAGCTAAAGGTTATTTTTTATTCCTTTCCAAATTCCCAAATTTCAATCCTAAAGATCCTGTACTTCATAGGTTTAACTAAAGAAGTGGTTTCTGATTGAAAGAGCAGCATCATCCCTTCATCTCCTTGCTTTTAAAGTGTTTCCTAACAACTCTAAAAGCTATTTTTGACCAATGTAATGGTCAGTTCAGTTTATTTTACAAAATTAAAGGACTTTCTAATTTCATAATTAAGTTATTGATTAAATGGGCATTACGTAAGAATTACCTTTTTATTCATCCTCCCACTCTGTGGGTTTAGATTTTGTTAAATCTCTGAGATAGAAGATCCCGACTTTCTGTTTTTAAATGTTATAATGTTCCTTTTTAGTAAAATGTGGAAGTTTAACTCAAAATATAAATATTTGTCCACCTTTTCAGTAAATACAGTAGTCTCTGTTATCCAGAATGCTTCAGAAGTAGATAGTTTCATTTAGATAATTTCCTGGATAATTAAAGTTTTTATATACCTCCTAATATGTCTGTTTTACTGTGTTAGTAAATACTATATGTAAATCTAAATAAGTCTGTCTTTGGTTGCAGGCTTCCTTATTATAAGGATATAAAAAATCATCTATATGATTCAGACATTGAAGGCAAAGGAGAACAGACTCAGATTGTGCTGACCCTAAGGTCTACAGGGCTCTGGCACTCTCTCATCATGTGCACATGCACGTTGACCATCCGCTTTCTTCTGGTGATCCTGGGCATAGCCTTGTTATCTTCAGCATAGAGCTTCCTTCCCCTTTTGTTGCTTGAGATGAATCTTTTTTGCCTCTCTAGAGCTGGATGCTTTAGAGTAGTAGAGAATGTAGGATCATGTGAAAGGCTGACTAGGCAGATGAGGCTACTATAGCCTCCTGCGCTCTGTTCCACTCTGATGATGTTTTTTTAATTGAGATTAAATTCCTATAACATAACATCTACAATTTCAAAGTGGCATTTCATATATTCACAGTGTTGTACATTCATCGCATCTCTCTAATTCCATGACATTTTCATTATTCCAAAAAGAAACCCCATACTCATTAAGCAGTTACTCCCCCGTGCTCCCTCTCCGCCAGCCCCAGGTGACCGCTAATCTGCTTACTGTCATTATGGATCCATTTATTCTGGATATTTTGTATAAATGGAACCATACAATTTGTAACCTTTTGTGTCTGGCTCTTTTAGCATGATGTTTTGAAGGTTTATCTATGTTGTAGCATGTTTCATACTTCATTCCTTTTTGTGGCTGAATCTAATGATTTTTCTAAGAGCATGAAGATCTGTTTATGTAATTTGTTTGGAGTAAGACCTGGTGTGGACTATTGAGAAGAGGATAGTTTTTGGAGTCATCTGGATCAGCCTGGATTTACTTGCTGGCTGAAGGACCTTTGAAAGTTAACTTTCCAGTAACTCAGATTTTCTCTTTGTAAAATGGAAATAATAATTCTTGTTTTGTGGGGGTTCACCAGCATGTAAATCTTCTAGCATGGTGCTTTGCACATAGTAGGTGCTCGTTAAGTTTTAAGTAGTTTCTGGGGGCAGCCATGGAAGATGGGAAGGTCTGCTCAGCTTACTTTGCTTAGGTCCCTACCTGAAGAGAGGGAAACAGATGGACCATTATGTAGACTAAGGTCCTAGGGATGTTATTGCTCTGTCTCTTTACTTGCTGAACTTTTGAAGGAAGGATTGATATCTTTACTTACCCTGCTCTCTAATTTGCTGTCTTTTGGACACACTTCCTCATAGTTTAGGCTTGTCCATTCTTATCCTTATCCTAGGGACTCGTCTAGCCAACATTTTCATATTGTTTTATTTTTTTGAAGATTTTATTTATTTATTTGACAGAGAGAGAGAGATAGCGAGAGCAGGAACACAGCAGGGGGAGTGGGAGAGGGAGAAGCAGGCTTCCCGCAGAGCAGGGAGTCCAATGTGGGGCTTGATCCCAGGACCCTGGAATCATAACCTGAGCTGAAGGCAGACACTTAACGACTAAGCCACCCAGGCACCCCTTCATATTGTTTTAAAATTAAATTCCAGAAATCAGTTTATTTTCTTAGAATCCTTTTTTGTTTGTTTGGTTTTTTGCTAAAAAAATGATGCATAGAAATAAATAGCTCTGGTTAATTGATTGATGGATTCCATTCTGTTTAGTAGATGTGTGTTCATAAATACCATACGTTTTTTTGCTTCCCTACGTGCAGAGAGACAGCCTGGAATGGTGGAGGGATCACAGGATATCATCCCTTACTGCCTGTGTGACTTTGGACAAAACTGCTTTTAACTTCTTAGAGCCTCAGCTTTCGCATCTTTAGAATTGTGTTATAATGAATATCTCCTCTCATAGGGTTCTTGTGAGGAGCAAGTGAATTTAGAAGTATGAAAATACTCATGATTTTTGAATCACATACAAAAGATTATTATGATACAGAAACAAAAAGGCTTTTTCTGTACCTGTCAGCTCTTGGATAGCACAGACACTAAATTTTTAATTGTGACATTACAAGGGAAGAAATAATGAAGTGTCAGGCTGCTTTGGATTGGAATGCTTTCCCAAACGTTGAGAAAGATGTCACTTTTTCTTCTTCTTCCTCCCCCTCCCCCCACCTTTTTAAATTTTGTTTTCAAACAATCTTTATACCCAACGTGGGGCTTGAACTCATAACCCTGAGATCAAGATTTGCATGCTCCACAGACTGAGCCAGCCAGGCGCCCCTCTTTTTTATTCTTCTTGGTCTGAGACATCTTTCAGAAATAAAATACCGCTTCTCTAGTTGTCTTTGCCATTCCAAGTCAGTTTGTACTATTCTATGACACTCTCAGCTTTTGATAATTCCTAAGCACATTTTATAAATTTATTCTATTTCAGGGCTACAGGCATTGTTCTTTAGGAGTTACTGAGAAGTATCTTGAAAGTAATGGGCGAGAAACATTTCTTCTTAAGTTTGGAATGAATTTTGCCCCTAAATAGATTGACTTTCAAAGCTGGTATGCTTTTACTTTGTTAGACATTAGACTGGAAGCTACCTGTCCCTACCATCTGTCAGTTAATGCAAGTATTTTACCCCTGTCAAGTTGCCTTAGTATCTATTCAGTTCTCATAGTTTCTTCTTTTTTTCTTTTCTTTTTTTTTTTTTAAAGATTTTATTTATTATTTGACAGAGAGAGAGCACAAGTAGGCAGAGAGGCAGGCAGAGGGAGAGGGAGAAGCAGGCTCTCCGCTGAGCAGGGAGCCCGATGTGGGGCTCGATCCTAGGACCCTGGGATCATGACCTGAGCCGAAGGCAGACGCTTAATGACTGAGCCATCCAGGCGCCCCTCTCATAGTTTTTTCTTTTGGTCAAATGATAGGATATGAGTTATATTAATAGGCTTCCTAATATTAAGCCAATTGTTCATTCCTTAAATCAACTCAACTGATCAGATTGCATTATTAATATTCTGCTGTACTCACTTTGATAGTTACTTTATATACATGTCTCCCAACTCTATTTGTAAGGAGAGTGGCTTGTACTTTTTGTGTTGTCTTTATCAGTTTTTATTAGTTGGGAAGCTTTTTATCTTCTTTCCCTCTCTTTTTTCCCCTCTCCCCCTCCATTTATTTAGATCTTCTTTAATTTTTTTCAAAAAAAGAAGTATGCTTTTCAGAATATAAGGTCTGTACTACTTTTGTTAAATTTATTTTCAAGTATTTTATTCTTCTGGATGTTACTGTAAACGGAATTATTTTCTTAATTTCATTTTTGGTTTTCTCATTGTCACTGTAGAAATAAAATTGATTTTTGTCAATTGATCTTATATCCTGCAACCTTGCAGAACTCATTTATTAGGTTCTAACAGTTATTTAGTAGATTACTTAGTATTTTCTATGTACAAGATCCTGTTATCTGCACACAGAGGTAGTTTTATATCTTCCTTTAATCTGGTTGCCTTTTATAACATTTTCTTCCTAGTTGCTCTGGCTAGGACCTTTAGTACAGTGTTGAACAGAAGTGGTGAAGGCAGACATACCTATCTCATTCCTGATCTTAGGGGGAAGGTATTCAGTCTTTTTGTCTTTAAGTATGATGTTATCTGTTGGAGTTAGTAAATTGCCTTTATTATGCTGAGAAAGTTCCCTTTCTTTCCTAATTTGTTGAGCATTCTTAGAAGCAGTGTTTAATTTTATCAAATGCTTTCTTTGTGTTTATTGAAATGGGCATGTGGTTTTGTCCTTTATTCTGTTGATATGGTGTATTATATTAATTGGTTTTTGGATGTTAAACTAACCTTGCATTCCTGGGATAAATCCCACTTGTTCATGGTGTACATCTTATATTGCTGGGTTTGATTTGCTAGTATTTTATTGTGGATTTTTGTGTCTATATTCATGAGATGTTGGTCTGTGGTTTTCTTTTTTGTGATGTCTGGTTTTGGTATCAGGATAATATTAGCCTTATAAAATGAGTTGGGAAGTATTCCCTCTGCTTATATTTTTTGGGAAGAGCTTGTGAAGATTAGTAGTAATTATTCAGATGTTTGGTATAATTTGCCAGTGAAGCCATCTGATCCTGGGCTTTTCTTTGTGGGAAGTGTTGTTTGTTGTTGTTGTTTTTTTTTTTAAGATTTATTTATTTACTTGAGAGAGTGCACATGAGTGAGCATGAGTTGGGGGAGGGGCAGAGGGAGAGGAGAGAGAAAGAATCCTCAAGCAGACTCCCCGCTTGTTGAGTATGCTGAGCATTTTCAGAATTAGAATGGCGAGCTGATCTTTCTTTCTTTAAGATTTTGTTTATTTTATTTGAGAGAGAGAGAGAGCATGAGTGAGAGAGAGAGACAGCAGGAACAGGGGGGAGAGGGAGAGGCAAAAGCAGACTCCCCCCTGAACAGGGAGACCAGTGTGGGGCTGATCCCAGGACCCAGAGATCATGACCTGATCTGAAGGCAGACGCTTAACCGACTGAGCCACCCAGGCGCCCTGCTAGCTGATCTTTGAAGACTTATTTTTCTTAAGCAGGTGCCCTAGGACTTAGTAGAAATTCCTTGAATCCATATTGCTGCTTCCTGGTTTCCTAGCCCGATATAACTTTCTTCCCATTTTTATATACCATTGGTCTTTTCAGTAGTGAGTAGGGCAAGGGAATGTTAACAGCTTGTGCTGATTTGCTACTTTTTTGTTTAGAGACTTTATATATAGTAGATATATTTATATAGACAAAATGGTCTTGAATTTATTCAAAATGATTTACCAAGGGCGCCTGGGTGGCTCAGTCGTTAAGCGTCTACCTTCAGCTCAGGTCATGATCCCAGGGTCCTGGGATCGAGTCCCACATCGGGCTCCCTGGTCAGCGGGAAGCCTGCTTCTCCCTCTCCCACTCCCCCTGCTTGTGTTCCCTCTCTCGCTGTCTCTCTCTCTCTGTTGAAAAATAAATAAAATCTTTAAAAAAAAAAAATGCAAAAAAAAAAAATGATTTACCCATGGTCTGTACTGAATGAATATTTTCTCATCTGCTGCTGCTGTCGACATGCTGTAAACAATTTTATTCTTGAATCTTTGATAGAGTATATTATGACAAACGCTTCTTAAAATGTACATTGTTAGAAATAAAAGCAGAATGAGTTTAATGTCCCCTACTAGTAAGTAAGTGTTGTAGCTGACATCTGTATATAACAGTATGTAGGAAGATAGAAACAAAACTTATACACACTTGCTAAGGTACTAAACTTTTTAGAGACCCTCCTCTACTAGGAGATACATTAATTCATAGGAGATATGCTAATTTGTTACATACAGTGAATGCTAGTGGATGCCTTAGGGCAGTCATTAGGACTTAATTTTCTCTTTGAACTCTGGTTAAGAAGGATGAAATAAGTCAATCAGAGAAAGACATGTATCATATGACCTCACTGATATGAGGAATTCTTAATCTCAGGAAACAAACTGAGGGTTGCTGGAGTGATGGGGGGTTGGGAGGGATGGGGTGGCTGGGTGATAGATATTGGGGAGGGTATGTGCTATGGTGAGCGCTGTGAATTGTGTAAAACTGATGAAT
>NC_138369.1:56278918-56287059 GCF_054177405.1 Leptonychotes weddellii
GTTCTAGAGGGTAGGGGGGTAGGAGGATGGGTTAGCCTGGTGATGGGTATTAAAGAGGGCACGTACTGCGTGGAGCACTGGGTGTTACACGCAAATAAAGAATCATGGAACACTACATCAAAAACTAATGATAAAAAAAAAAAAAAGAAGGACTAGGAGGGTTCTGTGCTGCCAAAGTTAGATTTAGTGCTACAAGACAGGAGCTGAAGTGGGGCTCCCAGCACTGGAGGAAAGAGGTGGAGAAAAGCTTTCGCTGACTGCTGCCTTGAGCTCTCTGTGGCCCATTATGAGAAGCTGGTGTCCCTAGGGAGGCCTCATGACCAAGAACTGAAGCAAACTCACATTGGCTTATTGTGACTGAGTCAGGGCTAGCCCCTATATTGCCATAGGGCAGGAAACTCAAACTGGAGCCTAGGGAATCAGATTGACTGGATAAGGAAAGATGAGTGCAGAAGGAAGGAGAAAGATGATACCTTCCTCAAAGTGAACCTGTAAATGAAAATTCTAAAACAATGCTAGGAAGGCAGCCAATAAAAACAGGAATTGGAATATAAATTTATCCTAGATGAAATTCAAATAATAGAATAGTCTAGAAAAGACTTTAAAACAAATATCTTTAATAAGATACATGCAGTAATAATTCTCTGAAAAAGAAGATAAAATTATGGGGGAAAAACAGACCAAAACAAAAGTAGATTAGGTAGATATGAAAAAGAACCAATTAGAAATCCTTGAAGTGAAAAAAAATTTGATATAAAAACATAGAATAAAACTCAGACAAGTCCCAATTCTTGGGAAAATCAGGGTATTTAAAAAGAATACAGAGTAATTCCGCCAAAAACTCATAGAGATAAAGAAATATATATATGTGAGAATAAGAGACATTATCTAATGGGAGTTTTAGGTATCTTCATGAATTTTAGACATAATATAACTTCAATCAATGTTAGTTCAACTGATGGCTTCACCTAAGGACCACGGAAGAGGTGACTTAAGTTCTTAATAGATTTGGATTAGAATTTGAACAGAGTTTGAGAGATATGGAGTTGAGACAGAATTTGATTGAGAATATTTGGGAACTGATGTAAGATTTTCATAGGCATAAGAAGCAAATGACAAGAACAGCAAGTGGGAAGAAAGGCTCTTTAGGTTTTGAGGTAGCTGTCAATGGAAACTAATTTTGATACACTTGGCTTTTACTTGGGCTAGGGGCAGGAGTGTAAATTGTTGTTTGGCAGCATCTTCCTTTGAAATGTTTGGTCAGCATGTTTTTCTATACTGGGTATCCGCTTTTTTGTTTTTTTCTTAAGATTTCAAATATACTCTTTACTGTGAAATTTTAAATTATTTTGTTGTGGGCCAGAGTGACTTCATTTCAAATGTTAATTTTGGAAGCCTAAGAGGAGTGAATTTGTATTGTCCTTAATTTAAAATCACATCCATTTCAAGGATGACCTTTCTGAGTTGCCAGGAGAGTTCAGATTTTCAACAAGAGTAGAAACTTGGATAGGTTGAGTGCCCAGAGCCAAACAGGCATCTAGTACATTTTAGTACCCCACTAATACTTAACTTTTAGGACCGGATGAAGAGTTACTGGAGGTTCTATAGTCATATCCATAACTCTACCATACTAAGATGAAAAGTGTAAGTTCTTAAGCTTGTGCAACATTTATTTTCTGATATAAGTTCTTTATATATAATATTATAACATAATATACATTAATTGCAGTTTTAATATTTGTAAAGGATTAGTTTTTTTTAGTTTTTATTTTGAAAAAATCATAGATCCACAGGTTTTAAAATTTTTTTAGGGAGGGCCTATGTACCTTTTACCCATTTTCTCCCAAAGATGTCTTGTATAACTATTGTATGCTATCAAAACGGGGGAATTGACATTGGTAAACTGTGTGACATCCACAGAGCTTATTCAGATTTCAGCAGTTTTACATATAAAAGTTCATTTTAATTATAATTTCTTCTAAATCCAATTCATGATTATTAATATTTTGGTGTATATAGTTTCTGAAAGAAGACTGAAGGACAGAAGAGAACACATATTACAAGAATTAGTATAAAAGAATTTATCCTTAAAACTTGTTATATGAATTTCAGTTTCAAAAGTTTCCTTTGTACATATTGGAGAAAACTATTTTTGTTTCTAAGTACAAAATAAATGATTTAAAATTTTATGTGTTTTGTCCTCCCCATAAATTTCAATGCTGTCTTTTCGAATGTATAAAAATGGTTAGTATTTGTTATATTAAGGCTTTGTGTTCTTTACCATGTATGGTTTTTTATTGGTTTAGACTCTTACACCAAATGGGCAGACATGCGGTGTGCAGTGGTGGCTGTTGCATATATCGTTTGTATGCCAGTAAGCAAGTTGGTCAGGTTGGGCTTTGAGTTTCTAAATGGCTCAACTCCTCTCCATTGCTAACCTTCCCAGGAACTTGTTATTTCTGTGGGTGGAGAGATGGTAGCAGTTGCGGTGGGGCAAGACCACTGTAGTGTTGTATATGCTGCGTGGAGAGGACACTTTGCAGCATGCTCTTACTGTGATCTCTTTTTCATTATCTGTTTTATTTTTATACCTCTGCTTCTTACACTGAATGAGACAGCTACTAGCCGGGATGATAGCAGAGCCTGCTTTTCTCTCTGAGTATACTATTTTTGCTTTGGATTCCTCCAAACAGCCTAAAACACAGACTGACAGTGTGGTGAGTCCTTCCACCGCTTTCTGCATTCCCTTTGTGGGGAAGCAAAGTAACTTGATAATTCTAGAAGCAAATCTCATGCTGCTTGTCACTGACTGTCTCTCAAAGCATCTTCAGTGCCCTGTTGCTAACCCTGCTCTAAAAAATCAGAGTGAATTGCTGAATTCTGATGGCTGGTGTGTTTTCTGGTAGCTTTTTAACAACAACAAAATAACACTGTTCTCATTAATGTGGTGAGGACTACCTTCAACTTGGTCTAAACTCTAAATTTTCTCTCTAGGGAATGTTTGCACATTAACTAAAAATGGTATGTATTACTAGAAATCTCTGTCTTACTATTGGTAGGAGGCCAAGAATATTTTGAGATGTGACTCAAATTTTAGGAAAAAAAAAGCATTGTATGTAAATCCGTAATTGAACAACATTGAGCAGGTAGGTAGATTCTACTGTAACAAATAATTACATCTTATTTTGGGAGAATACCAGTTTTCTATATATTAAACATCTGAAAAGAAGTAATTATCTCATTATTTTTCAATTGACTGAATTCATGCAATTTTGAATCTTGTGTATAATTTCACTCTGAGAAAGTAGACTGTTTTCATATGTGTCTTAAGTTCTTAATATAGGAAATTTAAAAACTTACAGATGTTTGATTGCCCAGTAAGGATAGCTTTTTTTGTTGCATTGGACACTGACTGACTTGGGATTAAGGTTTTCCTAAATGATGAGAACTGGTTTAATTTACTAAGTAGCTTATGATGAAATTAGAACATTTCTGTACTTAATCCATGCAGCCAGTAAAAACTTGGTCTGCATATGGTCAGTAGTAATCCTAAATTACATTCTGAACTTGGGGTTTGTTTTTTTTTTTAATTTTTTAAAAGATTTTATTTATTTGAGAGAGAGAGAACAAATGGGGTGGGGGCAGAGGGAGAGGGAGAAGCAGACTCCCCGCTGAGCAGGGAGCCCAACATAGGGCTTAATCCCAGGACCCTGGGATCATGACCTGAGCCAAAGGCAGATGCTTAACCTTCTGAGCCACTCAGGCACCCTGAGCTTGGTTTTAGAGAAGAAAGCACCTGAGGGTTTTAGTGGCGCCCTAGCTTGGATCTTAGGGCAGAGGGTCTCTCCTTTGTTCTGGCTATAAGTAACACTTCACTATTTTCAAAACTGGTTTGAGAGGGAGACAGGAGTCCCAGTTAAAGATAACTTACCAACTTACTTTAAAAACACAAAATGATATTACTTTATACTTCATGTAATAGTAACAGAGACTTAAAAGAAAAGAGCTCCAAGGCCCACTTCCATATACATAAAAGTAACTTAAGTACCTCTTCTATTGTGAAAAATGCTAATGATTTTAAAATAGAGGCTTTTTAACTATTTAAAAATAATTTAAGTAGACTAAAAGTTTTCATTAATCTTACTTAAATTTTGTTCAGATAAAAATTTCTCTCCATAACAAAGGGAGACAAAGGTAACAAAGGGAAACCATAGCATAACCTATAATGGAATACAAATTTAGTGAGGGTCTACTTGGGAGTTCATCAGCTGTTGACTTTTAGCTAATGCAGTTTTTTGAAAAATGACCCCGAATTCTAAAAATTGCTTAGTGCTCAGCGGTCAATAAATAGTTGTTGAAAGATTGAACAAAACATAATTGAAGATAAATCTGGCAGGGAACCTGTGTGTGCTTTTAAATTAAATGCACGTTAGAGTAGAAGAATTTTTCTCTTGTCTTAGAATTGCCTCCAGGAGAAGGTATTGGTGACAGTTGAGTATTGACATGTGTTGAGCTTCTCTCTGGGAGAAGGACTTCAGAAGTCTTTTTATACTGAAGGAAGTAACTGCATAAGGATTTGACAAGCATATACTGAACTTCTACCACCAGTCAGGCAGAAGTTAGGTCCTGGGGACCAAGACAAAAATACAGGGTTCCTGCCCTCCAAGAGTTTATAGTTTAGTATGGAGACATATGCTTGAAATACAAAGGAATTAAACCTTCACAGAAGAAACTATAGGTATAGGGAATGTGTTAGCCCTCAGGCAAGCCATATGAAGCTTCATTAAAGAAGCTGCATTTGAAAGTTGAAAGGTAAATGAGAATTTGCTGGGCAGAAATGAAGAAGGCATTTCAGGTAGTTTCAAAATCTTTAATTTGCTTATACAGTTTTGTAATTTAAATTTACAAGGTAACATGACCAATTCTTTCTTTAACTGCCATGCATTATACATATATTGAAATATATATGCAGGGAGGGAAAGTTTTTAAATGTTAGGTTGTGTTTGGCTGGTAGGGTGATAGGTCAAACAATTATAGAATAGCTTTTTGTATGGATCACAATCATGTGGCAAGTAATTTAGAGTAGAATATGGACTCTCTCACCACTCTTCCTCCTAACTTAAAATATTTTAGGGAACCATTTCATTTCCTTTCTCCATAATTTAACTGTTAATTTTCAAAATATGGACTGAAAGACTTGTCAAACTCTATAAAGTATGTTTTTGATTGTATAGTGTGTAGTGTAGTATATTTTTAGGGCCAGCAAGCATTAATTATCACGCTACACAAATATAGCCATATATACAACTTGCAATTCTTTGAAATGGCAGAGAACAGGAAGATAAAAGTTATGTTCCCCCAACTTTTCTCCCCTGTGTATAACTCAAAGGAAAATGTCTTGGACTGATAAAATTTGATGACTTTTTTTTTTCTTTCCCTGAAAGAGAGAGAGAGAGAGAGTGTCTGCATACAAGCAGAGGGTAGGGGGAGCAAAGGGAGAGGGAGAGAGAGAATCTTAAGCAGGCTCCACACCCAAAACTCTTTTTATATTAGAGGGAGAAGGTATTTCAGTTGTTATTAGAGAAAAATCCAAACCAAAAGTGTAAGTAGTGATAGTGGTATAAGAACTCTCACGTCCCCCAATATCCTCAGTTAATAACTCATCTTATTTATTATCATACACCTGCACTTCTCTAACCACCGACCCACACATGCACACCTCCCTTCCTCTGTCTCCATCTCTGTTGCATTATTAGCAAATTTCAAAACCTTATTCCATCTGAATGTTTTGGTATGTATTTCTAAAAGATAATGACTAAAAATATATAACACAATACATTTATCACACCTAAAAATTAATAATTTCTTAGTATCAAATACCTAATGAGAGTTCAAAAATTTGAGAACACTTGCAAGGCCAAGTGCCTTCTCCGCTTATATTTAAGAATAAGTAAGGTCAGTTATTTGACCCTTCCTTGGTCCACTATGGAAATGTATGGGAAACGTCTAATTTAACTACCAACTTACTGAAACATAGTGGCTAGTATTTGCTCTAATGCTTTGTTTAAAATTTAAAAGTTATTTTATCATGAGCTACTTACATAGCTCTAATTTTGGTTAGTGTATTACGAAGGCAGTATAGAAGTTTGAATCTCGAACAATCTCATTCATTATCATGGAACCAATGCCAGAATGATGTAGTGTCACTTAGAACATTCATCATACTAACAGAACAAAACAAAAAGCTTTCATTTGTGGAAGATTTTTTAATTATAAGTTTTTCTGAAAATTGCCATAATAATTTCATTTAGATTGCTGGTTTCAGATGAATGAGGCATTTCCATTTCTTGTTAGGAAGATGTGTTTCAGGTCTTAGCCTAAATAACTTTAATTTGAGTATTATCTTATCATAGGGAACATTTGACATTTTTCTGGATAGTTGTCTATTTGAATGAGTTTTGCTAATTGAATCCCTGATGTTAATTTTGTCATGGGGGACAAAACCGGGAACATTATAATGGGGAGAGGTATGTGATTAGTTTAAAATAAACTTTGCTACATACTAATCTTTGCTATTTAGTTACATATATTATAGCAAAATAAATTTTCTAAATACTCACCATACTAGTTTTGCCTTGCATGAAAACATTCTAATAAATGAACTAATTTTGTTTGATAAATGTATCTAATAGGTCTTGGTACTTGGTTTTTGTTCTTAACAGTTTTAAAAGCTCAGCTTTTTGTTTCTTTTCCTTATGATGTTTCTTTGTTTTTCTTAGAATGCATCTATCCAAGCCACGAAATCTTCCGACAGTGTTAATGGAAGTGAACCAACAACTCCTCAGGTCTGTTACTGATGTTGTTTTAGAAAATAGCAAGTCGTTTCAGAGTGTTGGTCAATCTATATTATTAGCACCTGACCTTCTATTGAAATAGTGATGTCCATACATTTCATATAATATGTATGGTAGATCCAGGTTGGTTGATGCTTTCTTGGAAACAGTTTTAAATGAAAGTAGTTCATGTATGTACACCAGTCATGTAACATGCCATTGTTACTCATTTAAAAAATTAATGGCAGTGAAGAGAAAAATTTTGAAAAAAAGGAATCTGACTTTATAGTTGTAAAAGATTATGGACAGTTTATATCTAAAGATATTGAGTTACTTAATTTAGAAGGTGGGGATATGGAGGAAATGGGATTTCTCTTAAAGTTTGCTCTAATGCATAGTATTTTACTTGTGTTATCTTTGATTTAGAAGTTATTTGGGGGAGTACAGCTCAAGTGACATTTTTTTACTCTTTCCAAAAAAGAAAGAAAAAAATTCATTAAAAATGTCATAATGGCAGCAGTGTCTGAGATGAACATTTGTTTACTTTGGCTTTGATGATGATATAATCATTAACCTGGCCATTCTCAGCAGTCTCTAATGTAGGGCAAAAACATTTTTAATCTGTGAACCTGGAGCATATATGTAGACAATTTATGAGCTAAATGATCTATGAACTAAATTATGTAGACTAAACATTCTAAAGTATTGTCTAGCAAATGTATGGATTATAGCTTCCCAAACTCCATGAACAGATTTTGTGAACTGAGAACCTCATTCCTTTCATGGGGGCTGGTCAAGTTCTAGGCGTAGTCCAAGTCCCTGAGCTTGTTGACTCTGGCTTTGCCCGGACTCCCTAGTTAATTCAAAGTCCTCTACAAATACATCATTTTCTATGAGCGCCATGAAGTAGGGGTAAAATATTTGGATGCACCAATGGTACTGGACAGATCCAGTGATCTTTAGTGAATATTATTAAAAAATATTATTTAGAATGCCAATTTTTCTCTCTTAAAGAATAGTCCAGAAAGACTAAATACTGTTATGAATACAAAAACTAGAATGAATGATAACCAGTTTTATAACACATTCAGGAGAAATTTAAGTTTTCATTAAGGTGAAGAATGAGCATGCATAATGTTCAGGAAGTAAGCCCACTGAAGGCTTTGAACTTTCTTTAAAAAATACAACTATTTTGGGGGGGTGGAGCAAGATGGCGGAGGAGTAGGAGACCTGGATTTCGTCTCCTCTCAGGAATTCAGCTGGATAGGGATCAAACCATTCTGAACACCTACAAACTCAACAGGAGAT
>NC_138369.1:56287559-56334081 GCF_054177405.1 Leptonychotes weddellii
GTTGACCTATTTTTATTGATTTTGAGAGGGGTTCTCTGTGCTTCCTGGATTTTGATGCCTGTTTCCTTCCCCAAATTAGGGAAGGTCTCTGCTGTAATTTGCTCCAATATACCTTCTGTAGAGGCAATCTCTTAAACAAGTTTTGCTTGTTTTAGAACTTTATATAAGTAGCCTCATGTGTGTAGTATGTACTCTTTTGTAGGGCTTCTTTCACTCACCATAGTGTTTTTGAGATTTCATCCACGTTGTGGTTATCAGTAGTTTGTTCCTTTACATTTTTGTGTAGGATTCCTTTGAAGAAATATTGTACAGTTTATTTGCCTGTTAATGGACACCTAGGCTGTTTCCAGTTTTCGACTATTATGAATAGAGCTACTAAACATTATTGTAGAATCTTTTTGTGGATGTGTTTTCATTTCTTTCTTTTTCTTTTTGACTGTTATAGATTGTGTACTAATACTTTTTGATGATTTCTAGAGTAACATATACTGTATCTGTAAAATGATGTGTTTGATATATCTCATTTTGACCAAAGCATTGAATGTTTAAATATCTCTTATTAGATCATCATTATCATATTGACAGATTAAGATATAACTGAACAAATGTGTACTAAGTAGGTGTTTTATGGAAAGCACTGTGAGAAAGAGACAGAGATAGGGAATATGGATTCTTTTCTAAATGAGCATAAAGTCTGGGGTGAGGGTGTTTGTGTGAAGAAGAGATAATGACAGGAAAACTTAGTGTTTACTGCATATAATACACTATTTTAAATATTTTAAATGTTTTCATTCATTTAATTCTTATATAACAATCCTACTAGGGTAGTACTGTTACTATTTTCATTTTGAAACACGGAGGCCTTAAAACTACAAACTACTAAGTGGTAAAGCTGCAATTCACATCAGGGAATTTGGTTCAGAGTCTGTGTTCTTAATCACTGTGCTGTGATGTCACTGTAGTTATTCTGGGGCATAAACAGCTCAGTTGTTATACCAGCATGTAAGTAACTAATGGTGAGTTGGAATGCAATAAGCGCTCCAGTAATGGTTCTAGTAAAAGGTAAGGCCATCAAGAGAGGTTATTTCTGATGAGTGAGATCTGAGGTTTCCTAGAAGAGCTGACATTCGAGCTGAGTTCTGAAGGATGTCTGGGTTTTCCTATGCAGGGAAATTATGGGCAGTGGTACAGAGGCACACAATGATGCATTTGTTCTGGGGCAGGAAGTTGCCTGTTATGACTCAAGGTTTTGGTACATGGAGGGGTGAATTTACAGAGAAAAGGGTCTTGGAAATGGGAACCTTAAATATAAGCTAAGGATTTTGAACTTTATATTAAATGGGAATCCAGTTTAAGAATTGGAATGAAATGGTCTGGATGATGTTTTAGGAAGACAATTCTGTGGTGACAGTGCAACAGGGTAGATTGGGGTAAGAGATTAGAGGCAAGAGAACACAAGGCTGCTGCAGGTATCCAGCTGATAAAAGGATAAGGGTCTGAACAAGAACAATGTTGGGGGAATAAAAGGAGGGGTTGAAAACAGGGTCAAAGGGGAGACAGAAAGGAATTAAAAGTAACTGTAATGTGTTCATTTATTTTTGCATATACATTTCTCCTTCTCTAACCTCCTTCAGTTTTTTCAAAAATGAATTATAAATCGGTGAATGTCTTTGGATCAGAAACCTGACAACAGTTGGCACCAGTGGGAGTTTAGTTTTTCACATATCAGAAGGCCTGAGGATTAAGGGCCCTTCTCCCTTTAGCCTCTTGTCCCCCCACATCCTTGCCACTGCCTTTCACCCTCACTACTACAAGTTGGCCTCCAAAAATTGCATCTTCATTTTAGATAGGAGGAAAGACCGAAGACAAGGACTAAAGCCATATTCCTTTTTATAAAGAAAATAATACCTGTCCTAGAAGGTTCTCTTTTATAGATTTCCACTTAGTGTAAATAGTACAATAGTGGCTGAACTTATTACACCTTTGTAACCAACACTCCAAATCAAGTAACAGAAATTACCAGTATCCCAGAAGCCCTTGTGCTCCCTTCCATTCCCTGCTCTTACTCCCAAGGGTAACTTCTATCTGACATCTAGGTTAATTTTGCCTGTTTTTGAAATTTATGTAAACAGAATAAAAATGGGTACTCTTGTGTCTGTCTTCTTTTGCTCGATACTTTATTTATGAGGTTCGTCTATATTGTTGTGGTTGTAAATCATTCTCATTGCTGTCTAGTATTCCGTTGGTGAACAGACTGCAATGTGTCCCTTCGGTTATTCGTAGTCATCAATAGTAGCTTCAAGTTTGGGGCTATTTTGAATAAGGTTGCTATAAACTATCTAGTTTGTCTTTTGTTGAACATATTTACACCTTTCTATTGAGTATATACATAATAGTGAAATTACTGATTCAGATTGTGTACACGTGTTTAGTTTTAGTAAATACCGACAAATAGTTTTCCAAAGTGGACTGCTCCACATCCTTACCAATACTTGGTGTTTTCCATAGTTTTAATTTTAGCCATTTTGATGGATGTACGGGCGTATCTCCTGTGGCTTTAATTTGAATTTGGGAAGGTGAATGTTTTTACCTGGGTGTATTGTTACTCTGAACAAAACTGGGGTCTGGTAAAAAGAAAGAAAGGAAGATTGGATATCAGATGGTAGCCAGTATATATTGTTCACCTTAAGCCAGTCAAACTTCGGAGTACTACATATGTATTGATTTATTACTCCTCACAACTAACCTATGAGGTGAGTAGTTGTTATCCCCATTTTACTTATGAAGAAACAGAGGCACAGAAGGTTAAGTCACTTGTTCAAGGTCATATTGCCAGTAAATGGGACAGCTAAGATTTGGTCCCAAGATGTCTGGTTTCATAGCCTGTGCTCTTAGCTACCACATCATATAATCAGAAGACTCTGCCACATAAGCTTGTATATGACATTCTTATTTGTAAGTTTGTTTTTTGTTTTAGTCTCCTTTCTCTAATATTAATGACAGTTGCTAATGTTTATTGAGTATTTGCTACATTGTAAGCACTTTGCATGTATTAACTCATTAGTCCTTGTGGCCTCCATATGAGGTGGCTGGTTTAATTATAATTATTTTTTTTTATCATCCCCATTTTACAGAGGGGGAATAAGACTAGTGAAGTGATTTGGTCAGGGTCGTGTAGAACATAGTGGTGGAGCCAGGGTTTGAACTCAGGCACCCTTACTCAACAGTCCGCAGGCTGAATCACTATACTCAAACATGTTACTTCCCAATATGGTGGAGGTGGCAGTTATTAAGTGTATCAGCTTCTGCAAATACATGTCTTTGACATTGTTCATTAGCTTTTGGCTGACCCTAAACCAACTATTTCTAGTGTTATTCAAACTTGCTTCACCTATTTGTCCTAGGGCAACTTACTGTGTGAAGGGAAAAGCACTTTTGGCTTAGGTCAGAAGTGGCTGGTAATGGCATATCAGTAAAGCAGTTCTGAAAGGTTTTTGAGCATAAAGGTCTCTCCTCTTCCTTTTTTCTCCATCTCCCCCCTCCCCTAGTATATGGGTAAAACTTATACATTATGAAAAACCCTAGAAAGTGTAAAAAAATATAAAAAATGAAAATTTAAAAAACCACCTAAAATTTTACCACGCAGAATCACTCACTGTTAACTTTTGGTGTTTATTCTTAATGGCCTGATTCTAAGGGTGTTTGTGTGAACATACACATATGTTTACACCTATGTATGTATATTGAAAAGTACATGTCATTGCTGTAAATCAAAATGAGTTCACAGTATGCATATTGTTTTCTAACTTGGTTTTTCCCATTTAATAGTATGTCTTGAACCTCCCTTCATATATTATAATTTACATCGTGTATCCTCTAGTGGTGTACATTTGGGTTTCTTCCAGTTTTGACTATTACAAACAACCTGTGATAAATCTCTGTGCATATGAAGGGGGTGGGGCATGTTATCCCCTCTTACTTACTTCCACCTTGCCTAATACTATTACTAAATCTCTAAAATGCCTGAGTAAAGTATTCTTGGTTTGATTTTTAAAATTGGATACTAAAGAGAATCTTTTTGTTTTCCTGTAATCTTTGCCCACACATGACCTCAGTCTTCTCTGAGCATTTATTCCTGGCATTGCTGAGATCTTGCAGGTGACCCTGTGGCACTAATGAGAATGAGTTTGTTGGAAACACCTGTTAAATACTGACTGCTGTCATCTGAACAAAATACTGCAGTTTAAAGCAGCTTGTTGAATTACACTATTTTTCATTGTTACCAGTCAAATGAATGTGTTATTCAAATTAATTAAGATAACAGCTCTTGCTTATCACTATTTCTTTTTTTTTTTTTAAGGATTTTATTTATTTATTTGACAGAGAGATAGAGAGCACAAGTAGGCAGAGTGGCAGGCGGAGGGAGAAGCCTGCTCTCCGCTGAGCAGGGAGCCGGACGCAGGGCTCGATCCCAGGACCCCAGGATCATGACCTGAGCCGAAGGCAGTCGCTTAACCAACTGAGCCACCCAGGCGCCCGCTTATTACTATTTCTAACATCAGACTTAGTGATCTGTGCAGAGGGACTCTAGCTCAGACTTTTCAGCTGCCCTCCATGATTTTTTAATGTTTTTTTTTTTAAAGATTTTATTTATTTTTTTGACAGAGAGAGACATAGCGAGAGCAAGAACACAAGCAGGGGGAGTGGGAGAGGGAGAAGCAGGCTTCCTGCAGAGCAGGGAGCCTGATGCGGGGCTCGATCCCAGGACCCTGGGATCATGACCTGAGCCGAAGGCAGACGCTTAACGACTGAGCCACCCAGGCGCCCTTTAATGCTTATTTTTATTCCCAGTAGACAGAATGATAATTAGAGCAGAGCTGGATGCCACTAGTCAGCTCTGCCTGGCTTTCTCTTATTGAACAAAGTGGGCTCACTAAACATTACCCTCACCCTTCCCGCATTCCCCTCTTTTGTTGAAGGGAGTGATAAGGAATCATCACCTCCATACAGACTCAAGGTAAAGCCCACTTGATTTCAGCCACACACTTCACACTTCATATTATATACTCTGCTTTTAGGCACTGGGTATGTACTACTGAGGCAGATATCACTGCTTCCAAGGATCTTACAGTTGAGGGGACGAATCCTCACAGCATACCTGTGAGGTCAGCTGGGAAAGCATGGCATCCGTCTTTTTTACAGATGTGCAAACTGAAGGGAAGTGACTTAGTGAAGCTTGTTCCACTGTTCGGTGACGAACCTGGGGACCTACACCTGAGTCCTCTGACTCCAGGTCCAGTGCTTTTTCAGAAATAACCAGATGTCTCTTGTTTTTCAGAAAACAATGTATTTTTTTTATTTCATTTATTTTATTTTTTTAAAGATTTTATTTATTTGTATATCAGAGAGAGAGAGAGCACAAGCAGGGGGAACAGCAGGCAGAGGGAGAAGCAGACTCCCCGCTGAGCCCGGAGCCCGATGCAGGAGAGCCGAAGGCAGACGTTTAACTGACTGAGACACCCAGGTGTCCCCAGAAAACAATGTATTATGTACAATGTCAGGAATATAAATTGAATTTGTTAAAGCCTTTTTTTTTTTTAAGATTTTATTTATTCATTTGAGACACAGAGATAGAGAGAGAGCATGAGCAGGGGGAGAGGCAGAGGGAGAGGGAGAAGCAGACTCCCTGCTGAGCCAGGAGCCCAATGTGGGGCTCCATCCCAGGACCCTGGGATAATGACCTGAGCTGAAGGCAGACGCTTAACCATCTGAACCACCCAGGCGCCCAATGTTAGAGTTTTTAATAGATTATTGATGGTGATAGAGAATACTGAAAGTCTAAATGTGCATTTTAACCATGTTTCATTGGATTTTGGTTACAGTCTGGTGACATGCAGTCTTTTGCACAGAAGCTCCAGCTCCGGGTGCTTTCCATGGAGTCTTTGTTTCGAAGTCCACTAAAGGAATCTCTCTTCCGATCCTCTTCTAAAGAGTCTTTGGTACGAACGTCTTCCAGAGAGTCCCTGAATCGATTTGACCTGGACTCCTCTGTGGCCACCTTTGATCCATCCTCTGATATGGAGAGTGAGCCTGAAGACTCACTCCCTAATTTAGACAGTCTCAGCAAAGAACAGTTGATTCAGTTGTTGCGAAGAATGGAGCGAAGGTTGAATAGCTACAAAGGAAAATGTTCTGAGGTAGGAGCATGACTTTTTTGCCTATATGAAAAGTTTTCCCATTGTTCTCTGATTCATGTTACTGTATGGCTTTTACTCTTGTGGTTGCTTAAACTGTTGATTCCCTAGATACACTGATTATGAAGGGTGGGTAGTTTGTGGCATTATCTAGTTAAAAGATTTTCAGGTAAACAGAAGCCCTTTGGCAAGACAGTTAGTAAAATTTTGGAGAGGATCACTGTCTGTAGCTTTCTGGTTTGCACATTCTGTGCCCCTTTTTTCCCCCCGCCCCTCTCTCCAAAGTTGCTTGGACACTTAGTGCACAGTGCCTCGTCTTTCCTCCTCACATCCCCGCCCTTGTTCATCCTCTAAGTGCTGTAGTTCCAGAATGACCTCTTCGGCCAACCAGATTTCCATTACTACTGATCCCAGTTATGTTTTAGGTAGTCTGATTTTCTGACACATTTGGTTCATGCTCATTTTACCTACATTTAAACTTTGCTTCAAATGAATCTTTAACTGCTAAAGCCCTTGAGGATGACTCTCTGTGGTCTAAGAGAGGAAGTAGTCCTGCTCCATCTCTCTTTTCTATTCTTCCTTTCGGGCTGAATTATATTAGTTGCCCTGTGTAGTTAAAACAATTTATCTTCAGGAAAGCCTTTCTGGAGCAAGTTGCCCATGGATTTTTTTTTTTAAGACAGTGCATAATGTCTTATTGTCTTAACAGTTTGTAACCCAGCATTGTAGTTAACTTTAAGTAATGAATAATAAAGTTCAAGGTTTGTATATAAAGTTAGCCATAACTTCTATTTCCAGTTATGGCTACAATATGTGTAATTTTACCCTGCAGCCAAAAATAACAACAGAAACCCCTAATGAAACTATAAAATATCTTTTTAAAACTAGTACTGACAAAATAGAAAGGAAATATTAGGCGAAAATCTATCAGTTGGCTGGACTCTAGAGATGTAAACAGCATTAAAGCCATCTTTAATTTCATGAGGTACTTGTGGAATCAGGTAACTTTTTCCTTTAAATTTCTTTTTCTTTTCTTTTCTTTTTTTTTTTAAGATTTTATTTATTTGAGAGAGAGAGAGCAGGGGGAGGGGCAAAGGGAGAGAGAGAGAATCTCAAGCAGACTCCCGGCTGACTACAGAGCCTGATGCAGGGCTTGATTTCATGACCCTGAGCTCATGACCTGAGCCAAAATCAGGAGTTAGACGCTTAACTGACCGAGCCACCCAGGTGCACCATTTATTTTTTATTTCTATCCAAGTTAATAATGGTCCTGAATTTGTTGTTGTTGACTTATCCATGGCTTCTAAGTTTGAAGCTGGGGCAGTAGTATAATTAGTATTTAAGTATGTAAGACACTATGCCTTTTATGTTTATAGTGCCATTGAATTTTACACTGTCTCTGTGAAGTAGATATTAATTAGCTCTGTTTTGTAGAATAGGGATTAGAGACTCCTAGAGACTTAATCATAGAGATTAAATAATGTGCTTAAAGTCACACAGGTAGCAGTTAAGAAACTGTGGATTTGATTTTTTTTTTAAAGATTTTATTTATTTATTTGATAGAGAGAGATAGTGAGAGCAGGAACACAAGCAGGGGGAGTGGGAGAGGGAGAAGCAGACATCCCGCGGAGCAGGGAGCCTGATGCGGGGCTCAATCCCAGGACCCTGGGATCATGACCTGAGCCGAAGGCAGACGCTTAACGACTGAGCCACCCAGGTGCCCCTGTGGATTTGATTTTAGGTCTTTCTGGTTGGTTTCCATTCCTCTGTGCCACCCCAAGTCGAGTCATGCAGCCTATTAGGGATGAAAAGAGCACGTAGTCTTTGTTTTTTTTTTAAGATTTTATTTATTTATTTGGCAGAGAGAGAGATACAGCGAGAGAGGGAACACAAGCAGGGGAAATGGGAGAGGGAGAAGCAGGCTTCCCGCTGAGCAGAGAGCCCAATGCGGGGCTCGATCCCGGGACCCTGGGATCATGACCTGAGCTGAAGGCAGACGCTTAATGACTGAGCCACCCAGGTGCCCCGAGCACGTAGTCTTTGTCTCTGTCTTTCCTTGGCACTGTAGGTAACCAGGATAAAATAGTGCTATAAGTGACATCTAATTGTTAGGTTACTCTTCCACCTGTCCTACTCCCCACTTTCTGAATACCATTTTCCTATCCAGTAATAAAGATACCTAGCTTAAGGTAATAAGAGGAGGAGGATCGTGGTCTTTGGCAGAATTTTTTTTTCTTCTTTATTGCTGGACTCACCTTCCATTGCTGCTTGCCTCTCAAGACATCAGCAGATGTGTTTGGGGGCACACAGCAACCTTCCAAGGGAAATGGCAGGGCTCAGAATAGGGGAGTACTTCCTCCTAAAGCTGTAGCCTATGTCTTCAGAGTCCTCTTGTACTTCTAAAGTAGGGTCCAAATAATTCAGTGGAGCCATGTGCTTATTTTTCAGATGAATAATGCTAATTAATAGATTAAAAGATTTGTTAATCCATAATTTCATCAGGTTGTGCTAGAATGTTCAAATATCCTATTTAATTAGGTTAAATGTTTAAACATCTCTTTAGGACCAAAATTACCAGTTTTCATATGTTGGTTATAAGTTCCTTTCCTCAGATTTTTACCTAGACATAGTCACAATTCCTATAATCAGAGACTTTTAGAGATGAATTACATGGTCTGTAATAGCCCAAAGCAAGAATCACCTGATGAGCTTGCTAAATAAACACATACCTGTCCCCCCACTCCACCCCCAGTCTCATTCACTTAGTTTGGGGTGGGACCCCAAAATTTCTCCTCCTAGCAAGCTCCCAGGGGATGCTGTTGCTGGTGGTGACTACCCCAGTAGTCTCTTCCCCTTGGGCAAATTGGCTTTAATCCCTACCCCATTCATAATTAAGTACTGAAATTTGAAGATTTATTTATTTGAGAGAGAGAAAGGGAGAGAGAGCAACGAGCCGAGCCAGGGGAGGGGCAGAGGGAAAAAGGGGAAGAGAGACAGAGAGACTCTCAGACTCTCCCCTGAGTTCGGAGCCCAACGTGGGGCTAGATTCTAGGACCCTGAGATCGTGACCTGAGCTGAAACCAAGAGTCGATGCTCAACTAACTGAGCCATCCAGGTGCCCCTAAGTAGTGAAATTTAAAGATGTATGTGTCTGAGGTGAAATCAAGTACGGATTTAATATCTTTATTTATAGTCAAGTTACATTTTACTTTTTAGAAACATATTTCTAATGTTTGTTTTGACTGTATATGCATCTAACTAGGTTGAATTATCTATAAAAGGATTCTTCTGATTTGTGTGTTTTTTTACTTTTGTAAAGATATTTTAGCAGAGTTTAGAATATTTATTTAGGAATGACGTTATTGGTGATTTTGTGTTTATTTTAGTTTGTTATAGCTTATCAGACTCTTCAGAGAGAGAAGAAAAAGTTACAAGTAAGTGATATCTTGGCTGTGATATTGATTCATACATAATTTAAAAATTAGAGTCTTACCATAAGATAGTTCTGACCCTGACTTTTAATAATTCTCCATGTGATCCATGTATTTAACCTATTTTACTACTGGGGATTTTAATAAAGAGAGTGAGTGGAAAATTCCAGAGATTTTACCTCTGGTAGGGATGGGCTTTTTTGAGTTTTGGATCCCTGCAGTGTTCAAGAGGTTTGGATGTAAGGCATGTTTGCCTCTTTCAAGAAAACATGCTTTCTAGTGTCTCTGTCTGCAGGTTGAATCTTTGTTTTAGTTGTAGAGACATACAACCTTCTAAGCTTTCCCTTCTGTTTTTGAAATACCTGCAGACATTTCTGTTCCTTATCATTCTACCAGGGTCCAAACACAAGCATCCTCTCTCTTTTTTCCTGAGGCTGCTTCTTGTAAAGCTCTTGGTCAAGTATGTGGAGAAAGAGGAAGCCATTAAGCTCTTCTGGGTGACCCAACTTGGCCCCACTGTGTCACCCTGTTCTGTGGCTAGACATTTCCCACCAGGTATCCCAGGTGATAATTCACAGGTCAGAGCCAAGGGGAAATATCCACCCCACTTCAAACAGTGCCATCAGTTTGCTGTGCTAAGATACATAAATATTTATCATTTAGAATAATGCTTTACTAATTTCTGCTTCTGTCCTGTCTTGAGAAGGATGGAGAATTTTATTCTTATATTTGTTAGGGGATAGCATTCTGTATCTCTACTGTATCACTTATCATAAACATTTTTAAATCTTTTAATGGTAAAATATATAGAAAATCATGCACAAAAAATATAGTCTTATTTTTTACAGTAAAAGTTATTTAAAACAGTTTAGCATTTTGTCCCATCTAAAGACACTAATTACATAACCCAAAAGTTATTTGTAAAGTGAGTTTTGGTAAAATTAATTTCCTCATGTACATTATCTTAAAATATTTAATCTACCATAAATAATCTCCATTAAGTACAACATTAAATTTCCTGGCTTTGGTCTGGAGTATAATCAGTTCAGAATGGGTAACACCAGTTATTTATTGCTGATTCAGTGTTCTCATTGTCTATAACAAGTGTGAAAATTAGGTTATTACAAATAGAGTTTTTAGTTTGACAGTGTTTTCTTAAACATGAGGTCTTTTGTAATGGAGGGTAGCTCTGATTTAATCCATTGTATTATTAATATTCCATAAATTCATACTCAAAAGTTCATCTTATTCCTACTGTTTGGGGGTACCTTGCTTGTGTCTCTATGAATTATCTCTGGAGTTTTATTTCTAGATGTATGTAATTCTACCACTAAGTGGCGGTAGAGAACTGTAGAGAACTGTGGTTGTATAGTCTCGGTGTAAAGAATGTTGAAGATAAAGTTCAATGACTTGTGCTCTTTTTTACTTACTTTTCATTTCTATGTCATGCAGTTGTTTGAACCAGCTTTTTTTTTTTCTTCTTTTTAAAATTAAAGGGTATATTAAGTCAGAGTCAGGATAAAGCACTTCGGAGAATTGGAGAGTTAAGAGAGGTAAGTCGTAGTGATTAATACTCTGAGAATTAAATCGCTCATATTTATCAGAATGCTTATACTTGCTGGGATAGTTTCATATACACTTCATTAGTTATAGTAAAAACCAATCAGCCCAACCCCTAAGACCAGAGATCAATTCTTATGGTTTTATTTGTGTGGTTTCCCTAAGATATATGCTGGTGGAATTTATGACATAAGGATGCCTTATTTAGCAACAGAATATCATTTGCCAGCTTGACAGTCAGTGGCAACTTCCAAGGCTAACCTGTCTCTTCTATTAGATATTTGAGGCTTCTTTTCATTGTTCCTAGCCAACAATCTTGATAAAATTAAATAAAAATTATGTTCCTTGTAATTTTGGGGGGTAATTTTTACAGTGAAATATTAGAGTCCAGGCAGATATTTATCGTTTGGAATCATACTTGACTCATTTTTGCTCCTGTCCTGTCTTGAGAAGGATGGAATATTGGCTAGAGGGTAGGATTCTATGTCACTGCGATATCATTTAAACATTTTGAAATCTTTTAATTGTAAAAATATTTTATTTATTTATTTATTTTTATTTTATTATTATTTTTTTTAAAGATTTTATTTATTTATTTGACAGAGAGAGAGATAGCGAGAGCAGGAACACAAGCAGGGGGAGTGGGAGAGGGAGAAGCAGGCTTCCCGCCGAACAGGGAGCCTGATGTGGGACTCGATCCCAGGACCCTGGGATCATGACCTGAGCCGAAGGCAGACGCTTAACGACTGAGCCACCCAGGTGCCCTTAATTGTAAAAATATTTTAATTGTAAAGTACAACAAATATAGAAAATCATGCACAAAAATATATAGCTTATATGTGTATGGTGAACTCTATTGTAACCACCACTAAGGTCAAGAAATAGAATGTTGCCAGTCACCCTGAGAGCCCCTCTGTGTTTCCCAACCCAGTCATAGCCCCTCCCTTTCTCCAAAAATAACTACTGACTTTTGTTGTGCTTCTTGTGTCTCTTTAAGGTTTTATCACTGAAATGTGAGCCTCTAGGTATTACAGTCATGCCCATGTAAAAATTGTTTTGATACATCTTTTAAGTCTTCTTTAAATCTGTACATCCCCGCTGCATCCGTTTTCCTTACAGGTCATCTGTTGAAGAACCTGATGATAAATTAGAAGACCCAAAATTACTCATTTGCCTTATTTGCATTATAAACACAACACTCTTAGAATAATAATACTATCACCATCAATTATGATTACTGAGATTAAATAAATTTTTATATACTATTTCTGTTTTTCCGCCTTTAAAAATCTTTTTCCATATCTATACTGTTAGATCATAAGCCATTACATACGTATTCTTTCCCTTTTAACCCTTATGAAAACCCTCGAAGGAAATACTAGTCAGAGCCACAGATTGACAAGTTTTAGTTCTTTTTTAATTTTTTTTAATTTTTATTTTTTATTTTTAAGATTTTATTTATTTGACAGAGAAAGATACAGCGAAAGAGGGAACACAAGCAGGGGGAGTGGGAGAAGATGTGGGGCTCAATCCCAGGACCCTGAGATCATGACCTGAGCCGAAGGCAGATGCTTAACGACTGAGCCACCCAGGCGCCCCTAGTTCTTTTTTTATTATCTGCCTACTCATATTAGTTTTCTATTGCTGCTGCAGCAAATTACCACAAACTTAATGGCTTAAAACAGCACAAATCTCAAAAATTTGAACAAGTCTTACCAGGCTAAAATTAAGGTGTCAGTTGGGCTGTTCCTTAATGGAGGTTCAAGGGGACAATCTATTTCTTTGCCATTTCCGGCTTCTAGAGGCTGCCATGTCCTCTGATGCATAGTCTCTTTCCTTATCTTCAGAGCTATCAATGTTGCATCTCTACCCATTCTACCATAATCACTCCTCCCCTTCTCTCTGAACTCAGTTGGGAAAGGTTCTGATTTTAAGGACCCATGTTATTAGATTGGGCCCATCCAGATAATCCAGGATAATCTCCTTATTTCAAGGCTCTTAATTTGATCACGTCTGCAAATTCTCCTAATATGTTCCAGTTTCAGGGATTAGGATTTGGAATCTTTGGGGCCATATTCTGCCTACCACACTGCCTTTAGTCAAGACTATAATCAACGAAATGGCCAGGAGACAGCTAATAAAGGAAAGGAGGAGAAATAAGGGGTCTAGAGGCCATATAGTAAATTGCTGTTTGGTGCATATCTATACTGTTTTTGTAGTAGCTAAGATATATTTTTGAATGAAAATCCTGGTTACAGTTACATGAAGAGAGATTTATTCAGTAATTTATATGTAAATACTAGGTAGATAAGTGAAGGTCTGGATATTTTAAATTTTGTTCACAAAGAAAAAAATTTCCTTCAACTAGGGCGCCTGGGTGGCTCAGATGGTTAAGCGTCTGCCTTCGGCTCAGGTCATGATCCCAGGGTCCTGGGATCGAGTCCCGCATCGGGCTCCCTGCTCCTTGAGAGCCTGCTTCTCCCTCTGCCTCTCTCTCTCTCTCTGTCTCTCATGAATAAATAAAGAAAAAATCTTAAAAAAAAAAAAAAATTTCCTTCAACTAAATAGTATAACCCATTAAATCATGATTAGTATTTAATTGAACATTCAAAGTGCTATATGTCACAAAATGTTTTGTTTCTTTGGAATTAAAGTCTGAATAGAAGTTACATACTGTTTCATTAGTACTTTATTGACTCAGACTGGGCAAAACAGTATAATGTTCCTTATTTTGTTATATCAAGATACTCAAAAAAGGTATCAGGAAAGGTATCAGGAAAGATGTTGGGTTTGAGGTTGGTGTTGAGGAGAGTAACTACCATGACTTCCAGTGCTCTGACGAAACCTCAGATGTGAGGCCTTCTGGACAAATGTCTGCAATTTCATATTGTTGGAGCATTCACTGTATCCCCGGGGGTTGCAGCTTTCTGTAAGTTTGCTGTGGCCGAACCAAGAAAGAAGGCATATGCAGATTTCTACAGAAATTATAATTCCATGAAAGAGTTTGAGGAGATGAAGAAGGCTGGTATCGCTCAGGGTGTAAAATAATTTTGGAATGTAAAGAATTTCTTTGGGTTGAGTTCCATGGAAGTTTGTCACTGACCTGTTTGGGTTATGGAATAGTTTCCCTTTATAAGTAAACAACTAACAAATACTGTGGGCAGTAAAAAGAAAAAAAAATTTTTTTCAGAAAATAATCCTTAGTATTTTATATATTCCTCATGTTGTTAGGAGTATATACATGAGTAGAATCCATGAACATCTCTCCTAATATTTTCTGGGGAATAAAACAACACAACAGTTCTGTATAGGCAAATATTATGTCTTATGTCAATTTCTAGCATATTAGAGATTTGTTAATGAATCAGATAAAGAAGTAAAAAGGTAAGCAAAAACATACCCCAACAGATACCCTGTAATTTTCTTTGCCTGATTTTGAATCTTAACATCAACAGATAATAAATAGGAATATCATACTATGAGAAGCTATGAAAATTATGAGCTCATCCAAGGAGATGGGGGGGTTCTCTGATTTCCTTTTAAGGCCAGTTAAGTGGGGAATAAATGAAGACATTGTTTTAGATATTTCCTCCTTTCTCTGTCCTTCTGTCTGTGCATGGTGTGTTCTTTTTCTAGGCTCACCCAGATGCAGCTCGCTATGAGCAACTGCTGTTCTCAAAGCTAACTTCAGGGAGGGAGGGTTCATTTTTTGCAGCTTGAAACACATCCAAACATAATGGGTAGCATAGGGCTGAGATAAAAAATAGTTAAACAGTTAATTAGTTGGGATATAAGTAGACAGTTCTTTTTTTTTTTTTTTTAAGATTTTATTTATTTATTTGACAGAGACACAGTGAGAGAGGGAACACAAGTAGGGGTAGTGGGAGAGGGGAGAAGCAGGCTTCCTGCGGAGCAGGGAGCCCAATGCGGGGCTCCATCCCAGGACCTTGGGATCATGACCTGAGCCGAAGGCAGACGCTTAACAACTGAGCCACCCAGGTGCCCCTAAGTAGACAGTTCTTAAGTTTCTTTGTAGTCTTTACTGTTTATGGAGTGCTTTTTGGTAGAATACGGTAAGGTAGCAGGGGGAGGGAGAAGAAGATATGATTAAAGATGCTGCCATTGTATCCAAGGACTTCTTATCTACATGGGGAGATGAAAACGTTTAAAACCTGAAAACCATCATATAAATTGAGGAATTTTTATTGGCTGTTAGGGATGGCATGTAACAGAGTCTAGTATGGTAGGATGTAGAAAATTATTTGGAAAAAATGAATTTTAAGGAAAGTAAAGGACCGCATTACTATTAAGGAGATGTGCAACTGTTTCATACTAAAGAATTGGCCTGTGCAAAGTCATGGAAGACAGTGCTTTCCAGACTTTTGGATTTCATGGACTGAAAAACTACCTTCCAGTTCCTTCCAGATATGGGGGAAAGGAGAATTGTCATAGACCTGCAAACCTTCTTTTAAAGATTTATTTATTTATTTGAGAGAGAGCCCGAGAGAGTGTGTGCACATGTGGGGGAGGGGCAGAGGCAGAGGGAGAGAGAGAATCTCAAGCCAACTGGCCACTTAACTGAGCTGAAACCAAGAGCCTGATGCTCAACCAGCTGAGCTACCCAGCCTCCCCAGAGCTGCAAACTTTTATTTTTTCAAGTAAGGATGTTGAAAAGAAGAAACCAAATTCTTTTATTGTCATTATTTCATGAAAGAAAGCTTTTTCTTTCCTTTTTTTTTTTTTTAATTTTTAAGTAATTTCTACACCCATCTCAGGACCCCGGGATCAAGATTCACATGGTTTTCTAACTGAGCCAGGTAGGCGCCCTGAAAGATTTTTTTTAATATCAAAAAAGATTAGGAAGGACATATTCTCAGAGTAAAGGACAGTTGTTTAAATGAAAGAAAAACTCTCTCTGTCGCTTTTCTGTTTGTTATTTCACCATGGGTCAGTGAAGACTTCATTGTGGACCTGTCCTGATTCAAAGACTGGCATTTGTAGACTACTGCTATGGGAGGAGTCAAGCCAGGAATCTTTAGTGAGAGGCACAGTGCAAATGGGATTTTAGGGCAGTGTAGGTGTGGGGGAGAATAGAGGACAGTTAGTGCTTCAGTGTTTTGAGAGTTAGTAAATTTGAAACAATGCAAAAGGAAGGCGTTGCTTGTAAGTCCTTGAAAATATTGTTTGAGGAAAATTTTCTAGCAAATGTGTAAGGGATGGATTAAACCAGAGGAAGACTTGGGGTAAGAATTCTCTCTAGAAGGCTACCGAAGGAAATTAGTCATTGAAATTATAAAGATCTGGACTACGGTTATGGATGTGGAAAAGATAGGACTTAAACATTGTAGAAAAAGTAATACAAGAATTTGATTATACACAGGGATTGACAAAGTTAGGTAAAATGTGACTGAATATTTTGAGCTCAGGGAATTAGAAAAGTAGGAATCCTAGAAAAATAGAGGGGTTTTGATGGGATATTTCCTATGTTCCAGATGTTACTTTCTAGGATTCTAATGGAGTAAATGTAAGGAAGAAGGACCGAGGATGCAAACTGAGTCCAGGGGAATAGATGCCCATAGAATCCGTGAGGCAGGTAGAGGAAATTAAGAGATACAAGTGTAGACAGGAGCCTGAAGCCGCAGAGAGCGGGTACCTCAACCGAGGAGGGAATTATTGGTGACTAGTGTAATAGAGAGGTCAAGATCATTGGATTTAGTGAGGAAACCTCATTAATGACCTAAAGAGAGTAGCATTCTAAATAATTTCAGGAACTTGGAATTTTTCTGGTTGGTAATCAGCTAGTTCAACCTTTTC
The DNA here is from genome assembly GCF_054177405.1 of Leptonychotes weddellii. NCBI lineage: Eukaryota > Metazoa > Chordata > Mammalia > Carnivora > Phocidae > Leptonychotes > Leptonychotes weddellii. The sequence continues at coordinate 56,304,559 of NC_138369.1, forward strand.
ATTTTACAAATGAGGAATCTTCTGACTTTGGCTATTGACTGCTGTTGTGTATTGGGAGGAGGAAAGTTCTATTGGCTATGGCTATCTGTTTGGTATAAAACAATGTAGTTTTAGATCAAGTGCATATAAGGTAGCACAAGTAGTAATATGTCTTTAAAGTAGGATAAAGTTTTTTTTATCTTAATTGTTTTATCCTCTCCACATTATCATTACAGAGCAGTCATTACAGCTCTAAAAATATACTTTCTTTTCTTGGATCACATATTTTTTAAGGAACAAAATTATCCACTGGGATAAATACCAATGTTTTACCTGCTGATTCTTCTCTAATTATTGTGCTGATACCTCATCTTAAGAAAAATGCAAATCTGGATTGATCATGTTTTTAAACTTTGAAAACTTCAAGTTTGTATTTTTTTTGTTTTTTATTAAAAACTACTTACAAAACCTTTTATGTTTTAGGAGCTCCAAATGGATCAGCAAGCAAAAAAGCATCTACAAGAGGAGTTTGATGCATCTTTAGAGGAAAAAGATCAGCATATCAGTGTTCTCCAGACTCAGGTAAAAGAGTAAAAGAAAAAGAGTGGAATTTTTAGATAAAGAAAAATTAAAGGGGATTTGATGGGATATCTCATAGGTTCCAGATGTTACAAAATGACCTGTTTTTAAAACTCTTGCTTTTTCTTAGTTGTTTTTCAGTATATTTTTTTTAATGTATTTTGTCTTTTGGCTAACTATGATATCATTGAAAATAGCAAATATAAAAATCAGCTTCATTGGGAGTAAATACTTTATTTTGATTTTTCCTCCCAGTATAATGATAAAGAGTATCTTTTACTCTGTCCCCTCTGTGTTTTATTTTATTTATTTATTTTTAAGACTTTATTTATTTATTTGACAGAGAGAGACACAGTGAGAGAGGGAACACAAGCAGGGGGAGCGGGAGAGGGAGAAGCAGGCTTCCCGCCGAGCAGGGAGCCCGATGCAGGGCTCAATCCCAGGACTCTGGGATCATGACCTGAGCCGAAGGCAGACACTTAACGACTGAGCCACCCAGGCGCCCCCCACTCTGTGTTTTAAAGTACTATTGTGTACTTTCTTTCTCTCTCTCCCTCTCTCTCTCTTTTTTAGAGTGAGAGTTGGGGGGTTCCGCACAGAGGGAGAGGGAGAATCTTAAGCAGGCTCCATACCCAGCACAGAGCCAGAAGGCAGGGTTTAGTCTCACAACCCTGAGATCATGATCTGAGCCAAAACCAAGAGTCAGACACTTAACCAACTGAACTACCCAGGTGCCCCTCATTTTTTTTTTCCTAAGGCATCTTTCTTTTTTAGGTTTCTCTGCTGAAACAGCGGTTACGAAATGGTCCGATGAATGTTGATTTACCGAAACCATTCCCTCAGATGGAACCACAGGCTGAAGGTGTCTCTAAAGAGAACACAGACGGTGATATAGAGCCAGTAGGTAAGCTTCATCTTATCGAAACGGTAATTTAAAAGCTAGAGGAGGATGTTAACAGTTTCTAGGGCATGATGTGGGCTGAGGTAGAAGTGTCCTCCAGGAAGATGCAAGAGTTTCTGTTGTTTTGTTTCTTTGCTTGTTATTGTTCTTCAGGAGAACAAAGCTAAGTAATTGTTTTAAGACTTGAAAGTCTGTGTGTAGCACCACGTTTTCGTTGTAACTAAAATTCATTCTAGTGTTCTCTTCAGCAGCACATATACTAAAGTTCATTATATTACACTGTTTTATTGATACAGTAGCTAGATTTCATATAAACAGGTCAGTTCTGTTTAAGATGAATGAATTTGCTATTTTCATTGTTTGGCTATTTTAGTTTTAAAGTAATATTGCTTACATACTTCTACATTCAAAGATATCTATATTCTATTATTTGGTTTCTAATTAGAAAGGGAGAAATAGTTAAATTTTGTTTCAAAATCCAGTTATAGCCCTCCATATTCTTTGAGGCTTTAAGGTACATATTCAGTAAAATTCCCACTTTTTATTTACTGGCTCTTTCTCTCAAAGATATTTATGGTAAACTTTTAGTCCAGCCAGAGCAAGGTGCTGAGCAGCTGTCTGAGCAACGCCAGGCTATAAAGGGTCCTGAGATTCCCTTGGGATATGAAAACTTAACTCATAAATGTATGGAGAATGTAGAAAGCTGTACTTAACCAGAACTCCTCTCAGGGACAGATTAGAATGCATTGGAAAAAAATTCTTTATTTATCTTTTAGGGATGGGAGCCAGGACACAGAGGGCACTTTTGAATAACAAAAGATGGTCATCAAACTGTCTTTTAAGGAGGGTGAATTCAGTTAATGTTAGTTGACTACTGAATGTTTTGTGCCATTTGGGCTGGGGCTGAACCCTAGGGAGGTGACTGTGCTCCTCAGCTTCTTGGGATACGGATCATACAGATAGTGAGAGTCGAGGTTGGGAAGGGTACTCCTTCCTTCTCCGTCTGGCTCAGAGCATTGGGGTGAGAATACACCCCTGTGTACTAACAGAGTAACTGTTCCCAGGGAGCCCTTCTATTCCTTACTGACCACCCCTGCCTGTGCTGCTTTATTGTTGATAGTGGTAGATGGAGCTTCTGCTAAAACATTGGAGGTGCTTCAGCAGAGAGTTAAGCGGCAAGAGAATCTCCTGCAGCGTTGTAAGGAAACCATTCAGTCACATAAGGAACAGTGTGCGCTATTAACCAGTGAAAAAGAAGCCCTGCAAGAACAACTAGATGAAAGGCTTCAAGAGCTAGAAAAGATGAAGGTAAAAGAGCAAATGAGTTTGGTTTATGTAACCCTGTGAAGCCAGATCCACAGGTCCCAGCGTGGCCTGCACCTCCCTCCTCTGCAGAGCCTTCCCCTCCCTCCATAGAAGGCACGGAGACAACTCCCATGCGCCCTGGGCTTCAGAGCACTTGCACCATCCTTTTCAGACGTCCTGTATACTTGGCTCTTACTGGACTGAGAAATATCCAAATTCGATAGAATGTTTAGAGTTCTCATATGAGGAGAAGCTTTATTAGAGATGGAAATGAATTTTTAAAATTTTTTTAGGAGCTTCATATGGCTGAGAAGACTAAACTTATCACTCAGTTGCGTGATGCAAAGAACTTAATTGAACAGCTTGAACAAGATAAGGTAAACCAATAAACCTTATGATACTAAAATTTGTCAGGGGGCCCCAGCATTCCCTTTTGGAAGCAGTTAGAAGCATTCAGCCTTATGCTTTCCAAAGTTATTTGTAGCTTGCTTCCATGAAAAATCTTTTTGTTGTAAGTTTGAAATTTAAATAGCGGTTAGCATTAGTTGTGTATCATGTGAAGCTGATTCTGTGATTTTTTGATCCCAGTCAGCATTTTGATTCAGAGATTAGAATAGCTATTGCAAAAGAAATCTGTTTACAGGACCTACCTATTTTTCAGAGAAAAGTTGAATTTTTTATAGTTAAGGCATTACTAAATGTGAATGATATTACGTATTGTCTTCAGCGGAAACAGACGAATCTCTCAGATACACTGCCTAAAGGGAAGAAGTGGTAGTATATATATTAGCGTAAACAGAAGTTTCTGCAGATGAATTTTGGGATTCCTTTCCGGTGAGATTGGCAGTGGCGGTAGAACAGCAGCTGTGGTGATGGCAGCAGAGGCAACTGAAAATTCATGGGCAGACGCTTTTGCGCTGTCTTTCAGCCCCAAGTTCTTGGGTTCTTTTTCTAAAGCAGCTCCCAGTTGGTTCATAGTGTCCAGCGTTTTCTTCAGTATGCCACTTTACCGCTACCGTATTTTAAGTGGCCGTGCAATTAAGAACATGTCAGAGCTGTTCTGCTTTTGAAACGTATTAGCAGTCTTTGCATTCTGTGATGTTGTTGTGCTAGATTCTACTCCGCACACTTCGTGAAGGCCCACTTAAAAAAGGTGAACCCACCACCCAGCTTCAAGGCTAATGTTGTTTTATCTGTACGTGCCCAGCCTTTATTATCTATCCTCAACCCAGAATTTACTTTGTTGTCGAGCAAATTCAAGAAATCTCATAATTTCTTACATAAGTATTTTGATGTAGTTTTAAAATAAAGGACTCTTTATTTTTATAAAAATGTAACAATGTATTATCATGATCACATCCAAAAATTTAATAATTCCTTAATACCATCAACTAGTCAGTTTCAAATTTGCCTTTTGTCTCATACCTTTTTTCCATTTTTATGAATCACGATCTAAGTAAGTTTCTTTCACTGTAATTGGTTGATATGACTCTTAAGACTTCTTTTAATCTGTAGGTTCCATTGCCTCTCTCTCTGTGTCTCTTTTTCTCCATTGTTATATGGTTTTTGAAGAAACTGAAGGCCAGCGATCTTGTTTTGAAATTTTGTGTAATCCCCACTTACCTGGTTTTTAGCTCTCCATTGATATGAGCCATCTGGAAGAGTCAAACCCTAAACCGAGGTTTGACAAACCCTGCAAGTAAAGTAATAATCTTCTTAAGACCATAAAATAGCTGTCACAAAATCTTATTTTTCAAGAGACAAGTTGAACCACCCTGTTTTTTGTTAGTCACAAATGACTGATTCGGGATATAATATTTTCCCCCTAGTTACCTTCATTTTATGTGTAGATTATCCAGAGAGTGGGAAGCAGTAGCAGGTAGCAGACAGTTTGCAGACAGTAGCAGTTAGCAAATTGGAGGAGTGGGGGCGCCTCACTGACAGTAGTGAGGAATGGCAGTGGGACCAGAGACTGTCACAATTGAAACAAGAAAAAGCAGGTAGATCTGTACCACAGGCTTGGCCCATCTTTGTGGCAGCGTAACCGTCTACCCTCAGTAGCCTCTGAGGCTCTCCCCATGTTCCAGCACAGATCAGTAACATAGTTCATGGTGGCCCTGAGCCAAGTACAAAAGGCTATATTTTGTTCATTATAAACTGTTTACTAAGATAGGGAAAATTATAGCAAACATTTATAGAAAGATTATAAAGTAACATTTTTAATTAAAATGTGTTTTTAATACTCAAAAGACTAAACTTACTATTAAAATAATTTTTTATATTAACAAATAACCCTGGTCTGCCAGGTAACCAGAGTTGTTATACTATGTAGTGTAGTATAGAGTGCAGACTCTATACTGAACACAGACTTCAGTTTGTGAAATACTAAAATAATTCTTATGCTGTACGTAGTAAGAAATACTATGTTTTCTGCCTTTTAAGTAAGTTTGATATGTGCTGTTGATGATGCAGTTTTGTTATGTAAACACTTCAGTGTCTGCACTTCTGTTTAGGGAATGGTAATAGCAGAGACAAAACGTCAGATGCACGAAACCCTGGAAATGAAAGAAGAAGAAATTGCTCAACTCCGTAGTCGCATCAAACAGATGACTGCCCAGGGAGAGGAGTTACGGGAACAGAAAGAAAAGTCTGAAAAAGCTGGTAAGAACTCAGCGGTTATTTGTTTTATGTTAGAACTCAAAAGTCATGTAAAGTGCTGACCAACCAACATTTAGAAAAATTAGTTAAATATTGGTATGGATACAGAGATTCTGTATAAGATACTGAACTGTTCCTTAGAGGGGGCAGGGGCTGGTAAACCATGGCCTGTGGGTGAAATCCAGCCCATGCACAGCCTATTTATAGGACTCTCAAGCTTAGAATGCTTTTTACATTTTTATGTAGTTGAAAAAAAGAAGAAGAATATGTGACAGAGACCATACGTAGCCTGCAAAGCCAAAAATATTTACCATTTGGCCCGTTATAAAAATGTTTGCTGACTACTACCTTGGAGTATCAAAATTCAGGTTTACACTTTTGGAACTCCCCAAGTAGGCACAGCATAGTATATATTAAATAAATGCTACCTTGTAAATAGATGCTCTAGGGTAAACAAAAGGGTAAACAAAAAATATAAGATAAAGAAAGTATAAGATAAGCCTTTTAACATAACAGAATTATGTTTTGACATAAGAAATGCTAGGCTGTGAAACTGTGGAGACCAGCATAGTGTTCCACAAGGTACGATACTGAGTAATGCTGGGAAAGAGAGGAGAGACCAGAGTGAAGGAGCATTTCAGGTTAGTGAGGGTGTGAGGTTTTTTTGTTTTTTGATTTAAAGATTTTATTTATTTATTTGACAGAGAGCGAGAGCAAGAGAGGGAACACAAGCAGGGGGAGTGGGAGGGAGAAGCAGGCTTCCTGCCAGGCAGGGAGCCGATGTGGGGCTCAATCCCAGGATCCTGGGATCATGACCTGAGCCGAAGGCAGACGCTTAACGACTGAGCCACCCAGGTGCCCCTAGGGTGTGAGTTTCGAGTTGGGCCTTGAGGAATGAATAGAATGGGCCTAAGCAGAGAGGTGGGGGCAGCATACATTCCAGTTACTACAAGGGCATCGCAGGCACAATGACTAGAGTGGGTGTATTAATCAGCTGCAAACAGTTCTTGCTCAAGTGGGAAATAAAGGTGGATCTGAAAGAACTGTTAAAATCTTAAAAGGTGAGTCATTGAGCTTAGACTTTGGTGTACAAGGCAACAGGAAACCAGTAATAAGAAAGCATACTGTGATGGAAGCTAGTGTTTTACGTAGAAAAAAAATGAAGTGGGAAGTCAGACCTACAAGCAAAGGTAGAAATCTGGGTGTGAGGGAGGGACTGAGAGCTCCGGCCACCTTGGCTGGGATGAATCTAGGAAAGAGAGGAAGAGTAGCATCTGCAGAACTTGGTGTCTGATCAACTGCAGGGGCAGAAGAATAGTAGAAGTCTAAGATGACTCCAAGGTTTTAAGCTTAGGAGATTGAATGAATAGTGAGAAGTCAGAACAGGAAATCTAAATGGGGCATTTGAGGAATGGAGTGAAGTGATGAGTTTGCTTAGATACTTTGAATTTTGTCAATCATGAGCTTTCCAAATAAAATTGTCTTCTAAGAATGTGGAAAAGAAACTAGAGCTTTTTAAAGGAGTCAGTAGCCTAAGGTGGAAGTCTGTGATTAAATCTGTGGGAGCGGCTGATTTCTCCAGGTAGAAGCTGCTAGTATCTATGAGCGTGCATGTGCCGCGTTGCCACGGCCACTAAGAGCCAGCATTTAGTTAGTTTTCTTATACAAGGCTCTGTTATAAATGCTTTACTTGTATTCACTTGTGTGTGTGCTTGTATTTAATCCTCTCAGTTTCTTTGAAATGGGGACTGTTATTACAAATAGGAAAACCCAAGAATGTGGACGTTAAGTAGCTTGCCTACGTTCATGCACAGAGAGTAAGTGTATAGTCAGGACTTCAGTCTGGGCATTTTGAGTCCAGAGTCTGTGCTCTTAACCATAGAGATCTTGAGTTTGGCAGAGAGAAATAAATGAGGGGAAAAAAAGTTACCCAAGAAGTCAGAGGAATTGTGGGTAGTTATGCTTTGGGGAGAATATAAGAGGCATTTCCAGAAGTGGGAGAGGTAGGTTGAAGACTTTAAAAAAGGTCTTCGACTTTGATGAGGATTTGATTCCCTGGGTGCAGTTTGAGAAATGATTTTAGAAACCAGATTGTAAGGTTTAAGATGGGAAATGGGTCTGGATGAGAGAGCTAGTTGGTTGATACCAAATGTGCTCATAAAATCTCTTTGCAGTTGTTTTATTAATAAGTGGTTGGGGAATTTAGTTAATGAATTTGTTCCCAGTAAACCCAAGAAAATTTCCCTCCAGAGAGCATTAATTGACAGCAACTCTCAGAATATAATCTCTGAGGAATTACCTGAAGCAGTTTGAGAGGTGTGAGGCACTGTTGAACAGATTTGCTTTCAGGGAATAGGAAACCTGATGTATGGTCTCAGTTTCTCATATCAAGCTTTTCCATTTTTAGGGCTGCTTTTGTTAACTAATGTAGCCAGTCAAGAGAAAATAATGTTGGTTAGGGGATTAAATTTTCTTTAAAATTGGAGTGTAGCTTGTGAGGAGGTAGAAATCCATGACCCAATATCAAGTTGAAAGAGGTGAGTGACAAAAAGGTAGACAGAATACACAGTTAATTCACATGTAGGTTAAACATTTCCCAGGCTCCCATTTTAGTCATTTCATTAGTTAGTACAGCCTTCCTTCTCTTGCTTCTCCAGAACATGATTGTATTTTGTCTTTAAATGGTATTTTCATAAAACCATATTTTTGTAAATATTTCAAAGCTTGTAGGTTGGGAGACTTTCCTGTTAATAGTACCATAAAAATATCAAAAATTAATAAATACTTAAAGAGAGAAGTATGATTTAGTTATTTAATAAAGACATTAACTTTGGAAAGTCTTTGGATCACATGGTTGTACGTGCCTTTATAGATATTTTAAGAATTATATTTGTAGTCCTAATTATTGGACCGTAACAGAAAGTTATAACAGACTCATTCTACAGTGAAGATACTGCCTTTTAAATCTATAATGAAAACTGGTCTTGCACAACAACTGCATTTCATCTAATGATCGTAGTTAAGTCTGAACAGAACTCCTGAAATATAAAATGTTTAATTCAGATATAAAATGCGTATGCCAGTTGACAGAAAAATTCCAATTTAATGCTCAAAGTAGGAAAAGGTCTTTTTATGTAAAGGAAGTAGAGTTTCCGTAGTCTGTGAACATAATCTGGCTCTTGGAGAATTCTATTCCTCTATGAAATATTTGTCTTTCTCTTTCTTGAATTTAAAATTTAAAGACTAAACATATAAGAGCTGGCCATGAGAAAGAAGCATTGACAGCATTAACATCATTAAAGCTTGTGGTTGTTAAGGATTTTTAAAAGTAAATTTGTCTACATAAAATGATTATAAAAGAATATAAACTCTCCTAATTAATTTTCAACTGTAAAAATTTAACCCTGATATATTTAGTAATTCTTGACGTGTGGCTATTAGTAGACAACTTATTTTTTTGGCTCACCTATTCTGGCGGTAAAAATCAGCTCAAGTACATTTCCCACTACTTCCCACCACTTTTCTTGGAAAACAATCTATTGCGCTGGTTCTCATAGTTTTTCTAAATGAGTGTGATGCCTCCCGTATGTGGAGGACACAGAAATCTAAATGTCTCTGATTTTAAAAAGAACAGTTTTGCCCTAAAAAGATGGAAACTATGTGAAATACGGTGACATGCCCACTTTACAATATACACTGTACCAACATGTAGTACTTATTTACTCTCTAGAGAACTGTTGGGCATGGTTTTGAAGCACAATTTTGTTTTGTTAGAATTATTTATTTTAGTGGGTAAAGAAAACCAAACCAAATATATTTGTTAGAAGCATTTTACTACCATTGTTGATAGTTTTCCTTTCTAGGTGTCACTTAAGAACAGATGGCCACATCTTCAAGTAACCAGACTTTAAACTTAGAGAAGTCTGGTGATTCAGCTTTAGTGGATAATGCTATATTTTAGATGCTAGGTATTATTATTAGTAGTCTAGAATATTATCTCTTCAGTGCAACACAGAGTGTTCAGTGCAACAGTGCAGAATGTTAATGCTGCTAAATTTTGCCCTAGGTTTTGGCTGTTCTTTGTGTGTGCATGTGTATGTTTTAAGTGGAGTAGGAGGTAGAGGTAGCTGGCTAGTTATTAATACAATGTATTGCAAAAACACTGAACAGAGAGAAGATGAAAGCACATCACTATTGTTTCAATACACTTCCATTTAGTTTTTCCTCCAGTCCTTATTTTTATATTATTGTAATCCTATTGTACATATAGTTTTATATGCTCCTTTTTTTTTTTTTCCATTTAGCATTATTTTGAGCACTTTTACATGTTGCTAAAGTACTAACATATTTTAATGGCTGTGTCAGAATGCATGTACATCACTTAACCATTTTCCTCTTGATCATCATTAGATAATTTTATATTTTTGCTATTATGAATAATAACTGTAACAACACTGTGATACAGCTTATTCCATATTTGAATTTTTTCTCAGGATAAATTCTTGCCCACAGACTTCTAGTCTTTTTTGTAAGTTAGTTTTAGGTATTTAAATATAGCTATTAGAAAAAACCCACACCACAGTGTTAAGTCCCTTGCCCCCCATAAAATGTTCTTGCCTACAATTTATGCAAAGTGAATAAAATATTCTACTTGGATTAGGAAAGTTTCCAGAGTGCTTTTCAGAGTATCTTTTGTAAATCCTGTTTCCCTTTCATTTACCCTGTCTTTGCCTAAGTCACATGTTTTCTATGATTGGCTGCATTTAAAAACTTAGATTAACTCATAACATTCTTTGCTTTTTTATTGCCATGCTGTGTTTGTGCAGGAACTAAGTTTTTTATTCATTTGTATAGTATAGGCCTGATATATCAAAGACATTCAGTGCAATATGTTTATTTGACATTTGAAGGGCCCTCTTAAATAGAGTTTATGTGTTTAAGTAATATGTAAGATTTATGCATATTTATATAATAAAAATCAGATGTGTATTTAAGTGCTTTGTTAGTTGCTGATAATTTATGTAACGGTTTTCTTGGAGTCTTAAGTCTCACAATACATCTTATTTTTGTGCATCCACACATGCCAATAAGTGAATCATGGTGCCTTTCCCAAGCCTTGTATGAACAGGACTGGGGTAAGGGCTATTTTCTTCTTATCATGGGTACTTAGAGTAAGCTTTATAAAGAAAATTCCATGTTTCTCAGGCAAAAAAGTATGAATCAAAGTAGAATTTATGTCTGTCATGTTAGATAAGTAGTATGTACATATTTTGTCACAAATGTATACCTGATGGAAAAATTTCTTATTTTAAATGGAATTAGATTTTCATTCATTATAAGTAGTCTATTTAATAGCCATATATTTGCGAGTACTTGATATGTTTCTACATACATACATAATCATTGTCATCCTGCACTTAAGTCCCTGGCAGTGTCACTATTACTGGAAAGCATTAGGAACCCATTTCTTTGCTACAGAATCATATTTTCTTTTTTTCTTTCTTTTTTGAATAAAGTTGACACACAATATCACATTAGTTTCAGGTGTACAACATAATGATTGGGTAAGACTATATGTTATGCTGTGCTTAGCACAAGTGTAGCTCCCATCTGTCACCATACGGCGCTCTTACAGTGTCATTGACTATCAGAATCATATTTTCAATTTAATTAAATTTACTTAGCTTTAGCCTAATATCTTTGAAGATTAGCCTGATGTTTTCAAGGTATTTAATAGATAAATTTGCATGGTTAATGTAAGGACTACATGAAAATTTGGATAGATCTGTGAAATTTTTAGAAGTCAAAGCACGGTCAATCTGTAGAGTGAATCTTATGTATTTCAGAAAGTGGCTTAAAAAGTAGATTTCCATTGCAAGTGTAATACTAAATTTCTGAAGACCCCAATTTATATACAAGTATTGCACTATCTGGTTTGTGCCACTGGGTGGTAGTGTTATTTTCATTTTTGTAAACTCTAGACAAGTGGTTTTCAAACTTCTTAATCTCAGGGACCTCTTTACACTGTTAAAAGTTACTGAGGATTCCAAAGAGCTTTTGTTTATATGGGTTGCATTTAGTGATATTTACTCTATTAGAAATTAAAACTAAGAAATGAATAAAGTTTTTAGTTCATTTAAAAATAACAACTATAAACCTGTTACATATTAATCTAAACACTTTTATAAAAATTACCTGTATTTTCCAAAACAAAATTTAGTATAAAGAGTGGTCTTGTTTTACATTTTTGCTTATCTCATTGTTTGGTTTAATAGAAGATAGTGGATTTTCATGCCTGTTTCTGTATTCAGTCTGTTGTGATATGTTATTTTGGTTGAAATATATAAGGAAAATCTGCCCTTATGCATATATGTATTTGGAAAAAAGAGGCCCTCATAGACCCGCTGAAAGGGCCTCAGGACCCTAGGATCTTTGGACCACACTTTGAAAACTGCTGCTCTAGACTTTTGCTTTTATTCACAAAAGAGCCTTGATGATGGGTGGGAATTCTGATAAACAAAATTCATTTTATTGCTTTCTCTGCTAATTTGCATTTCATTCATTTTGTAGTACTACCTGTGTTTTTGTTTTTAGTTTAATGACATGCACTTTAGCAGTTTTTTTGCTGGGATGAAGACACGGGCACTGGCTTACTTATTCATTCTTATGTCATTAATCAGCTTCTTAGGATCAACAGTTAATCTGCAGGTTGGCAGCCTTTCTGCACTTCTGCATCTATGTTTATTTCCTGCAGAGGGAGTAAAAATGGGTCTTATTATCCTTATAGTAAAGTGTACTCCGGGATAGTGCAACAAAACAGTAATGCTCCCTGAATCTCAGAATTCTGGCATTTGTTATTGCGATGGGTAAGGATCTTGAGGATGAGGAGAGGCAAAGGTGGTGAAGTGGCAAAAGCAAACATCACATTCTTCCTAGTTTTACCTAGGGTTTATTCCCCATCGCCTTTAACTTCATCAGCTGCCTTTGAAAAAATTGTCTTCATGTCACCCAGTGCCTCGCTTATGCTTGGCAGATGGCAAACATCCAATCAATGTTTGATGAATGAATGAATGGTTGGATTATTGAGCTGTAGATCGCCAACCTTTCCCATTTAATTCTCCTAGTGAGCATTTATCCATTTTTATAATCCCCATGGATGTGAGTGAACCTCGTCTGAAGTGGAAAGCGATAAAAGGCCTCCCCTGCATTTTACTTTTGACAGAGGACCATTCTTAAGGTTTATTAAATTTTTGCCTAGGAATATTTTCAAAGTTTTTTTTTTGTTTTTGCTTTTTTAATAAAAAGTGCCTGAGATACATTGAATTTTGCTTTGGAAGAACACAGTGTGTTCTTGCAAGATTTGGCAGCAGTTCGTGCTTAGCTTTCCCGTTGTCGTGTGTTGTGACTGTATTTTCCTGCGCTCTCTTGCATGTTGGCAGAGGACTTGTCAGCTGTGGCTGATGCACGCTTTCTTTCTCCCCACTCACTTATCCTTTGTTGGTAATTGGAAGATAAATTATGTAGACATTCACAACATACTTCTTTACTCTCACACTAGAATCCTAGAATAGTTTCATTTTGGAAAGTGTGGGAAATTTATCTTTAGAGCATTACAAGCTATGGACAGCACTTTTCTGTATCTGATGGTTGTAAGATCAGAGGGTGAGACATTTCTGGTTGGTAAGTAAACTCAGTATATTCTCCCTCAACATTGAAATGGGACTCATTGTTGGAGGCAGACTTCCTGTAAGGAAGTGGCTTCATTCGTGGTACAGTGTGGAATCCAGAATGAGTTTGAAATATGTTTTCTGTGTGTCAATATATGTAATGTGTTTTAATGCCCCCCCCGCCCCCCGCCCCAGATACTTAACATTTCCATACAGCAAGGTGGAGATAGAACGCAGGGGAGGTTTCCTGTGTCTGTCAGAGATATAACATGCTATATTTTGTTGAGAGTTAGAAGCCATCAGCAATTGAGTGCTTCAGAAATTCTGGTTTAGTAAGATACATTATTGCCCAATTGAGCTGGATCAATGTCAGCATTCTTAGAGTTTTTAAAAATAACACAAGGTAAAGAGTGTTCCTTAAATATAATTTTAAAGTTCTGGCATCAAGCTAATATATTCAAGTTGATTTATCATCTGAGGGAAAAGTTGGATGCCTCACTTCTTGCATTTGAATGAGAATGTTGAATTAAAAGATTTCTTTCTAGGTATAAAATTATGTGGTTCTCTGACATGGTAGCAGAAAGTGGAAGAGAGGATTAAATTTAGATGAATGGAACCAGATCTATCCTACTTTAATCATTGTATGATGGATAATCAAGTGACTTAGGAAAATGATTAAGTGGACAAAACACTAAAATTAGAATATAATATAGGAGAGTATTCTAAAATTTACTGAATGTGGCTAGAAAACTTATTTATTAGAAAATTATTTCTCAATAGGAACTTTGTGACATAGATTTTTTGTTGTTTCAAAAAGTGAGAGCACTGCATCTATTTTTATCCTGTACTGGATTGTGGAATTTTAAGAATGAAAATGAGGAAAAGTCACTTGGTATTGCCTGTATACAGTTTTGTTTTATTTTGCTTAATCAAGAAAAGTTTTTCATTTAAAACTCAATTTTGTTGGAAGAGTATCAAAACTACTACAAACTAAGAGATTTCTGTAAAGTGCTTAAAAGTCCTAAGATACAATTTGACATACTGAATAATAACAGTAATGAAAAGATGATGGTGACATCCAACCATTAAAAAGGATTGTCATTTCTTTTCCCATTTTTCTATTTCCCAGATTTAAACCTTCAGCACAAACTGAGCAGTAAGCACCCTGTTGTAGAATTTCTCTCCCGTAATTGATCACTTGACTTATTTCTAGGAAATTAGGAAACTGATTTTTAGGAAATTAGGAAACTAATTTCTTGTTAGTAGCAAGAGATATTTCTTTATGTTTGACACTAAAATTTATAGTAAAAGAATATCCGAATAAAACAAAAACAAAACAACATTTTTCTTTAAATATTTTATTTTCCAACCTGATTATGTCTGGAGAATCTTGGTCTTTACAGGCAAATACCAGTAAAGTTAGATCAGGAATCTTTAAAAATGATTTCAGCTAATTAATATTCCTTTGTAATTTAGACCTTATTTGAGCATCAGTTTTATCTTTTGGACATATAAAATGAATAAATTGGACTGGTTTTGTTTTCATATCAAAGAAAATGGTTGCCAGAGAAGTTATTTTTTAAAATGTTGAGCAGAGTAAGTTGTGTTTCCCAGTTGTTACCAAAATTCGGCCTTTCTTTTGTCTTTTTCTGTACTAATGCAATTTACCATTAAGAATATGCTATAGGGCGCCTGGGTGGCTCAGTTGGTTAAGCAACTGCCTTCGGCTTAGGTTATGATCCTGGAGTCCCAGGATCGAGTCCCGCATCGGGCTCCCTGCTCAGCAGGGAGTCTGCTCCTCCCTCTCATGTGCTCTCTCTCAAATAAATAAATAAAATCTTTAAAAAAAAAAAAAAAAAAGAATATGCTATAGAACAGATATTTGTCTTCAGGTATGAAATTCCTGTGCCCAGTCCACCATCTGTTAAGCCAAGTTGTGGTTAGTAAAAGGGCTCTACTTTTTGAGATGCCATAGGTTGAAGTTGTACCTTTCTTATGCCACTGAGGGTGAAAATACTATATATATTAATGAACTGTCTCTCCCCTGGACATATGTTTCTTGATAGGATTAAAAACCCATCTTGAAAATTTATGTTTTGTTTATAGTCCATCTCTATGGTAAAGGGAAATCTGGTGTCTTCTGTGAGGACTAAAGAAAATTATCTAGGATGATAATAGCAGTAGGATTTTGACAGCATATCGCTATGCCAGTGGAGAGAAAGAGAGCGTGTACAGTGCACACATGCATACACATACACACACAGATGCATATACACACAAATGTACACAAGCACACACATATGCCTATTTTCAGTGCTGAGTTCCAGCCGTTGTATCCAACCTGTCTGATTTTGTTGGAAGCTGGGTGAGCGGTTTGAAGCCTTCTTAAAGATCATACTACTGTACCCTTGATGATTGTTTTTGTAGGGCCTGAATTCTTACCTCACAAAGAACTCCCTGCTGGTTGTGCCTTTCTATATACTGTTGAACAGGTAAAGATTTCTTTCTAGTTAACAGCCCTGGTTTGAAACTTATACAAATAGTAGGTTTCATTTCAGAATACATCGTTTAAATATGTGATTCAACTAGTAAATGGTAAAACAAAAACCAAAAAACTTTGCTCTTTATGTATTATATGGTTAAGAGGTTTTTAAAAATAGAATTAGTCAAAGAATAGTTTTTCTATTTTTAAAAATGTCCTAGTGAGTGCATAATATTACCTAATTATTGATAATATTAACCTCATGATTGATAAGAACTCCATAGCAAACAAAAAAGCAGTTGAAATTATATCATACAGAAGTAGGAACAAGTCTTCATTTCTTTGAATTTGTTATGTGTGGGTAGAGAGCGTGGGGAGCCATTAGTAATTTAATTTTTTTCCAAACTCCTGAACAGTTCATATACGCAGTCTTAAGATCTGAATCCAGAACTCAAGGACAAATTGGTTTCAGTAACTGGACACTTCTTGTGGCTTTGTTGAACGGCTCGGAAATATCTCTTGGCTTAAAACAAAATGACTGTTTTAACCTGTCTTGCTACTGCTGCCCTTAGTTCCCGTAAACTGAATGTAAAACACTTTTTAGCTCAATGATAGTATTTCTTGAGATACTTGTTTTCTCCTGTTTTCATTATAGCTTTTGAGGAACTTGAAAAAGCCTTGAGTACAGCCCAGAAAGCAGAAGAATCATGGAGAAAAATGAAGGCAGAGGTGGATGAACAAATAAAAGCTATTGAGAAAACAAGGGAGGAGGAACGCACCAGTCTTCAGCTGGAATTAAGTCGGGTGAAACAGGAGGCTGTTGATGTGATGAAAGTAAGAATAGTTCTAGATTGTAACAGGCTACAGCAATTTTGAAACATAAGTCATATGCTTTTCCTACAATTTTTGATTGTAAAGAAGAGTTAATTTATGTTTTAGACCTTGACCATTTCATGAGTTCAGGATATAGGAAAAAAATCACTTTGATAGAGAAAAGAATTTATATCTTTTTGGATATACTTCCCAAAGATAGTCTCTGCATATAATTTCTCTTTTATGTTTTATAATCCTCTCTTTAAATTTTTAACACAAAAGATGGCATGTTATATATACTGCTCTTGTGTTTTGCTTTTCTGCTTAATACGTTCCTCATCATTGACAATTGGTAATGGTGCCGCATTTGTTTTTTTTTGTTTTTTTTAATGCTGCATCTGTTTTAAAGACAGCTCAGGATTTCACTGTATGAATGTTTCATAATTTAAGAAATCTTCTACTGATGGATATTTAGGTTTTAATTTTTTGCTATTGCAAATGGTGAATATCCTTATATTTGTTCACCTGTATGTTTTTTTAGGATAGATTCCTAGAAGTGGAATATTAGGCAAAGATTATGTATTTTTAATTATTGTATAGTTGCTACACGCTCTGTGGAGCACACTTTATACACTCACAAGCAAGGTGTTACCTCACAAGGATGGTGTTACCTAGCTTTTTAAAATCTTTTCAGGCTTATCAGTTTAAAAAAATGACATTGTAGTTTTTTTTTTAAGATTTTATTTATTTGAGAGAGAGCGAGCAAGCAGGGGAGGAGCAGAGGGAGAGGGACAAGCAGACTCCACGCTGATTGTGGAGCCTGATGCAGGACTCAATCCCACGACCCTGAGATCATGACTTGAGCTGAAATCAAGAGACGGACACTTAACCGACTGAGCCACCCAGGCACCCTGACATTGTATTTTTAATGTGCTTATCTTTTTACCAATATGATAAACATATTTTTATATGTTTTAAAGGAATTGGCAGTTTTTCTTTTTGAGTTGGTTGGTCAGATCTTTAACTTGTTTTCCTATTGGACTGTTGGTCTTACTGATTTGTAGATGTTTCACACCTAGAGTAGGAATTATTTCTTTGGATATATAGTACATTTGTCCAAATAATCTTCTCTCTTTTTTTTTTTTTTTTTTTTTTGAGAGAGTGAAAGAGCACAAGTGGGGAGGGGCGGGGGGGAGGGAGAGAGAGAGAGAATCTTAAGCAGGCTCCATGCCCAGCATGGAGCCCAGAGATCATGACCTGAACTGAAACCAAGATATTCGGACCAAGACACTCGGACACTTAACCAACTGAGCCACCCAGGCGCCCCTGTCTTTTTAAAATTGACTTTGTTTATGATTTGTTTTAGCTTTGGGATTGGTTTATTTTGGGGGACGGCATGCAGAGATTTTTTCTTTTTCTTAAATGCTATCTGGATTTTTATTCTGATTTAAAAATACATTCTCACTAAGATCATTTTAAAATTCTACTTTTCTTATGGCACTTACATGCTTTTATTTTTTATTATTAAATCTTTGATCCAACTGGAATTTATTTGGTATTAGGAGTGAGGTAGGGATCCAACTTTAATTTTTTTCCAGATGACTGACTATCAAGTAGTCTTCAGATAATTTATTTAATAATCCATGTTTTCCCTTCTGGTATGACACACTATCTTTATTTCATACTAAATTATTGTGCTACATATGGGTCTCTTTCTTGAATTCTCTGTGCTGTTCCATTGCTTCTCCTGACCATGTGCCAGTATTACACTGTTACAGTTACTCAGTTTCACTATATTATTAGGTAGCCTCCCCTTATTACTCTTATTTTTCAGAAGAGTGCTGGCTCTTCTTGCATGTTTATTTTATCCAGTGAGCCCCTCCCTCCCCATTCTGTTGGTAATTTTATTCAATTATATTAAATTTTTAGATTTATCTAGGGAGGTTTGACATCTTTATAAGATTAAGTCTTCCTGTCCAAGAAAGAACAAGGCCAATACTTTTTAATAAATAGTATATGCATGGAAAGCTAGGCGTCATTAGATTGGTGCAGCCAGGGCAGCTTGACCATAGTGGAGTGCCCTCTTTTAGAGCATCCTTATTCCTCCTCCTATACTTCCCCATCATGATTGGTGGGGAACATCCCTGCAAGATGTGGAAATGCTCCAACCTGGTAGGACTTATTACTGAAGCAACAGCCATCCTTGTCTTAAATGAGAAATACTTGGGGTACCTGGGTGACTCGGTTAAGTGTCCAACTTTTGATTTTCGCTCAGGTCATGATCTCAGGGTCATGAGATCGAGCCCCATGTCAGGCACGAGGCTGCTTAAGATTCTCCCCCTCGCCCTCTGCCCCTCCCCCACCTTGCACTCTCTCTAAAAAAAAATAAAAACATAAAAAGAATAAATGAACAATACTTGGTGGGCTTTTCTTTTAATTATTGAGACTTTGGTGACTTTTGATTTATGTGGGAAATATGTTTTGATTTTTCTCTTACACTATTGGCTTGATGATTAAATTGTAATAAAGTATTATTTAATTGTAGAGTTACATATTTTATTCTGGGTGTTTCACTTTAACTATTTGGCTGACTTTCAGAAATCCTCAGAACAAATTGTTAAACTACAGAAGCTTCATGAAGAGGAGCTGGCCAGCAAAGAGCAGGAACTGACCAAGAAGTTTCAGACCCAAGAAAGGCAATTTCAGGAGCAAATGAAAATAGCTCTTGTAAGTACCTATTTTGTTTTTGTTATAGGTAAACTTTGCAGCTTTATTAAGTTGTCATCTCACTCCTACCTTTCAGCTTGAGGTCAGACTGCTGGCAGCCTTGACCTTTGAGTGTGCAGAGAGGATAGGATATAGGCAGGGAAGAGGGTTGTCAGAGCTTGTTAACTTTGTATTGTGTGAAAATTATATTAACTAACAAGCTCTCATTAACCAGTTTATTTGTTTTTATGTCATCCCTCTCACCCTGGCAGTAGGCTGTGATTATGGAGAAGTAAAGGGGAAGATAGGCTAATTGAAGCCATGAACCAGTGACTGCATAACTCAGGAAAAATGTCTAGAAACTCACCAGACTGAATATAACAGAGTTCAAGGCTCAGAAAGTTTTGTCTGAAATGCATTTTAAAGAAGAAAAAATGAAAATGACCAAGTAGTTTTCATTTTAGTAGAATAATTTCAGTAGTAATTTTCAATACTTATATTTTAAAAAATAAAGTAAAATTTAAAAAATGACTGACTGGACTAACCAAAATAATATCCAGAAAAGCAAAGGTAAGATTTTGGGGAATAGTGTAATTTGAAAGTTTAAAGCAAAAAAAAATTTTTTTTTCAAATTGTGAAAAGCCTTTTTATATAGGTTACCATAAGAAGTATTAATGCCAAGAAAAAGTATTAATGTGAAAAATGTAGTTTGATTGTTTTTATATGAAATTATTATCCATAAGATAGTATGCATAATTTTAAAAAACTTTTAGTGCAAAAGGATGAGAAATAGTATTTATAATTTTAATCTTTTTTATTTTTTAAAGACCTTATTTATTTTAGAGAGAGTTAGCACGAGCTGGGGCAGGGGCAGAGGGAGAGGGAGAGAATCTTAAGCAGACTCCCTCCTGAGTGCAGAGCCTGATGCGGGGCTCAGTCTCATGACCCTGAGATCATGACTTGAGCCGAAATTGAGTCGGACGCTCAACTGACTGAGCCACCCAGGCACCCCGATTTATTTATTTATTATTATTTTTTTAAGTACACTTTATCCTCAGCGTGGGGCTCGAACTCATGGGACCCCAAGATAAGAGTCACATGCTCTATCAACTGAACCATCCAGGCACTCCAGTCCAGAAAGGATTTAAAATAGTTTACAAGAATGCTTAAAACTATAACAGGACAGCATAGGGGCATAAAAATTAAAGAACAAAGCAGGACATAAATGAAGCCAGGAATTGTTCTAAAAAATTCCTGTCATAAAGATCTGTGTGTTTTCATGCTGAAGTAATTGGCCTTTGGGGACACTGAGACTTGAACATTGGCCTTGTTAAAACTGCGTTCTAGAACTGATCTACTCATATATTCTGAGTAGAGAGAGCAGGCTACAGATAGACATGAAGCACGCACACACGTGCACTTGCTGCTTTCTGCTCCCCTTTCTACCTAGTTCCTCAAAGAAGTTAGCTTTGCGTTGATAGTCAAAGTTCAACAAACTATTAAAATGTCCTCTTTTATTTTTATGGGCACAGAGAGATGTATTTAAAATGTAGTTTACAGGGGTGCCTGGGTGACTCAGTCGTTAAGTGTCTGCCTTCAGCTCAGGTCTTGATCCCAGGGTCCTGGGTTCGAGCCCCACATCGGGCTCCCTGCTCAGCGGGAGGCCTCCTTCTCCCTCTCCCACTCCCCACTCTCTTGCTGTGTCTCTTTCTGTCAAATAAATAAAATATTTTAAAAAATTTAAATAAAATGTAGTTTACATTAGACAATGTAGTATATTTAAAATGATGTTTTAAAATTGATTAGAAACTAATATTCTCCTATCAGTCTGCTTATAATGTGGCACAACACCTTTCCTTAAAGCAATGTGCTTCACCAGAGTGTAGTGAACTGAAAATATTGCTACTAGCAACATGAACTCTATGCAATAGGTATGGATAAGTATTCTTAATTGGAGTCCAAAGCCACTAAATGTTAAAAGTGCTCTCTAGAGCTTCTCTTTTCAAAGCAGTAAACGGTTTTAATATAGATGTTGATATATAATAAGGGCAATCAAAGAAGAAGCTTTTCGGGATTGAGAGGGTGGTAAAAGAGCCCAGGTCATCTGAGAAGAGTTATGTAGGCTTTTATAGATATTTCCTTAATCTAATCCATATATTCACATGTAATTTTCTGATTTTGATTTGCTTTTCTATGTGGGGTTCCCTAATGAGATATTTCTCACAAATTATATAAACTTACAATCTAGTTTCTTGGCCTAGAGTTGAAATAATCAACCTCTGGAGTGCAGAGAAGAAGTAGTGACAATTTGGGGACCCTTCACATTAAGCCGTGTTCTGCAAAATATTTTAAATAGTGGAAAAATAACAGATGTAGTGCAGTTACTGGAACAAAATTTTTCTTTTCAGTAGTAATTGTGGCAAATATTGGCTGGACCACATTGGAATAGCCACAGTGCTTTGTTTCTACAGGCTAGGGCATGGGAAGAGAGAGGTGATGATACTGCCTACCTCATAGGGCTGGTGTGCAGATCAAATGAAAGACATGATTCCTGTGGAAGTGCTTTGGGAATGCTGAAGATTTATGTGGGTCTAAGGTGGTATTGTTTTTGGCACAGGAAAAAAGTCAATCAGAATATTTGAAGATTACCCAAGAAAAAGAACAGCAAGAATCTTTGGCCCTGGAAGAGTTAGAGTTGCAGAAGAAAGCAATCCTCATGGAAAGTGAAAATAAACTTCGGGACCTTCAGCAAGAAGCAGAAACTTACAGAACTGTAAGTTTAAATAGTATTCAGGTTGGAATTATTTGTACATAGAAACTATTGTTATCTCTCCAGTCAGTATAAAGTTGTTGAGAAGCTTTTGTTTTACTGGGTTAGATTCACATACCTGCACTGCATTTTCAGATAATAGCTTTTCCTGTGAGTGGTTTTAGTGTTTGCTGCATGGTGCTGCTGACTCTGCCTTTAGCTGGCTGTGTTTCTGTCAGCCACCCACTCTGACTCTCTGCACTCAGGCTCTGCAGCATCTCCACTCCATTGCTTACTTGCCCTTGATCTTTAGGAAGTGGCCTTGCTTTGTAGGCAGCACTTGCCCTGGCTTCATCTCATGCCATGTCCTGGACATAATTCGTCCTGTTTCTTTCTTCTTTCTTTCTTTCTTTTTTTTAAAGATTTTATTTATTTATTTGACAGAGAGAGAGAGAGACAGCGAGAGAGGGAACATAGGCAGGGGGAGTGGGAGAGGGAGAAGCAGGCTCCTGGCTGAGCAGGGAGCCCGATGCGGGGCTCGATCCCAGGACCCTGGTGGGATCATGACCTGAGCCGAAGGCAGATGGTGAGCCACCCAGGCCCCTCTTGTTCTCTGTCACAGTGTAGGCACCCCAATGCCCTGCTTTTAACAAAAGTTTTCCCATATTAAAACAATGGTGGACAGGGCGCCTGGGTGGCTCGGTTGGTTAAGTGACTGCCTTCGGCTCAGGTCATGATCCTAGAGTCCCTGGATCGAGTCCCGCATCGGGCTCCCTGCTCAGCAGGAAGTCTGCTTCTCCCTCTGACCCTCCCGACTCTCCCCCCTCTCATGCTCTCTCTCTCTCAGTCTCTCTCTCTCAAATAAATAAATAAAATCTTAAAAAAAAATAAAAATAAAAATAAAATAAAACAATGGTGGACAAATTTATATATATGTGAACAAATTTGTATTATATGTCTCAGTGTGCACATTTTTAAGGCCCTCTGGCCCTTCCCTTAGCAATATATGAAGTGTATGACCTGTTTTGAATAAACTGATGTTATTTATACTTTTGCTTTGGTTTAGGCAGTGAAAGAATCACACTTCTTTCCCATAGTTCTAAACTGTACTTTACTTTCCCATGTCCAACATTTATGTAAGGTGGCATGGTGGAGGGGAATAGATAGGATACTCAGGAGACTTAGATTTTTCAGCTTGCCAGCTTTGTAAATTAATCATACCTTAATTTCTTCACCTGTCATACGGAGAAATTGGATTTGGTAATTCCTTAGGACTTTTTCCATTCTGATGTTGCATGGCTCTGCCTTACTTAGCTCTTTTTCCTTTAGAGCCCAAGATTGACATTTTCATGAGCTAACAGTAATCTTTGGTAAAATTTGTATAAGTAGCTTTTTGCAAAAAATCTTCTAAATAATCATTTTTGCAGTGGAAAAACCAGATACATTATTTATCTTCCAAAATCAAATTATGAAGGTAATAGAATACTATATAGGCCTTAAAAAACACACAGAAAAAAATAACTGTCTTCCTACCAATAGTTACTATTATCTACTTTATGATTTATTTCTTTTTGACTATCCATTCAGAATATTCTTGAAAATATGCATGATTGAAATAGTTACCCAAGTAGGTAGAAAGAACTGAAGTTTTAAGTTGTGTTAAAATAGAATCTTTTCTTTCTTACACGATTCCTTTAGGAATTGAGCACAGATTCTCTATGCTTTCTAGTGTTTGGCATGATATATAGAGTTATTTTTCTAAGTTTTAATTTTTAAACAGGTGTAGACATTATGTCATGTATTTTTGCTAATAAGCAAGTCTGTACTTTAATAAAAATACATCTGTTTTTATTAACAGAGAATTCTTGAATTGGAAAGTTCTTTGGAAAAAAGCTTGCAAGAAAGCAAAAATCAATCAGAAGATTTAGCTATTCATTTGGAAGCTGAAAAAAATAAGCACAATAAAGAAATTACAATCATGGTTGAAAAACACAAGACAGAATTGGAAAGCTTGCAGCATCAGCAGGATACCCTTTGGACTGAAAAACTCCAAGTGTTAAAGCAAGAGCATCAGACTGAAATGGAAAAACTTAGAGAAAAGCATGAACAAGAAAAAGAAACATTGTTGAAAGACAAAGAGAGTCTCTTCCAGGCCCACATAGAAGAGATGAATGAAAAGACTTTCGAAAAACTTGACGTGAAGCAAACAGAACTGGAATCATTGTCTTCTGAACTGTCAGACATATTAAAAGCCCGGAACAAGCTAGAAGAGGAACTTTCTGTACTAAAGGATCAAGCAGATAAAGTAAAGCAGGAGCTAGAGGCCAAGCTAGATGAACAGAAAAGCCATCACCAGCAGCAAGTCGAGAGTATCATTAAAGAACAAGAGATGTCTATCCAGAGAACTGAGAAGGAATTAAAAGATGAAATTAATCAACTTGGGCTTCTTCTGAAGGAAAAGGACAAGCATTTGAAAGAGCAGCAGGCTCATGTGGAAAACTTAGAGGCAGATATTAAAAGGTCTGAAGAGGAACTCCAGCAGGCATCTGCTAAGCTGGCTCTTTTTCAGTCACAGCAGAGTACTACACACGAGCAGGCCAAAGCATCTGAGGAGCACTTGGCTCAATTGCAGCAGAAGTTGTTGGACTTGGAAACGGAAAGAATTCTTCTTACAGAACAGGTAGCTGAAGTTGAAACGCAAAAGAAGGATGTTTGTACTGAGTTAGACACTCACAAAATCCAGGTGCGGGACTTACTGCAGCAACTAGAAAACCAGAAAAGTGAAATGGAGGAAAAACTACAGGCTTTAACCCAACGCTATGAGTCCCAACTTAGAGATACTAACACAGAACAGGCACAGACAAAGCAGAACTTGATAGAAAAGGAAAATGTAATTTTACAAATGAGAGAAGGACAGAGCAAAGAAATTGAAACACTCAAACAGAAATTATCAGCCAAGGAGGACAGTTTTAGTGTTTTACATGAGGAATATGAAATCAAATTCAAAAATCAAGAAAAAAAGATGGAAAAAATTAAGCAGAAAGCAAAGGAGATGCAAGAAACATTAAAGAAAAAATTACTGGATCAGGAAGCCAAACTTAAAAAAGAGCTTGAAAATACGGTTCTAGAGCTTAGTCAGAAAGAAAAACAGTTCAATGCCAAAATTTTGGAAATGGCACAAGCTAACTCCGCTGGAATCAGTGATGCAGTGTCAAGACTGGAAACAAACCAAAAGGAGCAGATAGAAAGTCTCACTGAGGTACACAGACGAGAACTCAGTGATGTCGTATCGGTCTGGGAAAAGAGACTTAATCAGCAAGCTGAAGAACTCCAGGAACAACATGAAATCCAGTTACAGGAAAAAGAGCAAGAGGTAGCAGAACTGAAGCAAAAGATCCTCCGAAGTGCGTGTGAAAAAGAAGAGATGAACAGGGAACTAGCATGGCTGAAAGAAGAAGGCGTTAAGCAGAACACAGCAGTAAGGGAATTACAGGAACAGTTACACCAGCAATCTGCTCAGACGAATTCTCTCTCACAAAATGAAACTAAACTAAAAGCACAACTTGAAAAGCTGGAGGGTGACTTGAATCATTCTCTGAGGGAAAATACTTCTCTGCAAGA
Source organism: Leptonychotes weddellii (assembly GCF_054177405.1). Taxonomy (NCBI): domain Eukaryota; kingdom Metazoa; phylum Chordata; class Mammalia; order Carnivora; family Phocidae; genus Leptonychotes; species Leptonychotes weddellii. Next base: position 56,330,019 of record NC_138369.1, read on the forward strand.
GCGTATGGTTGAACTGGAGATGCTGGCAGAAAAAGACAAGCTGAAGGTTTTCGAGTTGACTGACAAGCTGAAAACCACGGATGCACAATTCCAGAGTTTGCAATCTTCACATGAAAGAAATGAGAAAAGCCTAGAAGACAAAAGCTTGGAATTCAAAAAACTGTCCGAGGAACTAGCAGTTCAGCTGGAAATTTACTCTAAGAAAACTGAAGCCCTGTTACAAGCTAAAACAAATGAGCTCATCAACATTAGTAGTAGTAAAATTAATGCCATTCTTGCTAGAATTTCCCACTGCCAGAACCACACAACAAAAGTTAAGGAGGCACTAGTGATTAAAACTTGCAAAGCTTCTGAATTAGAAGCACAGCTTAGACAGCTAACAGAAGAGCAGAATACACTAAATAGTTCTTTTCAACAGGCTACCCGTCAATTAGAAGAAAAAGAAAATCAGATTAAGAGCATGAAGGCTGATATTGAAGGTCTTGTAATGGAGAAAGAAGCCTTACAGAGGGAAGGAGGCAACCAGCAACAGGCTGCCTCTGAAAAGGAGTCTTGTATCACGCAGTTGAAGAAAGAGTTATCAGAGAACATCAATGCTGTCACACTGATGAAAGAAGAGCTTAAAGAAAAGAAATCTGAGATCAGCAGTCTTAGTAAACAGCTAACTGATTTGAACACCCAGCTTCAGAACAGCATCAGCCTAACTGAGAAAGAAGCAGCCATTTCATCACTAAGTAAGCGATACGAGGAACAACAACGTGAATTGCTGGGTCAGGTGCAAGATTTATCTTTGAAAGTTGAAACTCTGAGTAAAGAGAAGGTCTCTGCTCTTGAACAGGTAGATCACTTGTCCAACAAGTTCTCAGAATGGAAGAAGAAAGCACAGTCAAAATTCATACAGTATCATAGTACTAATAAAGAATTGCAGATGCAGCTTGAGTTAAAAACGAAGGAAGTCAGTGAAAAGGCTGAGCAGATACATTCACTGAAGGAGAACCTTGATCAGCAAAATGAGAGATTGGTATGTTTAAAGGGTGAAATGGAAGATAAGAAGAGCAAGCTGGAGAAAAAGGAGTGTAATTTAGAGACTGAGTTAAAAACTCAGACGGCAAGAATTGTGGAATTACAGGAGCATCTTACTCAGAAAATAACTGAAATTGAGTCCTTAAATGAAGCTCTTAACAAATACAATCAACAAAAGGACACTGAACAGAAAGAAATGCTGCAGAAACTTCAGCACATTCAAGAGTTAGGAGAAGAGAAGGACAACAGAGTTAAAGAAGCTGAAGAAAAAGTCTCAAGACTTGAAAAGCAAGTGTCTTCCATGAAATCTGAACTTGAAACCAAGAAGAAAGAATTGGAACATGCGAATTCAGGTATGAAGGGCAAAGAAGAGGAGTTGAAGGCACTGGAAGATAGGCTTGAGTTAGAAAGTGCTGCAAAATTAGCAGAACTGAAGAAAAAAGCCGAACAAAAAATTGCTGCCATCAAGAAGCAGTTGTTATCTCAAATGGAAGAGAAAGAACAGCAATATAAAAAAGACACAGAGGGCCATTTGGGTGAGCTAAACACAAAATTGCAGGAGAAAGAGAGAGAAATTCAGGTATTGGAAGAAAAACTTCAATCAGTGGAGGGTCCACCACAGTCAGAGGCGTCAGCTGTACCCAGATCGGCAGAACACATGGCAGCCTGTGCTGAGCAAGAGGAAGCAGGCCTCCAAGGCTGTGTGCAGAAGGCATACGAAGACAAAGTCAGTGCTTTACAGAGAAGTCTAATGGAGAAAGAAAAGCTGTTGCAGAGGCTAGAGCAGGAAAAAGAAGAGATGGTATCCTCTCATTCTGAAATGCAGGGCAGATACCAGGAGCTCTTAATAAAGATAGAACACGCTGAAGCAAAGCAGCATGAAGATCAAATTATGATAAATCATCTTCAGAAAGAACTTGAAGAAAAAAGCAAGAACTATTCCTTGATAGCATCCCAGCATGTGGAAGAAGAGGGAGGTAAAAATAACATAGGGGCAAAGCAAAACTTGGAAAATGTGGTTGATGATGTCCAGAAAACACTCCAGGAGAAGGAACTAGCCTGTCAGATCTTGGAGCAAAAGATAAAAGAGCTGGATTCCTGCTTAGTAAGAGAGAGGGAAGGGCATAGAGTTGAAATGGAAGAGTTGACCTCAAAATTTGAAAAATTACAGGCTTTACAACAACAGATGGAGGGAAAAAATAAACCCACAGAAGCTTTGGAAGAAAGTGCTGAAGAAAAGTCCAAATCACATGTAGTCCAACCCAGATTGCCTGGTAACATGGAGGCCGAGCACAATGACCTGGAATTTAAATTAGCAGGGGCAGAGCAGGAGAAGCAGAAGCTGGGCAAGGAGATTGTTAAGTTGCAGAAAGATCTTCGAATGTTGCGGAAGGAGCATCAGCAAGAATTGGATATCATGAAGAAAGAATATGAACAAGAAATGGAAGAGAAAATCAAGTAAGTTTTTCAGCACAAATATTTATTTTATTTATTTACCTTAGAGAGAGAGTGAGAGCAGGGGACGGGGTGGGGAGGAAGAGATGGAAAGAGAGAATTTTAAGCAGGCTCCATGCCCAGCATGGAGTCCAACTCAGGGCTCGATCTCACGACCCTGAGATCATAACCTGAGCCGAAATCAAGAATCAGACACTTGGGGTGCCTGGGTGGCTCAGTCGGTTAAGCCTTCGACTCTTGATTTTGGCTCAGGTCATGATCTCAGGGGGGTGGGATCAAGCTCTGCATTGGGCTCTGTGCTCAGTGCACAGTCTGCCTGTCCCTCACCCTGCACGTGCATGCTCTCTTGCTCTCTCTCTCTCAAATAAATAAATAAATAAATAAATAAATAAAATCTTTAAAACAAAACAAAAAGACATTTAACTGACTGAGCCACCCAGGCGCCCCAGCATGAATATTTTTAAGACAGTCCTTTTTAATTAAGTGCCTCTTATTGTGCCTAATACACCTAACTTTCACCTACCCAAACTATGAAACATAAATCAAGTTGTTAAATGCCGAGAAGAAATATAAAACAATTTAAGGCAAGAGGCATTGTTCTTTCATGTCTGTTTAGAGGGGAAAAAAATATTTCTTGCATATATGATTATGCTTATTATGTACATATCCCAGTAATTACTTTCTTTTCGTTTTACTATTTTTAGTATTAGGATTATTATGATATAAGATAGATGTGTATGATGAAAATTTTAAGGGGAAAAGAATTCTCAAATCCCCAGGACTGTTGTGTAGAGATAATCGTAGTTTCTGTATCCTCCCAGGAGTTTTCTGTGCCTGGACGCACACATACACACGTATGCACCCTTAAACCTGTTTTTATACCAATGAGATCTTACGAGCACTGTTATGAAGACTAGGTAACTCTATATGGCGTGGTTTGTGTTTGACAACAGTTAGTTCTTTATATTTTTGTTACACAGACAGGAGCAGGAAGATCTTGAGTTGAAGCACAATTCCACATTAAAACAGCTGATGAGGGAGTTCCATACACAGCTGGCACAAAAGGACCAGGAGCTGGAAATGACCATAAAAGAAACCATTGGTGAGTCAAATTTTAAATTCAGTAAAGAACAAGTCAGAATCAGCAGAGACTATTTATAATTTACACTTACTGTTTTCACACTGTGCTAAGTGCTTTTAAGTAATTAAACTGGAGAGAAAAAAATGATTCCTGTCCAAGAAAGTTCTCTAATGGGAACCTGTGCTTGCTTGGCAGCAGCTTGCCTTTAGGAGAGGAGGGGCTGGTGAAAGAACCTGAAACATTAGCTAATTAATTGCCTTATAAAGACATTCCTGCCCTGTGAGAGGGTACATATGATCAATTGATTTTTTTTTTTTTTAAAGATTTTATTTATTTATTTGACAGAGAGAGACATAGTGAGAGCAGGAACACAAGCAGGGGGAGTGGGAGAGGGAGAAGCAGGCTTCCCGCGGAGCAGGGAGCCCGATGTGGGACTCGATCCCAGGACCCTGGGATCATGACCTGAGCTGAAGGCAGACGCTTAACGACTGAGCCACCCAGGCG
>NC_138369.1:56334581-56350214 GCF_054177405.1 Leptonychotes weddellii
TGTCTTTGGAAAAATGTTTATTTAGGTATTATGCCCATTTTTAAATTGGATTTTTTTCTTTTTGCTGTTGAGTTATATGAATTTTTTATATATTTTGGATATTAGCTCTTTATCAGATATTAGCCCTTATCAAAATACCAGATCAAATATTTTCTCTCATTTAGTAGGTTGTCTTTCCAGTTAGTTAATGGTTTCCTTTGCTATCCAGAAGCTTTTAGTTTGATGGGGTGCCACTTGGTTATTTTTTCTTTTGGTGTCAGATTCAAAACCATCACCAAGGCCTGTTTCAAAGAGCTTACTGCCTTTGTTTTCTTCTAGGAATTTTATGGTTTTAGGTCTTACATTCAAGTTTTTAATCCATTTTTTTAAAAAAGATTTTATTTATTTATTTTAGAGAGAGCACAAGCAGGGGGAACAGAAGTGGGGGGGGGGTAGAAGCAGGCTCCCTGTGGAGCAGGGAGCCCGATGTGATGCAGGGCTCGATCCCAGGACCCAGGATCATGACCTGAGCCATAGGCAGACGCTTAAACATCTGAGCCACCCAGGCGCCCCATTTTGAGTTAATTTGTAGATGGTGTGAGATGGTAGTCCAGTTTCATTCTTTTGTATGTGGCTGTCCAGTTTTCTGCACATAATTAAATGAAGAGACTATCCTCTACCCCATTGTATGTTCTTGGCTCATTTGTTGTAAATTAATTTACCATATATGCATGGATTTATTTCTGGGCTTTATCCTATTCCATTGATCTCCATGTCTGTTTCTATGCCAATACCATACTGCTTTAATTACTATAGCTTTGCAAAAGTAGTTTGAAATCAGGGATGCCTCCGTCTTTGTTCTTCTTTCTCATGATTGTTTGGCTATTTGGGGGTCTTTTGTGGTTCCATACAAATTTTAGAATTGTCTAGTTCTGTGAAAAATGCCATTGGAATTTTGGTAGGGATTATCTTGAATTTTAGATTGCTTTGGGTAGTATGGACATGTGACAGTATTAATTCTTCCAGTCCATAAGCACAGAGTCTCTTTACATTTATGTGTTTTTCAATTTCTTTCATCAGTGTCTCATAGTTTTCAGAGTACATGTCTTCCACCTCCTTGGTTAAATTTATTCCTACATATATTTTTGTTTTTTAAAGATTTATTTATTCATTTGAGAGAGAGAGAGATCGTGCACAAACAGGGAGAGGGGCAGAAAGAGAGAGAGAAAGAGAATCCCAAGCAGTCTCTCCACTGAGCACAGAACCTGATGTGGGGCCCAATCTCATGACCCTGAGATCATGACCTGAGCCAAAACCAAGAGTTGGGTGCTCAACCGACTGAGCCACCAGGCACCCCAGTATTTTATTATTTTTGATGCAATTGTAAGTGGGATTGTTTTCTTAATTTTTTAGTTTATATATTAGTGTATAGGAATGCAATAGATTTTTGTGTATTGATTTTTGTATCCTACAACTTTACTTAATTCTTTTATTGGTTCTAACAGGTTTTTGATGGAGTCTTTAGGATTTTCTATATATAATATGTACTCTGCAAATAGTATTTTCCTTTTCTTCTTTCCAACTTGGATGCCTTTTATTTATTTTTCTTGCCTAATTGCTCTGGCTAGGACTTCTAATACTATGTTGAATAAAAGTGGTGAGAGTGGACATCCTTATCTTGTTCCTGATCTTAGAAGAAAAGCTTTCAGCTTTTCACCATTAAGTATGATGTTAGCTGTGGGCTTGTCATATTTGGCCTTTTTTGTGTTGAGGTACATTCCCTCTGTACCCACTTTGTTGAGAGTTTTTATTATAAATGGATGTGGAATTTTGTCAGATTTTTTTTTGGCATGTATTGAGATAATCATATGATTTCTAGCCTTCATTTTGTTAATGTGTATCACATTGACTGACCTGCAAATGTTGAAACATCCTTAATCCCTGGAATAAATCCAGCTCGATCATGGTATATGATCCTTTTAATGTATTGTTGAATTTGGTTTGCTAATATCTTGTTGAGGATTTTTCCGTTTATGTTTATTAGAGTATTGGCCTATAATTTTTGCAAATTTGTGTGGTGTCTTTGTCTGATTTTGGTATCAGGGTAATGCTGGACTCTTAAAAGGAGTTTGGAAAAGTTCCTCCCTCTATTTTTTGAAAGGGTTTAAAAAAGATTTTTCTTTGAATGTGTTTTTTTCTTTGAATGTGCAGTACATTCAAAGTGAGACTGTCTGGTCCTGGACTTTTGTTTATTGGGAGGTTTTTGATTACTGATTCAATCTCATTACCAGTAATTGGTCTGTTCAGATTTTCTACTTCATCATGATTTAGTGTTGGTAGATTGAATGTTTCTGCTAGGTTCCCCAATTTGTTAATGTATAATTTTTCATTGTAGTGTCTTATGATTCTTGTATTTCTGTGGTATCAGTTGTAACTTCTTTTTGATTTCTGATATCATTTTTTGAATCCCCTTTCTTTTTTTCCCAGTGAGTCTAGAAAAAGATTTGTCAGTTTTGTATATATTTTTAGAGAACCAGCTCTTAGTTTCATTGATCAATTTTCTATTGTGTTTTTAGTCTTTATATCATTTAGTTCTAATCTGTTATTTCCTTTCTTATTCATTCTTTCTCTAGTTCCTTGAGGTGTGTGTAAAGTTAGTTTATTTGAGAATTTTCATGTTTCCTGAAGTAGGCATTTATCACTATGAACTTCCCTCTTAGAACTGCTTTTGCTGCATCCTATAAATTTTAGTATGTTCTATTTCCATTTTTATTTGTCTCAGGATCTTGAAAAATTTTTCTTTTGATTTTTACTTTGACCCATTGGTTGTTCAGTAGCATGTTGTTTAATCTACACATATTTGTGATTTTTCCAGTTTTTTTGTGTATGTGTGGTTTTTTAATTTAAGTACAGTTGACACATAATGCTACATTAGTTTCAGGTATACAACATAGTGATTTAGCTTCTCTATATGTTATGCTACACCCACCATAGTGTAGCTACCATCTATCAACATACAACGCTATTACAATATCATTGACTCTATTCCCAGTACTATCTGTGCCTTCCAGTTTTCTTTGTGTAATTAATTTCTAGTTTCATACTGCTGTGGTTGGAAAAGATGCTTGATATGATTTCAGTCTTCTGACTTTATTAAGACTTGTTTTGTGGCCTAATATATGATCTATCTTGGAAAATATTCTGTGTGCACACGAGAAGAATGTGTATTCTGTTGCTTTTGGATGGAATGTTCTGTATATTTCTGTTAAGTTCATTTGGTCTAATATGTCAGTTAAGGCCCTTATTTCCTTATTGATTTTCCACCTGGATGATCTATTCATTGATGTAAGTAGGGTTTAAAGTCCCCTACTATTATTGTATTGCTGTCTGTTACTCCTTTTAGGTGTGTTAATATTTGCTTTATATATTTAGGTGCTCATATGTTGGGTGCATAAATATTTGTAAATGTTTTATCTTTTTTGTAGGATATTATGTAATATCCTTCTTTGTCTCTTATAGTCTTTGTTTTAAAGTCTTATTTTGTCTGATACAAGTATTGCTACCCTGGCTTTTTTGTTTGTTTCCATTTGCATGGAATATCTTTTTTCATCATTTTACTTTTAGTGTGTGTGTCCTTACATCTAAAGTGAGTCTCTTGCAGGCAGCATATAGATGGGTCTTGTTTTTAATTTATTTAGCCATTCTGAGTCTTTTGATTGGAAAATTTAGTCCATTTATGTTTAAAGTAGTTATTGATAAAAATGTGCTTATTGCCATTTTGTTTGTTGTTTTCTGGCTGTTTTTGTACTTACTCTCTGTTCGATGCTTCTTTCCCTGTTTTCTTTATATTCTGATGACTTTCTTTGATGGTATGCTTATCTGTATCTTTTGTGTATTTATTATAGTTTTTGCTTTGTGTTTATCATGGGGCTTACATAGAACAACTTATAACAGTCTGTTTTAAGTTGATAACAATTTAAGTTTGATCCCATTGTAAAGCAACATTATAATCACTCCTTGACATTTTGTTTTTGATGTCACGTTCTACATCTTTTTATCTTGTGTATTCCTTTTTTTAAAAAGATTTTTATTTATTTATTTATTGAGCACACAAGCAGGGGGAGAGGGAGAGGCAGGCTCCCCGCTGAGCAGGGATCCCGATGTGGGGCTCGATCCCAGGACCCTGGGATCATGACCTGAGCTAAAGGCAGCTGCTTAACCAACTGAGCCATCCAGGTGCCCTTATCTTGTGTATTCCTTAATTCATTATTGTAATCATAATTATAATTATTTTTACTACTTTTGTCTTTTTAACTTCAGACTAGCTTTATAAGTGATTATACAGTAGATGAAACAACCACCTGTCTCAGTCTTGAAGGATTGGCTCATGTAGGAGATAAGCCTTATTGTTCAACCCTGCCTCAGCTCTTGGTTGTCTCTTAAACCTTTGTGCTTGTCTGAGCAGCCTATTATATTTTTAATAGTTCTCAGTAGTTGAGGATGTGCTACCAACCTGTCAATATTTCAGAAGGGAGGATCTCAGCATTTAGATTCATGCTGATTGGAAGCCAGACCCTCAGGCATCAGCTTTTAAAAATATGCAAACATATATAGTCCTGTGGGACTGCAAGCAAGTGTAAACCCCGCAGGCCACCAGAGGCAGGCCATCTGGAAGTGTACCTTGAGTGGCAGTCACAAAAATCAGGGTTCCAAATGAGTGTATAAGCTCTTTTCTGGGTGATATTGGCAAGCTAGAGCAAGGCAGAAGGAGGGAGAGCACATGGTAGCATCCACAGCCTGTGTTCCCTGAGAGCAGCTCCATAAGCCACAAAATGTGTCCCAAATCTGAAGCCTGCCCCTCAGGCCAGAGCTCCAGGACAAGCAAAGAGGCCTCCTTCACAGAAAGATTGGCGAGGTATACTTCAATCCACTGTTTGTGCAGTGCCCCAGGGGTGGGTAGTCTGCCAAGAACCCTCTCTCCAATTGCCATAGTGCCGTGGGATCCAGGAATGCAAGCCATCTTGGCCACCAAAGCCAGGTGATCAAGGTGTGTCTCTTGGGCAGTAGTGGCAAAAATCAGGACACCAGACACATGTAAAGTTCCCCTCCAGGAGACACTGGTGCTCTGGAGTATGGCAGAGGGTGAGCTCAAAGATGACTTGAGGAAAGGATTACATTCTGCCTTTAGGCGCATGTTTAAGTAGAAGCCTTCCCCTTAGGCCACAGTCATGATGATTAACCAATAGGCCTCCTTCACATACAGTCTGAGCTCCTGTGTCTGTTGTCTTTTGCTGTGCCTTTGGGGGTGGTTAGCTATTTAAGAACTTTTCCTCTGTTGGTTATAGCCCTGTGGGATCCATGGGCACTGTCCACCAGAGCCAGTATAGCTGTGTTCCCTGGCAGCAGCTGCAAAAATTGGGGCACCAGATGGAGATATGAGCCCCTTTCTGGGTGATATTCATTATTACAGTCTCATGGGACTAGGAACACAAGCTCCCTTGGCCTCCAGAGCCATGTGATCCAGAGGTGTCCCCCTAGGTGGCAGCTGCAAAAATCAGGGCACCAGATGCCTGTAAAAGCTCCCTTCTGGGAGATACTGGTGCTCTGGAACATGTCAAAAGGAGCATGCAAAGATGGCATCTGCCAGTCTGTGTCCCCAGAGAGCATTCCAGCAGGCTCCTAGGTGTGTGTGTTAAATTAGATGTCTGCCCTTCAGGCCAATTCTTTAATAGAAGCAGGTGAGTCTCCTTCACTTTAAGTCTGGATGGAACTGGCTACCTCTGAGCTGGGCCCTGAGGTGGGTGAATGAGGCATAGGAACCCTTTAAGAGTGGTTTCTCAGATCACTAGTTTTGTGAGTCTCAGGATGTAAACCTTGTTGGCTTTCAAAGTTAGATGTTTTGGGGGCTTGTCTCTCAAGTATGTATCTTAAAAGTTGGGATGCTCGGTCCTCAGGGAAAAATTCTGGGTTTTGAGGTTCCTCCCAGTTGTTGGTTGTCATGCTGGGGATGGGATTTATGACCAGGTTGTGTCTTAGCCTCACCTACCCACTCCAGTGTGGTTTTTTTCCTCATTTGCCTGATGTGTAGCCGTCACTCAGCCAGGCTTTTTTGTTTTTTGTTTTTTTTTTTAAAGATTTTATTTATTTATTTGAGAGAGAGAGAATGAGAGACAGAGAGCATGAGAGGGAGGAGGGTCAGAGGGAGAAGCAGACTCCCTGCCGAGCAGGGAGCCCGACGCAGGACTCGATCCCGGGACTCCAGGATCATGACCTGAGCCGAAGGCAGTCACTTAACCAACTGAGCAACCCAGGCGCCCTTGTTTTTTATTTTTAAGAGGAAATTGTTCCATATGTAGCTGTAGACTCAGTGTGTCCATGGGAGGAAGTGAGTTCAGGATTTTCCTGTATTGCCACCTTGAGCCAGAAATCAATGATTAGTTTCTTTTGTAATATTGCAGTGTTTTGTGTAAACAGAAACAAAAATGAAATACGTTATTTTTTCCCTTTTCTACTCAAAAGTTTGCTTTTTGAATATTCTTTTCTGCATCATATTGTTTTAACATAGTTTTTTTTAAGAACCCCTTAAATATAATTCATTGCATCTGTGTTCTTTTGGTACTCATCTGTATTCATTACTTCACTTATAACATGAATTTTTGTCATACATACAAATGTGTGTAGGATAATATTAATGTGTATGTCCTCTCTCCTAGATTATAAGCATCTGGTGGGCAGGGATTTTGTTATTCATCTCTAGTCTTAAAGACCTAGCCAGATACTTGGCACATACTAAACACTTGGTAAATTTGAAGGAGGTGACATGTGCTAGGGCAGGGAAGAATCCATTTGGGAAGAGGGAGTGATGACATCTCAAAGGAAGAGCTAAGTACTCATGTAAGTGAGCTTAAGTAATAGCCTGGTCCCAACTCAGAGCAGTCCCACTGGGAGGAGGTAGCTTGGCTACATTAGATACAAAACTGGTTTCCTTTTGACATTGACAATATTTTAGTGATTTGGCTTTGGCATAATAACTAGACTCTCAAACATGATTTCCATGGATGTGCATTAACATTCAGTTTAACTGGTTTTCCTTATTGTTTTTACTTTGAAGTAAACAGTACTGTTTTTTTTTTTCCTCCTTCAAGAAGACTAGGAAGCTTTTATAAAGGAATTTACAAAATTGTTTCTTAAATTAGAAATAACAAAGAAGGGATTTTTTCCTAATTCTTAGTGGGCTTGATTTAGATAGTATCCCACAACTGTCAAAGGAAATGTCAGACATAGCTAACTGTCATATTAAAATCTGGGCCTAGGGACACCAGGTGGTTCATTTGGCTAAGCGTCTGCCTCTTGATTTTGGCTAAGGTCATGATCTCAGGGATATGAGATTGAACCTCATGTCGGGCTCCATGCTCAGTGTGGATTCTGCTTAAGATTTTCTCTCTCCCTCTGCGCCCCCCCCCACTCTCTCACTAAATAAATAAATAAATAAGTAAAATAAAATAAAATAAAAATTTGGGCCTAACTGAATAAGTAGCTGTAGAGGTGATCCTTTCAAAGGTGCCTAAACCACATTGACACAGACATCCACACAGGATATGCTATGGTAGACTAAAAACAGTAAACTGGGCAGTAACATATTTACAAGAGTTTGTGGTTGATGGTGTTTTAGGGATGGAGGCTAGGTTCAAGTAAACCTCAGTGGGGAGATGTCTCCAAGTGAGCCTCAGTGGGGAGATGTCTAAGGAGGCTGGTTACTAGACATCCCTGCTTTGCTTATGTTGCCAGAAGGAGTTTGTTCTTTTTCAGTTGGTCTAAGTTTCATGACCAGTGGTATTTCAAAGTAGATTTTCCAAGTATCCTTATGGTTCATTGCCTTATTTTGTGCCATGGGGCCTCTCTTTTTTTTGTTTGTTTTTGAGGATGATGTTTCTTGGTTCTGTCAAGTCAGCATCTGTTAAATCAGATACCCATTTGTTGCTGTTTTTCCTGTTCAGTCTCTTACTCAGCAAACACTTGTCGTGTCTTCATTACTCAATCTGATCAATATTTCAATTCCAAATGTTCTTTTAGTACAAAGGTTATTACAAGATTTATAAGAGCAAGAAGAGGTCTGGACTGCTCTGTACAATAAATCATGGCAGTTATCAAGACAAATGAAGAAATGTAGAATGGGCAATAGCCTTTACTAGGGCAATCAAAACAGAAGAGAGAAATAATTTGTATAGCAAATTTTCTAAGTAGGATTTTTGGACCAATAAGTCACATATACTTTTGCAGCCTTGTCTATTTTTTTGCAAAGTTCAGGACAAATGGAAACATTACATGGTTACTAATACATTGGACAATAATTTTTTTTTTTAATAGACTTTAGTTGAACATTTTACCCCAAAGAACCACTGGTGTGGTTTAGGGACAGATGTATAGATGAAGGTTTGCTGAACCAGGACAAAGAATTATTTCTTGATTTACACAGCTATCCAAAGGGCTGGGAAAAACCTCCACAACTTCTTGTGATCAGTAAGTTGCCGGCTGGTTGATCAGTGCTGTGCCTCACAGTATCTACTAGTTTGTATTAATGGATGTTTTCTGGAAATCAGATCCTAATGTGGAAAAGGGCAGAGTCCCTAACACACAGGCTCTGTGTTCAACTTCTGTCACCACACTGTTACATACCTGATGGTCATTCAAGCCTGGGAAGCTTAAGGGGAAAGAAACTGCTTGATGAGACTTTATGGGGTGGGGACAGAGGGAGTGAGAGAGGGAACAGTAATATAGCATGAATAGCAAGCTTGACATTAAAAGTGGGACATGAAGGAAGGTATTTAGAGCGTAGTCACGAATGACGATAGAAACAGTGGTTTGTGTCTCCAGAAATGTTTAGGTATTTTTTCTCCTTCTGAGGAGTTTTCTCTATACTGTGTTGCCTCTACGATGTTCTTTTTGGTATGTTCATTAGCACTTTTTTTTTTTAATCTTAAAGGCTCGTGAAGAAGAAATGACTGCTAAAGTAATGGACCTGCAGACTCAACTGGAGGAGCTACAGAATAAGTACCAGGAAAGGCTGCAGCAGGAGGAGAGCCCTGGCAATGACAAAGTGAGAGGAACTAGACTCTTAAATCTTACCACTTTCTTAAGACTAAAACACTAAATTTTTATTTTCTTGTTAGTTCATATTGTTCCATTTTATTGCTTCTTATAGATTTTAGTGTATTATATACTCATTTTTTTCTTTTCCATTTACAGATAACAATTATGGAGTTACAGGTAAGACTAGTTCTTCACTGAATTTGACTGAAGACAGTATATTTTCAGGAGTATTTTGTGTTTTTTTTTTTTTTTTTAAGAGTTTATTTGAGAGAGAGCATGAGTAGGGGGAGGGGCAGAGGCAGAGGTTCAAGCAGACTCTCCACTGAGTGGGGAGCCTGACACGGGACTCAGTCCCAGGATCCTGAGATCATGACGTGATCTGAAGTCGGGTGCTCCACCAACTGAGCCACTCAGGTGCCCCAGGAGTATTTTGTGTTTTAAAAGTTAAAACATAAAAATAATTTACCAGGCAGTACAATGTATATCCAGGCAGTGATGAAACCCATATGCATTTCAGATCTGACTTTATGTTTTTTTAGACACAACTAGCACAGAAGACTACTCTAATCAGTGATTCAAAGTTGAAAGAGCAAGAGTTCAGAGAACAGGTACGGGTTTAATTGGTGCCTTTTATTTTGAACTGTCTTAATTTATGTTCTTTTGTACTTGGATCTCATTTAGCTGACTTTTAAAAACGAACTAATATAATACTGATTTAATAGCTGGCTTTGCAATTTTGTCTTACACAGGAAATTTTATTTCTAAATCTGGAGGCGCTGGAGTTTATCTCTTAAATTCATGATCACATGTATTTAAACAAGAACATTTGCATCTTATTCTTTCTAGTGTTTAACATCTTGGATAAGAATTTGTCTTTATTTGTAATAACTTAAGTTTTAAAAAAAATGTTTTTGCTTTTATCAGGAAAATATGTTGACATCAATCTTTACTACTTTTTCCTAGTAGTTAAATTGCCTTGACATAATAAATTTTGTCCATATATTATCCAGTAATTAGGTTTAAATAGGACTGTGTATATATGTCTAGAAGGATGCATAAGCATGAAAATACCAGTATATGCGTATCTGTGGTGCATCATCTTTAGTAGTCTTTTCTCCCAAATTCTAGAGGGATAGTGTACAAATCAGCAAGCTGTTGGAAGGCTATATCTTCAGGAATTTTCCAGTTTTTGCTTTGTTTTAAAAATTATTTATTAGAGGGGCGCCTGGGTGGCTCAGATGGTTAAGCGTCTGCCTTCGGCTCAGGTCATGATCCCAGGGTTCTGGGATCGAGTCCCGCATCGGGCTCCCTGCTAGGTGGGGAGCCTGCTTCTCCCTCTTCCTCTGCCTCTCTCTCTCTCTCTGACTTTCATGAATAAATAAATAAAACATTTAAAAAAATTATTTATTAGAGAGAGAGAGCACACATGCAAGCAGGGGAGGGATAAAGGGGGGGATCTCAAGCAGACTCCCCACTTAGCACAGAGCCCAACATGGGGCTCGATCTTATGACCCTGAGATCATGAGCGGAGCTGAAATCTAGAGGCAGATGCTTAACCGACTGAGCCACCCAGGAGCCCCACTTTTTCAGTTTTCTTAAAAGTCATACATACAAGAATCTTGGCAATTGTTGAAATTAGGTGATGGATTGGTATATATGGGCATTGATTGTACTATATTCTCTGTGGTTGATTATGTTTGAAAACTTTCACAATATATATATTTTTTAAATCATAAAAATAGATGCTAAGCCCCAATGCTACCTTTTTTTTTTCTACTTCCCAGTGGTTTATCTTTTCTTATCTATTCTCAAGGTTGTTGCTTTAAAACTCTCTTCTTGGGGCGCCTGGATGGCTCAGTCGTTAAGCGTCTGCCTTTGGCTCAGGTCATGATCCCAGGGTCCTGGGATCCAGCCCCGCATTGGGCTCCCTGCTCAGCGGGCAGCCTGCCTCTCCCTCTCCCATTCCCCCTACTTGTGTTCCCTCTCTCGCTGTGTCTCTCTATGTCAAATAAATAAATAAAATTAAAAATAAAATAAAATAAAACTCTCTTCTTATAGCATCCTCAAATCTTCAAACTGTGCTAGCATGGCAATTTTTGTATTAGTTATTTTTATGGTGGTAAAATACACGTAACATAAAATTGACCATTTTAACCAGTTTAAAGTGCACAATTCATTGACATGTAGTTCATTCACAATGTTGTGAAACCATCACCATTATCTAGTTCCAGAACATTTCATCACCCAATAAGGAAACCTCATACCCATGAAGCAGTCACTCCCCATTACCTCCTGGCAACCACTACTCTACTCCGGTGTCTGTAAATTTGCCTATTCTGAGTATTTTATATAAATACAATCACATAAAACATAGTGTTTCTTATCTGGCTTATTTTACTTAGCACAGTGTTTTTAAGGTTCTTCAGTGTAGCATGTATCAGTACTTTATTCCTTTTTATGGCTGAATATTATTTAGCTATATGGCTATACCATACTTCATTCATCAGTTTATGAATGTTTGGGTTATTTCTGCCTTTTGGCTATTACGTATAGTGCTGTCAGGAACATTGTGTACAAGTTTTTATTTGAGCACCTATTTCCAGTTCTTTGGGGTATATACCCAGGAGTGAAATTGCTAGATCATTTGGTAATTATATGTTCAGCTTTTTGATGAACCACCAAAATACATTGTAGCACCATTTTACATTCCCACCAACAAAGTTATATAAGGATTCCAATTTTTCCACATCCTCACCAACAAGTTTTTGATTATAGCCATAGTAGTTGGTATGAATTAGTATCTCATTATGGTTTTAATTTGCATTTTTCTAATGACTAATGATTGGACATCTTATATTCTGCTTGTTGGCCATTTGTATGTCTTATTTGGAGCAATGTCTAAGTCTAATTTGCTAATTTTTTAGTTGGGTTATTTGGTTTCTTGTTCAGTTGTATTCTTTATTCTGAATACAAGTCCCTTAGAGATATGTGATTTGCAAGTATTTTCTCCATTTTGTGGGTGGTCTTTTCACTTTCTGATAATGTCCTTTGAGGCCAAAAGTTTTACTTTTGATAAAGGCCATTTTATATATTTTCTCTTTTGTTTGTGCTTTTGGTGTCATATCTAAGAAACCATTTGTATTAATTGTATTTGCCTATATTCTGTCTTAAGTATTAAAGAATCTAGTAGCTATAGCAGTCCTTTCTTTTACATATGGTTTCCATACGAATCTTATGATTTGAGTATTTGTTACTTTTAGATTCACAATTTAGAAGACCGTTTGAAGAAATATGAAAAGAATGTATATGCAACAACTGTGGGAACACCTTACAAAGGTAGGAATGATCTCTTATGTTATCCACAGTTATATCTTATTGCTGGATTTATAGAGGAGTTTTATTTTTGTCTTTGCTAATCTGCTCTTTACAATGAATATATTTTACCTTTGTAATTCACCAATAACAGCTAGTTTTAAGGAAAGAATGATGGTAATCTAAAACAAAAATAATGCATATTTGTTGCAAAAAAAAAAAAAATCAAACAGAGCTGCAGTGTGTAAGTGGAACTGCAGGTTCCCACTTTATTCTACACTCTCCAGATGGAACCAGCCTAGTGGCAATTTATGTATATTTTTCCAGACTCTTATGTATGTATGCAAACGTTTGTGTAATCTACTACATGTACTCATACAGGCACAGCTCTATGATTCTGTGTTTTTTTTTTTTAAAGATTTTATTTATTTATTTGACAGAGAGAGACACAGCGAGAGAGGGAACACAAGCAGGGGGAGGGGAGAGGGAGAAGCAGACTCCCGACTGAGCAGGAAGCCCGATGTGGGGCTCGATCCCAGGACCCTGAGCTACCCAGGCGCCCCTCTGATTCTGATTTTTACTTTTACCATAATGCTATATTTACTAATTTTAAACTCTGATTTAAGGAGAAAATAATTTCATAAAAACTCTTATATTCAAGGTAGGAGAGAGTGATTTGGAAACATTCTCTTGATTGAAATAATATATGCCACTTACAAAGGATTTTAAAGATGAACTTGAGTGTTTACATAGTTGTTCACTTGAGATAACCATGACCTTTGAATAATTCAATCTCATAACAATTTCCCCATCTGTTTTGCTGCCTCACTTCATTAAGAATAGTTTTATTTTGCTAAATGTCTTGTAAAGCTTTTTGCTTTTTCAGGGAAGCACTAGGGCATAAATCTAAACCATTTTACATCCCTTTGTGTTTTTGAAAGCTCTTACTTATTGCAATGAAATAACACAAGATATTATATAATTTTTAATTAAATTAAACAAGGACTTGCTTTGGATTCTCTCCAAAATGCTCTTCAAAAACAAGAGAAAACCAGCTTGGAAGTGTCTCATGGCTCATTGCAGAGAAGATTGCTGCTACAAGGATTGTTTGCCATATCTAAGTCAACACATGCAATTGTCAGCTCAGCTGCTGACTCGGTGCTCAGCAGTGCATAGAGAATAATATTGATTCTTTTCATTAGTTTCAACTTAAGATTTTTATAATTTCCTTTTTTTTCTGTTTTGAATTGTAAAACGAACTCACATGTACAGTGTATTTAATAACTAACACATATACCAGTCTCCTCTACCATCCAAAAGTAGAGCATTCCTTTGATACCTTTCATAAGCCGAAATGGTGTAAAGCAAAGAAGCAATTACAGTTAGTTTATATGGAAAAAATTTTTAGCATTCCCAGACCCAAAAAATATCCTCTCTTAGGCTTTTCTGATACCTTAGGACACATCTTGCTAACAGATGCACAGAATAAACCAAGACAAAGCACAGATGCTCACAGACACAGTTCAGAGCTATGGCGGCTTGAAGCCGAGTGTAGTTCCTGGGGGCAGGAGCTTGATGGAGCCACTCTTCTGCTGGGGGTGCGCGCTGCCTCTGTGATGGCTCGCTGCAAAACAAATGCTGAACACTATTTTCACTTCTCACCTTTTTCATAAAAGCAAAAAACCTCTTTAGATTTTTTTCGTTAGCAAAGACAAATACAAATGTAGGTTTTTGTAAAAGCGAAGTGGTGTAACATGAATTTTCCAAAGGCAGGGGATACCTGAATAACAGTAAGTGCCGGGCACTGTTTTGCATATCAACTCATTTAATTCTCTCACCAGCCTGGTCAGTCTAGTTGAATATGCATGTTAATCTCTTCGCCATGCTATCTCTTTAAAGAGTAGAGTAGAATGAGCATCCACCAGGCAGGAAGAAATAAAAAGTTATAGGCCTCTGCAATAATAGCTTTATTCCTCCCCTCTACTGACTTTTTTTTTCTGACTTTATGTTAACCATTCTCTTGTTCTTTATTGTTTACCACCTATGTATGTATTTCTAAGCAATACTTTGTTTAGATTTTGCTTGTTTTGGAACTTCATGTAATAGAATCATACTGTAAGCTTGTATTTTTTCTTTTGCTTAACATAAGTTTTGAGGTGCATCCATGTTTTGTGTAGCTCTGGTTCACTCATTTCCATTTATTAATTTTGTATATTGTACATGTCTCATGTGAAAGATTTTCTCTATACAACTAAGACTGGAATTGCTGAGTCATAGGATATGAACATTCTTGTGCACATCCTATCCTAGGTTGGCCAAACTAGATACAATTTGAAGATATTGTAGGAAACTGTTTTCTGTTTTTGTACTAATTTTCATTCTCACCAGCAGTGGATAAGAGCTCTCATCACTCCAGCTCCTCAGCAGTGCTGGATTTATTAAAGCCCTTTTAATGCTTCACTGATTAAATTCTGTGCTGTGACTTGTAATTTTAATTACATCTCTCTTATTAGTGATCAGGTTGAACATCTTATTTGATTGTTCTTTTTTCTTTAAAGATTTTATTTATTTATTTGAGAGAGAGAGAGCGAGTGTGCATGGACAGGGGGAGGGGCAGAGAGGGAGGGAGAAGAAGAGACTCTCAAGCAAATTCTGTGCCAAGCGTGGAGCCCGATGTGAGAATCAATCCCAGGACCTGAGATCATGACCTGAGCTGAAACCAAGAGTTGGACTCTCAACCGACTGAGCCACCCAGGCGCCCCGATTGTTCATTTTTTTATTCATTCATTTTAGCTGTGTATATTTCTTTTGTGAAGTTCCTCTCCATTTCTTTTTTGTTTTCTAAGATCATCTATCATTTTCTTATTGATCTGTAGGAGTTTTAAAAAATTCTGAATATTAATCCTTGTTTACACATTATAAAAACAAGGATTAATATTCAGAATATAATACATATACTATATAGTATATATATATAGTATTTATATAGTATAATATTTATATATATAGTAAAGATATTGTACTAGTTGGTGTTTTCTTTCTTTATTGTCTTCCTTTTGAATTTTTTATTATGCAATTTTTTTAGACATATAGAAAAATAATGAATATGGCATATAATGAACATACATGTACACATCAGCCACCAGCCACCCTCCAGAATTATCAAGACATATCTAATCTTTTTTTTTTTTTTAAAGATTTTATTTATTTATTTGACAGAGACAGAGATAGCGAGAGCAGGAACACAAGCAG
>NC_138369.1:56350714-56378506 GCF_054177405.1 Leptonychotes weddellii
GCTTAACGACTGAGCCACCCAGGCACCCAAGACATATCTAATCTTGGTTCATCTGTACCCCAACCTTTCCTATTCTTAGTCCATTGCATTATTTTAAAGTAAGTTAGATATTATATCTTACTTCATATGTAAATATTTCAGTATGTATCTATACAGAGGATTCCTTTGAAATAACCATGGTACTAATATCACACTTAAAAATTTCACAGTAGGGCGCCTGGGTGGCTCAGTTGGTTAAGCGACTGCCTTCGGCTCAGGTCATGATCCTGCAGTCCGGGGATCGAGTCCCGCATCGGGCTCCCTCCCCCCTCTCATGTGCTCTCTGTCTCTCTCATTCTCTCTGTCTCAAATAAATAAATAAAATCTTTAAAAAAAAAAAAATTTCACAGTAATTCCTTAATCAAATAACTAGTCAGTATTCAGACACTTGTAGTTTCATAAATGTTTTCTGGCAGTGGTGGTGGGAGACAGTTGATTTATTTGAATCAGTAGCCAAGTAGTACCCATACTACTTTGATTGAGAAATCACTTAAATCTCTTTTTAAAACTCTAGATTCCTTGTCTTTCTCTCTCTCCCTTTCTCTCTCCTTTTGTTATTTATTTGTTAAAGAGACCAAATTACTTGTGCATACGTCTGTAAGGCATTCTGAACTCTTGGTGCTCCATCCCCTAGTAGTTAGAATGAGGGGCTTGGTCAGATTTAGATTTGTGTTATTGGCAATAGTACCTCCCAAAGGGAGCCAAACTATATATTGTTTCACATCAAAAGACACATGTCTTTTTTGTAACTGCTTTCACACAGTTCCAGGTGTCATCAGTTTGACTCATTATCTTTCACCTTGATTTTAGCACCCAGTGGGGGCTGTTTTCTAAGATCTGTTGTTTCACTATTGTTTAATGGTGATATTCACATTCTCCCATTTCTTGTGCAGATATTAACTGGAATTCTTCTGTAAATGGAAACATTCCCACATTATCTATGTGGTTACCTTGAGGTAAAGCTCATACAGGGAACGCAGGATAAGTTCTTTTTACCCGATTTAGTTATTCCACATTTTTGAGGGTCTGTTTTAACACCAGTAGTCTGTTCCAGTGATGGATTTGTCTACGCCTGCTCTAACACTTCACTCTTATTAATTATGATGACTTCATAGCCTGTCTTGTTGTTTAGCTGGGGAAGCCCTCCCACTCTGTTTTTCAAGAGTGTCTTAGCTATCCTTAGCTCTTTGAATGTCCATTTAAGTTTTAGAATGAGATTATCAAGTTACGCTCAAAACACACACCCAGACGTGAGAGGATTTTGATTAGGATTGCTTTGAATTTATAGAAAGATTGAAGAGAATTGGCACCTCTATGGTATTGAGTACGCAACCCATAATCATGATATCTTTCAGCATTTACTTAGGTCTTCTTTAATTTCTGTCACTAATGCTTATTGTCCTGAGTAGTTCTCTTGCACCTTTTTTATTACATTTATTCTTAGGTGTGATTGTAAATGTAAAATTAGTTTTTTATTTTTATCTTCCAATTAAATAAAATGCATGTACAGTTTTAAAGAGAATCTGAGCCAAGCCTGCTTTTAACTAAAATTATCTGTAATACACTTAGTTAGATTAAGATTGTTTCAAGTGTAGTTAAATGGATTTTCCAGTTGCACATTTTGGAATTGGGCCCAGGTAAAGTATTGTATTAAAAATGCTGCGTAGTACTCAGATAAAGTTATTTGGAAAGACTCACAAGAAGCAATGGGTAGACAACCTGGCAAGCATTTTTATTTGAATAACTAATTTCCACTCTCATTGCTTAAAACCGAAAGTAAGAATTATGAGGAGAGGAAGAAATTTCTTTTATATGCTACTGTTAGGGAGAAGACAAGAAAGGGGGTATATGTATTGAAAAACAATATTAATTACTTGTCCAGGAAAATGGCTATACATAAGTAATCCACGTGTTTATAATAATAAAATCAATTATTTTCTGAAAAGGGTACAACATTGTAAACTCTTGCATTTTGCCTCAATCTAGAGGAATGAAACACTTAAGTATGATATATAAATGGCTTTTGAAGAGGAAGTAGTGCATTATCATTATTGAGTTCTGGTTGCTGTGTATTTACAAAGTGTGGTTTGAGAGCTTGTTTAGAGGTTCTAGCAGGGGAGCGCAGCTAAAGGTGTGGTTTGAGTGAGTTGGGGCTTTAAAGGTGTACACTTTTAAAAAATGAAATATTCCAAACATACAAATGCATGCAAAGTAAATACCAAGTACGAAGACTGGTTAGCACTTACGAATTCGCCCTCTAGAACGTTGCCAGTGCTCCTTGTGCTGCTCTTCAGTCTCCTATCTCTCTGTTCTCTCCCAAGGGTAACCCACTGGTAACATGCTACAGCATATGTACGGTTCTCTAAGACAATTGACTTCAATGTGCTACATGTTTTGGGCTGTATAGAAATGATATACTGTATATATTCTGCATATTCCTGCCCTTTTTTCACCTAGCATTGTGATTTTGAATTTCATTCTAGAAGCTATAGTTTAACCATTTTGAATGCTGAGTTTAGTAATAATACCTTCTATCCGTATACCATATTTTATTTATTCTCCTGTTGGTGGACCTTTGAATTGTCTCAGTTTTGCTTTTATAAACACTGTAATTGTGAACGTTGACTTCTGGTGTACATGTGAAGCATTTCTCTAGGATGTTTTGGTAGGAATTGAATTTTTGCATCATAGAGTATGCTTGTCTTCCACTTTATGAAGCTCTGCAAAGGAATGCCAAGTTATTGTCTATAGTGGTTGTATCCGTTCACACTTCACAGTCAGTGCTGTGGGAGGGCTTCCCCAGCTAAACAACAAGACAGGCTATGAAGTCATCATAATTAATAGAGTGAAGTGTTAGAGCAGGCGTAGACAAATCCATCACTGGAACAGACTACTGGTGTTAAAACAGACCCTCAAAAATGTGGAATAACTAAATCGGGTAAAAAGAACTTATCCTGCTTTCCCTGTATGAGCTTTACCTCAAGGTAACCACATTTCCATTGTCCTGCATACTCACCAGTTCTTGGCATTATTTGCTTTTAGGATTTTACCAATCTCATATGTGTCAATAATACTCCATGAGATTTCATTTGTTTCTTTTTACTGAACAAATGGTGGTTTAAATTCTCAACCAAAAGAAATGGAAAGTTACAATGAGAGGCCACTTTCAACTTTGGCATTTAGAGGTTCACATATTGTTCATCGTCCAGTATTGGAAGCCTTGATGTATTATCTTGCTGCACAGTGATATTTCCTATATTCAGTTTTTTAAAAATCCAGGGTTATCAAGGTATAAATTTTTACACATAATATTCAGTGTGATTTCATATACCTGAACTGTATTTATTGTTTACTTTTAGGTTGAAATGGGGCTTGGTTAACAGATGGACTGTAACTTTTTATGACAGGCTTTAAGATGTTGAACCAAAATATTTGAAAACCACTAAAATGGCATTAATATTTCATGCATTTTCAAGTTATTTTATTTGTCCTGTGTATCCAAAGAGTTTTGAAAACTTGATTTAAACTTAAGTGCTTTTAGATTTGGAATACTAGAAAAACTAGAATTCTGTTCCAATATACTAAGTTCTTAATAAATACAAATGATTATTAATTTTAGTCGTTGTGGAATATCTGAAGCCAACCACATAATATTGAGAAGAGAAATACCAGTTTTAAGGAATCTTTGTATTCCCTAAGTATAGTCTTTTAAAATTGCCATGCCAAAAGGAGGAGGAGGAAAAGATGTGAGAAATAAAATTGCTATGATAATTCTTATTTTTTCTTAAAATGGAAAAATACCAATTGGAATGATTTGTGTATGTATGCACAATACTATAGAGTACAATATAATTAATACAAGAATGATGCCTCCCTTTATTCCTTGGATTGTTCTTTAGTTTGTCTAGTGTCTAAGTAATAAGTAGCTTATCTGGTTTTTCTTTACAATGTGATCTGTTTTTTCTTATTTGACAGGTGGCAGTTTGTACCATACTGATGTCTCGCTCTTTGGAGAACCTACCGAGTTTGAGTATTTGCGAAAAGTGCTTTTTGAGTATATGATGGGTCGTGAGACTAAGGTATAAATCATTTCTGATAATTTGGCATGTGGCTTAATTTAAAAGGAAATGTGCCCACGTTTAATACTTTAATACACATATTGATGCTATATCTTTACTGTTGGCAGACCATACATGCTAATAATAGATAATAGGTAATTGGGTTATTGTTCTTAGTTTACAAAAGTGAATTGGCATATCTTGCTTATATTTGTTATAGTTATAAAATATTAATTAAAAAATACTGTTGGATGATGCTGAGTACTAAAAATTGACATTTCATTAACTAATACTTTGTGAAATATGTGGCTATTTTTACTTTTGACCTCAAGTCTTAAAGTTAGGAGAATAGATTTCATTTTCATGGAAACTTTAGGGTAATGTGGAAGTATTGGAAATGGTCATATTAAGAATTAAGTAGTAGACTACATAATTAAGTAATTGCTTAGAGATATTTAGAAATATTTTACTTTAGTCACTGTGAGAAAAATCATTCCTATATAAATGGAATATTGATCATTAAAATCACCACATAATATAAGTAATAGTGCTTGGCTAAATTTGTTTTCTGGAATGTTAAATTTATTGTAAGGTTCTTGAGTATATACTATTGTCTTTTTCTTGTCTGTATCCCCTGCAGTGTTCTTAAAAGAGCCTTATATTGGACTTTTGATAAATGTGTCTTGAATTGAATATATTTAGGGAAATTCATTAGCCTTTCCTCAGAATTTTTCATTTAAAGCAATTTCTTTTCTGACATTGCTTCAACTTTTTACCTTCATAAACTTTTACATTGTCCATATACGTTGGCTGAGAATGGGATCATGAGTTTTCCATTTTTAGAAGCAATCAGTGTTTTAACTTATGGGTCTTTGGGGGTTACTAAGTCAAAGAGTGCTAAGCCAGTTCAGGGATTTGGCAGATATATTTGAAGACTAAAAAGTAAGGGCATAAGAAAATCTCTTGAAAGAATATTGTGAATTTATGGATTATAGATTCAGCTAAACACTAGGAGTTATAGGGCTCTAAGTCATTTGAATCCTTAATATCTATAGAAATCTCATTTCATTGTATCAAATAATTTCAAATTAAAGTAGTATCTAGTGTGATCCTGAGCATGTAACACAGGAAGGGTACGTTAATTCATAGTAATTCAGTTTTTTTCCTTAAAGGAATTTTTTTTTAAATTCAAAGAATAGCTAAAGCGAATTTTCTGCTTTTTAAAAATAAAGCTAATGAAATATAACAATCTCTTAATAAGTCTTTATTGGATAGTAGCCTGTATCTGGGGTGGGGTAGATAATTTAATGTTACCTTGTTACTGAAGGGAAGGGAGAAGGGTGTATCTTTAAAAAAAAAAAAAAAAAGACCTCAGAACTGTAGCTCTCTTGGTTCATTTGTTGAATCTAAAGCTGTGATCCAGTGTGCTAAATAAATTATTTGACCTTTTCTTGATCTGTGGAATGAAGAGACTGACTGCCTCAAACTGTGTCTTCTGGAGGTTGTGAACTGTGGAGGCTGAGATCTCTACGGAGTTTGAATCCTGAAGAAAGAGCCAGCCCAAGCATAGATGCGTTCGGGGGCAGTGCCAGGCTGCCAAGTGCAAGCTTGTGCTTCCAGGGTTGTGCAGCTTGTTTTAGGCTGTGACTTAGGAAACAGCTGAAAGGGGTGTCCTCAGGACACAGGACACCCCGTCTAATACCTGACTGGGAGTCCATGTGGCAGAGTGCTCTCTCTGGTCTTTTATCGTCAGCATTCAATGCATCTGGTTAATGATGAGTCTGTCATTCTGCCATCACATTTTACAGGTAAATATAGAAAATCAGTAGCAGATATTCAGCTTAATTTACTGCTTATTTATTGAGCACTTGCTACATGCGGCCTTTTGTTTATCACCACGATGGGTAGAAAGATGAAATTTGACACTATCCCTAATTTTTTTTTACACCATCCCTAATTTTAAGGAGTTTACTATATAGTAGGAAAGTGGACCTGTTCGCAGTTAAGCATAACATGATACAGAATGTCATTAAGAGAGGCACAGAGTTCTCCTGTTGACTTGTGGGAGGGTCAAGGAGGACATTGTGGAGAAGCAGGTGTATCTGCTGGGCTTTAAACCCGGGTGGGGGGGGTATGTGGGGGTGGTTAGATTTGAATAGATGAACTCAGATGTGAGGGAAAGCCTAGACAGGAGGTCCAAGGCAGGAAATTGAGTGTGGGTTTTGGAATGACAAGTAGTCTGGTCCAACTGAAACACTGGATCTGTGGTGGCGGTGACTCCTTTTAGGGCTCCACAGGGTGTGGAAGGCATGGAATGTTTTCAGAGTTTTACCTGTAGGGATTGGGGGTTAGTTAGCCCTTGAGCAGAGATTGACAAGATCAGAGCTGGTTTTAGACATATCTTTTACTGATTTGCTTCATTTCTACACATTAAAGAATTTGAAATGGAGACCAGGTTGTGATTTTAGAGTGAGCCAGAGTATATTGTGGCCTTTGGGATTTGATCCTCATCTGAAGTTGTATCTTGTCCAGCAGGATATGTATGTCATCCCACCTGTGTTTCTTCATCTGCTTTTGCACACAGTGTTCCTTATTTTATAAGGCAGATGATTTATTTAAGAAGACCACATGTAGGACACACATTCTTATAGTATGAAGCTAAGTAAGTGTCCCTTCTTTCTTCTGTCCTTCACTTTCTTTTTCTTGGGTTTTGATCCTCCATGCTAAATTCAGCCTGCTTTCCTTTTCAGTAGAAAGTGTTTCTCACCCTAATTTTTATTAAAGCTTCTCCCTCAAGAAAACCTGGCAGGAGATGCCACCTCTAAACCAGGTGGCTCATTTGAACTTTGCCTTACTTCCCAGGGACTGAGGATATTGTATATAGAATAGACAGACTGAGTTCTCTCCCAAGGTATGGCAAAGAGCCTAGGCTTCTCCATTTAAGTTTTTTGGCAAGCCAGGGAAGAGCTTTAAGTCTTTACTGGGTAATCTGCTACAATTTCAGGATCGCTGATGAATCTAGAGGTGGGTTTCTCGTTAACATTGTCTAGAAATGTGAAGACAACTAGCGACAGTTTGGGTTTTTTTTTGACAGACATGTTTGTGTGTGCATGTATGTGGTTTCAGAGTGAATATAAGTGGACTTTTGGGTACTTTGAATCTTACCAGCTATTGAAATTAATTCCTAAAAACAGTCTTCTTAGTATACCAAAAACCATTAAAAATTGCTTCAGACTGTTAATGAAAAGAATACTGAAATAGTCTCTACTTCATATTCCTCTTGTCATTTCATGACACATATGCTTAGTTTCTAGACTGGTTTAGCATGGAAGATTCTGTTCTATCTAGGCAATACAATTTAAAGGATGAGGGTTTTGTAAAATGCCTTTGGAATTCTCCAAGAACTGCATTGTTTTAAATGGTATTTTTTTTAAAAGATTTTATTTATTTATTTGAAAGAGAGAGACACAACGAGAGAGGGAACACAAGCAAGGGGGGTGGGAGAGGGAGAAGCAGGCTTCCCGCGGAGCAGGGAGCCCGATGTGGGGCTCCATCCCAGGACCCTGGGATCATGACCTGAGCCGAAGGCAGACGCTTAATGACTGAGCCACCCAGCTGCCCCTTAAATGGTATTTTTTTGATCCTCAAAATGGCAGAGGTAAAGATGAAAGGAAGGAAGGGGGCTGAAATCTTGCTGTGTATGGGGTTTGTGGTGGAAGAACAGTATTAGTTGAAATAAGTATTAGAAATATGTAAAGTGCCTTGCCTAGGCTTGGCACATAATAGGAATTTTAAAAAACATTAGTTTCTTTCCTTCCTGGAGATAATTCTGCATATACATTATATATGATGTGAGTTTGTAAAATTTTTGGTTAACTCTATTATGTCATCTTTTCCTTATGGCCTTCTCTAGTCTCCGGCCCCCTCCCATACACACACACACACAGAGTCTGTGTAACTGTGAACCAAGAATGTTAGAGTGAGTTATCTAGGTGACCCTGCCATCCTCTGTGGGAATCCTCAGGGGAGAGCACTAGCACCTGAATTTGTATGTAAGCACTGAACTTGTTATCCTACTTATTTCGTAAGTGTATCTTATTTCATAAGGTATCTTCTTTCCTCTCTGTCTCCCTCAAAACATCTCATCTTGATACAAAATAGGGAATTTCCACCTTTGAGGAGAATTTTCCACGAGCTTTTGGGTGACAGTCTGACTTACGGTATATTCATTTAGATCTGCACAATTTATGATCTTGTTTTGCAAGCCACCATGTGTAATGTTTTGATTCATCATGTTTCCTACCGAACAAAACATCTTGTGTTTATTTAAAATGTAATTTGTATTTCTATTAGGCTGATGTGCTGCATGTTGTAAAAAATATCTACTAAGCATGTTCATGTTCATGCAGTAGCCCATGTTAATGAGATATATGATGTGATTTAGTTAAAGCTGAACTTGGGAGTATAATTCTGATTCTTTAGAGCATATGTTTGGCAATACATCACTTACTAGATAGATTTCTACAAATAAAAAACCTAATAAAATGAATGAGTAATAAAGTTTCATCTTAATTAAGACAAAGGGCCAAGAGCATTAGAACTTTATATAGCTTCATGCTATTGTAATTGCATCTTCTTGAAATAATATCAACCCAGACATTGTGAGGAGTCCTTTTAAATTGAAATTCTAGTGTTGGCTGTTATTTCCTTGACTAATACCTTCACATCATACTTCTTTGGTCGTGGCTTCCATTGAGAGCACTAAAGAATCCCACCAGCAGAACATGTCAGAATGGGGTGAGACTTCATCTGCTTCACCGTCTATTAGTGATCATCTCTTGTTGTTTTTCTTGTAGACCATGGCAAAGGTTATAACCACTGTACTGAAGTTCCCTGATGATCAGACTCAGAAAATTTTGGAAAGAGAAGATGCTCGGCTAATGGTAAGCTTTAAAAGTAGGCTACAGATGGAAGATGACTTTATCCCATCTTTTTATATCCTGTTTCATTTACAAAGACTTTGAGTTGATAGAAGACATTTTAAATGTTTAGTTTTTATTATACTGTAGCCTAAAAAATGAGAGTGAATCTACATTAAGAAAGTTTAACCAATGGCAAATATGAAATGGTGCCCTCAAGGAAAGAGCAGTCTTCTTCAATAGCATATATGAGGTTGACACCCATATATGCTGTATGTGGGATTTCCAGAACTTGGTCTATTTATGGGAAGTACAGAAAAGGCATTTGTTCTGGTATCTCCAGTAATAATTTTTAAAACCAGTTTACACCATGATGTTTGGTGTTCTATAGATTACATCTCTCTTTCCTACTTTAGTTATTTTCAAATATAATAATTCTGAGTGAAAAATTTAAGCATTTTTTAGTTTTTGACATACCCAGCAAGGGAAATGTAGATAATTGAATTATTAGAAACCTTTGTGTGAAGTTAGCTGTAATTGAAATGAAACAAATACACACTTCATAAATTATGCAAAATTATTCCCAAGCCTAACTTCTTTTTGCCCTGGGCCAGTAATTCAGTAAGAAGATCCATTCTAAGCAGAGTGTGAAATTTGTGACGTCTCGGGTCCTGCCCCAGCTTTCTCTTTCTGCTTCCTTTTCTTGTCTTGCTGGTAGCCTGCAGCACCGTTCACATCCTCCCCCGTTTCTTTACTTGCTTCATGATCCCAGCACCACTGTTCTCTTCTCACTAAAGCAAGCAAAGGTCTCCTTTATGATGGGTTAGCCTATGTCTGAGTATCTCCAGTAAGAAGGACTAAGTCAATAAACCTCCCGAAGCATCCCATCTGATCTCGACAGAGTGTGTCTCTTACAACAGCTCTTGCTTATCTTAAGCCCCAATCTTCCTTCCTGTAGTGGTTACCAATTTGTTCTGGTTCTAACCCATGGAACTCAACCAAAAATTTGTGGATAGCCTGAGTGGAGCACTTTTCCTCTCCAGGCCAGACACCCTGCACCTGTCAGCCATTTCTTTCTTTCTTTTTTTAATTTGCCCATTTTATTTCTTTTCTTTTTAAGTTAGGCTCCATGCACAATGTGGGGCTTGAACTCATAGCCCTGAGATCAAGAGTTGCACCCTGGAGCTCCTGGCTGGCTCAGTTGGTAGAGCATGCAACTCTTGATCTCAAGTCATGAGTTCAAGTCCCATGTTGGGCGTGGAGCATACTTATAATAAAGAAAAAAAGTTGCATCCCTACCAACTGAGCCAGCCAGGCATGATGCTTCTCTCTTCTGATGCATTGCGCAGGGCCAATTGTGAAGGAATCCCAGTGTATCAGGCACATCCTGACCTCCTCTTCCTTGCTTTCTCTAAAGTCATCCCAGCATCCCTGACCTTTGTCCCAGTACTCCATTGCACATTATATCACTTACCTATTGTATATTTTCTGAGACAGTTGCAATTATTTTGGTTAGCATTTAAGTGTTTTTTGGAAAGCATTCCTCCCTGTATCTAATGGCCTGAAAAACATTGTTATTTCTGTAGTTATTATTGGTGATATTTCTGGTTATTTCTGGTGATAAATATTTTTTATAAGAAGTATATCACTATAATGTACGCCCTTGGTCAATAGAATGTTGTTTTAAATTATAGCAAACTTTAATTCTAAAACCATGTAGTTACTCAGAGTATTTTTCCTCCTCACTGAATAATACACCTGTGTCTTTGTGAAAATAAAACTCTCCAGTGTAATTGGAACCTGTTGACATGATTCTGTCATTATGGCCCAGTTTAAGAAAATATTTTTAAATGATCTAATATACCTTTGTTCATTCTCCCATGGCCTCTTTATCATCTTGATGTTGGGGTATGGCAAACTCTCCTCTTACTCTTGGGCTACATTTTATCATGGCTTTGGCAATATGGTGGGAAATATTCCCCTTTACCCCATGCACACATGCAGTCTTAGATTTGTTTGTCTTGAAGGAAATGGTGAGTTGATAGTGTAAATAGTGAACCATGTAAAGAAAAACCTTTTAAAGCAGATGGAAATTTTTTTTTTTTAACTAAAAAGAAATCTTTGAAAAACATTACACTCTTTATTCCTGAATAAAGTGGTATTCATTCTAGATAGGGATGAAATGGTGACTGTTCGTTCCTTCTTGAAATAATTCTCCCTTGTCCCAGAGGCTGACCTGCCCAGGAAGAAAGTCCCACTCTTCAAGCAGAGTCTTATCCATCATTAGCTTTTGCTTAATGAATGAATTCAATCAGCAATCACCTACTCTTCTGTTTGTTGTGGCGGGTATAGGAAAATTGAAGATATGGAAGATAATGGTTGTTGACCTTGTGGGAGCCTTTAATTTTAGGGGGAAGAGGTAGCACCCATTCATTGTGCACAAATAAAAGGTATTTCTAGTAATATAAATCAAATAATAAAAATAGATGCTTAGGAAATATGAAATAATGTATAATGAGCATGAAGTGAGGCTCAAAGATGGCTTATAAATCAGTTGGAGTCACCTTTTGTTAGTTTGAGATTCTTGGTACTTGAGAATGATTCATGGTTGTTTTTACATTTGATATATAACTGTATAGAATACGGGCTTTTTTAGGAGTTTATTAAATGAGCACTTAAAAACTGTTTAGTGATATTAGCTTTATTTATTTATTTATTTTTCACATTAGCTTTAAATGTGTGTTCCAGATGGATCTTCTCTGTAATTTGTTATAAATATGCAGCACAATTTCCTTTGTATTTAAAATCAGCACCTTGAGTGCTTTGTTAGTATAACTTTGGACGCTACAAAGCTGGTAAAAGTAAACCAAAACAAACCCAAGCACATTACAGAGCTGCCTTCCCATCCATTAATTTCGGGGATGCTCGAGAGAGTGTGGACCACGCTTTGTGCTGACAATGTGTAGCCACGCCAGCATTTGCATTATTTAGTGGGTGTTGTAGGAGGAATGCAGTCTAAAACTTTGCTTCATGACCCTGATGATTGTGTATTTGCTTTTTGGCCTTGATCAAAGAATTTCTGTGACTGCTGGTAAGGCATTTCTCAATATATCTCTTTTTGCTTTACCTCCCCTCCCCTCAGTGAGTTTTAATACTCTGTATTTGAAAACCCCATTATAGAAAACAACGGTTATTACTTAATAAGTGGTTTCAGAGTTTAACCTAATTTCAAGATTATATTTCATAGATGAGAAATTGTTACCAGTCAAGATTAAATTGTACAGCATAATTAAATGCTGGCTTATTTGAGGGCTGTGATGTGTAGAGAAGGAATCCTAGTCCTTCACTGACAAGTCTCAGAGCCTCTGTTTCTTCACAAAACAAACATCCCCTTATTAGGGTTGTCGGAAGACCAGAGTATAGTGCTTGCATTGGGTTTTTGAGATGATGGTAGAGGGGGCGGTGATGATCACTTAGCCGCCACGCAGCAATACGTGTGTGTAGAATGTCTTTCCTAGCAAAGGAGACTTAGAATGGTCAGTTAATATTGATGTGTGTAAGATCAGTCATTACAGATGTCAGGAGGACAGTCAGGTCATTTTGCAGGAATGATAGCAGCTCAGAAAATGTCCCCGTGTCCATGCCAGTGCCTTGGAGTGCCAGCCATAGGCAGCACTGAATTATTTGTAGATTTTCAAGTTTTAGATTTGTTTCAAGTGGAAAAAAATTGCCTTATGTATAACAGAAGTTCAGAAGAAAACACACCAAATGCACGTGCTGTTTTTGGTGAGAACAGCCTTTTTCTTTCTCTCAGCTTTTCAGCTTACTGTACCTGATACTTCATTTTATGATGGTTTAGGCAACTTAGACGGCCAGAGTACACTAGATACTTTGAGTAACAGGGTAGGAGCAAGAGTGAGTACAAAAGTCTTTGACTTGTCTATTTTTTTGCTGAATAAAACTGCCCTACGAGTACACCATCAGCTTTTTTTTTTTTTAAGGAGAGTGTTATTATTTAGGATAATTTTATTAAGAAAGTTTATTTTAATCAGGTGCTAACTCATCTCTTGGAATTGAGAGGTTCTTTTGTTATATAGACATCTCTTTTAAAGTGTTCTTAGAAATGCATTTTTCTTTTTAGGGTACTAGCAAACTGACATGTTTCACCTAGATGGCTATTTTCTTGAGGACTCCATTGAAGGAAAATTTTTTTCTCTTCTATTGAAGAACATTTGGCTTATTTTCATTCCCCATCCACTCTTGTCATTTTTAAAAATTGATTTTCTTTTGAGTTTTTTTTGCTTTTCTTTCACACTGATCCTTTGTGTTGCGTCAAGTTCTTGATCAGTCCTTGCCCTGACCAGTCTTGTACTTAAGTTAATGTTTCTCACTTTTTCCCTTTGGTTGGAATTTTAAGAATCTCCTCTGAGTTAATAATTCATCTGAACTTTTCAAGCATTGTTAGATACAGAAGTTTTCCATCCCAAAAGAAGCTTACCTTTGCTTTTGTGTGGGCTCAGTAGATGCATGGAAGGTGGATCAAGAAACAGATGCAGGGGCGCCTGGGTGGCTCAGTCGTTGGGTGTTTGCCTTCGGCTCAGGTCGTGATCCCAGGGTCCTGAGATCGAGCCCCGCATCAGGCTCCCTGCTCCATGGGAAGCCTGCTTCTCCCTCTCCCACTCCCCCTGCTTGTGTTACCTCTCTCGCTGTCTCTCTCTCTGTCAAAAAATAGATAAAGTCTTAAAAAAAAAAAAAAGAAATAGATACTGATGCAGAGTGAAAAATACTGTACAGATAAAGTACTTATTTGTTGTCTCAAAAGTGGTTTTGACTCTTGATTTTGTTAGAATTGTATAATACGTGGTCATTGCAAAAGAAAACATTGCAAACAATTCAGAATCATATTACGTAGAGAGGGAGACCTTCATGTTTTCAGCTTCCCAACACTTTCTACCATGCCATGATCATCTCTGTTAATAGTTTGTTGAATATCCCCAGGCTTTCTAATAAGATTTATAAATATATATTTATAATTATGTTTTTAATCACTTAAGTATTTTATAAAAGTGGCAGAATGCAACAGCTTGCTTTTTTCACTTAACATGTTTATTTTTATTTTATTCCACCTCATTACAAATTGATGTACCTTATTCTTTTTACTGGGTGATTGTATGATTATATGGATGTCCTACAATTTAGTTCACCAATTTCCCATTGATAGACACGTAAGCCGTTTCCAGTTTTTCAATGCTTACAAGCATAGACACAGGGAGCATCCATTTATATATATTTTGCCTACTTCTGCAAGTTTTTCAATAGGATACTGGCCTTATTATGTTGTGTGTGTTGCAAATATTATTTTCTAGTTTGTCTTTTGATTTTGCTGCTTCTTACTAACTGCACAATTAAATATAATAGAAAAGTAAAATGATTCTTCTGATGGTTACACTAAGAACAGACTCAGATTTTATAAATAACCCTTTTTACTGATGCTATTTTGAAGCAAACCAGAATAAGATTATGGCCATTTTAGATAGGACAAAGAATTTATTTAAGGAGGTTGTTACAGTAAAAAGTATGTTTGAGATTGGGTCCCCTTGACTGGAAATTTTGGTTTGGGTCATCATTCCTGAAATCATTCCTGACAATATACTGTTGAATTACAGGAGGGTTATTCAGTGATAAAACTGACGTATATTAGGAATGACAGTTCAACATATAGACCTACTGTATTCACATCCGTCAACATTTTCCCCCAAATTTTTCCCCAGATTTTTGATGGTAAATTGAGATTATATAAATCAAAGTTTAATGTGTACTTTAATGGAACTATGAAATAAATCTTTTTATAAAGCAAATAATCATACCCAGTTAATCTTCTATATAAATATTTACTCAAAGTGTGAAGTATCTTTAATTATGTTGTTCAAATTTTTAAAGTTGCAAATGAAAGCTACATAATACTATAGTTAGGATGGGAGGGAGGTGTTACAGATTCCTTATACTTTGCCTATGCTCCCTTGATTTGGGGAGATTTGAGAAAATGTTAAGTACATTCTGTTTAATCCTTTGAAATTCATATACACATATAATCTCTGTGTTATATTAAGTCTTAAAACTAACCCAATAAGCTTTTTTTCTTCCTGGCTTGTAGTATACTTCACCTCGCAGTGGTATCTTCTGAGTAAACCATCAGTCTGTGCTTAGTTAGCATGTGGTGAGTGAAGAATAATGTCTTGTGTCTTTTGTGCAAAAATCAAATGTATTGCATGATACTAACCATTTCGCTGGCATTCTTTTGCTCTTTTGTTTAATGAATATATGATTATGCGGTGGGTTAATATAGGTATTTTCTGTTAATTCTGTTTTATAGATTAATAATATATAGATTAATAATCACCACCACCAGTAAGAGTTACATAATCTTAGGAAATTTTGCTTCTTTAAATAATAATTGAAAGTTTAAAAATTGCTCTTTAAAATTGTATTAATTCAAAAAAATTTATGTATTTTATCATCTTTTTTGTTTTTATTTCCCAAGATTAGTCTTGGCAATTAATAAAGATTGTGAGAGAGAAATGAAAAATCATTTTCTAGATAGAGGTGAAACGATATATTTCATGAAACCAGAATTTAAAATATTGTAAGGCCCACTTATCAAGGCCAGTCTGAAATAATGAAAACTAGTAAAGTTGATTTTAAAAACAAATGTAATTTTATTACTTCCTGGGCTCATATGGTATAACAAGCTAACATCTGTCCCGAGGAGACCCTTAGGCAGCCTGCTTCGATTGAATGCGGCTGTTTGTCGTTAGCATATTGGTATTAGGAAGTGAAGGCATCTAAACTGTTTGGACACAGTTAACTGTCTTCACCATTTAAACACCCTGCCATCAGCTCCGTGTATTAGTCATGCTAGTGGCTTGACTTGGCACCACCTAACATTCACGGTACATCTTTACCTCTGACTTCGCTGCAATTTTTACAATTGACAAATAAGCTAGATTGCAATTAATAGAGCTTAATCGAATTAAGATAAAGATTCTCTGTGATTCTTAATTCAGCTAGTATTCAGCTAATGGTATCAAGGTTTAAAATGCCAAATATATAGCTTTTCTTTTTTAATCTTTTAGCTTTAAAAATCATTTATGCCTATATTTGAGTCTAATTTTGATTTTAGTGTACATCAGTTAACCTGCCTTAGTGATTATCTACAACTATCTTTAGTCTTGTAAATCCCTTAACATTTTCCTTTTCTCATGGTATTATGAATACTGCATAATGCTTGTCTTTGTATCATTTAAATACTATCATTTATCACTGGAAGTGTGTACTATGTAGCATTTTATCGATTGTCTCTTCAGCTTTTATTTTGAAAAATTTCAAACATAAGATTTGTAAAAATAGTGCAGTGAACACCTATATACCCTTCACCGATATTCACCAATTCTTAACCTTTTGCAAAATTTTCTCACTTGCTGTCTCACTCTTGCTCTTTCTCCATATATATCTTCCCCTCCCTAACACTTGACCATTGCTTGCAAACACTTGTGCTTACAAGCATTTGACACTTACTTGCAAACTTGCAAAATAAATACTTTAGCAAATGTCTTTTGGGCATTTTCCTACAAACTCAACAATACAATTATCACTCTCAGGAAATTTAATATTAACATACTGTTACCTAGTATATTGTAAATATTCACATTTTTCCAGTTTTTCAAATAATGTCTTTCATAATTTTTTAAATTCCAGGATCCACTCAGAGATTGCACATCGCATGTCATTGTCATGTTTTTCTAGTTTCTTTTAAACTAGAAAAGTTCTCCCAGCCTTTTTTTTTTTTTTTTTGGTTTTTCAGGACATTGACATTGTGCAGCATTATTAAATCATATGTGAATTTCTTTTCCCACAACAGTACAAGCTAAGGCTTCAAAATAATAACTGACATAGGAATTTAAATATGACAGCAGATATTTTTCTCATCTTCTTTAGGTTTCTAGGACCAACCTGATTGTTGAGCAAGTTTTATAAATAATACACTATTGGGAATACATCATGAGTATCAGTGGATTATATTTTTCACTTACAAATTGTGAAGACTTTAAAACTTTGTCTTTCCACTAAATATGTATAAAAAGTTTATCTCAATTTTATTTGGTAATTTATTTTTGTGGCATTTTAACTTAATCTAGCTACTGGCTTTTAGCATTTTAATCAGAGAAACCTTATTAGGAATCATTCATTAACATCATTTCTTTTAGCATTTTAGGGGTTTTTAAAATTGAGTTTGTTAATTTCCGATGAGGCATAGCTTTTTTACACCAAAATGCTGTTTGTCCTTTGCTGCCATGCATATCATCCTAGGAGAATTGCAATATGTAGAAAAATCAACACATTAGAGAAAAGGGAAGAACTCTCTGTCCCCTTTAAATAACTGCATCCTTGTGAGGTTCTGCCAAGTCAGCACACGTACTCCTGGCTTCTCCAGCTATGATCAGTAGCATTCAGGACATGTGAAAGGTGGCAGTTCCAGATGTCACTGAAACGTCCTGTCTTTCAGGATTGCTGACCTGTAGGATCTATAGGTCAGATCATTCCAAGAATTTTTAGAAGATTTTTTTTAGGATTTAATTTAGAGAATATTTCTACTTCAATCCCTAGACCATAGAATATAGTTTTATTTTAACTTGAAAAAACAAATCTCCCAAAAAGTTGGCTTAAAATTTTTTTTCTTTATCCCTTTTCCCTTCTTCTTTTCCAGTCATGGCTCCGATCGTCATCTTGAAGAAACGGGGTGGTGGTGTTGGGCAGGCGTGGAGCCCTGTCTGGGTTTGCCTCTTTGAGAAGCAAGCTGTTATTCAGGGCCCGATATGGAGCCAAACACCAGGAGAAACCTGACATTGGCCCGCAGATATATTGCAGACTGCCTTTCAGATCAATTGTATCAATGGAGAAATGGTGATAGTTTTTTCCTTTTTTGTTGGGAGGAGTTTTATGTTGTTTTAAAAGATATTTTGAATAACTCAACCTGACTTACGGGCTCATTTAATGTTCCTTTCTTCCATTCTTTTTGTCCCTCTTTTTGAAGAACTGCTTGCCTTTCCTATTTATTTTTAGGGTGATTTCTTTTAAAGACTTGTGCAATACATTTTGAGGTGAAACTTAGTAGATTTTTTCTGATAAATTAGAGCATTTAAATTGAGTATTTTATCCAGATTGATTTGTTGAAAATTTGCTAAAGACTAGTTCTTTAAGCTATACATATGATAAATCCAAACAGCAGTACCTCATTGTTTACTTAGCTTTTGTACTTATATTTTTCAGAGGAAAAAATACTACTGTAAATTGTAAATAGTCAATATTGTATTGTATGCATACTGTATTGTATGCAGATCTGTGACTGTTGGCAATGTCATCTTGGAAGAACAGATAAATAAAGTTTATTTACTATATAAAATTTGCTTATTGTGCTTTTTTATTATGTTGAAATCTATTTCAAAATAGTTAAGAAATGATGTTCTATCTGGGTGAATATTTTGAGGAACTGTTTGTCAAGATAGCTAAATGCTAACTATTTGGAAAGATTTTTTATGTTCAAAATTAGCATGACCAAGTTAGAAGAAGTATGGAAACAAAAAATACTTAATGGTGTGTGTTTTAGGAGTCTGCCAACTTGGGGATGCCTCCTCCCTCTGGAGTAGACCATACTTTGATTCTTTTTAAACTTAATGAGAGAGAGCATCTCTTGGACAGCAAGAGATGGGAACTGTTCAAGAGGGCTTCACATACCCTTTATATTCTAGCGAACACAATATGCAGCATGTAGGTATTGCCTAACCTCTGCCTCAAGGTGGCATCTCGATTATCCAGACAGTGTGGACCTTCGCATTGCTGGTGTATCTTAAGTGTGATCAAAAATGGCGAGCTCAGAGGGATAATGACCAGTGGGTCTTCCTATATAACCCACAGCTGATTCCTTTGAGGACTACTGTTTCAGCAAGGGAAGAGCTGAAGACCCTCTTCCCACCCGCCGCCCCCCCCCCTTTTTTAAAAATCAGGATTCACTTAAGGGGCAAAATTTTGTGCCACCAAAGGGTTTCTGACAACAGACATGACCATCTCTTACTTTTTTTTTTAAGATTTTATTTATATATTTGACAGAGAGAGAGAGATCACAAGTAGACAGACAGGCAGAGGAGGTGGGAGAAGCAGACTCCTCATTGAGCAGGGAGCCCGATGTGGGACTCCATCCCAGGACACTGGAATCACGACCTGAGCTGAAGGCAGATGCTTAACTGACTGAGCCACCCAGGCGCCCCAGCTTCTTACCTTTTTAATATATCTTTTCCTAAGGTAGAAATTGTGGACTCCTAGTAAAATTTATATACAACTTCCTACTAACTCACTTACGGAGACAAGCATATCAAAAAGTGGGTCGGGAGTCAGCACACTTTTTCTAGAAAGGATCAGGGTCAGATAGTAAATATTATCTGCTTTATAGGCCATACAGTCTCGGCTACAATCCACCGCCTCACCCCCATCACTGGAGTACAAATACAATCATAGGTAATACATAAATTAATGATCATAGCTATGTTCCAATAAAACTTCATTTATAAAAGCAGGTGGCAGGCTGGATTTGGCTCACAGGCTGTGGTTTGCCAACCCCTGAGAAAGTGAATAAGCTGGATCTTAAAACATCGAGTTGGGGGAAGGGTGCTAATCAGTTAATATCAGGGGTTGCTTCTTTTTCCTCAGTGCAGGCTTACAGCCTCTCTTTCAGAAAAAAGTACAGCAAATTCAGGTCGCCTTGATTAAGAATGATGGTGACATTTTCTCAATGACTTGTTTCAGCAATAAGGATCAAGTCTTACAGTGGACTCAGTGTCAGGGTCTCAGACCCACCTGGGACCTTTTCTTGAAGAGCCCCCTATAACTGTCCCTGATCGATGCCTGGGAAATGACTAGAGTTTTCCAAAAAATACTACAGGACATGCTTACATCATAGAATACAGACCGCTGAGTACTTTGCCACAGATAGAGAGCTGTGATCCCAGCACTTAGATTCTGGACGCTGGGGCTCTGAACCCAAGGCGTTTTCCAAGACATCATGACTGCAGCGCACACAAAGGATGATGGGATAAATTTACTGCCAAGAAACTAGCATTTCACTTTTAAAGGTGTTAGATGCTAGTAAGATGTTACATTAGCAAGTTTTTGGTAAAAATTTCACTTGTAGCTACCGGAATTAATTTTATAGTCACTTTGTTCAGGTCAGCTGCATGTGACTCTTGGTAGACAACTACCTTTTTGTTGACTTGTGTCTTAGTCTGTTTACGCTGCTATAACAAAAATACCACAAACTGGGTGGCTTATAAACATTGAATATTTATTTCTCACAGGTCCATAGTCTGAGAAGTCCAAGATCATGGCACCGGCAGATCTGGTGTCTGGTGAGGGCCCGCTTCCTAGTTCGTAGACGCCTTTTTGCTCTGACCTCATGTAGCAGGAAAGCAGGAGCTTTTTTTCTCTGGCCTCTTTTATGAGGGCATTTATCCCATTCATGAGGGCTCCATCTTGATGATCTGATCAATCTGATCACCTCCCAGAGGCCCCACCTCCTAATACCATCACATTGGGGGATAGGTTTTAACATGAATTTTGGGGGGACACAAACATTCAATCTATAGCAACTTGAACATTTTTGAATTAGGCATTTCTAAATTAAAGGACTAGAATATCATTTATGATTTTCTGATGTGTGTTTCCTTATCTTCTTACAAAAATTCACTGGCCGCAAAAACTGCCTGTGGAGTAAGGAGGGCACAGATGCTAGAAGGGTGCTCATGCCTTTCTCTTGCTGTAGGGCCCAGAGGATGGTGATGGCTTCCTTGTAGCTTGCTTACCCTCCACAGCAAGCAGGGGTCCAAGGCTGAAGGACAAAATAATGTGTTGGGACTGAATTTCCTTTAAACAGGAAAGACCTTTTCATTTTATTTTCTTTCTGATTCTGGAAGAAATTTAGGTTCATTGTAGACAATTTGGAGAGTACATTTTAAAAAGAGAAAATAATCTTCCAGAATCGCCCACCAAGAAAACACCACCATGGGGCACCTGGGTGGCTCAGTTGGTTAAGCGTCTGCCTTTGGCTCAGGTCATGATCCCAGGGTCCTGGGATCGAGCCCCCAGTCGGTCTTCCTGCTCAGTGGGGAGTCTGCTTCTCCCTCTGCCCCTGCTGCTGTCCCTCATGTTCGCATGGTCTCTCTCTCTAATGAATAAATAAAGTCTTAAAAAAAAAAAAAGAAAACATTACCATTACTACTTTGGTACCTTTATTTTTTTAAATTAATTTATTTATTTATTGGTGCCTTTAATCATGACTATTTTTCTAATGTGTGAATGGATGTATGGAAAGACAGGCCATTGTGTGTGTGTGTGTGTGTGTGTGTAACCTACATTTATATGTCTATTTACATTTGGGGCCAGTAAAATTTCTTTGAAACTATTTCTAATTGCTCCGTATTCTGCCCAGTGGATACATCATTGTTTAATCCCTTTTTCTCCTGTTGAACATTTGGGTTATGTGTAATTAGTCACTTTCATTTAGTACTCCAAGGTGATCTTCCTGTCCATATTGTAAGCACACTTGAAAGAAACAATCCAGGACCAACCTGTATTTCTCTCAACAGCCTTTGGTTTCCAAACAAGTGGACACATTTTACATTACTGTATGCCCCATTTGTCTGGCATCACTTCCCCTAACATTCCAAAGATGTGACGCACAGGGGAACATTCTGAGTCTGTACACTCTTAGAATAGTACATTTCAAAACTGGGCTTCACCCAGATTTGAAGTATCAAAGATGAAATGGCAGCAGGTGGCTTTCCTTTCATCCTCGAGCCCTTTGTTTCTATAGCAGTAACAATTTCTCGGGCCTCAATTTGGGGTCCTCTTTAGTTAGGTTTTGTTGTTACGTTCTTCAGAAGTGTTCAAATGCCAAACATACGTAAACATTTCCTCAATGACACAGTAAACAGTACAGCCATTTTAAAATCTAAATATTTTCCCCTAAATCTGCCTAAAACGCAGCTATGGGTACATCTCTTACACTTCCCCAATTGCTCATCCCCCCACTGCAGGAAGACTGCCTCTTGGTTACCCCACACCCGTATTAGGCTGCCTTCCCCTTTTAAACGGGGACTATTTCATGTTTCCCTGTCCCTCTTGCTCTTTCACTGCTATCCGTTGAGAGTGGGTAGACAGATGATTTGTCTTTTCATTCACAGGTTTCCAGGAGATGTTGACACAAGGTCTGGTGTGGATCCTGAGAGCCTGGCCATAATATCTGATGCAATGATTGGATGAGACTTTTGGGATGCCTTTGGGAGGAGGCTGAGTGTATTTTATGGGCAGCCAGGAAGGAAATGAATATTTATGATCCAGTGAGCAGATTGGATGACTGTTTCCAAGTCTTCACACACTTTGTCATCTGACTTTATAGTACCTCCTAGCAGAGTGGGCGCAGTGCATTTCTCCACCAACACTGAGTGTGGCTGCGTGACTTGTCCGTGGGTTTTGAGTGGACATGATACATGCCACATCTGAGCAGCGGTTTTAAGAGCCCTCACGTAGGTCAGCCATTGCTCTTGACCTCTGCCATGAGTTTGAGATGTGGTTGTTCCTTCAACGTGGGGCCTGGGATAGTGAAGACACATCAACTAGACATGTAACATGAGTGAGAAACAAACATTTATTGTAAGTCACTGAGATTTGGGGATCATTTGTTATTGTAGCATAACCTAGCGAAAGCTGACTAGTATATCATGAAGAAAAAAAAGCAAGTTGCAGGATAGTGTGCTTGGTTTTTAGAGGTTCGACTCTATTTCTTGGTGTAGATTTCTTCAGGTTTATCCTGTTTGGGGTTTTCCCAGTTTCTTGAATCTACAGGTTTTTCTTTTGCCAGATTTGGGAAGTTTTCAGCCATTATTTCTTTGAGTATCTTTTCAGCCATACCCTCTTTCTCCAATTCCTCCTCTCTATCTGGGACTCCAGTGTCACAATGTTAGATCTTTTATTATAGTCCCATAAGTCCCTGAGGCTCTGTTCATTTCTTTTTTCAGCCTGTTTTCTCTTACTCAGACTGAGTTATTTCTCAGCTGTCCCCTCCATTCTGCTGTTGAACCTATCCATTGAATTTTTAATTTCAGCTATTGTATTTTTCAGTACTGAAATTCCCACTTGAGTCTTTACATCTTCAATTTCTTTCCTGAGATTTTCTGTTTCCTTGCTGAAATTTTGTTTTCTTGTTTGTTTCAATTATGTTTGTAATTGCTCATTGAAGCAATGAATGTATGACAGATGCTTTCAAATCTTTGTCAGATAATTCTAACATTGCTGTCATTGTGATGCTAACATTTATTATCTTTTTTTGCTCAATTTGAGATTTTTCTGGTTCTTGGTATGTCTAGTGACTTTCAATGGAAGCCTGGATGTTTTGGATATTATGTTATGAGACTCAAACTTATTTAAACCTGTTTAGCTGGTCTCCTCTGAGACTGCTCTGGCAGGGGAAGGGCTGGGGCAGTGCCAGGTGGGGATAGAAGTCCAGATTCTCTTACTTGGCCTTCACTGACACCCAAGGTGGGGAGGGGTGTAGAATTACAGATCCCTACTGATACCACCCGGGCTAGGAAGGGTATGAGTGCCTCTTTACTCTTCCCCATGTAGCCCCCACTGACCCCCAGGAGGAGTGATGGGAAGAGTGACCTCTTTACCTTTGGGTAGTAGTGAAAGTCCTTGACTCTCCACTAGGTCTCCTCTTACCACCACCCCCACCCAGCAGGGAGAGGGAGGGGACTTTTGCTGCTGGCAGGGGTGGAAGTCCATGCTTCTCCACTGACATGGGGATGGGGTGGGATGGGGAAGGCCCATTGCTATCCACCAGAGATGGAAGTCCTTGCGACCTGTTCAGTCTTCTCCAACAGCACCCTGGCATGAGTTTGGGGTGTCTCCTTACAGCCTGGCAATGTTAGAGGTCTAGGCTCCCCACTGGGCCTTTGCTGGCAGGTGTGAGGGTAGGGCCATGGTGTTTTCTGCAGTGTTTGGGTAGAATACAGTGGCAGTTGTCTAAAAGCTGTCTTGCCAGGCTGCTCCTTTACCAGTCCTCCAGCCAGAGAGAGCATTGAGCATTTTCAGGCAGCCAGCTCCTTCAGCCCCAGGTCTGCCTATGTGCATGAGGCTGAGAAACCCTCAGGAACTCACAGCATGCCATTCCTTAGGCCCCAAGGCCCCCAGCCAGTCTGCCATCTTCCCCCCACCTTCAGGGTCTTCTCAAGTTTGCCTTCTATGTAATGTCCAGGGTTTTTAGTTGTACTTAGTGGGAGAAACAGGGAGGATTGTATCTATCCATGCTCCTAGAAGTGGAAGTCTCCTACACAATGTGATTTTATTCAGGTATCTATTATGTATTATTCAATTTAAAGAATTCTACGTATTGTTACAGATGCACATACTTTTAATAAATGTATGAATATATAAACGAGAAGGGCATACAGTTCATTCACAATAGTGGCTAAAACTAGTCTTCCTTGATCACCTCTACCTTGTCTCTATTTCTCACCTTCTTTAGCTTTCTTCATTGGCATTTAGCATTGCCTGCCCTCAGTAAACATGGTCCTTTTCCTTGTACTAGAATAAAAGCTCTAAGAGGGCAGGTGCATTATCTGTCTTTTTCACTGTTGTATCGTTAGGACCTAGAATATGTAGTAAATACTCAATAAGCATGAATGAATGAATGAATGAACAAGTAAATTAAGAAAGAGGATAAAATGTACCAGCACTTTATCCGTAATTAAAAACAATTTTTTAAAA
Organism: Leptonychotes weddellii; assembly: GCF_054177405.1. Lineage (NCBI taxonomy): Eukaryota > Metazoa > Chordata > Mammalia > Carnivora > Phocidae > Leptonychotes > Leptonychotes weddellii. The sequence goes on from NC_138369.1 coordinate 56,375,604, forward strand.
AGACTAGAACATTTTTTAAAGACCTCTTTTTCTCTGCACTGAGAAGGCACATGGGAATGCAGGGGAGCAAGAGGGTCACAATCGTGGCTGAATCTGGACTTTGCTTTCACTTGTTTTATAAGTCAGTTAGTTACAAAGACTGATATTTTAAGGAACCAAATCCTGGTAACACCTCAGGACGTATCAGTGGAACTGAATACCACTGGAAAGAATCCCTTCCCTGGTGTTTTCATTCCTAATTTCCTAGATGTTTTTCTTTGAAGACTGAGCCATGTAGGATTCGAAGATTAGGTTAGGCCCAGGGTAAGAATCTGTCCAAACAGATTAATTTTTCCTAATCTCTGGGGGAGGCAACATTGCATGCTGGCTAGGAGCGCAGACTCTGGAGCCAGATGGCCAGGGTTCTAGGCCTGGCTTGGCCATTCACTAGGCAAGGGACCTAAACTGTAGACCTCAGTTTCTTCATCTGTAAAATGGGCATAATAATAATAATGATAGCATCTATGTCTCAGATTGAATTAATACTTATAAAATGCCTAGAATGGTATCTCAAACACGGTAAGAGCTAGAGAACAATTGGCTATTGCTGGTCTTTAGTAAATAGCTTATGACACTGAAATTAACTATCAACAGGCAAGGGTGCCAGGGAAGACACAAGCTGAACAAAACAGAAGCCACGTGTCCTTGTAGATGTCAATTATAATAGGCAAGATGCTAGTGACTGTGGTCGACACTGCCCAGAACCAATCCCTGCCCATGTCAGGAAGACCTCAAAGAGAATGGGCTCAAGCAAAACAGGTGCCCAAATCCTGCCTGGAAGTAGGCAAAGAGGAGTCCCAGCGAAGAACGTGAGGAGGGGTGTCCCCAGTCTGGGTGGTGTCACCAGTGCCTGCTCTCCTCACGTGCTGCCCAGCCTCAAGAGCAACATTTCCTTTTCTTTCCCTTCCTTTCCAACCCCCTGGGGTTGGTTGGGTCTATACTGCACCCTCTTTGCCCTCATCCTGCAGGGATCTTTGAGGATCTTTGTTACTTGGAGAGGCCAGGAATTCTCTGGGTGCTGGCCCAGAGGGGAGCTCAGGAGGGAGCCAGCCCCTCCTTTAACCTTGGCTCCATGTCTGTTGAAGACTCAGGGTTTCCTGCGCCTACAAACCAGTATTACTCTCAGGTGTTCTATTTGTCCTGGAGGTGATCACCCTCCTGGGCCAATCAGGGTCTGTACAGCTCTGCCTGAGGTCTTCAAGGTGACCAGCTGCCCAGGAAACCTACTGCCAGTATTTGCCTTGTTCCCATCTGTGTTGATGGTGACCAGGTTTGCAGCCCCAGCCACTGGGACTACCTTTGCTTTTCGCCTCAACTCTGCTCAGTCTCACACTTGCCCTTCTGTCCGGACCCTTGATTATATTCTCAGAGCTAACCCTAATTCTGGCCTCCAGGGCTCCTCGATACCACTTCCAACCACCCCTGGGGCCTGATACCAGCTGCCCCAGGAAATCATCCTGTGTGGTCCACACCTGGCCCCTGGGCCCTGCCCCATCACAGGCCCGAGAGGCTCCCAGAGAGGGAACAAACTGGCTCTCGGGGCCTGGCTTATATACTTAGCTATAAAACGAACTTAAGTCCACATGGAACTGTCTAGTTCAGCCATGGCTGAATCAGGTGTGAGCCCAGGAGGATGTGAGTGGACCCCAGACCCCTGTGAGATGGGGGGTTCGACCTGAACTTCCTGCATAAAGCCGGGAGCCACTGAAGACCACCTGTCCGTTGAACCAGAAGTAGGAAAAACCTGCTCTGTGGCCTGGGGGAGCAGGGCTGGAGCTGCCCAGGAGAAGTGTTCTCTGAGAGTGACTCAAGGCCGAGCCTGCACGGTGTGAGCGTGTGATGGTCAGATTGCCACCACTCAAGTGACGCTGGAACAGGGTCAGGCCAGAACCCCGAGCAAGGAAAGAACAGCAACACAGCTCCGGAGCCTCGGGAGCCCCAGCATCAGCCAGCGAGGAGATGCTCGGCAGGGAGGCCGGCACAGGTCAGGTGCTGGAACACCCATCAGCAGAAGGAACAGGTCCCTGAGAGGGGGCGGCAGCAGACACACAGAACTGCACCCCTGAGCGAGATGAGAAAACCCCGAACTGAGCCCTGCAAGGATGACACCTGGCTTGGGTCCCAAGGGGAACAGCAGGAACAAGGCAGGGAAGGCGGGGAGGCCTCCAAGGCAGGACAGCGGAAGCGCAGGGGTCGGGGACCATGGGTGCGGGTGTGACACCACAGCAAGGTGTGAGCCGGCATGGGGACGAGGCTGGAGGCAGGCCTGGCCGGGGCTGAAGGCCGCATTACTCCGTGCTCAGTTCTTAGACTTCATCCCAAGCAGTAACAAGAGAGAGCTGCATGACAGTCTTGATGTTTTCAGCTCAAAGCCATTTATCTTCTTCCTTGAAAGTTCAAGGCCAAGGCTGCTGCCAGGAATCTTGCAAAAGCAGCTTTTGCCAGTGTGGGCCCTAAAAAATGAAATGCACATGGGGTGTTCCATTGCGCAAGCAGAATGCAATGTACTGAGGGATCTGTGCGGGGGGGGGGGGAGGAGCTGTTTGAAGTCAGGTCTGTTTACTGGTGCTATGGGCACCCCACTGCTCACTCTCTAGGCCCAGGAGAATGAGGCTACAGCCAGCTGGCCTTTGTCACCAAGGCCCCCAGTCTGAACAGCTTCACAGGCAAAGATTTAGACCAGACTCCTGGCCCCTTGGCCCACCGCTCAGCTGGCTCCATGGATCCCACTCTCAAGATGGGGAGCCTGGTCCACATCCAGCTGAAGGTGTGAATGACTAAAAGCAAGCCAACTGAATGACTGGAGAATGATCTAAAGGGAAGGAGGGAATTGTTGTGCCTTTCAAGAGCATAGTCCTTCCCGG
>NC_138369.1:56378606-56398366 GCF_054177405.1 Leptonychotes weddellii
GTGTGGATCATGCTCTGAAGCCCCTTCCTGCGCCATGCCAGACATAACTAGCAACACACAATCATGCCGGAGAGCAAACCCCGCAGAATGCAGTGGCTTAACCTCCGCCTCTATTTAGCTCGAGGGCACGTGCAGGTCAGTGATTCAGGCTGGACGGTGCTGGCCTCCGCTGGGCCCCCTCCGAGAGGCGGGGGTGCGTGGGCTGTCGGCCAGCAGCTCAACTGGGGAAACTCGGCTCCGCTCGCTCTGCCCTTGTCCTCCTCCCAGCCGCGGGCAGGTCATGTTCTCCCGTGCAGGAGCAGAGGCTAGAGCGGAAATGGCCACCTGCAGATGCTTTGGGACCTTCTGCAGGTATAACGACCTGGGGCCAAACTCAGAATTAAGGGGTGGAGAAATACCATCTCTTGAGAGGAGGAGTCAGAAAGTCACATTCTAAGCGGGTGTACTGAATGGAGTAAGGGCGTGCGTTAAGGGGCCCTTAATGCAAACAATTGATGGGAACACTGCCCAACTCCGTATTCCCCAGGCCCTCCCCCCATCAGCTGTGTTCATACATGACCTCAAACCTGTTCGCCGTCACAACTGTGGATGCGCGGTCTCCAAGCTAGGGTTTCGTGAAGCCCTTCGCTTCCAAATGGGGGCGCTTCATGGAACTCTGCAGGGGCCGGGGGCAGACAAAAAGGCAGGGCTCTGGGCCCTCCTTCCCTGCTCAGAGCCGCTCCACTTTGATTTGGTTTAGATATCGGGGTTCTACATGAATTTTTTTTTTTAAGTTTCTGCCATCAAAAGACTTTAAAAAGTTTCCTCTCCTTGAATATATTCAGACCAACAGGAAGAGCATGCTTAGCACAGAGTTGGTCCATGAAGAACCAACATCTTGCTCCACTACGCCCTAGGCTCTCCTCAAAGGCCACTGGGAGAGAGAACATCGGGGAATCAATGGTTGTATGTTCTTTACAACTCTTTTACGAGAGTCCCCTGTATGCAAAGTATTCATTTCACAGCCAAGCGCCAGTTAAAGTTTCGGTGTATTTTCTCTCCTCAACAGTGAGGACTATTTTATGGATCATGTAAAATCCTTTTTCACCTTGGCCACCTGGAAGCTGGGTGCCAAATTCGGATCACGAGTTTAAACAACTCTTAAAACTAGAATGGCCCAAGGAGCTTTTAAAATACAGATTCCAAGGCTTCAACTGCAGAGATTCTGTTTCAGCCTGAACCACTTGGCTGCCCCTGATAGCTTCATTATTTCTGTTCTCTTCCTTTATCCTGGACTTGCCTTCTGATTCTGCTATATGCATACTCTGGCTCGGATTGTTCTTTTGTACAATACAGTCAATTTTTTTTTAAAGATTTTATTTATTTATTTGCCAGAGAGAGAGAGAGAGAGAGACAGCAGCAGAGGGAGAAGCAGACTCCTCACTGAGCAGGGAGCCCGATGCTGGGCTCGATCCCAGGACCCTGGGATCATGACCTGAGCCGAAGGCAGACACTTAACGGCCTGAGCCACCCAGGTGCCCCCAATACAGTCAATTTTTCCTAGGCCCAAACTGAGTGTGAGGCACAGGCTGCTCACAGGGCCAGTGAAGGCAGTGCCCAGCCAGAGAAGGGCAGATAGATCCTCAGGAGAGAAGGGGGTGGAGGCACCAGGGCCCTCCAAGTCTGTGGGGTTGTGAATCCAGGCGTGGCTTCCCCAGCCAGCAGTCCAGGGGGAGGCCTGATCTGGTGGTAGGTCTGGGCCTAAGGGCCAGGAGCTAAAACACTCTTGGACTCTCAGAGAAGCAGGACTCAGGCTGAGACAGGGCCACAGCCCACCCTGTCCCCTGCAGCATCCTGAGCACCTGCTCACACGGGGCTCCACACTGAAATCTTTCATCCCTTGGGCACCCCTTAAATTCAGTCTTGGCCAAAAATTGTTTAGAAGGACATGATCATTCTCTAGGATGATTTTGAATTTAGAACCAAATATAAATGTCGAAGTAAAACAAATCCATGGTCCTAATCTTTTGAGGTTATTTGTATTTTTAAGATAATTTAGCATATTAAATTACTAACAAATTAACCTTGTATTCATTTTAAAAAGCCGTGACTGAAGAATTGATTTAGATTTGTGATTTTAAACTGAAACTTTGTTAAATTTTGGAATATTTAAGATAACTTAAGGAATATGTTATTTATAAGTTTAATGGGTTAGATTTATCATCATCGGATAAATAAGGAATTACTTAAGTACTTGGAAGTCTTTTTGAGTCAGGTAGATACCTGAAATACTCATAAAATAAATCAGGTATGATACATTCATTAATGCAGCAATTTTAAGCTTATTAAAGGGAATTCAATGAATTTATAAAAACCTCCTTAAAATAATTGCTTGGATTTTGCTAGATTTGTAATTAGAATAGTGAGATTTATTAGCCGAACTTAAACTTTAAAAAGTTCTACATTTGTGATGTTAATAAATTCAATACTAATTTTTCTTAACTTGATAAGTGAAAATCTGTGTCCTAAGATGGCTGACCGAGCCAGCGAGAGAGTCCCAGTCCTTGCCCCGGGGCTCTTCCGGGTTCTTCTCTCTGCCCTGCTTTGCGCACGCACCAAAGTGCCAAGTATGCAGAAGTAGAAGTGTATTAATTACCCGCTTTGCATGTGCTCGGGGTTCAGATGTTTGGAGATCACTCTCCCCTGAGCTCGCCGGGGTTAAATAAACCTCCGATCCTCCAAGATCTCTGGGTGCCGCTTGGTTCTTCCATCGGGCGATCCAGTCCAGGTTCTGTAACGAACTAAGGTAGTCTTCTAATGAAACTTTCTCTTAAATCTTGGGGCAAGTTGTGTTTGTTAATTTTTCTTTACATTACTGGTGTTCCCTGATGCCTGGCAGTCCTTGGTCGGTTAGTGAAGGACAAGGACAAGGTAGGTCGCTCTCATGGCTGGAGTGAGTTTCCCTTGCATTTTTTTTTTTAAGATTTTATTTATTTATTTGACAGAGAGAGAGCGCACAAGCAGGGGGAGTGGGAGAGGGAGAAGCAGACTCCTCACTGAGGAGGGAGCCCGATGTGGGGCTCCATCCCAGGACCCTGGGACCATGACCTGAGCCGAAGGCAGACGCTCAACCGACTGAGCCACCCAGGCGCCCCCAATACAGTCAATTTTTCCTAGGCCCAAACTGACCATGAGGAACAGGCTGCTCACAGGGCCAGTGAAGTCAAGAAGTATGACAAAAGCTACGTGGCCATTAACCTGGAAGGTGGGATCTGAACTCTGAGCTCTGGTTAGTGATCCCAGACCTTCCACTGGGCCCTCACAAATTCATGCTCCATCAGTAGCAAAATCCCCAGAACCCTAACCTGCTCTGAACTCTCCTTCTGCTTTCTTGAGTAAGTGAAACTCTTACTCTCTTGTGGGGACTCTGACTCCCCAGCAGCTTTCTCCAGCTTGTGTGTGTGGAGGCCAGGGGGCGTTTTTCCTCATGCCCTTTGCATCACTGTCCATCTTGTCCCTCCTTGTACCCTCCAGCCCGTGACCCTCCCCCTCCCTGACACCCCTTGCCATCTGTACCCATGATGTCATTTTTTAGGCTTCCCATTCTTCCATCAACTGCCATCTCTGTTGGCACACCTCCATGATTATTCCAAACTAAACACCCCGCCTAAGACCCACTGATTGATTCTACCTCTCTTCTTCCCCCAACTTCATCCCTATCATTTCTTCCCTCACTCTTCGTCCCACCAGCCTGGGACACATGGCCTAGCATAATGGTCATGCATTGTCAGCACCCATCTCGTTCTCTTCATTAAACTCACCTGGCAAACCCCTGGTTCTGTGGATTTCCACCCACTCCGGGTCTGCACCCTGGCAGCTGGAGGTGGCTGGGGAAACCCGCTGAGCCACGCTCACTTGCTCTTTTGAGAGTCAGGACCACCCACTTCAAACGGGGCCCTTTGTGCTCTTCGGGTCCCACCTCATTCCCTTGTCGGTCCACAGCCCTACCTGGCATGTCCCCCTCCTCACTCTGCTGAGGCCTGAGCTTCCTGCTTCACCGAGAAGAAGCGAGTGACCGCAGAGCTGCCTTGTTCTCCCCACCACTTCGACAACCCACTTCCATCTGTCCCACCAACTCTGCCTTTGTTCCCCTCATGATGGTTGAGCCCAATTCTCTCATCTGAAGCCAACGCCTCCACTTTTCCACCGAGCCCGTGCCCTCATACCTCCTCAAGGATAAAGCTCCCCCTGCTGAAAAGGGTGGCTCCTCTCGGCTGGATCCCTCCCATTCCATCAGCCCTTGACCATGCTGTAGCAGCTCCCATCTTCAGAAACAAAACAAATGAATGTCAACAAATCACTGCTATGTCCTCACGTGTCTCTCTCTCTCACTTTTTAAAGATTTTATTTATTTATTTGAGAGAGAGAGAGAGAGAACATGAGTGGGAGGAGGGGCAGAGGGGGAGAGAGAGGCAGGCTCCCTGCTGAGTAGAGAGTCCAACGTGGGGTTCGATCCCAGGACCTTGGGATCATGACCTGAACTACAGGCAGACGCTCAACCAACAAAGCCACCCAGGCGCCCCTCACCTTATTTCTGTCTGAACCACTGAAATCAGGGATTTGCTCCACCATTGCACTAGGATAACTCTTTCCAAGGTCATGAGCGGCCTCCAAAGAGTCCAATCCTCTGGTTGATTCTCAGTGCTTATCTTGCTCAAACTATCAACAGCATGTGATGTTGTTGGCCATTCTCTCCTCTTGGCTTCTGAGACATTCCTCTCTTGTTTCTCACCTCACCCTACTGGCCACCTCTCTCCTCAGTCTCATTCCCCAGCCTATTTAAAGGCCCCAAGGATCGTTGCTGCAACCATTTTCCTTCTCCACCTGTACTCATTCCCTAGCTGAACTCATTTGGTCTCATGGCTTCAGACATCATTCAAGTGCTTGACAACTCCAGAACATACCTCTCCAGCCCAGCACTTTGCCACCAAACTCCAGACTTGTAGATCTAACTGCTCATTCAACATCTCCACTTAGATGTTGTATCAGGCCGCCATAACAAAATACCACAGACAGAGTGGCTTCAACAACAGAAATTATTTTCTCAGGGTTCTGGAAGCAGGGTGGGTTTCTCCTGACACTCGTCTCCCTGGCTTGCAGATGGCTGCCTTCTCACTGTGTCCTCACATGACCTTTCCTCTGCACGTGTGTAGGGAGGGAGAGAACTCTGGTGTCTCTTCCTCTTATAAGGACACCAGTGCTATCAGATTAGGGCCCCATCCAAATGACCTCATTTAACCTTAATTATGTCCTCACAGGTCCTATCTCCAAATATGGTCACACTGGGAGTTAAGGCTTCAACACACGAATTTGGAAGGGACACAATTCAGTCCATAGCAGATGTGTAGTGGACATCTCAGACTTAACGTATCCATTACTAAGCTCTTACTCTTCCCTCCAAAACATGTTCCCCATTGCAGCCTTTCCCTTTTTGGTGAATGGAAACTCTGTCCTAATTGCTCAGCCCCAAACCTCACCATGACCCTTGACTCCTCTCTTTAGCTCACATTGCACATTTCAATCCATCAGCAAATCCTGTTCTCTCTACTTTCAGAATGTGTCCAGATTCTAAACCACCTTTGCCCACCCCCACTGCTATTACTCTGATCTAAACCATCATCATTTTTATTTTATTTTTTTTAAATTTTTTTTTAAAGATTTTATTTATTTATTTGAGAGAGAGAATGAGAGACAGAGAGCACGAGAGGGGAGAGGGTCAGAGGGAGAAGCAGACTCCCCGCTGAGCAGGGAGCCCGATGCGGGACTCGGTCCAGGGACTCCAGGATCATGACCTGAGCCAAAGGCAGTCACTCAACCAACTGAGCCACCCAGGCGCCCATAAACCATCATCATTTTTAAACAGATTTATTATGACCGTGGCCTCCTACAATGCCTCCTGTCTGGGCCTTTGGCCTCTAACATCCTTTTTCAACGTGGCAGCCAGAACAGTTCTCCTAAATTAGAAGACCATTTCACTCTCTGCTTAACTCTCTTCTCCCAATAGATCCCGTAGCACTCTAGGGAAAGTGTCCATCCGGTGGCCAGCAAGGCCCTACAATGATCACCACTGTGATCTCTTAGCATTCCGCTGCTCACTCCCTCTGCCTCAGTCCCACTGCCTTCCTTGCTTTTCCTTGAGACCTGTTCCTACCTCAGGGCCTTTACATTTGCTGTTCTTTCCAGTTGAAATGTTATTCCACTGGATATTATATGTTCTGTTTCCCTTGTCTTCGTCTGGTGTCTGCTCAAACTTGAATTTTCAGAGGGGTCTTCTTTGAGTATCTTACAAAAAATAGGGTTCCCACTCCTGCTAGGCAAATTCTGTCTCCCTCACTCTGCTCTATGTATTCCCACAGCAGTCAACCCCGTATGACTCTCTCTCTCTAGATTTTTTCTTGGGCATTCATTTATTGTCACCTCCTCTCCTCACCAGACTGTGGTTCCATGAGGACAGGGACTTAGTCCCTGCTTTGTTCACTAGGATATCTTCAGAACCCAGAACTTGCCTGAAAATGAGTTTTCAGGACTTAGTTAGGTATTCAGTGAGTCCTAGAGGAATGAATGAATGAATGAATGAATGACTATCCTGTGTAGTGCAAGGAAGGTTGGGATATGTAGTCTTTTGGCAGACACATGTCCACTCCACATGTATGGGTACCCTATGGGTAGGGGAGAAGGGCAGAATGATGTTGGGTAAATAGCTCAGGTTGTTTGCCAAAATGTAAGGGAGTCATGTTGACTTCTGGACCCTCTTCCTTGATCCACAGCCTTGGAATGCGTTCTGTGCAGAAGCAAAATGTGCCCATGGTTGTGAGTCTTTGTGGATGGAAGTGGGATCATGCTGGCTAGACTCTGGTGAATCGGGGGCCTGTGACCTCTTGAGGAGGGGTAATCTGGGGTTGCATTGGAAGGTCCTGCCTCAAGGCCTATGAGGCCTGGTCTGATGGGGCTGATGGGCAGAAACATGGGCCACAGGCCTAACTCAGCATGTGGCAGAGAGGGCTGTGTGGGTGTGCCATCCTAAATGTGCCCTTCTGGGCACACTCCCATCTTCCTGCTTCTTTCCTTAGGGCTTTGCCTATCATTCCCACACCTGGCCGCAGCCCAGACTCGCTTGTGACAATACCAAAAATTGAGGTTTAAGGTCTCACTGAAGAATTCTTCACAAAAGATATGTTGTAAACCAACAGGGACTGAATTCCACTTGGTCACCTGTGGACCAATTAGTTGGATGCACAAGTCACTGTTTGCTGCTTAAAATAGCCACCACCTGTTAAACTCACAACTCTATGGATTGGCCATTTGGGCTGGGATCAATGGGAGGGTCTTCTGATCTCAGCTAGCTCACTCATGCAACCAGAGTTAAGTGCTGGGTCGGCTGAGTCTGGCTGTCGCAGGGGCCAGGGTGACTGGTCTCTGCTTCATGTGGTCCCCAGAGTCCATAGGCTAGCCTGGGCTTGTTCCTTCACGTGTCAGGGGTGCAAAGAGGGCAAGTACAAGCATGTAGAGCTTCTTGAGGCCTGGACTCAGAGTTGGACTCCATTGCTCCTACTACATACTGTCAGTCAAAGCAAAACAAGGCCAGGCCAGATTCAAGTGTTGGGGACACAGACTCCACTTCTTTCTTTTTTAAAATTTGAGTAGAGGTGACATACAATGTTCCATTAGTTTCAGGTGCATGACATAGTGATTCAACAAGTCTCTATGTTATCCTGTGCTCACAAGTGTAGCTCCCATCTCTCACCATACAGCACGATTACAATACCATTGACTAGATTCCCTGTGCTGTGTCTTTCATCCCCGTAACTTACACATTTCATAACTGGAGGCCTGTACCTCCCCCTCTGCTCCCTCTCCCCTCACCCATTGTGCCCCCCGCCTCCGGCCATTGTCAGTTCTCTGGACTTATAGGTCTCATTCTGCTTTTTGTTTGTTCACTTTTTTTTTTTAATGTTCCACATATGAGTGAAATCAAATGGTATTTGTCTTTCTCAGTCTGACTTTTTTCACTTAGCAAATACCCTCTAGGTCCATCCATGTTGTCTCAAATGGCACAATCTCATCCTTTTTTATGGCTGTATAATATTCCTCTGTGTGTGTGTGTGTGCACGCGTGTGTGTGTGTGTACCACATCTTTCTTATCCGTTTGTCTATTGGCGAACACTTAGTTTGCTTCCATATCTTGGCTATTGTAAGTAATGCTGCTAGAAATTTGTGTTTTTGTTTTCTGTGGGTAAATACCCAGTAGTGGAATTACTGGGTCGTAGGGTAGCTCCATTTTTAATTTTTTGAGGAACCTCCATACTGTTTTCCACAGTGGCTGCACCAGTTTGCATTCCCATCAACAGTGTGCATGTATTCCTTTTTCTCCACATCCTCACCCACACTTATTTTTGGTTTTTTTGGTTTTAGCCATTCTGACAGGTTGAGGTGATATCTCATTGTGGTTTTGATTTGTATTTCTCTGATGATCAGTGATGTGCAGCATCTTTTCATGTGTCTGCTGGCCATCTGGTTGTCTTCTTTGGAGAAATATCTATTCTGATCCTTTGCCCATTTTTTAATCAGATGGTTTGTGTTTTTGGTGTTGAGTTGTATGAGTTCTTTATAATTTTGGATATTAACCTCTTATTGGCTATGTCATTTCCAAATATCTTCTTCTATTCAGTAGGTTGCCTTTTATCTTAATGATGATTTCCTTTGCTGTGCAAAAGCTTTTTATTTTGATGTAGTCCTGATGGCTTATTTTTGCTTTTGTTTCCCTTGCCTTCGGAGACATTATCTAGAAAAGATGTTGCTACAGCTGATGTCAGAGGAATTATTGCCTGTGCTTTTTTAAGGATTTTTATGGTTTCAGGTCTCACATTTAGATCTTTAATCCATTTTGAGTTTATTTTGGTGAATGATGTAAGACAGTGGTCCAGTTTCATTTTGTTTGCACAGAGCTGTCCAATTTTCCCAACACCATTTGTTGAAATGACTGTCTATTCTCCAGTGGATCGTCTTGCTTCCTTTGTCATAGGTTAATTGGCCATATAAGCATACGGGTTTATTTCTGGGCTCTAATTCTGTTCCACTGATCTGTGTGACAGACGCCACTCCTTCATGAGAGGAGTTGCCAAGTGCCATTGTGGCGGGGTGTGGGTGGAGGCAGGGGGCAAACTTTGGCCATGTTTATAAATTCTGGACCACAGACGGCCAGTGGGCAGATGCCACAAGTGTGAGCAAGAAAAGGAAGCAATGTCCCTTCATTCCTAGGCCACCACATTTTCTGGTTTCTGTAGGCCCTTGGTGCACTGCTCTGATTGCAGGGGCTGACGGGTTTTGTGGGGGTCCTCTCTCCCCTGACCTTGGGCTCCTCTGACCTTGGGCTCCACGGCCACATCTGTGAGCCATGTGACCACTCTCTCTGATAGGCTTCATGGAAGCTCTCCGAGGCATCCTAGTGCTTAAGAGCCTCCTGACTTTCCCGGTCAGCTGTCAGAGTTGCTGGCAAGGCTTCAGACATTCATATCTAATCCCGTGCACTGATTAATGGAGGTGGTTTCGCTTTAATTGTCCCTCTGAGGCAGCCTGTCTCCTGGCGGCCCCGGGCAGAAGCTGCTCGCAGGTCTGTGGCCATTTATGGGCAGAGCCAGAGCCCTGAGATGCTCATGGGGGGAACACAATGGGCTTGGGGGTGTGGGGGACGTCCTGCCCGGTGACCCTGGCAAATCACCGTGTTCCTGCCTCCACCAACGCGCCCCGAAGTGTCATTTCCTTCGTCTTATAAATTATCTAATAATGTCTCTTGCTCTTGCCATCATGTTTCTCCCTCTTTACCAGATCATGACCATCTGCAGACTAACATGCTTTATGGCTCTGACCTTAAAATGCAAGGCTGTCGGGACTCCACACCTTCCGCCACCTGTTACTTCATTGCTCTACTCTTTAGAGAACTCTTCAAAAAGAGGTAACTGTACACCTGAAACTAATATAACACCGTATGTTAACTATACTCACCCCTCCCCGGGAGCTGCTCTCCGCCGGGTCAGCTGCTATGACCAGTGGTCGATCTAGGTCTCTATCTGAAAGGCCACAGGTGGTTCCTTTCTCCTCTGAGAAACCCTCCCCTTGCTTGGCTTCCGGGGCGCCTGGCCCCTGCTTCTTCTCCCACCTGGCTGGCTGGTGCATCCTCGTTTCCCTGACCCCAACAATGTAGAGCCCTAAGGTTCAGGCTCCAGGCCTTTCCTCTCTTATCTACATCCCCTCGGTGATCTCATCCTGTCTCGTGGCTTGAAACACCAGCTACAAGCTGGTGACGCTCATGTTTCTATCTGCAGCCAGACCTCCTCCCTGGTCCCCAGGCTCGCACAAAGCGCCTGTTCAGTGTCTCGGCCTGGATGCTTCATGAGCATCTCCAACTTAGCACATTCAAGATGGGGTCCTGATGGTCCCCCCAGGCCTGTTCCTCCTGCTGCTGCCCCCAAATCAGCTAAAGCAGTGTCATCTTTCCAGTTTCTTGTGTGCCTTCCTGTTTCTTGCCCACCGCATCTTACAGTCACTGAACCCTCCTAACACTACCTTCAGTTTGGGGGTTTTCACTTTTCCCTTTCTGTGTTAACTTTATTTTTGAATATGTAAAGCATGATCTGGTTCAAAGTCAAAACAGCATTAAAAGGCATCCTTACAGGGGCCTCCCCGCCCTCCCTATATTCTTTACCCCATTTTCAATATTTCTTTTGGCAAAAATAAGCAAAAAATACTTATTTCCCCCTTTTTCTTAAACAGAAGTTGGCATACTGTAATGCATTGTTCTGTATTTTGTTTTTGTTTTTTTTCCCCATTTTACAGTATATTCTGGAGATCATTCCAGTTCACAGAGAACTTCCTCATTCTTAGTACAGCTGCATCAGAATTTCATTGTATGGATGTAATTTATTGAACCAGACCCCGGCTGATGAACATCTGAGTTGTTCCCAGTCTTTGGTTATTACAAATGTGGCTGCAATTAATGACCTTGTGCATATGTCGTTTTGTGCTTTGGAAGGATATCTTCAGGGTGGATTTTTGGGATGGTGGTTGGAGGAAGCCATCAACAGAATCTGGGAAGTTGCAAGGGTTTGTGTCTTACAGCAGCCCTCAGGGAGGGCATATTCTCCAATGCCCAACTTAGATCTGGCCAAGGAGAAGAATGGAGAAAGAAGAATCTCCCAGAGCAGGGGGCCAAGGGACAAAAAAACCAGTAGAACCGGGACCTACTCACGGAGCATTCCCTACCTCCTGGCTGGGAGGCCCTTGTCTTGGCTGCTCATCAGGGTTTCTGAATTACTACGGAGTGGCGCCTGCTCTGTGTCTTCTATTGTTCCCTTTTAGAATTGGCCTCTTGGTGCTGTGGAGTTCAGCTGTGTCCTTACTGACTTTCGTTCAGCCTGCTGAATCTGTTTCTTTCTTTCTTTTCTTAAAAATATTTTATTTATTTATTTGACACAGAGAGAGACATCGAGAGAGGGAACACAAGCAGGGGCAGAGAGAGAGAGGGAGAAGCAGGCTTCCCGCTGAGCAGGGAGCCCGACGTGGGGCTCAATCCCAGGACCCTGGGATCACGACCTGAGCCGAAGGCAGACACTCAACGACTGAGCCACCCAGGCGCCCCTGTCTGTTTCCGATAAAGGGATGTTGACATCTCCAACTACAATAGTGGATTCACCTATTTCTCTCTTTTGATTTTCTGCAGTTTGAATACGATATGCCTGGGTGTAGGGTTTGGGGCATTGATCCTGCTTGGTGTTCTCTGAGCTTCCTGGACCTGTGGTTTTGTATCTGACATAAATTGGGGGGAACATCTCAGTCATTATTCCTTCCAATATTTCTTCTGTTCCTTTCTTTCTTCTTCTGGTGTTCCCAGTACGCGTATGTTACACCTTTTGTAGTTGTGCCACGGTTCCTGGATATTCTGTTCCATTTTTTCCCGTCTTTGTTTTCTTCGCTTTTCAGTGTGGGGAGTTTCTACTGACAGAACCACAAGCTCAGAGAGTCTTTCCTCAGCCATGTCCCATCTACTAAATGAGCCCGTCAGAGGCATTGTTCATTTCTGTTACAGTAGTTTTGATCTCTAGCCTTTAAAAAAAGTATTTCTTAGAATTTCCATCTCTCTGCTTACCTTACCCACCTGTAGTTGTTTGCTGTCCACTTTTTCCATTGAAGCCCTTAGCATAGTAGTCAGACTTATTTAAACTCCTGGTCTGATCATTAACATCCCTGCCATATCTGAGTCTGGTTCTGATGCTCACCCTGTCTCTCCAAACTGTGTAATTTGCCTTTTAGTATGCTTTGTAATTTGTGTTGAAAGCCAGGCAAGTATTGCCTGGTGGGTTCAGACAACTTGTCTTTTTGGTTCATAGGTCTCTGGATCAAGAGAAACCATAATACTCCTGATACAGAGGCAAGTCATCCCTAGATGGACTTTGAGTTTGATGCCATGATTGGCTTTTTCTGCCTTGGGAAGAGGACGAATATATTTTGTCTGACTATTGGACGATTGGAAAGATGGATAGTGTGTGATTAGGTTTGTTCCTCACGCCATTTTTAGCTCTCTACCACCCAGACACTTGGTAAATTGTATTCCTTCATCCTCTGTGGTTGGTGGGTCACATGACCAGTTCTACAAATGAGTTGTGAGTAGAACGCAAAAGCCCAGATCTGAACTTTTCCTTGATGATGTGAGACCTTCCAGAATTATTTTTCTGCCTTCCATGACAACCAGTAATGTCTCCTCAGTCAGCTACTAAGTGAAGGTGGGTGGAGCAAGGTCCCTTCTGACCTGCAATGGGCACATAGTTTCAGTGGGCAATGAACCTCTAAGCAATGATGATCTGGGGGTTACTCGTTAACTTAGATAATGCAGCTTGACCTGATACCCCTTTTTCAGGTCTTGACTCACACGCCACATTTTCCTCCAGGCCTTCCTGGATGCTAGTATAAAATAGCAGCCCACACCCATCCTGGTGCTCTACCCTCTTCCCCACTTTATATTTCTCCATAACGACCATCTCCATCAAACATTATAGAGTTTGCTCAGTTATCCCATTTATTATGTGTCTCTCTTAACCATCAGAATGTGAGCCCATAAAGGCAGGGATAGTCTGAGTTTGGGTTCCACTGAAAGCAGACCATGACGTAAGGGCTTTGGTGCCAGTTGTTCATTTTGGAGGTGACTCCAAGGAGCCCAGGAGAGAAGGTTGGGGAAGAGAGACAAGGAAGGGGGCAAAACCACTAAGGGATGCATTAATCTGCTCATTCCTGCTCTGGCAACTGGGGTTCAACCCTTTTGAGATGCTTCGAGAAGCCCTGTCAAACCAGCCTCAGAGATTTCCTACCTAGAGATAAAAACAAAAACAAACAAACAAAAAACTGGAGCATTTGTACCCTGGCTCCTGTCCCTTGTTGGCTTCAGTCTGCCCTGAGGGCCCAAAACCTCTAGCACATCGAGACAGCCGTGTGAACAGGCTGAACAAGCTTCCAGTGCCAGAAAAAGTCTTCAGGGGGAGAAGCAGAGAGATGCACACAGTCTCCCTGAGAAGGAATGGTCCACCACCATTGCAGGTGGGTCAAAGGGGCATGTTGGGGGGGGGAGGGGCAGGGGTGAGCATCCACAGCATCGACCATAGGAATTTTTGTTTTTTTATTCCCTAATGTATCATCACCTAAATTTTTTGTAATAAATGAATGAATACTAGAGTAGACCCTTGTGAGTATGTCCCCAGCACCCAGTTTCCCTTTTCTTATCGACTTCTTTTCTCTTTTCCTTTGAGAAACCTCTTCTCCCAATTTCTCAGCCTGGAGCTTTGGTTGGGATGGTCCTCACCACTAGTTCCTGGGTATGGGCCACTCCCCGACCCCAAAGGCTTAATCCAGTCAACTGCTCTTACTCACTTCTTTTGCTCTCCCCCACCACAGTGATCTGTTCTGGGACAGACACATACCTCATTTGGGACCAGTGTGAGAGAGTGAATTCCAGGGCTCCCTCTCTCTTTCTTTGAGTAATGTGTGGTGTAAAGGTGTGAGGTCTGGGACAACTGCAGCCATTTTGCCACCATGGGAAAGCAAGGAACTTCTGGACTGACTTCATGAAGGCCAAAGAGAAAGCCCATAAGAAAGTAGGGAGAATCTAAGTCTCTGGAGACATCTTTTGGAGCTGCTGGATCAAGTCTCACTTGAAGCTAAGATTAAATCTAGGTTTTTAACTGACATACCCAATAAAAATTCCTTTATATTATGAGTCAGTTTGAGGTGAATTTTCTGTCCCTTTTGACTGAAAGAGACCTCACTAATTCTATACTTGATGTACAGGTTTGTTTTTGAGGTTTAAGTAAAACAGCATTTAGGTGTGCTGGGCTGGCTCAGTACATAGAACATGTGACTCTTGATCTTGGGGTCATGAGTTTGAGCCCCGTGTTGGGTGTAGAGATTACTTCAAAAAAATAGCATTTAGTAAAGCATGGAGCACAAGTAATTCTCAATGAATGGTAACCAGTATTGTTATTATGATGTATTTATTTTTATAGTTATGTGCACTTTTTATTCTATACCCTAACATTGGCTTGTTTCTATTTATCTTTTTGCTATTATTCAATTTCTACCCCCAAAGGAGAGAAGCTGAGGGAGGGGGCTGACCAGCTCCAGCTCCTGACTACCAGCTTGAGCCTCAGTGAACAACACAGAGCCCACACAGTGCAGTTCTAATTCCTCTGACATCCCATTTTCATTCTTTGATGATATTTGTCTGTATCCAGCTTACACATAAATGTTTCCAGTAAAGTGCTCCAAATGTCTTTTTCAGAAATCTGAATCCACATGAAAACAATGGCAACAAGAAAAAGGTGTAAACTTTCCAGAACAAGCCCAGAGTTTGAAAATGTGATAAAGAGGTTATTGTGTGTCCGAACTTTTCACACAAGAATTGGAGGAGATTTAACACCAGGAATAATAAACAGAGGAAGACTAGCTAATGCAGAGCAGATGGGCCTGCAGGGCAATGCTAAGCATTTCAACATCTTTCCCCTTGGACCTTTGGAATCAAGATGACTGATGCTGGTTTCTTTAGTTGAAAATAAAGTTAATGCAGTTGGGGAAACCCATAAATATAGCTGGCTTGGTTTCTGGGATGGTTAGTGGACTAAAGTTTTTAAGAACCTACAATGTGGCCGGCCTTGGAAATTCACTACTCAAATCCTGACCACAGCTCCATTTTATAGACAAGAAAATTGAGGCTTTGAAAGTGTAAATCACTTACTGAAGGGCATACAGCCAGTAAAAGAGTGAAGCCACGATCAGTCCTAGGTCTGTCTCTGCATATGCCATGTTTCTGCAAACTAGGGTAATAGTTGAGCAGGGAAAAAGGGTCATGGTCAAATAAATTTGAGAAACACTGAGATACATATGTATTTATTTATATATAATATCTTTCTATATAGAGACATACATATATGCTATCTGTATATATATAATACATATTTATATAGTAACAGTCTTATTGAGGTATAATTGCTGTATAATAAATTATACATAATTAAACCATACAATATGGTAAGTTTTGACATATGTTTATAACCTATGAAACCATCACCACAATCAAGATAGTGAGCATATCCATTACTCTCAAAAGTTTCCTCATGCCCCTTTGTAATTCCTTCCATCTGTCCCTCCCACCCTTAATCCCAGACATCCACTGATCTGTCACTCTAGATTAGCTGCATTTTCTAGAGTTTTATATAAATGGAATCATGCAGTATGTATTCTCTTTTGCCTGTCTTCTTTCACTCAGCATGATTATTTTAAGATTCATTCACATTACATGTTTGTTCCTTTATCTTACTGAGTAGTATTCCATCGTATGAATATGCCCCACTTTGTCTATTCACCTATAGATGGACATTTACACTGTTTCCAGTTTGGGGTTAATACAAATAAAGCTGCTATGTACATTTGTGTCAAGTCTTCCTAAGACATAAGCTCTCTTTCGTCTTGGATAAATACCTAAGGGTGGAATGGCTAGGTCGTATGGTGAGTATATTTTAACTTTTAAAGAAACTGCCAAACTGTTTTCCAAAGTGGTTGCATCTTATATTCCTACCAGCAGTGTAATAGAATTCTATTTCCTCTTCACCAGCACTGTATAGCCAGTCTTTTTATTTTATTTTACTTTATTTTTTAGTGTTTTAATTTTTTAAACTTATTTTTAAATTCAGCTAGTTAACATAGAGTGTATCATTAGTTTATAGCAGCAATGTCCACAATAGCCAAACTGTGGAAAGAGCCCAGATGTCCATCAACAGATGAATGGATAAAGAAGATGTGGTTCATATATACAATGGAATATTATGCAGCCATCAAAAGGAATGAGATCTTACCATTTACATTGACATGGATGGAACTGGAGGGTATTATGCTGAGGGAAATGAGTCAATCAGAGAAAGACAATTATCATATGGTTTCACTCGTATGTGGAATTTAAGAAAGTTTTAATTTTAATTCTAGTATAATTAACATATGGTGTTATATTAGTTTCAGGCGTAGAATTTGGCGATTGAGCACTGACATACAGTACGCAGTGCTCATCACATCCCGTGCCCTCCTTAATTCCCATCACCCATTTAACCCATCCCCCCACCCACCTCCCCTCCATCAACCCTCAGTTCTCTATAGTTAAGAGTTTGTTTCTTGGTTTCTCTCTCTCTCTCTTTCCTTTGTTTGTTTTGTTTCTTAAATTCCACATATGAGTGAGATCATATGGTATTTGTCTTTCTCTGACTGACTGACTTCGCTTAGCATTATACTCTGTAGCTCGCTCCATCCGGTCATTGCAAATGGCAAGATTTCATTTTTTTATGGCTCAGTAATGGTCCATTGTATATCTATATACCACCTCTTCTTTATCCATTTATCTATCAATGGACACTTGGGCTGCTTCTATAATTTGGCAGCCAGTCTTTTTAAAGTTTTGCCATCCTAATAGATATGTAGTGGTATCAACTTTTCCTATGGTTTTAATTTGCATTTCTCTAATAACCAGTGATTTTGAGTATGTTTTCATGTGCTTGGTTACCATCTATATATCTTCTTCGTTAAGTGTTTCTTCAAATGCTTTGCATATTTTTAATTGATTTGTTTCTCTTCTTACTGAGTTTTGAGAGTTCTTAATGTATTCTGGATACAAATCTTTTTTTTTTTTTAAGATTTTATTTATTTATTTATTAGAGAGAGAGTACAAGCAGGGGGAGCGGCAGGCGGAGGAGAGGGAGAAGCAGGCTCCCCACTCAGCAAGGAGCCTGATGCAGGGCTCCATCCCAGGACCTTGGGATCATGACCTGAGCCAAAGGCATTTGCTTAACCAACTGAGGTGCCCTTGGATACAGATCTTTTAATAAATATATGTTTTGCAAAGATTTTCTCCAAGTCTGGTTTTGTATTTTTATTTTCCTAACAATGTCTCTTAAAAAACATGTTTTTAATTCTGGTGAAGTCTAATAAATATTCCACATCACTTCTATTTCATATTTTTTAAAATCTTCATTACATTGTGGAAGATTCCTTTGGATTGATTTTACAACTAAAAAAATTCGGTCTTTGGCAACCTATTCTACTATTCAGCCTATATGTTGAATTACTATCAATTATCAGATTTTTAAAATAAAAATCACCCATGAAGTTTGCAACATGGCAATCTTGCATCTCCCTGAGAATATCAATTATTCAGTACAACTCAGTCTATGAGCTCTATTTTCCTGGGTGTAAGTTCTGCACTTAGTAAGAGGGTAATGTTGGTAATGTTGGTAAGAGGGTCAGAGGGCAAATTTCTTGCACAGAGCTTGATTTTTCACAGTTGCTTGGTGACTCTTAGCTGAGGGATCATTTATTTGAGGACCTCTGTTGGCTGGTCTTTGTTTATTGCAGCCTGCCTTCAGGATAAGGGGTGAGAGTCAGACATAGTCTGACCAGGAGAGGCTTTCTTGGGGCAGAAACCCCTCATTCCTCCGTGGTGTTGCCAGGCCCTAGGATTCTGTCCCAGCTGTCTGTTTAAAGGCTCATATTCCGGGCGCCTAGGTGGCTCAGTCGTTAAGCGTCTGCCTTCGGCTCAGGTCATGATCCCAGAGTCCTGGGATCAAGCCACGCATCGGGCTCCCTGCTCCGCGGGGAGCCTGCTTCTCCCTCTCCCACTCCCCCTGCTTGTGTTCCCTCTCTTGCTGTGTCTCTCTCTGTCAAATAAATAAATTAAAAATCTTCAAAAAAAAAAAAAAAAGGCACATACTCTTTCTTCCTACATGGAGGCAGATACCTCTATAGCGGCTGCCTAGTCCAAAGGGCTATGGGTACAGGGACTGTTGACCTGACAGCTCCTATTCTGGGGTCCCAGCTGATTCCCCATCAGGCACTCAGAGCTGCTCCTCTCCTGCTGTCTGGTACCTTCAGGCTTTAAGCATCCTTGGAGCCATATCCACTCTCCACTTTTATGCAAGAGTCCTCTCCCATGTGTGCCTCAGTCTAGGGATCCTTTAAAAATCTGATTAGACTACCTTCCATATTTCAGGGATTTTGCAAGATTTATTATCCATAAGAAAACCCCTTCTAATTTCTCAACATTATTATAGATCAAACGCCATTTCATCTCATTTTTAGAGACTTGTAGTGGAAAGGGAGGCTGTAACTGATGCTCAGTCCTCCATCCTGAACTGAACCTGTGGACAATATTCACATCTGTGGAAGAATCTCTTGATATTTGAAGGCCCATTAGCTCAGACCACATATGCCAAATGTCGTGACAGTTGGTTGCAACTTTGGTATCTGCATTTCATTTGGGAAAGTTTACTGGCACCCACCTGTAGAGGGGAAAGAATGACCATTTTTAGAAATGAAAATCTGAGCATTTCTCTGCCTTATGAGAGTGTTATACCAGAGAGGCCATGGGTCTGTGCTGTAATTGACAGTGCCAGCCAGGCCCAGCCATTCACTCACTCCCACCAAGGTGCCGGACATGTGAGCAAAGCCATCTTGGACCCTCCAGAGAAGCCCAGCCACCAGCTGAGTAGCACTGACTCGCTTCAGTTGACGTCACATGAAACAAGCGAAAAATTGCCCAGCTCAGCCCCTTCCAAATTCCTGATCCACAAAAATGTGAGATACAACACAATGACTGTTCTATTTTTTTTAAAGATTTTATTTATTTATCAGAGAGAGAGAGCGCATGAGTGAGAGAGAGAACACAAGCAGGAGGAGTGGCAGGCAGAGGGAGAAGCAGGCTCCCCGCTAAGCAAGGAGCCCAATGCGGGGCTCAATCCCAGGACCCTGGGATCATGACCTGAGCCGAAGGCAGATGCTTAACCGATTGAGTCACCCAGGTGTCCCAATCCAATTGATATTTTAAACCACTAAGTTCTGGGACAGTTTGTTAGGCATCAATAGATGACCAAAATGCTTGGCACATAATAAATGCTCAATAAATATGAGCCAGAGTATTCTTTTTTTTTTTTTTTTTTATTCTTACGTTAATCCCCATACATTACATCATTAGTTCTAGATGAAGTGTTCCATGATTCATTGTTCGTGCACAACACCCAGTGCTCCATGCAGAACGTGCCCTCCTCAATACCCACCACCAGGCCAACCCATCCTCCCACCCCCCTCCCCTCTAGAACCCTCAGTTTGTTTTTCAGAGTCCATCTTCTCTCATGGTTCGTCCACCC
>NC_138369.1:56398866-56455759 GCF_054177405.1 Leptonychotes weddellii
GGTAGAGAAAGGAAGGGGGAAAATAGACCCATAAATCTTAAGACTTTCCAAAGTTTAGGAGAAACCAATGTTTCCATTGGGACATTTAATCATTTCAATACATTATTCTGCTGTGCCTGGGGCAGGGAGGGAGTGAGGGCAATCCAGTTCTTTCTCATTGTTGTGATAAGGATGTTCTCAACAGTTTTCTGCAGCTCTGGGAGGAAGTCAAGTTTGCCTGAGAGAAATTGATGGCAGATTGTTGAAGAGGCTAATGATAGGTAAGCTGATAGCGTCTGTTCAATTTGTAACCACCAGAGTTAACAGAAAACTCTTCACAGATCAGTTCTTGAAGTGAGAGGGTAAAAAGGAAGGAAAAGCAGCCAGTTGTCATTTCACTTAGAAAGTTTGACAAGAGTTTCCGCTTTCCCAAAGGCACGCCCCCATGAAGAAATCTGCATTCTGTATGGCCAGGTTTGAAACTTTCGGTCTCCCAATAGTCATCCTACAGACTCATACTTCAGATCAAGTGTCTATGGGAAAGCTTATTCTGGCAACCAGGAAATTGAGCTGACTCTTGATGTCAGATTATATGAATAACAAATGTTTAGACATTTAGAGTTAGACAATAATGTCCCAAGAAGCTCATCCAGAGGTTATTCATTTATTAGTTTCCCTGTTTCATTGACATACCAGTACTACAGTTGGTCAGACCTGAGATTTAAATCCTCTACATGTGAAGCCAAATTCTATGTTTTTCCTGTCATATAGTGGTGTCACATGTTCAGGAACACAATGCAGAATTCTGAGTCCCTTGTAGGACCTTGCTTCTCAAACCTGCTACTTGGTGAATTTTCTGAGAGGTATTTGAAATGCAGATTCCTGGGCCTCACCTCTAGACCTGACTCAGGGGTGTTTGTAAATCTGCCTTTTTCAATGGTTGCTTGGGGGTCTGATGTACAGCCAGGTTTGGGAGGTGGTGTTTTGTTGATGACTACTGCTACAATTTTCCCCTGTTATCACTTTTAACATTTAGTTTATAGAGGTTGAAATCAGTGTGGTTTAGATCAGTGGTTTCTAACCTTCTAAAAACTACCTTGGGGGCAACTGGGTGGTTCAGTCAATTAAGCATCTGCCTTCGGCTCAGGTCATGATCTTGGGGTCCTGGAATGCACCCCGTGTCAGGCTCCCTGCTCAGCTTCTCTCTGTCCCTCAGCCCCTCTCCCCCAACTCATGCTCTCTTTCTCTCTTCTCTCAAATAAATAAAATCTTAAAAAACCACAACTGCTGTGCCTTTCTTTTAAATTGAAGTATAATTGACATTATATTAGCTTCAGGTATATAACATAATGATTCAGTATTTGTATATATTGTGAAATGATCACCACAATAAGTCTAGTTAACATTGACACAGCGTTACAGATATTTTTTGTTGTGATTAGAACTTTGAAGATTTACCCTCTTAGCAGCTTTCAAATATACAATACTGAAGCAGGAGAGCCAGGTTCTTATCTCACAGAGTTGAAGAATGAATCTCACGGACAAAGGAGAGTGAGAAAGGCGACAGAATTTCATTAAGCAAGAATACAGAAAAAGCTCTCAAGAGTGGGAGGGGTCCCAAATGGGTTGCCAGCGTGGGCCTCCACCTACAGTCTTTTTATTTAGAACTGACCCAGGGAGCTTGTGGCCTTATCACTCTTGTGACATCTTGGTTTGAGTAAGGACTGGTGAGGACATCTTTAATGGCTTACTTCTTCTTTGGGGTCTGGTCATTCTTTGTTGGTCACCATGTGACTGCCATAAAAAGACCCCACTTCTAATGCCCAGGGCAGGGTGGTCTGGTTTGTTCTCTTATCTCTGGTTTCCTTACACCTCAGCATTTCTGGGATTTTTGATGA
Organism: Leptonychotes weddellii; assembly: GCF_054177405.1. NCBI lineage: Eukaryota > Metazoa > Chordata > Mammalia > Carnivora > Phocidae > Leptonychotes > Leptonychotes weddellii. Next base: position 56,400,744 of record NC_138369.1, read on the forward strand.
GCCTGATGACGTAGCCCCCACTGGCCCCCGTGTGAGTCTAGTCACATAGTCCCCTACCTAGCTCTCCCTACCTAGCCCCTGCTGTCCCTTACTCAATACAGTATTAGGAACTACAGTCACTATGCTGTCCATGACATCCCCAGGGTTAATTTTATAAATGGAAGTTTAAACTACCTTCCCTTTTAGGAATTTGTTGAAATCTATGAATCTTTCCCTGAGAAACACACATACCAACACACAGCTCCACACACCCACACATACCCTTTTGCATACAATTTTAGGGGGTGTATTAGTTTTCTATTGCTGCTGTAACAAAGTAGCATAAACTCAGTGGCTTAAAACAACACAATTACTATCTTACAGTTCTGAGGTCCGAAATCTGACACAGGTCTCACCAGACTATCTTTGAGGTGTTGCTGGGCTGCACTTCTTTCTGTGTGCTCTGGGGAACAATTCGTTTTCACCTTTTCCAGCTTCCAGCCCACATTTCTTGGTTCGTGCACCCCTGCCTCCATCTTCAAAGCCGGTAATATAGCATGCCCCTGCCCCTACTTGAATGGTCACATCTTTTTATCTGACTGCCAGGAAAGGTTCTCTACTTAGAAGGGTTCAAATGATTAGATCGGGCCCTTGCAGATGATCCAGGAAAATCTTGCTATCTCAAGTCCTTAATTGTAAGCATATCTGCAAAGTCCCCTTTGCCACATAAGGTAACATATTCACACCTTCCGGGGATAAAGATGTGAACATATTTGGGGGGGCATTCTGCCAACCACAGGGCTCTCAGAACCTCTGAAGCTACCTGTAGAGCTGTGTGGACCCTAGGTTAGGGGCATCTGTTCTGGGAACTGTTCATTCTAGTGTTGAGTTAGCTACAAATAACCAAATCCTCAAAAGCAGTAGCTCCTATGAATTGGTGTTTAATTTTTCTTATATAATAAGAAGTCCTGAGGAAGGCAGCCCAGGTCAAGGGTGGCAGCTGGAGGATGCTGGAACTGAGGTCTCTGTGATCTGGTCTTCACTTTGAGGTAGCTCTCAAGATGGCCTCTGCATCTCCAGCCATGACCTCTGTCTGTGATGCAGGCAAGAGAGGGGAGGGCATAGGGCGAAAGCCACAGGCCATCTGAGTTGGCTCCCCTTTAAAAAACCTTTCCAGAAGCCCCACCCCCCACAGTGTACATTTATATCTCATTGGCCAGATGCTGTTACATGGCTTCCCCTTCTGCAAGAGAGATTGGGAAACATAGTTTCAATTTACTTATTTTTTTAAGGTAGATACATTAATGCTCTGATAATTCCAAGCTCTGTAAGTTAGGAAAATGGGAAGTATAGATACTGGAAACTTACTAGCAATCAATGGAAACTTGGGTTTTCTTTCCTAAAAGTAGAATGGATCATTTTTTATCTTCACAACCAAAACTCAGAGAAAGTTAAAACTCTCCTTCAGAGTCTCTTCCAAAGGGTTTTATCTATTTATTTTAAAGATTTTATTTATTTATTTGAGAAAGAGAATGTTAGAGTGGAGGGAGGGGCACAGAGAGAGGGAGAGTGAGAGAAGCAGACTCCCTAGAGCATGGAGTTCAATGCAGGGCTTGACGGGGATTTGATCTCAGGACACTGAGATCATGACCTGAGCTGAAATCAGGAGTCGATGCTCAACTGACTGAGCCATCCAAGTGTCCCAACTTAGGGCTTACTCTTTTTACTCAGCTTGCTTTTCTTCAAGCAGTTCATTGTTTCAACAATGTTTAAGCATCTGCCTATTTCTGGCACTGAGCTGGGCCTTGAGGATACAAAGATAATTAAGATATTCTTTTTTTATGTAGAGAATCTTACATTCTAGAAGGAATGTGATTAAAATATAAGCGTTGAGACACAGGCATGTGAACACTGCTGTGGGAGCTCAGAGGAGAAAGGGGCAGAGGGAGTGTCACATAAAGGGTGAGGCTGGGCCAGAATATTAGGATAGGTGAGATTTTGCCATTTGGATAAGAGGGTGGAACATTTCAGGAAGAAAGTATAACCTTGGAGAAGGCACAGATGTCTGAAAACCCCTGCTGGATGCGTTTAGGGAACAGACAGAAGTTGAGTGTCAATGCTTTGGAGGGTTCATGGCAGTGAGGCAGAAAGGGGGCACAGGATGGGGCTGGAAATAAGGGTAGAGACCCCCTACCCTGCTTTCAGTCTTGCTAAGGAGCTCTGGCTCCAACCTGTAGGAGTGGGGAGGCAACAGGAGGTTTCAAACCATTTTCTAGTTTCTGTTGTGGAAAGGTAAAAAGAAGAGAGCACAGGTAGGGAAACCACAATAGTGTGGTCAAACTTCATTGGCAATAAAAGAGCCAATTCAGTATGAATCTTAAATTTGTATCTAAAACAAGCCCTAAGTTATGTGAGAAAAAACTAAGACAGAACTAAATTAGAAATAGTCAAATTCACCATTGTAGGTGGAGATTTTAATTTATCTCCTTGAGTCACTTATAGGACAAGCAAACAAAATATCAATAAGGATGTATAAATTTTGAGCCACATGATTCATAAACATGACCTAATTGACATATATAGAATGATAGTTCTAACAATGTGTTCTACATTCTTTTTTTTAAGACTTTATTTTTAAGTAATCTCCATACCCAGTATGGGACTCGATCTAACAACTCTGAGAACAAGAGTCTCATGCTCCACTGAGCCAGCCAGGTGCCCCTACATTTTTTTTTCAAATGCACATGAAAAATTCACCAAAATTGACCACATGCTGGGTCATAAATCATATCTCAATGAATTTCAAAGGATTGAAAACATACGGAGTATGTACTATGACCATAATGGAATTAAGAAATCAGTAACAAGGGGTGCCTGGGTGGCTCAGTCAGTTAAGTGCCTGACTCATGATTTTGGCTCAGGTCATGATCTCAGGGTTGTGGGATTGAGTCCTGAGTGGGGCTCCTCGCTTAATGGGGAGTCTGCTTGAGATTCTCTCCCTCTCCCTGTCTCCCCCACCCCCACATGTACACGCTCTCTCTCAAATAAATAAATAAATAAATAAATAAATAAATCTTTAAAAAATAAAAAAGAAATCAGTAACAAAAAGAAAATCTCCCACAACTTGGAAATTAAGGAATACATTTTCCATGGACCAAGGAGAACTCAACTGCAATTAGAAAATATTCTGGGGGCATCTGGGTGGCTCAGTCGGTTAAGTGTCCAACTCTTGATTTTGGCTCAGGTCATGAGTGGCTCAGTCAGTTAAGCATCTGCCTTAGGTCGTGATCCCAGCATCCTGGGATAGAGTCCTGCATCAGGCTCCTTGCTCAACAGGGAGTCTGCTTCTCCCTCTCCTTCTGCCCCTCTCTGTTGCTCATGATCTCTCTCGTGTGTGCATGCACTCTCTCTTTCTCTCTCAAATAAATAAATTAAATCTTTTAAAAAAAATTGGTAACTCCTACCAAGACAGATAAAAACGCAAGTTACCTGTAACAGGCATGAAAATGGGGACATCACGACAGATCTTATAGTTCTGTAATAATTATATAATTATAGTTCTATAATATTATACTTATTATATAATAATTGGGGCCCTTGGGACCATAGGTCTATTCTGATATGTGTGTAAGCAGCTGGGAGCAGGTGGTTAAGGAGGCAGAGCTCTCACTTTGTTTTCCCTGGGGAGCCTGTATTGTAACTTAGGGCTGGTTTTGGAACATGGGTTCATGCAACAACTAGATAGTAGGTTCTGCTTTCTAATGGCTTGCAGGGTATAGTTGCTTGAGGAAAATAAAGGTGTGTCAATATTGACATAGTATTGATGCGGTATGATTCTCAAACTTTAGCATGCATCAGAATCAGATTGTTAAACACAGTCCTTTGCTAAATGGGCAAAGGACTTGAACAGACATTTCTTCATAAGATGCACAAATGGCCAATGAGCACATGAAAAGGTGCTCAACATCACTAATCATTAGGGAAATGCAAATCAAAGCCACAGTGAGATACCACCCATTATAATGGTTACTACATATATATCTCTAAAAAAAAAAACACAAAAAACACCCAGAAAATAACAAGTGTTAAAAGCATGTAAGGAAGTTAGACTTTTGTGCACTGTTTGTGGGATGTAAAATGATGCAGCTATTGTGGAAAACATTATGGCGGTTCCTCAAAAAAATTAAACACAGAACTACCACATGTCCAGGAATCCTACTTTGGGGCATATACTCTAAACACCTGAAGGCAGTTATCTCCAAAAGATAACTGTACTCATACATCCATAACAGTATTATTCACCTATTCATAGTAGCCAAAAGGTGAAACCAACCCAAGTGTCCATCAAGGGATCAATAGATAAAGAAAACATATATATATATACAGTATTATTCAGCCTTAAAAAGGAAGGAAGTACTGATACCTTTTACAACATAAATGAACCTTGAGGATATTACGCTAAGTGGAATAAGTCAGACACATATGATTCCACTCACGGAGTACTTAGAGTAGTCCAATTCATAGAAAGTAGAATGGTGGTTGTCAAGGACTGGGGGAGGGGAGGAATGGGGAGTTATTGTTTAATGGATATAGAGTTCGGTTTTGCAAGACAGAAAAGTTCTAGAGTTGGGTGGTGGTGGCTGCACAACGATGCAAATGTACTTAATACCACTAAACTGTACACTTAAAGATGGTAAGTTTTATATTATGTGTATTTTATCACAATTACACCCGTCTCCCCATGTACAGCTGGACCCCAACCCTCAGAGCTTCTGATTCATCAGGTCTGGAGTGGAACCGATTGGTGTGCATTTCTTACGGGTTCCCAGGTGATGTGGATGCTGCTGGTGCAGAGACCACACTAAGGGATCAATGGTGTAGGAGACCAGGTGAGTGGAATAGGGAAGGGTGCTCGGTTCACTCCCGCGTGGATCTGGTTGTTAGTAACAACCTCAGGTGGCGTTGGTTGAGCGCTTCTTCTCCCCTGCGTTGTCTCACAGCACGGGCAAGGGGCAGCAGATGGGCAGAGCTAGAATATAAACGCAATCCTTAACCCGGCTTCCTTTGGTCCTTGGTGTGGGTGTGAGACCAAGAGGGAACGGGATACCCCGCGACCCCCGCAGGGCGGGCGAGCACGCAGCTGCGGGGAGGATTAGGGAAGCCTGTCCCGGCCTGGGGGCCCAGGGCTCGGTGGGAGGTGCTGCAGCTCTGGCCCCCCGGGCGGGTCGCCCACTCCATCCGGCCGCTGGCGCCGTCCCGGGTGTGGGCTCGCGGCCGGCAGAGGGCGCCGGCGCGCCGTCCCACCGCTCGCCTCTGGGCCGCCCACCCCGCGGGCGCGCCTCTCCGCAGTCCAGCACCGCCCGGCCCGGGACCGCTCGCTCCGAGCGCGCAGACCTCTCGGCCGGACTGAGGACGCCGCCCGCTCCGGGCCGCCCCTGCGCTCGCTTTCGGCGCCCGCTCGGCCTACCGCCCCCGGGCCGGCGCCGCTTCCCGCCAGCGTCGGAGCGCAGAGCTCCCGCCTCCGGGAGCCTCCCGGCCGTCGGCGGACCCCGCGGCCCCGGCGCCCGCGCGCTCGGCGCCCTGCTCGCGGGGCACAGCGGAGGGCGGCGGCCGGCTGGGGATGGGCGGCCCGGCGGCGCGGAGGGGCGCCGGGGGGCTCCGCGCGCTGCTCCTAGCGCTGGTGGCCGCGGGGACTCCCGCGGGCGCCTACAACCTCGATCCGCAGCGCCCCGTGCGCTTCCAGGGGCCCGCCGGTTCCTTCTTCGGCTACGCGGTGCTGGAGCACTTCCACGACAACACGCGCTGGTGAGTGGCCCCGCGACCCCGGCCGGGCCGCCGCCCCTGCCCGCGCCTCGGCCCCCCGCCCGCCGCCGCTGGCTTTTCCGGCCGCCTCCACGCCGCCGTCCCGAGGGGGAGATTGCAAGGTCTCGGCGACGCGCAGCTCAGCCGCAGACGACAGGCGGGCAGGACGCCGGCCGCCGGTCTCTCGTCCCGCCGACGTTGCGGTGGGCGCCTGGGGTTGGAGGCGGCCGGGCCGGCGCTTCCCCGAGGTGCCAGCCCGGCGTGCGGGGGGAGAGCCCCGAGAGCGGACCCCTCGGCCTCCCAGCCCGACGAGCCTTAGCTCTCTCGGTCGCTAAGAAACTTGGCTCCTCTGCCCCCGAGGGGCCTCCGCCGAATGCCCCAGGGCCCAAAGAGACCGGGCACTCGAGATGCAGACTCCTCGGTGTCGGGGAGCTCTTGGTGACACCCCACCCAGCGCTCCCCGGCTCCAAGCCGCTCTGGTGCGTGGCGCCGAGGAAGTGCAGTGACCCCGGGACGTCAGGGGGACAGGCTGTGTGTGTAGGGGAGGAGTGGGGCTCCCCAGAGGTGAGTGTCTGGCAGCCGGAGGGGCACATTACTGTCCAGAGGCCCCCTCCTTCCTTACTAGACCTTCTGAAGAAGTGAGCAGAGAGGGTCCAGGATGCTGGAAAGGAGGATGGTCCAGGACCCTGAGTGATAAGGCTGGTGGGTGACCTCTGGGGCAGCCTGGGCCTCATTTCACATGGGTCCTCTGACCCGGAGACAAGCACCTGAAGTTTTAGGAGAGGGATGTGGTTCTGTAGAGGTCAAGGAGTCTGGTTGCTCCCTGAGAGTCCCAAAGGGTGGGAGCTCTCCCCATAAGTGCCATCGGCTAAGAGGTACAGTGCTTGAGTGCTTAGCCCCTGAGGGGAAGCTTTGAGATGGGGTTGGTCCTTCTTTGACCCTTTCCCTGGACAATTGGGAATCCCACAGCACACAAGGGTCACCTCTTCATCAGAGCGTTAGGCCGTGGACAGTTCCCCTATTCAAGGTCATGGCCCAGTGGGCCCCTGGGTGACAACTAGTCTGGAGTTGGTTTTATTGTGTGGTCACCAGTGTGAGTATCCTTAGGGGATGCAGGTTAGGAAGGCGAGGTCAGTAATGTGTGCTCTAGGCATGCGGCTCTGAGGGACAGTCCCCGCTCTGAAGCGGACAGAGGCTGACCGAAGAGTGGGTTTGTAGATCTGTCCTGAGGCATTTCTGGAAGGGGGTGGGGAGGGGGGGGGAGATGGGACTCCGTGACTGGCCAGCCCGTTAACAATCATGTTTTTGAGGAGAACTGCCTTCAAGACAACCAAGTCCTGTGTAGCCCCTGTCCAGTTCCACATCTCCTTCCCTAATTTACCCCAGTTGCCGAGTTTAAGGCCAGACTGTCTTTTTCTACATTGCCAAATCCCCTTTTTAAAGCAAACCAGGCTGAACACCTTTTCCACGTCCTACACGCTCAGCGGGCTTTGGATTTGGTAGAGAATGCAGCAGGAGCAGTTGGAGAACGCATCCCAGAAGCCCCCGCTGGGCTCCTGGACTGTGACCTTGGCACAAAGTGTGTGGGGAGAGTGGTGAGGAATAGAAGGGCTTCTCTGGGCAGGGGACTCTAGAGAAAAGGGTAGGCAGTGGAGTTGGGACACTGTGTGGGATCTGTAACTGCACAGGCTTGGGCGCCTCTGGGCTCTTTAATGGCTCAGCTCAGGGGAGAAGGGCCAAGACCTGATCACCTGGATTTGGACCGGCAACAGGTCAAAGCTGCCCTAGGTGGGGAACAACGGTGGGGGGGGGGGAGGGGAGAGGCAAGAACGAGTCTGACATGGGAAAAAAGTTGAACCTGCTTTGCTTCAAAAAGGAGATGAGGAAAAACTGTGATTGGAATAGACTCGGCGATTGTAGGAAATGACAGACTGGCCTTCAACTTGGCACCCAGGGTATACGGCAGAGGTGGGGTGTGCAACTCGAAGGTAATGCTGATGCGTGGCCTTGGTGCCAGTGAAGATGTGGGGCAGATATTTCCGGGGTCCTAAGGAACCCATCAACAGCCAGGCTGCTGGTCTCAAAAGTACCCTGTCTGTGCCCGATATGAGCATATGAGCGTGCTGCTCTACCCACTGGGGGGATTGTCCCTATAGTTTTCCAGGTACTGACTAATCTTGATGGAAATCTTTTTAAAGCACATTTCCTTTTTCTTTTTTTGCCCCACATTGTGTTAATTTTTCATAGTTTTTGCTACGTCCCTGATATCTGTGCTTCTGGGGCTTTTTCCAAGTATTTTCCTCCTTATCCTTTTCTCTCCTCTCCCTTCCCCCAAATTCTCTTTGTCTTAGACCTTGAACATTATTCTCAGCTGATGATGCTGCACAGACTTTGTCAGCTGTGGCTCTTGAAGCAGTAGACTTCCAGCCTCCCCTCCTTTCTCTTTCTTTTCTTTCTCAAGACTAGACTTACCACGGAGCTAATGAAACTTCCACCAAAGGCCCCTAACTCACATGGTCCCCTAGCAAGACCCTGTGCCTAATTTTATAGTCCTAATTTTGTATTTTCTTAAAGGTAGTCACCCTAAATTTACAAGATTCAGGCTCAGGGGAATCTGGATCGACCCTATGTCTCTATCTTAACTTTTAGCTCTGGGGTTGGTTGATTGACTTAGCGTCTGATGGTCTCTTCCTATCAGGCAGTCCCAGGGCCCTGGATTTTTTAGCACCGCTTGAGGGACATGTAGGTTGTTTCCAATTATTCATGATTATAAGCAACAGCAGGGGTAAACATCCTTGTAACTAAAGCCTTGCGGACATCCTTAATTATTTCCTTCGAGTAAATTCCTGGGCTTAGAATTGCTGGGTCAGAGAGGGAGATTTTGAGGCGTTTTCTATGCATTTTTAAAGTGCCAGTGAAGTTAAAGTGTGTACTTTAGAGAAATGCATTGATTCAGGCCCTGGAGTTTTGGAATGATTTGCTAAAGGACTGATCCAGTGCAGGAGAGGAGCTTAGCCATCTACATGAGGGGAACTTAAAAAGATCACAAATAGTCAAAATGGGTGTGGGAAGTAAGTGATAGACATGAAAAGGAAAAGTAATACATTGAAACTTTGAAAAGAAGGAAAATGCTAATTTAACCTTGTATCTGGTGTCTTTCTTAGGAAATTACTCTTTAGCTTCTTAATTCAGCATTAGTGGTTTAATAAGTTGGCAGCCTGCTAATTAAACACCTTTTTACAGGTAGAAGGATTTGTTGTAGATATGGTAAAGAGCAAGAAGAATGTGCTGGAGGGGGCGGGGATAGAGCCCAAGCACCAGGGTCATTGTGGGCTCTGCCACCGAGGGTCGGTGGCATTAAGGCAGACCCCAGGTACACATCACAAAGCACGTGTGTGTGCTCTGCCAGGAGAGCTAGGATTTGTTCTCGAATCCCATAACCGAGCATACCTGTCAGTTCTTTTTTTTAAGCCAAAATTGTCACGGGTCAGAAAGTCCTAGATCCCTGCAAGAGCTAGGGGTGACCTTGCTTTTCTAAACCCTGGGGCTTGAACACAGCTTTTGCAGTCCTGTCGCATCAAGAGCAAGAGCCCAGACCCAGAACCTGGTCCCTCTCTTGCTGTAGGCAGTGTGAGTTGTCCCCGTGGCCAGGTGGACCAGAATATCCTGGACAGTGTTACAGATGTCATTTGTCTCTGTTGGGATACAAACATGCACATGACTCAGTTTCCTCTTTTCCGACAGCACTCAGAGGGTGTCTGCCTGCCAGAGCTAGCTTCCTCTCCTATACCTCTCTCCGCCACCCCTGCCCCCGGGTCGTCTTGCACCCTTTGAGCAACAGCAGTAGGTGCCAGGGAACATGGACAAAGCTGATTTCTGTCCCCTTTCCTTAGACGTGTACCGGTTCTTCAGCTGCAGGGCAGACAACTGTAACACCCTGTGATATAAATAAATGCAGCCCGGCTGGCGTCCAGCCCCCAAAGCGGGTTTCTTTCACACCCCTCCCCTCCCGTCCTTCCTCTCTGCCCCAGACGCCCTGGAGTCCGAGGTGATTGGGTGCATTGGCTTCCTTTCTGGCGACGTGCTTCCTGCCCCATCTCCCGGGACACATCAAGACGGCTGTGCTCAGGCACAGAGCAAGTGCTCGGAAATGGAAGACGTGCCTGCTTTCTGCTTTGTTAAGGCTGTCAGAGCATCGTTCAGTAAGGAATAGGAGGTAATTCAGAGCCAAGGAGAACATAACGTTCTCCATTTGCATTAAGGTTGAGAATTAAGAGAACGAGCTAGACAGTTCCGCACTGCCAACGCCGTTGCCATTAGCCAGACGGATGGCTATTTAAATACAAATTAATTACAACCAAATAAAATCAAGAATTCCGTTTCTCAGTCATACTAGCCACATGTCAAGTGCTCACCATCCACATGTGGCCAGTGGCTGTTGTATGGGACCGTACACAGAACACTTATCACGGAGAGTGTTGGACAGGGCCGGTTTAGAGCGATGAATTAAGTCTTAAAGGGCTAGACAAAGATCAGATGAGGATTGAAGAAAAAGGAAAAATCAACCCTTGGCATATTTGTGTATCAAAACAAGTGGGGGTACTTAAAGCGAGCTCAGGATTAATAGTGGACAGCCAGGGGGGCTGACTTCTTTGCCTTTTCCCTTGTCAGACACCGGAGTGCCTGCTCTGCTAAGGTGGAGGGATTCGGGAACGGAAACGTCACCTGCCATCTGATAAGTGAAAGGATGGTGTCCCGGGCAAAATCTAAGCTGTGGGCTCTGATGGGGGAGAGGCTTGTGCTTGGGCAGGCACTGGTTGTTCAGAGGGGCAGAGGGGGGAGGCGTCCGTGAAGGTAAAACCTCTAGAGGGGGGGACCCTGGGATCATGGTCCCTGCTGTCCCCCACTACCCGTCTTTGTGAGGAGACATCCAGAAATGGCAGTGACCGCTCTCCTGACCTGCGCAGGGCATGTCTTTGCGGAGTTCTGGCCCATGCCAGGCCCTCGGGTGGGAGTGTGGCTCCCCTCCCCATCTGGATTTTCTGGAAGTCGCATTTTCAGACCTTATTCCTGGTTCTTACTGCCCTGCAGTAAGCTCTCAGGGAGGCAGGGCGTGTGTGTGAGGCCCGAGTTCTAAGGGGTCCCAGAGAGTGTCTCTTGGGGTCTCCAAGGTTTTTCCCTGAGGAGCTGGAGAATCTGGCAAGGGTGCTGTTTCCTGAGCTAGTGCTGAAACCTGGCAGGGGCAGAGGCAGCTGTCTTGCCCAGGGGAGAACCTTCTGGGGCAAGAAGACTATTCTTCTCAGCCAGTCACTAACAGCTCTGGGTGTGAGGGTGTGAAGAGCTGGGCCCCAGCCAACTCTGACTCCCCATGGACTTGCTGCTGGTCCGGAAATGGTCTTTTTCTGATAACTCTTACTGTGATTTGTCTAGGGAAAATGTTGTTTTCACATGTATTAAAAGCAGCCACTGTGTTCTCAGAAATCAAGGGAGTAGGCTCTAACTTTAAGAAATAAAAATTGATAATCCCATCAGAGAGTATTTGCTGGGCATCTATCTATGAGAGGTCAAAGGCTTTCACAGGCATCCTAGTCTTTAGTTGAATCTTCGGGACAAGCTGGTGAGTGGTTTGCAGTTTGCCAGTCAGAGAACTGAAGCTTAGTTACCTTGTCCAAAGCCTGCCCCAGTCTGGGCGATCAGTGCACATTGACTGGGGGCTTGCGTCCGTGGGCGTCCTCTGGGAGCGGATGCTCAGGCAGAGATAGGAGTACGCCCCCCTCTGGGGGGCGGGTAGGGGCTATGAAAGAACGGGGGCAGAGAGCAGGACTGGCTAGGGACAGCCTCAGACTGTGCTGTAGATCTGATTAGGGTGTCTATCAACTTGACAGGGAACCCCCCCTCCCCCCACCAAGATCATAATCGGTCATTGGCTGGGCCTGCCTGGGAGGAACATGGCCTCAGCTTGATTGCTGTGGCCATCCTGAAGGGGCTGCCGCTGGGGACTGTCAGCTGACCGCCCCCTTGCAGCTGAACGACATGAGGTGACGCAGGGGATGCACGCCTCCACGGCTGCCATGGAGCCCATCATTTGTGAGTTGCTGTTAGGAAGGTATGAGATGTGCTCCTCGGCCAGCCATCCTGGATGGGGATTATCTGTGCCTTTGCTTATTACACTGGGTCAGCATGGGGAACATTAGGATTCTGACCTAAAGCAGACTCCAGAGCATTCTAGCTGCCGGCTGACTCCCAGGGTGCCTCTTCCTGATTTCAGGGATGTCGCAGGTGAAGGCTGGAGGAGGGAGAGAGCCCCCCCCTTACCTTGAAGCATCGGGCAGCTGATGAGCTCCTGACCAGAGGGAGCAGTAGCCCCTCATTCCTGGTACCTTGTGAACCACAAACCATTAAGCCAAGTGGATTGGTGACCAACCAAAGCAGAAGAAAGTGTTTTATCATGACCTTTTTTTTTTTTTTTGAGGGAGCCTTAGAAAGTGAGAGTGAATCCAAGATTGGGAAAAATCTAGAGTCTTTGAAACCACAGGCTCACTGGGTCCCAGTTTCTGCTCTGTGGGAGAGCAGAAAGGTCTTCTGTTGTGAGTTTCAGTTCACAGCTGAAGCAACATGGTGGCGGCAGCCAGGCCCATTGAGTACTTAGCATGTGTAGAGTACTGTTCTACATGCTTTAGATGCATCAGCTCATTTAATGTTCTTTGGTCTCAGCTGGTTGTCCCTCTAGCCCCATTCACAAAGGGGAACACTGACCCACAGGGGCATTGCTTGCCCAGGTCACATGGCCAAAGTGGCAGAGCTGGGGTGTATGTCTTTGCCGCTCACAGAGTCAGGAGTCTGAACTTGGGGCTTCAAGGCATCCAGGCATCTGTCTCATGAGGTTCTGTCCTGCCTGGCTTTGCTGGGAAAGTTTTGGAATTATTTTAGTGGTAGCTTCCCTGTGGGGGACTCATTACTCATTCATGACCTACTGGCCCCCTGTGGGGGGAAACTGGGGTTCTGCTTTCCAGAGATGCTTGATCACCGAGTAAACAGGGACCCAGAGATTCTGCCAGGGACATTTGTAGGGCCTGCTCTCACACCACATCTGTGTGAGGGTAAGATAGAAGTGTCCTAGGAAAGATAGCACATTCTGGAATATTCTATATATCCATCCTAACCTCCCTGGGCTGCTTTTGTTACCATCTCTTTATCCCCATTTAAGAAGCAGCTCTGTTTGGAGAGGGGACGGGGAAGGTAGCTGTGGCAGCCAATGTTCAGGACTCACCCTTGGATTTGTAACTTTATTAAAGAAACCTGCCCAGTCAGACTTTCTGCGCCAGTGGCCAACGTGTGAGAGAGGATGCTTTGTGTCCCCCAAAACCTGAAACTAAAAAACACAAAACCGTCTTTGTCCATGTCCATGCATCCCTTGGTGTGTCGAAGCCTAGGTGGCCCCTCCTGCCCTGTCCTGACCGGCCGGTGTTCCGATGCTGCGATGTGTACAAAGCCTAGAGCAAAACCGGCATTGTGCAGACTGGACCCATGTGCATGCAGGACCCATGATGGGTCCTAGGGAGTGGATGGTCCAGACACAGGGAGTAGGGTTCTTCCTGGCTCTGCCTTCATTGTGGCCCCTGGTTTCCCAGCAACAACCAAACCTGTGGTTCCTGTGCCTTAAAAGGGGGGCTGCCAAGAGTGCCACAAGTGCATGGCAGTGACGAGGGTGGGCTTCAAGGTCAGCCCCGCCCCCATTTAGCTGTTTCAGCCTCAGGGACGTTTGGGGGGCCTTCAGTCCCTTCAGCTGTTTGAGTCTTGTTCAGTTCTCTGGAAAAGAGGAATAATAATTTCTCCCTCATTGCATTCTTGCCTTAAATGGGGTGATGTCTGCAAAGCCTGGAACACTACCTCCAGCACGTAGGAAACCCTGGATAAATACCAGTAGTTCTTTTTATTGTTACTGTGGCCTGGCCTTGGGAACTAATGATCATCTTCATCCTGACTTGAGATGCTGAAAGAGTGCTTTCAGTACATTTGTTGACGCCTTTATTCATTTATCAAAATCAGAGTGTCCATACTCAATACAGAAATGAACAAGATAGTCCTGTGTAAGATGCACTCGTTATGTGCGGTCTCTAAAATTTTGGTCATGCTCTACATAAATCTGCAATTTTGTGTATTCATTTACATCCTACCTGCTTCTAGAAAGGCTCTGAGATGGCTCCTTTAATTGGAGACCTGTGGGATTGTATATCCCAGAGCTTTGCACGCTCCTTTCTTCTCTCAGCAGGTGGGAGGCTGCCCCTGTTGTGGGGAGCTCTGGCCCCCATTCTGGGCTCCACACAAGTCTGAGAGAGAAGTCTGTAGTTCTACAGTTGGGGGTGGTGGTGAGAATTTTAGTCCAAAAGAATAAAGGTAAAAGTGTTGACCTGTGCTTGGAGAAGAAAATTATCACAAGGAAACACCAGGAGGACCCCATGGCTTTTACTCAAAACTCCCAGAGGTCTGTAGCTTGCCGCTCTTGGATTTTAGCATTTACTTGATGCTCTGGGGAAGGGGGGGGGCAAGGAGAACATTGGCCCTTCTACCACGCTTCCTTCTCCAGCTGCTGCTTCTTGGTGCATCTGCCAAGACCCGACCCGAGGCCCTGGCCAGGGCAGCCGCCTCTGAGGACACTTCAGTCCCTGACAGAGCCTCCAGCAGGCTGAGGCCTCTCCAAGGAGGGGGACCCTGCATGAGCAGCTGCTCTGTCTCATTTGGGCATGGAAGTCACCTGTTTCATTCTCTGACTCAGCGTTTGGATTGTACCCCTCTCCCGCCCTTTCTTTGCTCCAACCTAAAGTTCCCAGGATAAAAATATTATTGCCAGCCCTTTGTGAGTACTTTCTCTGTGTTAGAGGTGCTCTGCTCCTGCTCACTCTGATGCAGTGGGGCTACTGTGAGCCGCAGAAGCCAAACCCGAGGTTACCCAGCAAGTAGATTGCAGAGTTGCGATTTGAACCCAGATGGACTTGACTTAATGCTTGTCTGGCCATTCTCAGGGTCACCCTTGCTGCTGTCCCCTCTCCCATCAAGCCCCTGTCCAAGGTATCCATTTCCTAAGGAGGAAGAAAAAGTGCCCCGATGCTTCTTTTGAGAGCATTTGTCTGCTCTTGGCCTTGGCAGATGAAAACTCCTACCTGTTCTCAAAAGTCGGGCTGTCCTGGATGTTTCACCCCCCCAACACTTTGCCATTCGCCATTCCTTTTTGTGCCTCCCTGCTGTCCTGGGAAGGGGACTGTGCATTTGTATCATCTTGTAAGGATGAGGGAGGTCCTGAGTGGCCAGGGGACTTGCCCGAGCTCACGGAGCTGGAGAGGAGGTGGCGGTGCGTTCTTCAGGGCTGTTTCTGTCACCCCACCCTGCCTTTCCCATATCAGGGCCGTCAGTAAAAGTTTGTGGTCCTGGTTGGCAGTAAGATTCCTTTGGGGGGAGGAAAGGAGACCAGGGAGCTGGAGAACCAGTCATAGCAGTTCTCGGCTGCAGAGCTAGGTCAGTGGGCTGGACTCAGGAGCAGTTTAGGGACAGCAGAGGTGCCACAGGCCAGTTCCCTTCAGAAGGGGCTTGTCCTATCTTGATGATCTGTTTTCTATTCCCACAGTGTTGCTGCGTCACACTGCCCTAAGCCTCGGTGGCCTAAACCAATCGCCATTTCTTAGCTCATGAATCTGTAGTCGGCAGCTTAGACTGAGTTCAGCCGGATGGTTCTTCTCTCAGCTGGGCTCATGCTTGTGTCTGCTGTCAGCTTCTGGGTGGGCTCACTGGCCGGCTGGTCTAGGATGGCTTCCGTTGGGATGGCTCATCTCCATGTGGCTTTCGTCCCCCAGCAGCATGGCCTTGTACTCATGCTGGCTGGGCAGGGTGCCAAGAAAGCAATCAAAAGGATGCATGGTCTCTTGAAGCCAAAGCTGGGAAGCCAAACCATGCCCCCTCTGTCACATTCGGTTGGCCAACGCAAGTTACAGGGCCTGCCCACTTTCAAGGTGTTGGAGGGTGGAAATAGACTGTACCTCCTGATGGAAGAAGTTGCAAAGCCCCATGGAGAAGGACATGGATACAGGAAGGATGGAGAATCATGGCTACTTTTGCAGTCTGCTGCTAGTGGTGAGAGTGTCCTAGCCATTCCTGGATTTCTATGAGCTCAGCTGAGGGTCTGAATAAATTCCTGATTCCAAGGAGCTCCTGGGAGTGCTGCCAAGAGGGGGAGCTGGGGTGATTTGGGTGCTAGGGTGTTTGGCCTACTGACTAACATTCTCACCTTTCATTGAGCACCAACTTTGTACCAAGCACCGTCCTAGGTACTTTATAAACACTATCTTAAACCTTGCAAGAACCCTTACTAGGTACATTTTAATTCTTCCTATTTTACAGAGGAAGAAACCTGAGGCCCAGAATAGTTAAGCTATGTGACCTCAGATAAGTTTCTTGTCAGTGGTTGTAGCAGAACTTGAACCCTGTGTTAGCCCCGTGCTTCTTACATGTTACCCCCCTGAGTAACTGGCCCTCAAAGCTTAGAATTCAAGCAGAACTATTAGTTTAAAACCCCTAAACACAGTTAGTATCCCCTGGCTTGAGTCAGAGCCTCAGTTTCCCCAACTGTGAAAGGAGGAGCTTCTGAGTCCTTTCAGGTTCACCAGCTCCAGGTGGCAAGCACTGGCCCTGGAGATTCTCCTCTCTGGGAATGGAGGGTTCCGTGCGGTCAGAAGTGGCTCCCTGGCACCAACCAGCCTTCTCTCTGTTCAAGTCTTGGCTATTTTTTGCCCAGTGAGGGAGGCGGAGTGATTCCTGGGGTTTCTGGGCAGTGCGGTGGGACACACAATGATTAGATTCCACTCACGTCACTGACACGTGGGTCCCTGGGGAAGCTTTGGTGTTGGGGTCAAATGCATGAAAGTAAGCCTAATGCATGTAAGGTTTTCAATGCCCAGTTGCTGTCCTCGATCGCACTGTAATTTCGCCCTCAGGAACCATGGCTGTGGTATTTGTGGGTAGGGCAGGAGCCTTCCCCGGGGAGGCAGCTTGGGCCTTCTCTGTCACCCGCTAGCTAGGGCATTTACCTGCTGTTTGCTCTCCTGATGGGAGGGATGGGTTCAGAGCAGATGGGTGGTGGTGGAAGTGGAGTCTTTGTAGCCAGCTTGACCACTGAGGAGGTGGCCGTGTCGGAAAAATAGAGGGTGTTTAAACTGCCACAAGAGGGGGGAGTTTGGAGGACGGGAAGGAGGACGCCCTTGGACATGGATGCCCAGGGTTTCAGTCTGAGCTCTGCTGCTTACCAGTGGTGTAGCCCACCACCTCTGAGTAAAATGCACATGAGAAGCTGCCCAACAGGCTTACCTTGAGCAAGAGATCGGACCACCCGGGAGCATAACTGGTGCCGGCAGATGAACAGATGGGCCCCCATCTCCAGACAGGTGTGAGAGCTCTGGGCATCACTGTGCCAGCAATGTACACGTTTTAGAAAAGCAAGAAGTTGATCGATAGCCTGATGCGGAAGGGTAAAGGGCTTCTTTCTACTCTAAAGCCCCGTCCTTGGTCAAGACAGACATTCCCAATCGAAGTTCTAACCCGGGAGCCACCCGCAGAGCCTCATGAGGGCTTTTGCGTGCAAAATCACATGTGGTGGCTGGCAGCAGGGGGCTGGTCGCTCCGCACTTGTTGGCTCCCATTTCCTGCTCTCTGGCTGCTGTGGGGTGGGCAGAATAGTGGGGTTGGCACTGCACGTGACTGCCGGGGTGCATGTTGCCATGTGGCACCTCGCCGTGCTTTGTGGGCTTGGGCATGTCCCATGACTACCTTTGGCCACCTGTTTCTCCTTCTGTAAAATGGGGATAATCGTGCCTTCCATAGGATTGCTCTGAAGATTAAATGCGATTCTGCCTTTAAGGAGCCTTGCCCAGCACGTGCCCACTCCAAGTGCCCGATACCCTCTGGTTGTCCTTGTAATTAGAAAGCTAGAGTTGTGAATTAATGAGAGGACCCTAAAATGTCTTTGCAGTTTGAGTGCATTTTAACTGGGGCTAGGACAGGAGGAGAGTCTCACTTCTTGATTCATCTGTTCACACTGGCTCCAAATGGAACACGATGATTTGTAATTGGCGGAGGTGGTTATATCGTGCCTCTTAGACGGTACGTCAGCCAGAGAGCTGGTTAAGATGCACGTTCTGATTTAGCATCTGAGATTCTGCATTTCCATCAAGTTCCCAGGTGTTCTCCAGGCTGCTGGTCTGAGGACCACACTTGAAGTAGCCCACAAAGGTGCAAATCAGCCTGATGATTTATTGATGGGAGCCTGCTGGTGGGGCCACTCGGGCCCTTCCATATGGTAACTGTACAAAGGAAGGAAACTTCTCAGTGTCTTGTCAGGAGTACCAGGGAAGATTTGGGGGAATCTTTGAAGTGGCCAGGCTGTCTCTTTATAACTCAGAGAATAATGAGAGAAAAGGCAGATGGCATCTTTGTGGTAGTTTGTCCTGAACTCTGGGCATGCTCTCCGTCTCTTGGGATCGGCCTGGCAGAGAGCCAGCTGAACTAACTTCAGAAGAGATGGGCTCATCGGCTGGCTTGCAGCAGCAGTCTTGCTGGCCGGCAGCCTAGGTAAAGAAGAGCGCCAGGCTGCGGAGGAAGCCACAGTGTTCTGTAAACACAGAGATACAAGCTCGTGCTACACCGTGCCATCCCAGTGAGCGCATACGTGTCTACACCACCCCCTTATCTCTTGCTTCATTTCCCACTACAGAGGATTTGGGAAAAACCTTCTCATCTGACCACCTGGTGGAGAGTTGGACCCAGAGCATTGTTATCAGTGCTTGATCAGCCATTGGTCGAACCCCTGAGTACCTTGGGTTTGGAAGGGAAAAACAATTCAGTGGATCCTTTTTCCACCTGAGATTTTGATACAAACTTCGCCCCTCTGGGTCTCAGCTCTAGGCTGGAAGAAGCAGTACCTGGGATTTCCACCCTCCAGGGTCCCTTCCCGGGATAACCTGTGAACCTGGGTCGCTGAATTTGGCCCAGTGGCGCTGTCATGACCAGGGTTCCAGTGCTATTTCGGGGGGGTTGGGATAGAGAAATGGCTTGTTTCTTGCAGCCATTTCCCTTCCTTGGTACAAGAATAATTCTCCCCTTGGTCTAATTTTTGTAATGTTTACAAAATGAATTGCAAGTGACATTTATTCACTGTGCTAATGTAAATTTGGAGTTTGTGGGAACTTTGGGACCCAGCCCCGTCCCGCTGGGGTTTTTGAGCACAGGAGGCATTTTATGTTCCTCAGCTCCTACAACCTGACACGTGGAAAGGCCGGGGATGTTTCGGCCGTTTCGACCTGTCAAACTGCTAATTCTTCTCACCTGTGAAAACATAACTGGCATTATTGAGAGCAACCCTTGGCTTGCCCTGGTGGCTCTGAAGCTCAGCCCCAGAAGCCGGGGGTGGGGGGGAAATGGATCCCTTAATGTGGCTTTCTTCTCACTAGAGTTGCGTTTTGCGTGTCATCATGCATTTGAGTCAGCCCGACTACCCTGGTGTGGTCCGTGTGGGAAAGTGCTTGCTCAGATTTCCAAGGGCTGTGGGTTCCAGCCCTGCTGCTGCCTGGAGAGTCTGCAGCTGGGGCCCACCGCGGGGAGGCCTCAGGAGCGGGAGCTGTGGGCAAGTGCCTGGAGGGGGCAGCTTCCTGGGGTGCGACTGAGGGGCTGCCGGGAAGCTTAGGAGCCTGTGCCTCTCAGACCCTGCACGGAATCAAGTACAGACTCTCGAGACCGACCTGGAAAGAAACACTCCAGTAAGGGTGGATTTCCCTGGCTCCCTGTGTCCTCAGCAATCCTTTGTGTTCTGGGCGTTGAGGGATCAGGCTCGGAGGCATGGGAATTAAGATAGGACCCACATGCTTTCGTGTGAACCGGATACCACGTCTCTGAGCCAGATTGGTATGGCTGTTCAGCCTCTGCTGCGGGTGCATCTGAGGGTCCCAGACTTTTGTTGTTTGATCTCTAGATCTCCACTCCTTTCATCCAGGGTGCAGTGTCGCTCTGTGGCCAGGTTAGGGGTGAAGGTCATGATCCCAAGGTGAAGGTGGCCTTCAGGGCAAAGTGGGGGGAGCCTGGGCCAGCATTCCCCATCTCCGGGGAGGCTGTCCAGGGTCATTCTAACCTCTGCTAGCCCGCTTTCCCACTTGCATTCTATTCCAAGGCCAGTGGGGGATGGTATACTTCACAATGTGCCCAGTACCTTTCGAGGAGAATTGCATCTCCTTTCCTGGCTGCCAGATAGAAGGAGAAGCTCATGTTCTCCTTGAGCGGTGGCTTGGAATTTGCTACTCTTTGGACACAGGTGTAGATTTGTTCAAAGTCTCACCTTACAAGGCCTTTTCCACATGGCTTGCTGCTCAGCACACACTGTGCCTGATTGGCACCAGTTATTATTCTGTGCTATAGCTCTGTGCTTGACTGCTCTCTGGGAACAATACATGCAAATGTAGGGGAGCTTGTTGCCAGTTTCCCCCATGTTCTGTGTCCACACAGCCCGAATGTGTTTCTTCTGTCGTCTTCAAATTCTTGCTCTTGTCCTCCGGTGGGGAGGGGCCCTGCGGGGGAGAGCTCATCCCCACAGCAGCCTCCTGTTCAAGATGAAGGATGCGCAGCTTCGTTCTTGCCCCTGTTCGTATGTGAACTCTTCTACCTCTGGTTGGCGTTGGGGTTGAGGATATGGTTTATAATTCTACCCTCCTGTTATTTCTTTCCTATTTCCCCCTAAATATACATGCTTTGTGTGTGGTGGGGGGCAAGGGGAAGAAGGGGGACATAGAAGAGAAATGCCATCTCTAAATTTCCTACTTTTTATTAATTTTTTTTTTTTTTACTGAAGTATCACACACATCCAGAAAAGTTATCACATTTGTGTAGACACTACTCAGGTTGCAAATAGAATATCGTAAGCACCCCCGGAAGCCCCCCTTGCTCTTCCTGAGAGGTAACCCAGAGCATGACCTCTAGCACCAGTTAAATTCCAGCTGCTTCGGACTTCAGATAAATGGAATCAGACAGTGAGTGCCTGTCGGGCCTGATCTTTTGCTCAGTGCTGTATTCGTGAGACTCGGCGTGTGGCCGCAGTTGCGTGCTCGTTGATTTTCATTGCTGTGTAGAATGCTGTTGTGTTTCTGTGCCACCATTTACCTGTCCGTTCTGGCACGGGTGGAACTTTGAGTCTCCTCCAGTGTTCGGCCATGACATTTTTAGCTGTGAACATCTTTGTCCATGTCTCCTGGTAGACCCACGTATGCATTTCTGTGGGGTATGTTCCTGGAAATGGGATCGCCGGGTGCTCGGGTAGGCCCCTGTTCCTCTTTCTTAGGAACTGTTGGCTAGTTCTCTAAAGTGGTCGTAATGGTGTGCACTCCCACCAGCAGGGTATGAGGGTTCCAGTTCCTCCATATCCTTGCCAGCACTTGACGTTTTCGGTCTTTTTGGTGTAACCTAGTAGGCGTGAAGTGGTATCTCACTTGGATTTCTCTGGTAACTAATGTTGTTGACCATCTTGTCATACGTTTATTGGCCATTTGGTTTTCTTTTGTCAACTGTCTGGCCCACTATTCTGTTGGCTATCTGGATTTTCCTTATTGATTTATAGGAGTTCTTTATAGGTTCTAGATAGGAACCCTTTGGTTGCATGTGTTCTCAGTCAGTCTGAAGCTTTAAATGTGCCTGGAGAAAATCTGACAGGTTCACTGCAGGAGGGTCTCCTGCCTGAGCCCCCTAGCACAGGATAATGCTGGGGTGTGGTTTCTCAGTGAGTGCTCAGGCAGCCCACCCATGGCTGGGCGAGGATTTAACCATCAGCCTCCTCTTTCCTGGTACTGGGTTGTGACAGAATGTTCTTTCTTCTTGATGTGCAGGGTCCTTGTGGGTGCACCAAAGGCGGAGTCCAAGTACAGCACTTCAGTGAAGTCCCCTGGGGCTGTGTTTAAGTGCCGTGTCCACACCAACCCCGACCGGAGATGCACTGAATTGGACATGGCTCGAGGTAGGTGGATGTCACTGCCAAAGTGGAGATGGGTTCCGTACCCTCATGCTTCCTCTTTGTCTTCTCAGGGTGGCCTGATCATTCATCCCCTCTCCCCTCCCTCCCTCCCTCCCTCCCTCCCTCCCTCCCTCCCTCCCTCCCTTCCTTCCTCCCTCCCTCCCTTCCTTCCTCCCTCCCTTCTTCCCTCCCTCCCTTCTTACCTCCCTCCCATCCATCTATCATGTGTCAAGTACCTATTACTTACTGAGCATGAGATCTATTGGTGAACAAAGCAAAGATCTTGCCCTCCTGGGCCTTACAAATTAGTGGGCAGAGAGACATGAAAATGAATAGTTGAGTGCAAGAAGACCAGAGGGGAGGTGGCTAGTTGATTTACACATGATTGGAAAGATTCACAGTAGTTAGCTGGGCAGCTACGGGAGGCAGAACCTCCAAGCAAAGGAAAGCATGTGCCATTTTAAAGTACTGAGTGAGGAGAGTGTAGCTGGAGTGCTGAGCGGGAGAGCAGAAGCAGAGGGGGTTGACGGGGTGGGCTGGGGCTGCCTCACACAGGCCCCAGCAGGCTGGGGTAAGGTGTGAAGATTTTATGCTCTGCATGAAGGGGGAGGCCATTAAAATCAATCTTAGGCTTTATATTTTAAGTAGGGAAAGATATGATGGATAGAGGTCTTAAAAAGCTCATTTCGGTCCAGTGGAAGATACATGATCCATCATCTTTCGATTCGGGTGACTGTGCCTGGGTTCAGAGCCCAGCTCTGCCAGTTACTAGTTGGGACTTACTGGGAAAATCCCATAGCCTCTTTGGCCTCAGTTGCCTTGCCTGTAAAGTCAGGACTAAGATACCTTCAGAAGGTTAAGTAAGAGAGGTGATACATAGATCTGTGCTTGGCACATTGTGGGAGCTATTTTATTATAATTCCTTCAGGTCCTCACTTTCTCCAAAATCCTTTCCCAACAAGAGCTTCTAGTTGTATTTTTTTAAATGAAGAATTGTTCTGATATCCTTTAGCTGAAAGGGAGAGGTGTCCGCAGTGTTCTTTAGTGATACTCAAAATGACGGGTTTGTGAACCGCTTATTCCTGGTACGTAACAGATTATGGAGTCAGCTTCAGAACGTAAATCTCGGCACCGCTTCCTTCGCGGAGCAAGTCCTGTGCTGAAAAAAATATTGGCTCAACTAAACAGCCCACAGGACATTGTGAAGGAGTTGATTTTCACTTTGTTCCAAGTTCCTTATTTTCTCACTGGCAGGTAACCAGCATTTGGACTGTAGACCACCCTTTGAAAAGCAGCCAGCAGAACATCGTTTCTCAAAGCACATCTGGCTTTTCTCTTTCTCATCCAGGGAAGAATCGGGGCATGCCGTGCGGAAAGACTTGCCGGGAAGACCGGGATGATGAGTGGATGGGGGTGAGCCTGGCTCGGCAGCCCAAGGCTGATGGCCTCGTGCTGGTAAGGCCTCCTGGGGGTGCCGTGACGGGAGGGTGGTGCTCTGAGGACGAATGACCTTGTGATCCTGTAGGCAGGCTGGATGGCACAGTGACAGGGGAATGGCCTTGAGGTTGCCTGCTCTGGACTACTGCTTGGACCAATGACTGATCTTTTTATTTTCTTTATCTGGTCAGATGTTTAATGTCTGTTCCAGGATGTAGAGATACGGTTGTTTTAACATGACAAAATATGTATGA
Source organism: Leptonychotes weddellii (assembly GCF_054177405.1). Taxonomy (NCBI): domain Eukaryota; kingdom Metazoa; phylum Chordata; class Mammalia; order Carnivora; family Phocidae; genus Leptonychotes; species Leptonychotes weddellii. The sequence continues at coordinate 56,424,249 of NC_138369.1, forward strand.
GGAGTGCTTCGGAAATCTTGTTCCTTACATAAGCATTTTTGTGAGTGGGTGTTTTTTGAGGTATACTGTGCATGAAATGCACAGAATTTAAGATTATAGTTTGGGTTTTGGCCATGGTGCACTCCTGTGTAATTCCCCACCCCCACTGAGTCATAGAATATTTCTGTCATCCCCAAAAAGTTCTCTTTGTTCCTTTCTAGTCAGTTCGTCCCACCCCGAGGCAACCACTGTTATGACTTGTACTACTGAGGATTACTTTTTATATTTCTAGAACTTCATATAAATGGAAATCTACCGTGTGTGCTCTTCTGTGTAGGGCTTCTTTCACTCAAAATACTTTTGAGATTAATCCATGTTGTGTGTATCAGTAGTATATTCCTATTTATTCCTACATAGTATTATATATTAGGAAATCTAGGTTATTTTTCATGCTTTACAGTTGACCTTTGAACAACACGGGTGGGAACTGCACGGGTCAACTTATAGGTGGATTTTCTGTAAATGTGTTTTCTCTTCCGTAGGATTTTCTTAGTTTTTTCTTTTCTCTAGCTTACTCTATTGTAAGACTATGGTGTCTAGTATATATAACATACAAAGTATGTGTTAACTGACTATTTATGTTCTCGATGAGGCTTCAGGTCAACAGACTATTATGTTTTTGGGGAGTCAAAAGTTATATGCAGATTTTCAAGTGCATGAGAGTTTGGTGTCCCTAACCACCATGTTGTTCAAGGGTCAACTCTGTTTGGCTCCCAAAGTGCATATGAGGTGCTCAGGTTCATTAGGTGCTTTGAGGAGGTGCAAAGAAAAGTCTTTACCCTTGAGATTTGTGATAGCCTAGGGCTATGCCATCCAGTGAGGTAGCTGCCAGCCACATGGAGTCAGTACATTTTAAATTTATCTAAATTAAAATTTTAGTTTTTCAATCACACTAGCCCCATTGCAAGTGATTGGTAGCGGCACATGGCTCCTGGCTACTGTGTTGGACAGCACACAGAGAAAACATTTCCATCACTCCAGAAGGTTTTATTGGAGGCAACAAAAAAGGAATTTGTAACTGCCTCAGAAGTTTTGTCTACTTTTTTCTCTGTCTTTTCCTCTTTCCTATTACGGTAGAACTCTAAAGTGCTTACCCAGCCTGATGCAAACCGCTTGGTGGGGTTTTCATATCCACACTCCTGCATCCCTGTTGCTGATACCAGAATGTTCCCTTGTGCACCTCTCCACTGAGATAACCAGCATTCTGACTTCATGGGCCTTTTCTTTTCATTGGCTTTTCTTGGAAGCTCTATGAAGATTTTTCTTATTAAAGCATAAGATTGAGGAGGGAAAATATTACCAGCTGCTGCTCATTGAAGGCTTCCTTTGGGCTCACATGCTGTAAAGTTGAGGGCTTTACATATTTATATTTTCTCCCCGGGGAAACAGGTTTTCCGTATGGATCTAGGCCAAATGTCTCCTTCCCCTCTTTGAGGAGCCCACTTTTGTGTTAAGTTCTCAATGGCAGAGGCTGTTCTTGTGAATTCGGCCTGCCTTCTCACCACAAATATAGCATCTGCCCCTTGCCGGGCCCCCTGGGGAGGGAGGAAGCAGCTGGATGCTGTCACCCATGTGGAGGGGCCTCCCTGTGGAACCATTGTAGATCCACTGTTTGTCTCCATGTCCAGCACTTTAATCACTGTTGCGGGCTTCCTGGACCATCTCCAAGCCTCGACATTCTTCCAGACATAGTAGCCCGACCCTGACCAGACAGCGTGTCCCCAGGGGGCCTGGGATGCTGGTCTGCCATCCTCTGGAAAGGAGGGAAGGAGCTGATCCATCTCCAAATCAGGGTGGCCTGAGGTCGAAATTCAGAGCAGGGGAGGTGGTGGTCTGCACAACCCACGATGCCCGAGAGCCAGAGGTTGCTCCTGTGAAAACGTTTCCTCTCCCCGCAGATGGATAACCTCTGTGTGGCCAAGAACTTGTTTCCAGAGGATTCTGTGTCACTGCAAATCAGTCTGAGAAGGAGGCCATCTCTGGGGACATGAAAGCAGTGAGGATCACGGGACGAGTTAGCAAAGGAAGCCAAGAAGGCAGAGCTGGTGCTTAGTGGAGATGGTGCTATGATATGATAATCTGCTGTGATAATCCTGCTCTAATTCCTCACACGCAGAGCTATTGTTCTCTTGTTTCACACAATTACTGCTTCATCCATTCAATGAGCCACCCCATGGGTGCTGGAGAAGGAGGGACAGTCGTCCGCATCCGTTTTCCTCATGGCCTTTTTTTTTTTTTTTTTTAAACTGTGGTGGCTCAGTAGTTAAGCGTCTGCCTTCAGCTCAGGTCATGATCCCAGGGTCCTGGGATCGAGCCCCGAGTTGGGCTCCCTGCTCCGCGGGAAGCCTGCTCCTCCCTCTGCCACTCCCCCTGCTTGTGTTCCCTCTCTCACTGTCTCTCTCTGTCAAATAAACAAATAAAATCTTAAAAAAAAAAAAAACTGTGGTCAAAGACAATATAAAACTTAGTGTCTTAACCATTTAAGAAAAAAAGATTTTATTTATCTGAGAGCCGAGCCACCCAGGCGCCCCATCTTAACCATTTTTAAATGTGCAGTATAGTAGCATTACCTGTGTGCACTTTGTTGGGCTGCAGATCTCTGAACTTTTTCATCTTGTAAAACAAACTGTATGCATTGAACATTTGCCCCTTTCCCACTGCTCCCAGCCTCTGACCACCACCATTCCTCTGTTTCTAAGAGTTTGACTATATTCGATAACTCACATAAATGGAATCATGCAGTATTTATCTTGTGACTGGCTTATATCACTTGGCATAATGTCCTCAAGGTTCATCCATATTGTAGCATATGACAGTATTTCCTTCTTTCTTTTAAATTTAAATTAAAATTTTTTTTAGAGAGAGCATGCACCCATGCAGGGCAAGAGGAGGGGGAGAGGGAGAGAGGGAATCCTAAGCAGGCTTCTTGCCCAGGATGGAGCCTGATGTGGGCTTGATCCCATGACCCTGAGATCATGACCTGAGCTGAAATCAACAGTTAGACGCTCAACCGACTGAGCCACCCAGGCACCCCTACTTCCTTCTTTTTTAGGGCTGAAAACTATTCTACTGTTTGTATATACACATTTTGTTTATCCAGTGATGGCTATTTGGGTTGCTTCTACCTCTTGGCTATTGTGAATAATGCTGCTATGAACATGGGTGTGCAAATAGCTCTTCAAGATCCTGTTTTCAATTATTTTGTATATATATCCAGAAGTAAGATTGCTAAACTATTTTTAATTTTTTGAGGAACTGCCACACTGTTTTCCCACAGTGGCTGCACCATTTTACATTCCCACCAACAGTGCACAAGAGAAGGGTTCCAGTTTCTCCTCATTGCCAACACATTTCCTTTCCTTTACTAGTGGCCATCCTAGTGGGTGCAAGATGGTGTTTTGAATTTCTCTAATGATATTTGAATTTCCCTAATGATTAGTGATACTGAGCATCTTTTCATGTGCTTGACGGCCATTTGTATACCTTCTTTGGAGAAATGTCTGTTCGACTCTTTTGCCCATTTTTAAATTGGATTTTTTGTTGTTGTTGAGTTGTCCTTGTAGCTTTTTGCTTATGTGCCATCTTGCTAGGAAAGGCTTGCCCTAAGTCTTCTCTGTTTCCAGCCCCCTCTATCCTCCCTGGGTTAGACTCAGCTTCCTCCTTGAAGCCTGTCATTTGGTAACGGTGCTTGCTGGAATAAGCTTAGCATCTTTTGGGTCATTAGGAACTGAGCATTATGTCGTTACCTTTGTATGTATTACTTATCCTGTGTGTGTGTCTCCTTTTTTATGGAAGCTGCTTGGGGAGAGGCCGCATCATTTACCCTTTTCACTGTCAGTGCTTGGAGACAATCTCTCTAAGGAGGGGTGTCTAAAGGTGTGTTTGAGTAATATGAGGGCTGAGTGTCACTGTTAAAACAATTAGGAAGCAAATCAGTTGCCATCCCTTCTTGGTAGCTGAGTGAGTGGTGGATAGAAGTGTGAGGCTAAATGCTGTAAAATGGCCTGAGAGATGATAGGTGACAGCAAGGTACAGGGAGTGGTAACATCATCCATGTTTACATTTTGGAGGCCTTTTATTCACTTGCTTTTTCTTTAATGTGTCAAGTCCACCTGTCAAGGCTTTTTGTGAGGCAAGTATTTATTTGAAAATTAAACACAGGAAGACGGGTGTTATTCAAACACCTTTGAAGGCTCAGGAGGTACCTGGGGTGTGAGCATGGGACCTGTATCCCCAAGGAACATAATGTTAGATTCCAGGGTGGGTTTGAAGTGGGGGGAGGTGGGGTGGGCTTTTTGAAAATGGCATCTGGTGCTGATTCAAACTAAAGAACAGATGGAGAATTTGAAAGCTGTGACAGGGCTTCAAGTGTCTCATTGACCAATGACATTTTCTCAGCCCTGAACCCAGCAACCAGTTCTGGTGGGCTGACTTTGGCTTCGTAGCTGCTAGTCTTGGCTCACAGGTGTTGCGGTACCTTCCACTTTCACCCCAGCAAACAAATGATACCAGGTGCAGACACAGCATCGGCATTAGGGGCAAGCCTCTTGCCTCTCCACGTTGTCCTCTGGCACACCCAGCGTGCAGATGACAGTTTAAGAAATAGAGAAAAAGAAATAATTTCTTACCAACCCACCTGGCATAGGCATGGACTCTTATTGGATTTGGGAGGGCACCTAAAAATGTTCAAGTCTGATGTTTCTGCTTTTCAGTCATCTCCAAGGCTCAGACGACAAATAATGGAAGCATCTAGATTATTTCTGGTGGCAGCGGTGTTCTCAGCTCTATGCTGCGTCCTTTCCAAATGCCAGGGCAGTCCCTGTCTGTTTCACCCCTTTTCATATGTCCGCTGTTTTCAAAGCTGCAGGGTCCATTTCTGCGTTTACTTCTGTTGCTGTGTTTCCTGGTGGTGGTGGTGGTTGTTGTTTAGAGAACTTTTAATGAGCTATAACACATGCAAGAAAGTACATAAATAATTTGTGTTCACTTTGATGAATTGTCATTTGGTTAACATTCTCAGAACGGACTTTCCCAATACCCCAGAAGCCCCTTCCCTGTGCCTCCCAGGCCACTCCGTCCTCCCTTGGAGCAGGGGGTGGGGAGGCGGTGTTCCTTGCTGGGTAGGGGAGATCTGTGGCATCATGGCCCTGACCCCCTCCACCCACTGTTCTTGGTGGCCCACGGCCTGGCCCTGGCTGTGCAGGGTGGACCCGAGGCGTGGTAATAGCTCTGGCCATCTGTGTAAGAGGGTGGGGTGGGGACCTACGTGCCTTTGTGGCTGAGCCATTGGGAGAGGCCCAAGATCCCCTCCCCCTCCCCCCGCCCCCCACACACCGCCCGCCTGGGAAGAACGTGCTGTTTCCATACAACAAAAAAGACCTTTGAAATAGAAATTGCTCATTTTCTCCTTTTTATTTTTTGGAAGCAAAAAAAAAGAAAAATTCCTTATAACTGGAAAGATGTCAGATTCTAAGATTTGGGGGTGATGGTAGACCCTCCTCCCCTTATTTGGAATTATTTGGAATTATTTGGAATCTGAGTTTGACTGGTCTTGCTGTTTTTAGAGAATGCTCTTCTTTTCCTGTTCTTCCCTGCTCTGCCCCCCTTCCTCCCTCACAGCAGAACTCATTTAGAGAGATTGATGGGGTTAGTAATCCTTTGGAGACAGTCCCTAGGAATTTTTTTTTAATGTAGGAGTCAGATTGACATGCGTGTGTATATATAATGATAATCGGGGCTAAACAGTCTTTTCTTTCTATAATTTATATTCAGAAATACTCTTCATTGTTTTCCTACATGCATACTGCCTTTGACACTTTGATCTCTGACCTCACAGAATGCCTTAATTTTAGTTTAGTTTACTGTGAAAAACAATATTTGGATTTTCTAGGAATTCTTCAAGATCACTCCTTAAACAGTTTATGGCACTTAAAAAAAAACCAAAAACAAATGAGACAATAAACTAGGCATTAAATGCAGAATGTCCTTCCTTAGAAGAGTCAGCATGTCCCATGATAAACATCCGCCTCTTTTTATGGTCTCTCCAGCCCAGAAATACAATAAAATGCAGTAAGCCCTTGAAGCCAAGGGCTTTGCTGAGTCTATAAGCTAAAATAGAAGTCATTTGCCAGCCAACTGGATGGCTTGCAAGCCATCGGAATTGAGTCAGAGCTAAAAATTTAAAAAATCAACTACTTAGTGGAGTGGAGCGATTATATGCTTTGCGACGGATTTGTACAGCTCCTTGAGAAGCATGCTGTGAGCACAAGACAGTATCAAGTGGGGAGGAATGAAGGTTTGCAATTTAAGGAATAACAAGAGATTTGTTTTATGTAGTTTAATGTCCTAGGGCAAGAGCCAGTGAGTGTGTGGGCAAATTCACCTTTCCAGTAGTTTTGCCCTTGGGCAGAGAGTGGCCTTGTCAGGAGTCCTGGGGGTGGTTGCTTTGAAGGAATGAAGAGCAGAGAGGCTGGCAGGGCGTGACTTTCACCAGAGGATGATCTGAGGGCCCCAAAGAGGCCCCTGTCTCCCTCGGTGCCCTGGGTATTTCACTGGGCCCCAGAGTGGTTATTGCAGGGATATTAGGACCTGTGGGTAAGGCTGGGAGCCCAACAGCCACTGGAGCTCTCTCAGGCGGTGGGTTTGATGGCTTCTCAGGCAGGAATTAGAAGTTTTGTTTGTTTGTTTAAAGATTTTATTTATTTATTTGAGAGAGAGAGAGAGAATGGGGTGGGAGGAGCAGAGGGAGAAGCAGACTCCCTGCTGAGCAGGGAGGCGGATGCCGGGCTCCATCCCAGGACCCTGGGATCATGACCTGAGCTGAAGGCAGACGCTTAACTGACTGAGCCACCCAGGCGCCCCAAGGAATTAGAAGTTTTAAATGGAAAATAAAAAAAAAGAAAAAGAAAAAAAGAAAATGGAAAATGTTTTCTAGTGAGATGAGGAGGGCCCTGAAATGGTGGGTTCCAGTCCGGTTTGTAGCACTTGCTAGCTCTGAGCCCACTTGGGGTTCCCATGTGGAAAACAGGAATTTCGGACTTCTGTGCCCACCCTCCAGGGCTGCAGAAGTCAAATGTGGGCCATATAAATGCTGAACATTGTGGCCTGTTGTGCATTTGAGGTAGAGAAACCAAGATGTTAAAAATTCTGATTATTTTAAAATGTGGTATTTTAAGGAAATACATTTGTAGGCTAGAGCGAAGTGACCCGGTAGTGGAAGTGAGTGGCGCATGCGCACGAGAACCGGGCAAGTCCCCGGAGTGAACAGGCAGCCGACGTGAGTGGCGCATGCGCACGAGAACGAGGCACGCCTTCGGAGTGAGCTGGTCGGACCCCGACCAAACTTGTGGATATTCGGACTTGTGCGGTAACACATGGAGTACGCAGTTATGTCCGAGTGTGATGCTGGGGGTGTTCTTTGGTGGGTGGGGAAGGATGTACCCAGCCCACATTCCTGCCGCTGGCTGCCATTCCAGGGTCTGTTGGACCCCAGTGCTGAGAGGCTGTCAGAGAGCTGACTAAGGGATCTGTCTGTCCCTAATGGCCTCATCTCACATATGCCAAGCTATAGCCCACCTCAGAGCCCCCCCAGCCATTCCCTCAGTTTCTCAGGCCTCTGCTCAGATGGCACCTCCTCAGAGTAGCCGTCTCTGACCTGCCTGTGGAAACCAGCCACTTTCTGGCATGAGGGAGCTTTGGGGTGAAATGGAAATGTTCTGTATCTTGCTTAGGGTCTGTCTACATGAGTGTACACCTTTGCCAAAGCTCATTAAATGGTATACTTGAGATTTGTGCATTTTGCTGTATGTAAATCTACTTTGAAAGAAGAACCATCAACATCTACTTGTAGTTAATGATGTGCATGCTGAAATCTTTCTGTAGGCAAAAATAGTCAAACACGGGCAGTGGTTCAACCTGCTACTTTGCCCTGAACCAGCTCAAAACAGGAGCTCCCCAAAGTGTGCCCTGCTGTCCAGCAGCCTCATGAGGGCTGGAGTCTGTCTCCCCCACCAGACTGACCCAGGGCTCTGACTGTTCATTGCTGTATCTTCAGGGCCTAGCACAGAGCCTGGCACACAGTAGGTGCTCAGTAAATACTTGCTGGGTGCCTAAGTGAACAGATGCACCTGTGAGGCATGCATAGCATACCCATCCTGGCCTGAGGGCCTCAAGGTGGCTGTTGGGGGTTGTCTTACCTTCAGCTGATTCCCTTTTCCTGCCTTTCCTGCTCTCCCCCACTCTGGTGGTTCCCCAGGGCCCATCAGCTCTACCCCCAGCATGCACCCTGAAGCCAGCCCCTCCTCTCCTCTCCACTGCCCCCATCCTGGGCCAGGCCAGCGTCCATTGTCACCTGGACATTCACTTCCACTCTTGCCCACCTGCGGTCTCCACACAGTGGCTATGTTGTCCTTCTAAACTGTAGAGCAGATCGTGCCACTCACCTGTATGAGACTCTGTCAGCTTCCCCTGCACGTCCACTAAAGTAATAGTCCCCAAGGTCTACAAGACCCCCGTGGGCTGACCCTGTCCCCTCTCTGACTTCTTTCTTCCCACCACAGTCCAGAACCAGCCCACCAATGACCTTCCTTTCCCTTGAACCTCCAAGCCTTTCTCACGTGCTTTCTCAGCACCTGATGACCGCACCCTCGTGCTCAGCGTGGCTGGCGCTCTCTCCCTGACCTCTGTCCTTCCCACCCCCAGAGTCTCTGTCCCATAACCCCGGGTCTTTCCTTCCCAGGGCTCAGCACTAGGTACAACCCTTATTAGTTTGTTTGTTTGCTGTTTCTTCCTAGTAGCCTCCCAGGGGCTTGTTCTTGTTTGTATAGGTTGCTGATACCCCAAACAGTACCTGGTGCCAAGCTGTGGCTGGGCAGGAGGGAGGACGGCTTTCTGGCCCCTCTGCCCCTTTCCTCCCCTGGAACCACTTGGCATTGCCAGGGCTCTGCTTTGGGACCTCCTGGCACTGACGTTCCTGCTCTGACCCCCTCTCTGTCCTTTAGGCCTGTGCCCACCGCTGGAAGAACATCTACTATGAAACAGACCATATCCTGCCCCATGGCTTCTGTTACATCATCCCGTCCAATCTCCAGGCCAAAGGCAGGACGCTGATCCCTTGCTATGAAGGTGAGCGCTGCTGATTCCCCACCCACACCCCCACCCCACCCCACCCCTGCCACAGTGCCCTGAACAACTCCCATCATCTCCGTTTCCCTCAACTTTCCAAACTCTAACTGGAGGGCGGCACTGGGTCCTCAGTGGGTCTCTTGGCACCCACAGCCCTGCCCAGGGAATGGGGGTGAGCAGGGGGCCATGGTTCCAGGCCCCACCCAGCCCCAGCCCTGCCCATCTCTGCCCCAGAGCTCACAGTGCTTACCTAGCTATATGAAGTCTCAGACCAAAATTCACCAAGCCTCAGCCAAGTGATCAGGCAGAACTTGGTTTTCTGGCACTGCCACATGCTGGGCAGCCTTGGGAGACCTACTTTCTCTCTTTGGACCTCGATGTCCTCGCCTGAAAATTCAGAGGTTGGCTCAGATGGCCTCCATGGTCCCAGCTCCCAGATGGTCCTACAGCTCCTGTGGACAAATGTCCTGAGGCAGCAGGAAGAGGAAACCCAGGAGTCAGTCATTCCATAACGTCCCCAGGCTGACTTTCCTTCCCATCTGGTCCCCATACTCTCACAACAGTTTGAAGACCTCTTTGCCAAGGGGCACTTGGGATCTTGGAAGGAAATGTATTTTCTCAGGCTCCCTGCTTAAAACCTCCAAACACCATTGAGCTGATCATCATCATTTTTTTAAGTTAAAAAAAAATCTTTGTTGAGCTGATCATTATTTAGCTCAGTTGAACTTGAGATTTAAGGATTCAGGAAATGCTCTCCTTTTCATCGGTTTTATAGTTTGTACACTCCGGTGTTCTTTGCCTAATTCCGAGGGAGCTAGCTCTTGTTCCCTCTCTAAGTGCTGTGCTATTTATATTTTAATTCTCCCTCTAATTTACTTGCTTGGACCGAAGTCTCCACTAGCCTGTGTCCATGTTTCCTCTGGGCCTCCCTGGGGTTTCTTAGGCTTCCAATTTTGCAGCCCCCAAAGATGGTTCTGAGAAATGCTGTCTGGACACATGCATTTTTCTGCCTCCTGGAGGACCCTCCAGGGCCCTGAAGGGGACCCTGGTGTCCCAAGCAGGTGTTCCGTGCAGTGGCCCCATGGAAGAACTGGCGGGTTCTCCGCAGGAGGCATGAACCCTGTCCTTCCATGAGGGCGAGCCTTGTTCTTTTCCTCTGTGTCAGCATTGAACTCTGGCCCTGTTTATCTCTGTATTGCCCCAGTCAGAAGAAAAACTCCATCTGAAAAATGGATATAATGTAGTTGACAGAGAGGGACAGATAGTAGAAATACATCAATAAGGGGTCAAGGCTGTGTTCTGACTGCCCCAGCTTATTCCTCACTGCCCCCCCACCCCCAAGAAGAAAAGGGGAAGCTCCTGGAGCAACTCCTCGGGTAGCTCGTTGGCCTGGGGAGAGGTGAGGGAATTGATGGGGGTGCTGGAGTCAGTGATTGTTGAATCCAGACTAGTTATGCAATAGGACCAGGATGTTGATTTTCCCAGAAGACGTGTTGTGAAATAGAGACATGTTGCTGTCCCTGGTGATTCCTCTGTATCCCACCGTAAGCGTCAGAACGCAAAAGGTGAGACCTCGGAAGAGGTTGCTAGAGCTTTGTAGCAACCGTGGCTCACGCTTGCACATGATGTGTCATTAAGTGGCTGTGAGCTCAGCACTGGGCCAGTGTTGGTTTGGGGACTTTATGCCTTCTCTCATTTAATCTTCACAACTCCCTTCACTTGGGTTTGAATATGGTTAGTTTTCTGTAGGTCATTCCAGAAGACCCCAGTGGGGGTGTGGGAAGCAAGAAGAGGAGGGAAGGCAGCCCATAAGGGATGCTACCTACAAGTTACCATCATGGGCAGCTGGGACCCAGTCTTTGGGGAGCTCTGGGGCCAGCAGAGAACACACCTTGGGATTATCCACCTGAGGCGTGTAGGGGCTGGAGTCTTTCCATCATTCTGTCCTGCCGTGTGTGGGGGCAGGGAAGGCCCCCGGCAGGGAGATGCAGGTGCTGGCTGCCAGGCTGCATCCTGGAAACGGTGAGGGCGGCGGGGTCTGGGTGGGGCCCCTGATGCTTGGCAGGAAGGTGGAAGCCCGCATGAGCCAAGGAGGAGCCACGGCAGGGCCCGGTGACCTGTCGGTTCAGGGTTGCTCCACATGTCCCTCATTCACAAGCGTGTGAGAGCTCTGAGCTGAGGCCTTAGGAGGTGTGGTGTGTTTCTTCCCCCTTTGGGTGCTTGGGACCCTCACCATGGAACGTGCCCCCTGTGACTCACTGATCCCAGAAGAGCTACGTGTGGAACAGACCTGAACCGAACCTGCAGCCGGAGCCCAACTAGATCAGCCAAAGCCCAGCTGATCTGTGGGAGTCGGAGTGGGACAGGAACGCTTGTCATTTGTCACAGACATTTCATGGTCGTTATGCAGTAATAGCTGACGTGGGGCTCATCGCGTGATCCCAGATTCCTCACACAGCGGTGGATGGACAATCAACCCAGGCTGCCAGGATTGCTCTTTGACTGTACCTTGACTTAATGGTGGCCAAATGGAGCCAGCAAAGAAATTAGCAAAATGGTGGTACCCCTGCCCAGTCTTCCTTCTCCATGGGCACACACACACTTCTGTGTGCTAACTCATTCATGGGGCTGGGGAGTATTGGGGTATAAGAGCAGCCCCTAGAAGAATGGGGCACTGAGGAGAATGCTTCTGTGGTTTTTGTTTCTGTAGGAGGCAAGGGGTGGCAAACGCTCAGATTTCTCTAGAAGACTGACTTGGCAGGATGTTGTCCCAGTTAGAGGACCCTTGCCTGTGCTCTGTTGGCTTTGGGGATGTCCCCCTCCCAGTTTTGTGGGCTACTTTGGGTCTTAAAGCAACTATATTTTTCTCTTAATGTGGAAAAACTCAGTGACTCAAGCTCTCTGTTCCAAGTGAGGGATCACATTACAGCTAAGTACAGTACAACAGAAGTATTTCAGAATTTGACAAGACATTTTGGATATCATCTCGACGAGCCTATCTTTACTGAGGTCTAGAGATGTGGTGTGGCTTGCTCAAGGCCAAGTTTTTCTTTCCATTCTGTTATTCATGCGTCATGCAATGGAGAGGCAAAGTAGCATGGTGGCTAAGAACACAGGCTGTGGACCCAGACTGCCAGAGTTCAAGTCCTGGCTTTGCCCTTGTGAATGTGCCTAAGCTACCTCAGGGTTCTGTGAAGAGGATGAAGTGAGGTAAAACTTGTCTGTTCTCAGAGTAGTGCCCAATGTGTGTGTGTGTGTGTGTGTGTGTGTGTGTGTGTGTACGCTAAGCCTATATATGCTGATATTCCATATTTTGTGCATACTGTATGCTGGGCAAATGTGTTAATCACTGTGGGGTGACTAATTTGTCTGCTAGGAATAGAGTCCACATAATCTTTTTTTTTTTTTTTAAAGATTTTATTTATTTATTTGAGACAGAGAGAATGAGAGAGAGAGAGCACATGAGAGGGGGGAGGGTCAGAGGGAGAAGCAGGCTCCCCGCCGAGCAGGGAGCCCGATGCGGGACTCGATCCCGGGACTCCAGGATCATGAGCTGAGCCGAAGGCAGTCGCTTAACCAACTGAGCCACCCAGGTGCCCGAGTCCACATAATCTTAAGTGCCTCATAGATAAAACCCAAGTGACACAGCCCCAGCTGTTGAGAAGTTCCCCATCTACAGGGGAAAACAGAGGAAACATGATGTTCACTAAGTGGGAGAGCTGTGTGGGGAGAGAAGTTCATGCCAGTGTGTCCCGCAGGGCACCTCTCCCCAGAGGCCCAAGCTGCATCCAAGCTCTAAGTGGCATTAAGACGGCTTATTTCATGTAAACCTGGAGAAATGGATGCCCGCTTAGAGTCTGCTGCTGACGGGGGCTCCTGGAAGAGAAGAATGATGGGAATCCACTGTTGGTCATGGCAGTGGGTGCTGGGAGGGGAGGAAGGGGCCCTGCCTCTTCTGAGTGTGCCTGCTGTGGAATAGCTGAAGGACCACTGAGGAACATGAGGGCTTGGTGGGGGGCCACTCTTCCGTGCTTCTGTCTCTATGGCCTCAGGCCTGTGGCTGGGCCTCCATTGCATTACCTCTGACGGTTCTCATCGGGGGGCTCCTGAGAAAATTCAGAAGTGCTCAGAAAGACCACACATTGTTCTCTCATTGCGGCTTTATTTTGGGTCTCCCGGAGGGGCAACTGTGCTTGTTTCAGAACGTTGCCAGGTTGGTTGAATAGATAAAAGCCTCGAAGTCTGTGGGCCCGTGTCTAGACTGTGTCGAACTTTCGAATTCTTAAAACATTGGTCTTTGGCACAAAGACATTTTTCTCGTGACTTTTCAGGTGCTTCCTGTTTCTGGTTGGGTGGGAAATGCTATCAGAATATCCTGTTTGGAACCAGGAAATGTAGAGGGAATGGGAAACAAAAATGAATTTCGGACACAAAGTAAAATAAACCAGTGGAGCATACCATTATTAAGTCAGCCGTTTAGTTTGTGTGGGATATGAGAGCAGCATCATTACTACCATATGTTGTTTGGTTTTATCCGAGTGTGTGAGAAAATTGGAAGTTCAGCGGGACGACGTGGGGGAAACTGTAAACTGAAGAGCGAACACTCTGAGACCTGTTACTATTAACCAACTTGTACTTTAGGGCTCCCCGAAGTTAAGTCAGTGCATTGTTAATATCAGGCACAGAGATTTCTTTCATCCTTTGCCCTTGAGCCCGCCAAGACAAGAAGCCAGAGCTTGGCAGGAGTGGGGCTGTAAACAAGTCATCTTTTTTTATTTTTTTTTTTTAAGATTTATTTATTTTAGAGAGTGCACATGTGAGCGGGGCGAGTGGCAGAGGGAGAGAATCTTCAAGCAGACTCCCCGCAGAGCATGGAACCCCACTGGGGGCTCGATCTCACAACCCATGAGATCACGACCTGAGCCGAAACCAAGAGTTGGACGCTCAGCTGACTGAGCCACCCAGGAGCCCCCAAGTCATCTTTTTATTGTGACAAAAAAGCCTCACTAATCTGGAAAAATTGGGGAGGCTTTTTTTTTTTTTTTTTTTTTTTTTTTAGCTCTGCTACATTAACAAAAAGTGTTCCAGGTGAAACACAGATAAAGAAGCACAATTAGAGGACCATTGTATGTTAGACCCTGGCTTTTCAGGGTCTAACATACAATTTCAGAATCTGGCTTTACTGCTCACTTGTTCCCGTGGTTGAACCCATGGCTCCTACTTTGTCTGGGTGACTTTGGGTAAACCATCTGAGCCTCAGTGCTCTCATCTGTAAAATGGGGAGATTAACCTACTGAAGAGGTATTTGCTCAGTGTGAACACTCGATAAGTACGAATTTTTTAGTTAAGTATCCTTAAGCCTTCAGAGAAGGTTTCTAGCAAATCCTGCTTTAATGAATAGATAATGGAGGGTAGAAAGTAGGGTATTACAAAAATGATTTTAAGACTCCATGAAAAAAAAAGACTCCATGAAAAGATGATAATTTCTTAAGTATCTTTAAAGATCCTGTTTGCACAATTTATTTGCCGGTAAGCACTCCTCTCCCCTTTTTGTAGATGATCTAAAGTTTAATTCATGCCGTGTTTAAATGTTCTCAAGTTGGGAATTGTTGGGGTCTGAATTTATCCAATTTCACTGTGCTTTAAAATTGTCCCATTGATTCCAAAGATTTCTGTGCCACTTTTTTTTTTTTTTTTTAATCTGGGGGTGACTGGCCTTTTATTCCCAGTTGCTTTTGGCATCTCTCAAGACAGTGCTCATTTCTAGAGAAGGAAATAGATCACCCATTCACATGTGAAGTTTTCTTTCCCTGTCTAGTGTTGAATGCTGTGGCTCCACAGGGGATAAAAATCAATCAAGAGCCATTTACAAATGAAAAGGACTTGAGGTTTTGTCTTATTTTGTTGTGTTTTTCTTTTGTTTTGGAGAGAACCATAAAAAGCTAAGTTGATCCATTTAAAAATTCAAGAACAAGCCCCATAAATTTTTTATTAAATAAAGAACTCTACATTTACATAGAATTTTATGGTTTCTAAAGAGCTTTCATAAAAATTATCTCATTTAAGTAAATACAGCAAATTTAGAAACAGATGTAGTTCTGTATTATAGCCAGTTAAGGCGGAGAGGGACCCTGAGGTGGAGAGAGTGGGAGGGAGGGTACCTGGAGGGAAAAGCCAGGGCCAGAGGAGGTGACCAGGTCTCTGGCAGTGGCTCTTGGGGCTCAGGGAACCCCATCGAGCTTTCAGTTTGGTGCCAAGAATTTTTACCATGGGCACAAATATATTCTGTACTTCCAACGTGTTTCCATACATTGTGTGGAATTATTGACTGCTTAAGCTATATTGTCTAATATTTTCCTTACAGATGTCTAAATTTTAGGAATCTCCTCTTCTAAAATTGCTCATCTGTATGACGGGTGTCTTGGGTTTTTTTTCTTTTCAGAGAAACTGACAGATTCAGATTTACCTACTGGCTGCCAGGGATCATGTTAGGGTCCTTAACATATATGATCATACTGAGTAATGACCTCATTTTGGGGGTAAGAATTCTTATCCCCATTGTACAGATGAGAAAACAGTCTTGGGGAGGCTGATGAAGGTCACAGGCTCATTAAGTAGAGAAATGATTGTTGGCATTGAAGTTCAATAGCAGGTTTCTTTGTACCACCTGTTCTGTTGGGAGGCTGGTTTTCTTTGGGGTTACTGGCATGCTGTGGCCCCTCACTGAGCAAAATCTATTATGTGATAATTTTAGTATGATTTTTTAGGACACTCTACTGGGGACTTCTCGAGCTATGTTGCAATTTTACAGTTGTAGGCACAAAATATAGAGTCCCAGCAGGTGCAGGGGGCAGGTGGGGCCCCTCAGCCTGATAACATTTTACTGGGAAGCCCCTCTGCTCTATGTCCTAGATCTTTCCTTACTGTAAGCATTTGGTTTTCACATCTGAACAGTGGTTTGACTGTCCATGTTTCAGTGGTAGTTATTCCATGAGTCTGTTCAGTTTTGGTCATCATGTGAATTTTCCTCAGCTCTGAGCTGGGACTCTCACTGAGATGTGACTGTCCCATGTTCAGGGTCACTTTTTTGGAGGGGTGAAAGATAACATAATGTACAACATCTTGGGCATTTCGGGCTGCATGTAACAGATATACCACAGACAGAGTAACTTAAACAACAAACATTAATTTCTGACTGTTCTGGAGTCTGGGAAGTCCAAGATCAAGGCCCTGGCCTATTCAGTGTCTGGTGAGAGCCCTCTTTTGTGTCCTCATGTGGTGGAGAGCAGAGAGCAGCAAGCTCTCTGAGGCCTGACAAAAGGGGACTAATCCCATTTATGGGGGCTCTACCCTGGTGGCCTCATCTAATGCTAATCACCTCCCAAGGGAGCATGGTTTCAATATACGGATTCTGGGGGGACACCTATGTTTAGTCTATAACACACAGTAAGTTGAAGTTGCTTGCTTCTGCTTCTAAAGTAGGGAGTTGGCAAAGTTGGTACTAGATTCTGGGTGGAAGGAACTATTTAAAGATTACAAAACAGTAAAAATTTTTAAACATTTTTGTAAAAAATACATAACACAAAATTTACCATTTCAGCCATTTTTAAGTGTGTCATACATACATTCACTATGGTACAGCAACCACCATATCCATCTCTAGAACTTTTCCATTGTCCCAAAATGAAGCTCTGTCCTCCTGAGTTCTCTCCTTCCCCCATCCTGCCCCCGCCCCCCCCTCCAGCCCTGACAACTGCCATTCTACTTTGTCTCAATGAGTTTGACTTCTTCAGAGACCTCATGTAAGTGGAATTATGCAGTATTTGTCCTTTTGTGATGGGCTTATTTCACTTAGCATGATGTCCTCAAGGTTCTTCCATATCATAGCATATGTTAGAATTTCCTTCCTTAAGACTTAATATTCCACTGAATGAATGTATATACCACATTTTGTGTATCCATTCATCCATTGATGGAAAACACTTTTTTTCAAGGAAGAAAATGTTCTCACGGTGAATGTGCTCCATGAAGCAAGATGGTGTGGCGGAAACAGATTGGCAGTCAGGAACCCCACCCTTTAATCCTGCCTCAGGCTCATTTGCTGTGTGGCTGTAGACTACTTGCTCTCTCTGAGCAATAGTGACTTCATCTGTAAAAGAAATGGATGGGATTCGAATTATATAGACATGCTGTAAAGATCTCTTCCCCTCTTAAAGCTTCTCTTACATAATTGTAAGTTGCTAGCTTTATGCAGTTTGCCTTTAATGCCCACCATTGCTTAATTGTCCATTATTTTGATAAAATATTTTCCCTTCCTCTCTAACCTAGCTATTTAGGTCATTTACCTTTTTTTTCCTTCCCATTTAGACTGTGGTCCCTCACAACTGTGGGCAGTTTTGTCTTTTTAGTTTTATATGTTGAAATGGCCTGGTTACTAGTAGAGATCTGTCTGCCCAAGTTCATTGTCCTCTAAATTGTTTAATGACCAATTATTTGGTATTATTCAGAAATTGAGTCAAAACTCAGGAATAATTTGAGACTAGAAAGCTGTTTTTTTCTCTAGTTCATGGCTAAGTTCAGGAGCTATGGAAAAAAACAATTTTTTTTTTTTTTAAGATTTTATTTATTTGACAGAGACACAGCGAGAGAGGGAACACAAGCAGAGGGAGTGGGAGAGGGAGAAGCAGGCTTCCCGCTGAGCAGGGAGCCTGATGCGGGGCTCGATCCCAGGACCCTGGGATCATGACCTGAGCCGAAGGCAGACGCTTAACGACTGAGCCACCCAGGCGCCCTGGAAAAAAACAATTTTAAAATTGATGCATTAAAAAGACTATCTTTGAAAGAGATTAGTAGGAATAATATCTTACACTGTCCATAGATCTTGATCTTTCCATGGGTTGGTTTTATCCCACCAGCATTTCAGGAGGAGTGCAGGAAGTGACCCCACCCAGTTTAATTCTTAAATGAATTAAAATTCATTAGTGTAAGTTCCATGTATTGAGTTGTGGGTTGCGAACATGTGGAAATGAGTATTTTTTCCTCTCTGAATTGCCTTCTGTTTAAACAGGGTTTAGTAAAACCAGCAGCTAAACCAAGGAAAATACTACCATTTTTAGAGTGGAGGAACCATATAACTTAATGAATTGTGTGTGACGCCGGCCAAGTAACTCAAACCCACCCACGGCAGAGAGACCGAGCTTTCCAACCTGTTCCTCCGTGCTCCAGGTGATTTTCAGGTCCCCTTGTTCAACCACATCTTTTGCTTCCGAGATTCAGTTCCCCTGGATTTAGCAGTGTCAGGTTGGTTGCAGGAGGACAGCGGGCTGCTGTCGTGCCAACCCTGATTCCCCTTTGCTGCTTCAAGGTGGAGAAGTGTTTTGTTCCCTGGCGGCGAGGGACGGAACCAGCTTGTTGTAGCTCTCTGCCCGGCCACATCCTGGGGCAGGTGGCGACTGGGTGGACGTGCCCAGCAGCCGCCCGCAGCAGGGCCCCCAGCCTGTGTGTGCGCAGGAAAAGTGCTTCTGGGAACACCGGAGACTGGAGGAGGTCCCACCCCATCCTTCCAGCCTGCACTGCCTGGACTTCTCAATGGAGGGAGGGATTGTGACCTGGGGGGTTTCTTGAGGACACTGGGATGGGGCAGCCTCCTGTTTCCATACCTACCTCCCTTCTCAGGAAGGAGGAATTCTTCTTGGGTATTCTATCTTGTTCCTCCTGAGGCCCCAAAGGAGATGGGATTGCCCAAAGTAGAATTAGCCAGTCTAGGTTTGGAAAGCCCAGAAACATCAATCCTGTGGGTCCCTGCCGCACTCCATTCACAGCTACGACTATCCTTAGGTCTCTGGGGTTAGTGGTGTCTCTGGGTGGAGAACTCAGGATTCCCGGTACCCAGGACGCAACTCCTTTCCAAGCCAGCCTGGGGATGGAGGTCAGGGAGCCTGACTGATTGGAAGACAGAAGGCAGGGCTGGCAGAGCAGGGGGCCAAAGGTCCCAAGTAAGCAGGTTGGAGAGTTCGGGTCTCAGCAGCTGGAGGAAGGTACCTGGTCCTCTCACATTTCCGCCTGGGCCTTGAGTCTGTGCACAGAGAAACCTGTGTGTACACCTTCCCTTAGTACACCATACCAGTAACTGGCATAAGGCTGGTGTTGGGGACAGTGAGATCGATGAGTTCATCTTGGTGTTGAATAAACCGTAAACTGTGATGAACAGACACATTTTGTGATGGGGAGAGGGTATCATTTACATTTCCCTGCAAGATCACCCACACAGAGAAGCTGAAGAGGAGTTCTGGAAGACCGTGGATGGCTCAGAATAGGAAAGTGTTTAATCCAGTCCCACCAGTTGAGCCTTCCTAGACTAGAGTTGCCACAGCTGCCTCGCCTCCCCCCAAAGTAGGTGTGATGGGATGGGGTAGGGGTAGAAGCATTAGGACTGGAGCCTGTTTCCAAGTTGAAGTGGTTAATCAAGAGTTACAGAAGTTTCTGGGAGGTCAGAGTTATGGGTACTAGTTAGGAGCCCCACATAGTTTGATTCCTTGTTCTAGAGCACTCCAAGAAGGCAGGTGTAGACCCTGGGGTCTCAGAAAGTCAAAGCCAGTGGGATAGTGCCTGTTTTCTGTGTGTCCCTGGCCCTCAGACCCCTGATGAGGTAGTCCCAGCTTGGGGACTCTGGGGCTGGCCTCTAACGGTACCTTGATGCTGGCTGAGGCTGGGATGCTGGTAGTAGGGCTTGACTTTGCAGGACTTTCTCCTGGGGCCAGGAGTGGGGTACTCCTAGCTCCCAGTATGGCTGTGGCCCCTTTAGAAGCCCTGCGTCCTGCTTCTGGCATAGAGCTGGCCAGCACAGTTTGGGGATGAGGTGGAGAAAGACAAGTTTTCATATCTACTATTTTTGGAGTTCCCGTTACAAAGGAGACCACGAGACTGTTTTCTTTAATACATGAAAGATCCCTACGTAATTCTTATTCATGTCATAAATGTATGAGGCTGAACTGGTGTGTCCTACACTGTAGCTTTGTTCAGCTGGTGGGGTCTGACTTTTCCTTGTTTTATTTGCTGGAGAGTTAGAGTTGGGTATGTAACCCCTCGAGTCAGTGGGGGTGGATATGCTTTTTGCCAGAACTTCCAGCTATAATATAACTGTTCGGGTTGGGACATTTTGATCCTTCTTGCCATTATGCTATTTGATGTAGGATTTATTATTAATTTTTATTATTTCTTGCCATCAGACAGTTTGATGCAT
Source organism: Leptonychotes weddellii (assembly GCF_054177405.1). Classification (NCBI taxonomy): domain Eukaryota; kingdom Metazoa; phylum Chordata; class Mammalia; order Carnivora; family Phocidae; genus Leptonychotes; species Leptonychotes weddellii. The sequence continues at coordinate 56,444,653 of NC_138369.1, forward strand.
GATCTCTTTATGACTTTGCACAAGACCCCCTCCCAGCCTGGGTGCAAGACTTTGCAGAGAATAGGCGAGTCCCATCGTCTGTGGGTTGCTTTCTGGCAGGCCTGTGAGTTCTCCTTGGAATAACAGGACAAGGAGGGAGGAACTGATTTAGCCCTCACAAGGAAGAGGAGTAACTCAATTGACATTCCATTGTAATTTAGCAGTCGGTTAATGGCCACTTACTGGAAAATGTTACCAGGCTCTGCGGTGAGTGTTGTTAGAAACTGAATTACTCTGTGTATTTCCCCAGGGCCCTTTTCCCCCTTCTCTCTCACACGCTCTCGAGCTGCAGGAAGTGGCACTGTTGCAATCACAGCTGCATTGTTCCTTCATATTATTTATTTTGTTTCAAAATTAAGTATATTGCCTTTAATGGTACCGGAGATTTGCCAAGAGCCCAGGGGTGACATGGGGGATCACTGGGTTATTTTGTAGGGTAGCCCAGGCCTACAAGTGCCCAGGGACAGCCATGAGCCCTCATCCGGCAGTGTAATTAATTTGAGTCATCTGAGCTGAACATCTCTCTTATCTCTCTGTCTTTACCCATGTAATGATTTCAGCTGGCTGGTCATTTCCTGGGTTTTGTGTAATCACTCTGTAGAACCTTTGATGGGCCACAGAGGTGAACTAATGTGAATCTTGACTTTTGCCATTTAGTAGCTGTGTGACTTTGGGCAATTCACCTAACCTCTCTGAGCCTCGGGAGTTATACTACTCACAGATGGCAATATGCGCTGCCAGGGATGAGAGATCAGTGAAATGGCATGAGTGGATGTAGCTAACAGGGCCTAGGACATGCTAAACCCTCTTCCTTCCAACTTAAAAATACAACAGCAGCACAGAAAGCCCCTTTGTCGGGTCAGGGTGTTGGGAACTGTGAGGGAATGGTAGAGGAAAAGCACTTAACCATTTTTGTTTCTGTTGACCTGGAGAGATCTTCCCCTTTGATGGAAGATGGAGGTGTCCGTGGGTAGCATCACCAAAACACCATTAGGGAGAGAGTAACTGTTGAGTGCTGGAGCAGGTCTAGCGGGTTTGTTCCTGTAGCCCCAGGCTCTGTTGGCTGGTATCTGGTTGGATGGCAGAAATCATCTTGCCTCCAGTTCTGTGGAGTGTCATGTTGGGAGGCTTGGTCGTCTTCCAGGGGACTCCACACAGAGATGGCCACATCATGCCATTTCCGGGTTATGTTTTCAGCTCCTTTTCCTACTGGGGCTCTCCATCCTTTCTGAAGTAAATGAAATAATCGTCACCAGCCTCCCACTTAATTACCAGGACTGTTGCTTCTCTTTCCCCACACGCGTGGAGGAAGTCTGCTGGGGCGCTTGGCAGCCTCAGGGCCCGATGGCACCAGAGCCTGGAGTTTTGCGGTCTAGTGGATTCTGGAGACTTTCCTTCCGCGCGCCAGTCTGGAAGGCGTCCCTGGGCCCAGCCCGCAGCGGTGCACGGGGAAGTGGCCAGCACTCTCGGCGGCTCCTCCACACGACTAGCACACACTGACGAGGCTGTGGTTTGCTTCTTTCCTTCCCTCCCCTCTAGAGTATAAGAAGAAGTATGGAGAGGAACACGGCTCCTGCCAGGCTGGGATAGCAGGCTTCTTCACTGAGGTGGGTGTCGGCTCTTGGGCATTTCTGCTTTCTTGCTGCTGTTCGTTTCCTGGTGGATTGTGGTCTCGGTAGTTCCTTGAGATGGAATTGCCGATGCCCCCACATACTTGAGCTGTGAGTGAGTAGATTCTGGTCCCTGGATGTGACCTCCTGGGAAAGTGATTGACACAGGTGGGGGCTCCTGCTGGCCAGAGACTACTGGGGTGGGGAGTGGGTGGGCTCATTGGGAGGAGACACCTATTTGGACAATTTCTCTAAGGAGTTCTCTGGACCCTGTGCCCCATGGAAGGAACCGATTCGAAGGGGTGCAGGTGAGATGGTGCTCAGTCAAGTTTGTGTCTCATCGCTGGCAGTGAGGAGGATATATTAAGCATCACCTCCTATCGTTCTTCCAAACTCCATGGAGAGATTTTATGATTTTATACATAACTCAGCCAGCCCCTTTCCCAGATTCCAAAGGACAGTAGACTTGAATACTTCTGTATCTGTGCAGTCATGCAGTCGTACCATGATCTTTGGCCGGACGGTACAACTTTACGGACTGTTCTTAAGTGATTCTTGCCTACTGTGAGTTCACCCTTCACATAAACTCCTCATTTCCCAAACATCTTTTGATTGTCTGCCGTGTACAAAGCTCCATGCCAGGTCCTATAAGTGGCTCAGGCATCCATGGAGTTGCTCAGGCCCAAACAAAAAAGTACTTTTTATTTCTAATTAATCTATAATCCTATTCTTTTAACCTCCTAAGCATATCCCAAATGTGACAGCTTTAATTTCCCACCACATCACCCTTCTGGAAAAGCCATTATCATCACCTGAAGATATTCTGGTCTTGAACTGGTCTACCTGCATCTGTTCTTTTTTTTTTTTTTTTGGTAGTAAAATACACATAACATGAAATTGACCATTTTGACCATTTGGAAGCAAACAATCCAGTGGTATTTAGTACATTGACAGTGTTGTGCAACCACGGCCTCTCTAGCTTGAGAACATTTCCATCACCTCAGTCTACATCTGTTCTCCACCCCCGCCCCTGTGTTTTCTGCACAGTAGCCTGAGGAATCTTTCAGAATCAAACTCTGTCATTCTGTCTCTGTGGCTTCCCATCACATGGTAGATTAAAATCCACACTGTGTGTCCTAGCCCATGGGCCTGGCTTTCTGACACCCACTCTCCTTCTCCTGCTCCAGGAGAGCAGAGAGCTGCAGGAGGGGACACCCACCAGTGTCCAGAGCTTTCCGATCTGGAGCAAAACTGCCTACCTTAATTTCTGCCGTTGCTATTTAGATTCAGAAAATAGACAATCGGCAATGCAGCATCTCATTCAGAAAGCATCATGGAAAGGGTAGAAAAGTCAGAAAAGGTGTCTTTCACTCTCAGACCAACAAACATGACATGCTTCTCCACCAACCCTGCAGTCTGCACCCTCTAATTCTTACTATACCCCTTCGCTGTCACTTTGGTGAGATTCTTATGACCATCCATACAGAGTTCCGTGGGAGGCCCGGTGGATGGTGCCACCCATCGTCCTTGCTGCCTAGACCCAAATGAGCAAGATTCCTCTCTTATTTCCTCTCCTGCATCCAAGCCATCAGGGAGTCCCACTTCCTGTGCTCCCAGAACCTATCCCAGAGGCCTCCATTTCTCTCTGCCTCCACTGTTTCCCATAAGCCTAGGGCACCATTGTTTTGCCCAGGACGCCACAGCAGGACCCTCCCAATTTCCCACTCCCACCTTGCCTCGCCACAGCCTCTTCCCACACAGAAGCCACAGCTACCTTCTCGAAATGAGAAAAATACTGTGGCGCTCCTTTGCTCGGAACCTTCTGGATCCCCATCATACTTACAGTAAGATCCAGACTCTTCCACTTGGCTGCCCGGGGCTTCCTACCTTTCCTGCCTCCCCTGTTACCTGCCCTCCTAGTCTCACCTCCTCCAGCCTCAGAGACTTGGGACTGCTGCTGGAACGTACCAGACTCCCTGGCAGCATGGGGCTGGAGGTCCCCACACGTGGCATTTTTGTGCACAAATACACATTTCTGCAGAAGAGAAATGTAGCAGAGGAATTGCTGGGGCCAAAGCTATCCAACATTTGAATTTGGGTACATTCTGGCAAATTGCACTCCGGAAGTGTTTGCCAACCGACAGCCCCCCAGTTGTGTGTCATTGTTCCTACAGCCTCTCACCAGTACCAGATCTTGTCATTATAAAAAGGTACCTCATTTTGCTATGATGTCCCTTTATCTGATTATTAGTGTAGTAGTCTTCAAATATTGGCCATTTGTCTTTTTAGAAATTGCTTGTTTATGTTCTTGGCCCATTATTCTCTTGTTTTTTCTTATTTTTGATTAACTGATTTTTAGGAACTTGCAAGATAGTTTCAACACTAATCTCTTATTTCTTATATGTGTTGTAAATTTTTTTTATCAGTCTGAGTTGGCTTCTGATGTCTTTATTGTACTGCTGTCCCACAGTCATGTTTGTCAAATCCATCAATCATTTTCTCTCTGGATTCTAGACTTCTCAGAAAGATCATCCCTCTCCTAAGAATACAAAATATCTACCTATAATTTCTTCTAGAATTTTTACAGTTTTTTTTTTTTTTAAGATTTCTCTCTTCAATACATCTTGGATTTCTTTTTGCAAACATTATATGGTAGAAACAAACTGCATTGTTTTCCTAAATGTGTAGTTGATTGTTCTCATATTGGCCTGCTAACCAGGTTTTCTTATCCCCATTGATTTGAAGTACCATCCTGCCATATGCCGAGCTCACGCTCTCCTTCCATCTCTGTGCACACTGAGATTATATAACCTCCGTGGCTGTCGTTTCTCTGGTAAAGTCTAGCAGAGTCTGACTCTGCCGAAGAGGCAACAGGGCACCACTGTAAGTCCACAAGCAGGTGACGGGCACCATGGGTGCAGTGCTGGGAGAGAGAGACCTTGCGGGCTGGTGTGCCCAGGACTTTAAAAGTGGGAGCGCCAGGAGGGAGGCCAGGTGTGAGGCTATGATGTGGTCCAGCTACAAAACAACAGGAATAAAAAATGACCAGGGGAATTGGAGAATATTAAGGCGGTATCAGTGGGCTGGGTGGCCAGAGGACTGTGGGATGGAAGAAGTAGGTTCTAAGGCAGGGTTCTGGAGAACAGTGATGCCCCAGTGGGAAGAAGCCTGTCTAGAGAAGAATCACTGGGGAAGGTCAACGAATGGGCCTGCTTTCAACACATGCAGTGTGAGGTGATGGATGGGACACTTGTAGGTGTTTTTAGAAGATACTTGGATACAGGGACCAGAACCCAACCTGAGTTGGAAGCTCTGATTTGGTCATTGCTAGTACCTCTCTGAGGGGACTGGTGTGCTCAGGGTGGAGCGGGGGGTTGCGGGGGAGGGGACCTCCTTTCGACAGTGGGAAGAGAAAAAGTAGACTCATTGCAGAAATGAGAATTCATCAGTGATGTTGATGGAGAACTGAGGGACAGAAGGAGTTCCCAGGGAGGGGGTGTCATTATGGTCTCACCAGGCAGAAGGTCAGGGAAGACAGGGCATTGGGGCTGGGTAGAAGGAGGGCTTGGTGGGAGGAGCAGAAAGGGCAGGGGTGGAGGGGAGCCCAGGGGCCTGCGCAAGCTCCAGGTGAGCAAGAACGAGAGGACCTATTGAAACTCCAGGCTCTGGGAACCGTGGGCAAACAGCAGTGGGGCCGCGGTACATGGATGGGGGTTTGTGGGGCCAGTGAGTGGGAGGCTCAGTCCTCTGACCCGGCCACTGTCTTCTGGCTGCCCTGAGCTTTGGCCTCCCTAAACAGGAGGTCTTTGAACTCACTGCCTCTCTTGTTTCTGGAACTTCAGCTGTTGGAGGCTGAGCAGGAAATGTGGTTGAAGGGGTCAGGCAGCACTTTTCCCCTCCCCTGCCCTCCTGCTGACCCCGTTACTTGGGCTGGCTTTCGCTGTGGACTGGGCTGTCCCTGCACAGGGCAGGCAGCTACCCCTCAAGCTGGATGTGCTTCTGTGGCCTTCCAGATGCAGCCATGTGGCTCCCAAGTACTCTGGCCCGAGGTGCCTGCTTGACCTGAGGGTCTGTGACCCAGGGGTTACCAAAGCTGTTTGAGCTACAGATGCCATGTGAGTTTTAGCCTGCCACTGAGGATAAAGGAGAGCTTCCTGGGAACCTTATTTATTTTTGTAGCCTAGGGTGACAGAGACAGATACTTGTGAGTAGCAAGAGAAGACATGGACCAACCCGCCAGCATTGGAGCACTGCCATGGAAGCCTGGAGACATCTGGGTAGAAGTCTGGGGTGCAGACTTCTGCTGTAGATCCTGAGTGCCCCTCTGCCCCCCTCCCCCACTCGCACCAGGTTGCAGCGGTGTACAGAGAAAAGTCCGTGGCTTCTCAGGCACACCCACATGCCCCTATGCCTCTGGAGGTTCTGCTAATAAATGTACCTTGGGAAAAGGCCCGCACTATTTATGGAAGGGATTCCACATGGGAGTTAGGTGGTGTGGCCTTTGGCTTGCAGAGAAGCTTGCGTTTCTGTGTGCTGTTTGCATTGGCTGTTCCTGGGTGGTGGGGAGCTAAGCAATGACACCATTTTCCTGGCACTGGTGAACAGTGACAAAGGGCACAGGCATCATCTCTACTGGATGGGAAAACCAAATACAGGGAGTTCCAGGAAGATGCTGTTTTCCTGCCCCTCCTCTGCCCCAGCCCCAGCCCCGCGGGTCTCAGGCTCAGCCTCAGGTTCTCTAGTTTGAACCGAGGGAGAAGGAGGCATGAGCACGAAGAGGAGAGGGCAGACAGACAATAGCTTTGGTTTAAAGGTTTTTGAGGAGAGAGATTACCTTGTCTTAACCTCTTTGTGGTGTTTCAGAGAGCGGGTGTGGGGATATGTTAGACATGAAGCTCTCATGGATTGGATTGATTTAAATCATCAGAAAACAATGTGTCTACCACCTGGTGTACCAGAGAGCCTTATGGGTCTCTGGTCATGCTCAGGGCTTTGGCTTATGAAGAGCTGCAGGTGGAGAAAGCTCTATATATGCTGTGTACTACAGGTGTTGAGGCCAATGGTCGTTATGTTCTTCCATGCCCTGTGTGTTTGGACACCTGATTCCAAATTCCTTTCTGAGCTCAAGGCCAAGGAAAAAGTCTCTCTCCTCTGATGAACTGATCGTTTGTCTAATGTTCCTTCTAGAACTAGCACAGCCCCTTATACAGAAGAGTATAGGGGCAGGAGTGAATGAATGCACTGACCACCTATTTTTTCAGTGATGAACTCTGAGTGCAGGAAGTGATATGTTTTTATAAAACAGTGAGATGCCTCAGAATGTCCAACTTATCAACAGCTCCCTTGGGGGTGTGGCTAGGACCTCAGAACCTGAATGCAGTGTCCCTCCACAGTCTTTCCTGGTCTCCACCTTCCTGAATCACCAGCAACACGCCATTCAGGCAGGATCTGGTGGCTTGTCTTCTGTCTGTGCTCACACCCTCCTGTTTAAGGTTCTTTCCCAAATGGACCACAGCACATGCGTCGTTCAAAGCATTGCCCTGTTGCCACCGTGGTTGCACACGTGCTGTCCTGCCTGTGAGCTCTTTCTTTTCTTTCTCTTTAGATGGCTCTGGCTTGTTCAGACATTTGCTCTCGGAATTCAGTGTGACTTTACGAATTGTCATCAGAAACTCAGGATCCCTGTAGTAAGATCTAGCCTTCAGGGACTTGTCAGAAAGCAGCAGCTTCTGACAGTGGTGAGGCCAGCTCTGCAGAGAGGGGTCAGCCTGGATGGACGTTTCTGAAATAGAACTCGAAGGGCCAAGGGAGCGGTGGGTGTGTTTTCGCACTGAGAGGCCTCGATGACATTGCGGCGTCTGGTGTCCACTGTCTGTATGGTCTGCACCTATAGGGTTTTTGTGCCGCTGAGGGGTTTCCCCTGAAATTGTCTTTATTTGAACCCTTTTGGATAGAATTTTTTTTCTAAAATAATTTGTATGTTTCCATGTTGCCTTCCCCTGGGAATGTCATACAAAGGGACTTTATTGATCTGTGTATCTAGTATAAGCTTTCATACATGATAGTAGATGCTTAATATTATTGAATGAAAAATTAATGATTTTGTTAGGAAAATAGTTTTTATTGTTTCTTACTGCAGTGTAGACATTTTGATAGATAATCAAAAGAAGGGATTCCCTGCTGGGGAAGGAAGGAATGAAAGCCTCAGCCGGGGTCATCCAGTGGATGAAAGGAGGCAGTGGGCACCTCTCCTCAGAACAGTTTCCACACAGTGTGTGCTCGGCCGGTTTCCGTAGTGTAGTGGTTATCACGTTCGCCTCACACAGTGTGTGCTCCATTTTGCATGTGTTGTGCGTCTTCTGAGGTGACTTCCTTGTCAGTGTTTAATCATTGTTCTAGAATTTTGAAGAAACACTGGGTGCCTGGGTGGCTCAGTCAGTTAAGCAGCTGCCTTCAGCTCAGGTCATGATCCCAGGGTCCTGGGATCAAGCCCTGCATCGGGCTCCCTGCTCAGTGGGGAGTCTGCTTCTCCCTCTGGCCCCTCCCCCCAACTTGTGCTCTCTTTCTCAAATAAATAAATAAAATCTTTAAAAAAATAAAAAATAGGATTTTGAAAAACACAAAATAAATTTTAGGGATGAGAGAGAGAGACACACAGAGAAAGAGAGAGTGACAGAAGAAGGGGGGAGAGGAGGGATCCCTGTAATCCTGTCACCCAGTGGAAAAAAAACATAAACGTTTGGGGCTTCTCCTTCTGGTCTCTGTTTTGTCTGTCTGTACACATTTTTTTTTTCCATTTATAAAACGTGATCATAGTCTGCATGTTATTTGGTCTGTCCTCGTTAACTCAGCACTTTGTGGCCCTGTCTCAGTGCTGTTACATCTACAGCGTTTTTACTGCTGCATGATGCTGTTGAATGGGCGTACCGTGATTTAGGATGCCAGCTGCTAGATGTGTAGATCATTTCCAACTTTTTTTTTTTTTTTTAAGATTTTACCTATTTACTTGAAAGAGACAGAGAGAAAGCACGGGCAGGGGTGAGGGGCAGAGGGAGAAGCAGGCTTCCTGCTGAGCCAGGAGCCCCATGCAGGGCTCGATCCCAGGACACTGGATCATGACCTGAGCCTAAGGCAGACGCTTAATGACTGAGCCACCCAGGCGCCCCTAGATCATTTCCAACTTTCTTTAGCATAGTGACGATGCCTATTCTTGTGGGTGAAGGCATGTAGTTATTATCTGTGCTGACTTCCTTAGGTAGGTGCATCATTTGGAAGCACTTGGGATTCTCATCAGTATTGCTCATTAGATGGTTTTGTAGCACAAACCTGCTCTTGGCCCCATTGAGGGCACAGGATCATTTGCCCCTGATGCAAATGCTGGAGACCACTGTGTCTTTGTGTTTCTGGGTCTTTTTTTTCCCCTAAGATTTATTTATTTATTTTAGGGAGAGAGAGCATGCACATGCGAGTGGGAAGAGGGGCAGAGGGAGAGAATCTCAAGCAGACTCCCCACTGAGCATGGATCCCAAGGGCTCAGTGCAGGGCTAGATCCCATGACCCATGAGATCATGACCTGAGCCAAAACCAAGAGTAGGACACTTAGCTGACTGAGCCACCCAGGTGCCCCTCTTGGGTCTGTTTTTTTTTTTCTTTAAAGATTTTATTTATTTATTTGACAGAGAGAGAGAGGGAACACAAGGAGGGGGAGTGGAAGAGGGAGAAGCAGGCACCCTGCAGAGCAGGGAGCCCACGCGGGGCTCGATCTCAGGACCCTGGGATCATGACCTGAGCTGAAGGCAGACGCTTAACGACTGAGCCACCCAGGCGCTCCTTGGGTCTGTTTTTAATAGCAGTGCTGTCTCTGGCTGTCAAAAGTCTCTGTCCTTCCCTTGGTGTGCCCCTCTGCTCTCTTGATTTTGTTGTGATTTTGCAATGGGCCACAGTGGCCCCAAAAGCAACTTTCAGTCTGCCCACAAGGCTCTCAATAAGCAGGAGACATTTAGACTAAGCTCAGACAACTTTTACCTTTGTTTCTACATTCCTTTTGCATCCAGATTCTATTCTCTGAGAAGGGCATCCTGAGCGAGGACTGGTGGGGAGCGGGGATTTCCTTGGAGTGTTAGTGCACGGTTTTTTGCAAAGATGCTTCTGGTCATTGTTTTCTCCTTGCTCTGTATGGGGCAGGTGGGGTTGGGGGCCAGGCTGGGTGAGGGGGTGGTGTCTTTTCATGAGCACTGTTTCCTGGAATTCTGCAATTTAGGACAATGTGCAATATTTGTCATATCCTGATTTGATCCCGTTGTGAAGGTGAGGAAGTACGCAAGAGCTTATCCGTGGGTAGCATAGGAACCTGGTATGTTCCTCATTCTGTCACCTTGCTCGGCTATCTTCGTCTTTATTCCTGATGACCTTGCATGTATGATGGATTCCATAATGCCAAGGAATCTGGTGTTTTGTTTTTGTTGCTCAGCTGAAGAAAGTCCTTCATGTGAGGTATCTTTGAGTTGTTGGCTGTGGCTGTGTTTCTCATTGTACCACCTGCTCCCCTCCTCAGCTTCCTTCTCTGTTTATTTACCTTTGGGTTTCTCTTTGGTAGGAGCTGGTGGTGATGGGTGCCCCAGGGTCATTTTATTGGGCCGGCACGGTCAAAGTGCTGAACCTTACGGACAACACCTATTTCAAACTGAACGATGAAGCAATCATGAACAGACGGTACACTTACCTGGGTGAGTAGCTCAGGGACATGACAGGTAAGAAGGGGAAATGGGAGCGATTCTCACCTGGCTCACAAATTGTTGCTTTACTGGTGGAAAGAAGAGTTTGTTGGCTTTCACGTCTATTGTTCTAATTAGGTACGCTCTTAGCCAGGGCCCCTTATATCGAGCCTCACACCTAGTGGGTAGAGAACAAAGGAGGGGTCTGAATTAAAACTGTGATTTAATTACAGAGCTGACAGTTGGACCTCCAAGGAAGCAACAGTTTTTTCTTATTTGAGCAATTACTTAAGTTCAGATACAAAATGAGTGCAGTATAATTCTGGTTTTCCATGGTATTTCTTTGGTTGTGGTCTCTGCTTCCTGGTCACACCAGTTGCAAATAGAAATGGTAAGAACCGGGGGTGCCTGGGTGGCTCAGTCAGTTGGGTGTCTGCTTTGGGCTCAGGTCATGCTCCCAGGGTCTTGGGATCGAGACCCAAATTGGGCGCCCTGCTCAGTGGGGAGCCTGCTTCTCCCTCTCCTTAAAAAAGAAATAATAAGGAGGGCGGAGCAAGATGGCGGAGGAGTAGGAGACCTGGATTTCATCTCCTCTCAGGAATTCAGCTGGATAGGGATCAAACCATTCTGAACACCTACAAACTCAACAGGAGATCGAAGAAAAGAAGAGCAACAACTCTCTCATCAGAAAAGCGACCACTTTCTGGAAGGTAGGACGTGCGGAGAAGTGAATCCGAGGCGATA
>NC_138369.1:56456259-56499780 GCF_054177405.1 Leptonychotes weddellii
AAATAATAAGAACCAGAAATTAGCATCATGGATGGCAGCGTAATGCTGAAGGTTAATCACAGGCTCAGAAAAATTTCTCCTATTTTCGCAACTCTTTCAACCTTCTAGAAAGAAAATAGATAAAATTTAACAGCCACCAGACAAGCATGACACTGCACCTATTGAGGGACAGATAGGCTGTCTTTGCTTGTGGTCTTGAAAATTTTGTGTGGTTCTTTTCCTTAGTTCATGTCCTAAGTGCTATCATTCTGGATACTACTACTTTTTCTTCCTGAAACAACCTTATGAGGCAACTATCATTACCCGCATTTTAGAGGCAAAGAAACTGAGGCACAAAGAAGGACATAACTTGCCAAGGTCACATGGCTCGTAAATAGCAGAGTGGGGGCTTAAACCTATGGTTTCTGAGCCTAGAATCTAAATGCAGAGCTGCATTGGGTGTAGCTTTAAGGTCCAGGATAGGTCCTTTGACCTTGAGGGGCCGGTGGCTTCTCCCTATATACCAGAGACCCTTACTGCTGCAGGGCTTTCAAGGTGACCTAAGGTTTTGATATCACTCATAATGCTCTTAGGTAATGTGGTCGGGCCACAGGGTCAAAAAGAATTGATCACAGTATGGTGTCATCACAAAATCCAAACAGCTTGTGATCACAGCATTAGGGTTTGAAGGTGAAGACAAGGTTTGGGGAATATATGGCCACCCGTAAGGGTCTCTGCTGGCTAAAGGAGAACTTTCAGCCTGCCCACAAGGCTCTCAATAAGCAGGAGACATTTAGACTAAGCTCAGACAACTTTTACCTTTGTTTCTAGATTCCTTCTGCATCCAGAGTCTTTTCTCATCCATACCCACCCCCCCACTGTCAGCTTCTTTCTGCCTTCTCTTAGAAGGGAGGATGGCACAGTGGTTAACAGCAGAGGCTTTGGAGACACCTAGATTGGATCTGAATCTTGCCGTGTATCTGGGGCATGTTACTTAAGCACGTTTAGTCTCAGTTCCTACAGCTGGAAAATGGGAGAAGTAATCATACCTTCCTCATACAGTTGTGCCATTAAAATTTGCCGGCGTCCAAAGACACGCATAGGAGCATTCACAGCAGCTTTATTCATCGTAAAGCTGGAACAGCTGGGAACGGCCCAGATGCCCAGCACTAGAATAAAGATGTTCTGATCTCTTTGTACAGCAGACCATTGCTGCACAACAAGAGAAAACAGCTGCTGTTATACTCGGCATGGATGAGTGTCACAGGTGTTATGTTGGGTGAAGCTCTAGAACAGGTGAACCTCCTATACAGTGATAGAAACACGAGAGTGGCTGCCTGTAGGAGAGCACGGACTTGAAAGGGTAGGAGGGAGGCTTCTAGTTTGGGGTCTGTACTTATATTCACTCTGGGTGGTGATGGCATGGCTGTGTACATGGGGACACTTTCACTGAGTTCTACACTTCGGATGTATGCACTTGACTGTATGAAAATTATATCTCAAAAAGAAAAAAACATTTAGCATAATACCTGTTGTAAAGAGGACCCTCAGAAAACATTCTTTCCTGCCCTCATGTGTTTGTGAACCTCACTTTTTGTGAGATGAGCCATTTCAGCACGAGAAGACTGACAGATATAATTTGTTTCCTGGGAAGTTATGTTCCAAGACTAGCCGGGTCCTCACTGTCCAGACAAGGGCTGCTTGAAACCCTTTTTCCTCGGGTGGATCTTTTTCTTCCCTGCCCTCTCTCATCCTCTCCTCGGTTAATGCACATCTCTTACAGGCTATGCGGTGACGGCCGGCTCCTTCTCTCGCCCGTCCACCACCGATGTGGTAGGAGGTGCCCCCCAGGACGAAGGCATCGGGAAGGTGAGGAGAAAAGTCTGTGGAATAGCACGGGGTCAGACACCAAGGGCGGGTGTGCTGCCCCTGGTGTAGAGGTTGGTCATTGATTTGATCTGAACATTCTCCTGGGGGGCTGGTGGGTAAATGATGAAGTAAGGAGGAGTCTCCCGTCAGCCTCCTTCCAACCACTTTTGAGAGCGTACTTTAAAGCGTAATCAGAGAGTGAGTGCTACTCCCAGACCTCTCCATTCTCTGCACGTTCTCTGTGCTCAGCAGCTGACTCTGTGTGATACTGTAAAGACTGACTCTTGGCATCATGGCGTCCTCCAAAGGAATGGTGTCCGGCACTATCCAGATTTAAATTCTCCACTCTGCCAAGCCCTTCCCAATTTTGACTTGGACTTAATAGAGCCAGGTCTAGTCCCAGGTATCTTTAGGACTTTATTTATCTTGGGGCCTACAGTTTCATATTTACTTCCCCAGTGTTTTAGAGTCAAGACTGGTTCAGTCCAGTGGCTGAACTAGGGATATATAGGTCAGTTTTCCTAAAGGATCTGCCCAGAGTATAGAAAATACCCCATGGATCTAGGGCTTTCTGGTCCCTCTAGGAATTGTGGCCTCTATGGGGCCAAGAGTATGAAGAACTGTGCTTGCTGATTCCTTAGCTCCAGGGTATGGGAAATCTAGATTGGGTAGGTCTGCTTGAGTCAGGAACCTGCATTTTTAACTCCATAGGTTCTCTGATAGAAAACTCTGAACAAGGGAATGATCTCTGGACCCGAGCCCATGGGGTGGACCTTGGATAGAGTACGGCCATATCTCCAGGGGCTCAGCAAAGTGGGGTCTGAATTTTAGAGAGGCCTAGATGAGCCAAAACCAGTGTTCATTGGAGCCTTGAGCCAGCATGTCAGTGGACTGGACTTGACTGGTACATCATGAAGGTCATTTCCTTGGATCCTCCTGGACAGGAGTTAGGACTCTCAACTCTCGTTTCTGGAATCTGTGCCTCCCTCCCTGCTAACGCTGGTGCGAGGGAGAAAGGATCTCGGGGAATGAAACCAGATAAAAACGCAGGGCACTGAGCCAGGGGAGGCATGCAGATGAACTCTGATAACGTTAGGAAAGAGGTGGGTCCTTCAGGGTCACATGAATTCCTCTACATGGTAGAGGGAAGAAGCACTGAGAGCTGTCCCCACGCTGATAATGTCATCCAGGAAAGAAGCTGCGTGCGTGTGACCAGGCTTCTCTGTAGCGTTGGTAACAGCGCCTGCCTCCCAGCTCACAGCCGTGCAGATGCCTCAGTGCTTCCTTTTCTCACCAGCCTCACAAACTTTGATCTGATTGCATTGTGTTCTCTGCAGATGCTTGTGATAGTCTTAAGACAGCCAGGTCTTAGGATGAGAACAGTATTTATAACTGATAGAACCAGACAGAGAATCCTGGATTCAGCTAACCACAAAGAACCTGAAAATGCTTCTTTCAGTTGGATCATGTGAGAGGTGCTAGGGAAACTGGTCGTAGTTGACAAAGTTGCCGACTGTCCCATTCCCGGGGACCCTAGACTAGACCTCTGGCCTGAAGGATTATTCTTTTCTGGTGTCAGGGCACAAACACATTCTCACTAGGGTGGCGGCTTTTTACCCCACAGGAGGGTTCCCTACCCTGGTTCTCATGGGACGCTGTTCCTATAAGATGCAACTTAGAAAAGAACTCCCGTAGTCCTGCCATTTGGGAAGTTCTACATCAGTGATCCTCTTTGTGGTAGAGATGCGTGGTGCCTCGGGATTGAAGGACACTCGTTTTTGCAGAGTTGATTAAGTGCAGGGAACCTCATTAGCCAGCTTAAGTACACCTGCCATGTGCCTGATTGGCCTTAATTTAAGTAGGACTCTCAGGAGGATGCTGGTTAATATCTTTGGTCATGGCTTCTATCTTAACCAGATTTTTTTTTTCCTTCCATAGGTTTATATTTTTAGAGCTGATCGAAGATCAGGCACCTTAATTAAGATTTTTCAGGCATCAGGTAAAAAGGTGAGATTCTGGGTACTGGTGTCTTTTTGCTTGTGAGATGTCATCCTGTGGGAATCGGTTCACTTTTTAGAAAATCAGTGTAGAGGCCCTACCTATGCCCTAAGTTTGTATGGCGGCCCTGCATGCAGTTGCCTTAACCTCCCCAGCATTGTGTGTAACCTATGGATTGTGGAATTCATGCTCATGGTAGGACACAGGTAGCAAGATGAGTTTGGACACAACCAAGTTACATCACAGAGTTCAAAAAGGATTTCCATAGTTCAGATAGTCATCGGAATTACAACTTGCTGTGTGTCTGCCTTTTTTTTACCTCTCTGACCTTCCATCTGCCTTTCTCTTATACCTACACATCAACAGCCCAGAGAGATCAGACACAGTTAAGTATGGTAGCAAACCCATGACATCTAACTGAGTAGGCATGCAGGCAAATGGCTCTCACTCTCCCTGCGTCTCTGGCCCAGCGCTGCCCCTCCTCCTGTCATCCTGAGCCCCCCATTCAAGAACCTTGAAATAGAAATAGCTTGGGATGGCTGCCTTGGAATTAGTCCCGGCCAAGGTTTATCTGCATGCGTTGTCTTGTCTTTGTCCTGGCCCTAATGCTCTCTCCGTTTCCATTAGGCTGCGCCATAGTCTGAGATGAAGGTAGGTAGAGAGTCCCTGTATTAATAAGCCACGTTTTTCATGGGCTTGTTAGTCCTGCACACCTTAGCGTGGCTCAGACCAGCAGGATCCTTTAGGGAGATTGGCTGCTCTCTGGGGACACACATTTAGGCTGGGAGGCCAGGGGTAATTTGGAGGCTTGCCTTGGTGTGGAGGCCTTAGTGAGCTCTGGGAAGAAGCACAGGATTCTGGGACTTGGGAGGGAGATTCCAGGAGATGGGAGAATGTGGAAGGTGGTTTTACCTACCATCACTCTAAGAAAAGGGGAGAAAACAGTTGTTTTCTTTGTGGGTAGGCCACGTGCCCCAGCCCAGTTCAGGTCCTGCCGGGGGTTAGACCTGCTCTACAAAAGCCTGGCACCATTACACACTGTTCTGATGGTGCATATTCTCATTTCACCAAATCCTACTCACAAGTAGAATTATTTTTTTTCAATTTTAACGACCTTAATGTGTGTACTTAGTAGAGAATTGTCATAATCTTTTCAATAAAAAAAATGCATCACCAAATGAGTTTTGCAAAGTTTTCCCTGAGAACAGCTCTGCATTCCCCTGGGAACTGCACTGGCCTTTGTTATTTTAACATTTCCAAAACCCCAAAGCAGCCACACTGGAAAAGGACTGTGAGCAATTCTACAAAAAAGGTTTTCCAAGCACCCCTGACAGACAAGAAATAACACAACACCATTTGTGATAGAGCCCTAGAGCAAGGAGGGTGTGAATGCTCTTAAGCCTAACATTTTAGGTCTTTCTTACAAAAAAATAATAAATGGGTGAGTGTGTCTACTCTGGGAAACCCAGACCCCTACCCCCTCCCCTTCAAACATACCTGGGTTTGACAGCACAAAATGAAAGGAGTCTCCCCCACCCCCCCGACCCAGCTTTATTGAGATATAATTGACATATAGCATTGGGTGAGCTTAAGGTGTTCAATGTGATGATTTGGTCCATGCATATATGGTGAACTCACATCCATCACCTCATGTAACTACTGTTTAAAGACTCTGAAGTGATGTGTGGAGAAGGAGCACACCTGTCACCCAGTTTTCAGAGTTTCTTCATATTCATTTCCACCTGTGTGTCTCCTCGCCTGCTGCCTTTATCTGCCCCCCGCCACTCCCCCCGCCCAGCTGCCTGTGCCCAGGGCAGGCCCAGTTAATGCCGGTCAACCTGGCGTAATTAACAGCCTATAATTGTGCCCCCTCCTTCTCAAAAACCTCCCAGGGCAGATGACAACTTACACAGCCACCCATCTGTGACAGGTTGCAGTCAGGTTTGGGGCAACAGATGTAAGACGGGGGCGCCTGGGTGGCTCAGATGGTTAAGCATCTGCCTTTGGCTCAGGCCATAATCTCCAGGTCCTGGGATCAAGCCCTTTGTCGGGCTCCCAGCTTGGCAGGGAGTCTGCTTCTTCCTCTCCCTCGGCCGCTCCCCCTGCTTCCTTGCTTGTGCTCTCTCTGTCTCTCTCTCTCAAATGAATAAAATCTTAAAGAAAAAAAAAGAGTGGGTGGAGGGAGAAGTAAACATTTGAGAAGCCACTTGTGCACACTTCCTGAGGATTTCACGACATGGAGTCCCAGGGCAGACTGGCTTGCGTATCTGCTTGAATGTCCTTGTGAGGTGTTGGGGCTCCCTGGGAGGGGACTGGAGGGCCAGGTGTTTCACCCACCAGCTCTGTGACCATGCCACTTCCTCACTTTGCACCATCCTAGCTAGAGTCATTCCTTCCTTGTGTCACTCACTCTTGCCCTCCTGTGTCTCTGGCTTCTAGCTTTACTCCCATGATCAGAGCTCTGATTTTAAAAAAGACCATTACTTTCTGTATACATCTTATTCTGCTTTTTGCAAGAAGAAATGGGAAATTCTAGCCTCTCTGACTTCTGCATTATTTCAAAGGGAAAGGACATGACCCCAGGCTTTCAAAGGATGCCTGTAGCTTTACCCCTGTGTCTGGAGCCACACACATAGGGGAGGGTTCTGACTCAGTCGACCACTGGTCCACTTCTGCTTTTGTTTGGCCAGAATTTGTTCGGGTAGTCCTGTCTCCTGGCCTTACCATAAGAAAAACAAAACAACAAAACCCCAAAGTTCCAGTTTTTAGTGGTTGACATCCTTCATATAGTACATCTAAGAAATCATCAATATGTGCACAATCCAGATGTTAATACAGTCACAGGTCCCTGCATTTCCAGGCTGATGGGAGAACTCTGATCAAGGAACACCAGCCCCCCCGACCCCTGCACACACAAAGCATGTTATTGCCACATATAGGAGTTTTATTGCGTTAATAGGGTATCTGAAGTGTTTGTATGTCAAAACTTAGATAGGAAACTTGACGTTCAGGGATTTCTGATTGAACACCAATGAAGATGCCAAGTTAAATAGCCCATTGGGCTAAAACAAATAGTTCCCCTGGGGCTCAGCCAGAGAGAACAGCCAGCAACTTTGGTCCTCGGGGCCTTGTGTGGGTCTCACCAGCTTGTTTGTTTGTTTGTTTTACTAAAGTCCAGATAGATCGGCAAGGCCACTGAGTTAGTGACTGGCAACTTGGTCTCTGCTATGAATCCAAGCGTTGCCTACACCCTTCTCCTTTGGGAATGGGTGTTGGCAGGGCGGGGTGGGTTGAGCACAAGTAGCGTGGGACTGGGGAGGGGCTCCTGTGCCCGGGTTCACTGCAGGAAATGGACCAGAGTGCCCTCCACTGCTCTCACACTCCCTGGGGCAGCTGCCAGCAAACTCCAGCTCCGAAAGAAAACGCTTGTTCCCATCAGCAGAACCACAACCCTTTTATCTGAAAACATTTATTTTAAAAGAATGGTCTTTTTTTTTTTCTTCTTTCCAACAGAGGTTGCAAACTGGCAGCCTTTGGGAAGGATGCAGCCCATAAAACTTTTTGTTTGGCCTGCCCACTATGTTTGTTTCTTCTTTTTTATTATGAACGAGTTGCCCTGCATTTTAGAAAGAGGCACCTCAAATAAAATTTTAGAATTTTGGCTTCTCTTGAAAAATGGGAAGGTTGATCTTCTCTGGGTCAGCCTCCCTCATGGCAGCAGTTGACTGCCGCTGGGTAGGAGCAGCTCTAGTAGCTGGCTGTGTGGGCCCCAGTTTGCCACAGGCCCTACCACTCCCTATTGCCTGTTAGACACTGAAGTCAGGCGTCACTTACCACCTGTGAGCATACTTGCATTGTTACTTGTTTTTTCTTATACCTCTTCTATCCCCTGCCTGGATCCCATTGCCATTTGGGTTTGAGACCTCTGGTTTACGATAATAGGCATTGGATTAAGCTCTGACTCAAGAGGAGCTAGTGGAACCTGGCTGTGCTCCCTTATCCATTACATGGTCTTAGGAGCTGTACCTTCTCCTGTCACTTGAGTTCAGGCCTTTCTGGTTGGCTTTAGCTCTGCGCAGGCCCGGGAGAGGGTAATCTATTTCCCCATGTAGCATTTCTTTTCATGCTTGCCTTGTATTATGAAATTTCATATTCCTACTTGGTTAGCCCTGTCAAATGTCTGTTATAGGAGGCTCTTTTACTATGGTTGTAACCTGTTTTGTAACCCCAGCTTGCATTTTTAAAAACCGTACCTTATTCTCCTGGAATTGGTCCACTTGTTTTCCCTTGGTAGGGCTCCAAGGAGGGAGACTCTGAGCCAGTTAGCTTCGGTCTCATGTGGACGGGGGCCCAGCATCGTTGCTGGGAGCCAGGGAAGTCAGGCATTTCACCACTGGCCCAGGCCTTCTGGCTTATGGGGCAGCACAGCCATCACAACCTCTGAGGGGTTTGGGGGCAAGAGTTTCTAAAGCAGTGGGCTAGAGGAAAGCGAGGGCCTCCTGTGTGAGGGCAGACACTGAACGCTTTGTTGCAACTCGACTTGGTTGCAGATGGGCTCTTACTTCGGCTCCTCCTTATGTGCAGTTGACCTGAACGCAGACGGCCTCTCTGACCTGCTTGTGGGGGCCCCCATGTTCTCTGAGATCAGGGATGAGGGGCAGGTCACCGTCTACATCAACAGAGGAAATGTGAGTACACTGCTGGGCACCAGGTGGATGGGTGTGGGAGAGGGACATCTGTCCAGCGAGGAGTGACCGAGCACACTGCTGGGCCGTGCGCTGGGCCCCATGACCCAGAGGAGGTGAAAAGACTTGCTTCCTACCTTCAGAAACCTCAATATTCCGTTAATGGAAAGCCGGACACGGTGTTATCACTGCAGACATATAGGGATTGAGAAAAATCGTAATGTGTTTGATTTTGAGTGTTTATTCTGTACCTGAAACTATTCCGCCTGTTTTTTGTAAATGATTTCCATGTAATGTGCACAGAGTATCAGGGGTCTCCATTTTTCAGATAAAAAACGAGGCCCGCGGCACACAGCTAGCAGCAGTGGGCTAGAATTTGAACCAGGCCAGCTGGCTCCCTGGGAGTATGTGCACACGAGCCCAGGGCAGCCGAGCAGCCTCCTAGAGGGCACAGTGGCTGGGGAGAATCTTGAAGGACTAGGAGCTAGGCAGACAGGCAGGGGTGGGCTAGCAGCTGGGCAGGCGGGTTGAGGCCTGGGGCAGCAGGACCACTTAGTTCTGGGGGTTGGGTGGGGGCCAGTGCAGTGGCCAAGGGCCGTGATCACGATGTCCCTTACCCTGCAGAACCATGGAAGGGGTGTGATGGCATCAGAAAGATGCTTCTGCCTCTCTGCAGCCGAGTAGAGGGCTGGGGGGACAGGGACGGGAGCAATGCATCAGTGAGGCGGGAAACCGATGAGAAAACACAATCTTTTCAGCATCTAGAATTAAGAATGTCCAACAAGAGAGTTAAATGCATCAATTTTGTCACCGAACATAAGAAAATGCTTACAAGGTAATCATTGAAAAGCAGGATAAAAACTGCCTATACAAAGAACCTTTAAAAATATACAAAATACGTAGAGAATGTTCATAACAGATCTTTGTGGATGGAAAGGCTTGGGTAGATTTTTAGTTTTATCTTTATCCAAAGAGCAAGAATGTAATACTTTCTAGTTAAAAAAAAAAAAAAAAAAGTGTACTTTTAAGCAGTGACAAAGATGCTAGTTATCCTAGTTGGATAACTCATTCAATTGGAGGGGGCAGTGGTGTTTAACTATAGGTGGGCAGATGTCACAAAGAAAGGAAGCCATTTGAAGAGAAGTCAGGGAATGTTAGAGCCTTGGGCTTTCTTGGATGCTTGCAAACTCTTTGAGAAAGTGGATCTAAAACCTGGGAACGAACGTACTTCCTGGGACCTGTTGCAGTGATGCCTGGCACTTGCATCCCCATTGAAATTCCAGGAAGAGGGCCAGGCAGGTGTGGGGAGAAATGAGGTAGTCATATGGAGATGAGAACAGCTACATTCCGTGGCCACCAGCTACTATATTTGTAGGAGAATGAAACATTCGTGTAGGTATGAACTTGTCAGGTAGTAAGGAGAACAGTGCAATAGCTCGACAGTGTGTCTAAATCAGGGTGTGGAATCTTGGAGAAGGAGAATTCCCCCAGACACATTGTGCCCACACACTCCAACCTCCAACCAATGTATCTTAATGCCATGTGGCTACCCTGAGTACCTGGACATTATATCTTTTGGGCCTCACCCTGTCTGGTTGATGATGATGAAGTGGTGCAGAGGAGTGGAAACATGGTGACTTTGGAGATAGATGGACCTGGACCTTGTTTTTTTTCCACTTACTAGCCTGTGTGATGTGGACAAATAGCTTAAAATTAGTGGCTCAGTTTCCTCATCTATAAAACGGGGAGAATCATAAGGTCCAATCTAAAGCCAGACACTCCCTGGGATGGCTTGTGGGTGTGCAGTGGGTCCAGAGTACCTCTACACTGGGGCAGGTTTTGACATTCTTATACCTCAAAATCTTAGATTGTATTTTAATACTCTGATACTGACATGTCAGTGATTTGGGGTAGAATGGGTATCCTCAGATGGCTTTTACTTCCACCATACACCATTGACCCCTTCCCTCTGTTGGGTGGTGTTTGCTCAAGAAATCCAAATCTGAGCCCCACGATAATGGGCACAGGTGTGTGTGTCCCCACCCCTTCCCTGGCCAAGAACGCTGGTGTTGGGTTTTCTGAACCATGACTCTGTCAAGATTACTGATCACACGCACCTTGCAAAGCAGCTTTATAAACTTGTATTAAATGGGACAGGAAAGAAAAAGTAGAAATATGCATGCCCACATAAAACAGCTTTGGGGAACAAAAGGTAAGGGCAGCTAAGAGGATTTTGTGGCGACAGGTATGTAGGTGGGTAGGTTTGTGGAGTGTCAGGACAAGGGAGAGGTGGAGTCCTTGGCCAACCTGAGAGTCCTCTTCCCTCTAAAAGGCATCTCAGGCTGTGGGAGACCCTCCTGCTGCACAGGTGAAAGGGACTTATTTTGCCACCAGGAGAGAGAAGCTTGGGTGCCCGTGATTCTGCCCAGGTGTTTCCTGTCGATGGATGTGCTCCCGGGGTGGCATTCGGAGCTTTGGTTTTATTGGGGGTTGTTTTGGTTCTGGTTTTGTTTTGTTTTCCATTTTTTCCTCCATCCTGTTTCCCAGGGAGCCCTCGAGGAGCAGCTGGCCCTGAGTGGTGATGGCGCCTACAACGCACACTTTGGGGAGAGCATCGCCAGCCTGGGCGACCTTGATGATGACGGGTTCCCAGGTCAGTGAGCTCGCACCGCCCTCTGGCTTCGCCCCGGCATGAGGTGCTCCTGGATTTGCCTCCCGCTTGGAAGGCCCCTGCAGGGAGGGGTGCCCTTAGAGAAGATGTTCTCTGTGCAGACACTCAGGGCTGGGCTCTGAGCCCACTGCGCTTCTGCTTCCACGTGGTACCTTCTCAGCAGTCCCGAGGTCATGGCTACCATGTGAGGGAACCTAGGGCTGGGCCACTGGGGCTTCTTGTTGCAGATGTGTTTGAACTGGCTTCCTCGTGTCTGAGCCTCTAAGGTTCTACCACGTGGTTAGTACAATGAGTGAGGAGGGACTTAGTCTCAGCCCCGAGAGGGACAGCATGGGGGTGGACTTGAATATACCCCTGCTGAGAGGGTAGGGCTGTGTGTACCTGATGCCAAGTTCTGTCTGGACTGCAGATTCCTTCCCAGTCTCTTGGCTCCTCGCTCTGGTCTGTTCAGTGCCCCCTCCACTTACTGTATATGCAGCAGACGGACATCAGGACCTGTGGGAGCCACATCACTAGGGAGACAGCTGAGGTGGAGGACAGGCTGGGGGGCAGCTCTTGCCTCAGGCCAGATATCCAGGCTCCTTTGAAACCCTCACACCCCTGGCCAGAGAGAATCCCGGCTTGAGGTCGTGTGAGAATGTGCCCCTCACCCTTGACCTCACTTCTGCAAACGCATGACTTTTGTTAGAAGCAAAGGGAATAAAGTCAGGAAGATCTCAGCTTTGTTCCAGGGGCTGTCAGTTTGTGAGGGTAACGATGTTTTTTTGGGAAGTGAATGCCATTTTATTTAAGTCCCTTCTCCAGGAACAGAGTCGTCTTTCTCAGTTGTGCAATAACCATAGTTGACAGAATTCCCCTGACAGAAATTCGGGTGGGTGGTTTATGTTTGCCTTTCTTTTATTGGATGGGTCAATGATTTTTTTCTGTGAGGATGAGGTAGGAAGTCTTCTGGAACCTAAACCCTTCTCAGCTTCAATAATTTTCTTTCTACCCCCCAGCCCTTTTTTTCCCTGCTAAGAGATTGTGTGTCTAGCTTAATGCCTGAACAACCAACGACCAAGAAATTTCTGGTATGGAGGGACCCAGCTGATGGCAGGAATTAGGAAAACTCCTTATATTACTCCATATGGCTCTCGAACCCATAGCTGTTTTTCTCCCCTCAGATGTGGCCATTGGCGCACCCAAGGAGGACGACTTCTCCGGGACCGTCTATATCTATCATGGTGACGCTGGCGGGATCGTCCCTCAGTACTCAATGGTAATTGCAGTGAGAACGACATGGTAACTGTCCATACATTCATCTGACAAACACATAGGGACCCTTTAGTCTGTACCACACCCTGGAGTACAGAGGAAAACACAACATGGTCTCTACGTTCAACCTTCCCGCCCTCCAGTGAAAGACAGAGACCATTGCTCACCATCAGGGAAGCATTCTGCCTGTGGAAGATTATATCCACACCCTTACCCACATTCAGAGTTATTTCTTGAAGAAGAAGAGGTTTTCTTTTTTTAGTTACTCCTTTGTCAACCATCTGTGCAGGGCAAAGGAATATGTTGTAAAATGTAATTTAGAGAGAAAACGGTCCACGGACCGTTGTTGTAATTGGTGTTGCAGTGAGGAGCTGGTCAAAGCTCTGGCCTTGAGCTCCAGACTTGGGAACGTGGAAGTGGTGAGTTTTGTTTTTTGCCATATCAGCTTGGTGTTCAATCTTGCTGATGGTCTCAAGCCCAGCCCATGGGAAAAAAGGAAGTCACTCTCTTGACAGAAGCATCATCAGGCTATTTGTGGATGTCTCTGTCTGGAGTGGCACAGGCCTGTGTCATTCTCCCAGTGAGTGGGTCAGTGACAGAAAGGGACTCAACACAAGTTGAGAAATTTCCAGTCAGCAAATATTGATCTGTTGAGCGCTTCTTATGTGCTTATCACTTCCTACCCATGCTTCTATTTCTCATCACGAAGAAGCTGGCCTCATATCTTGGTATCTGTAAGGAAACAGAACTTTCAACTGAGTCGTGTTCTTGTAAAATGTTCTAGAATTGTTCTCTAAAATCAAGTATTAGGAAAGTGTCCAAACCTGTTCATGTATTGAAGTCTCTAGGTAAGAAAGAGACTTTACAAGTGGATTTTAAGAGCCAGTACGTAAATGTAAGTTCAATTCATGCATTCATAATTGTTCTTCTTGCAGCAGATACAAGTGAACTGATTAGAGGTTGAGGGTTCGTTAGTGGCCAGCTTCCTGCGCCCTCTCTGCTGGGGCCAGCCCAGCTCAGTGACTCCCTCACGAGGCAGAGGGCAGAGAGGGGGGACCACTCTGCCCTCTTTTCTTTAGTCCTTGTCCTACTCCTGTGAGATGGTGACTTTATTATCTGCCTTGTCTTTATGAGGTGCCTCCTGCCCGGGGAGGGGACTCGGCTTGCCCAAGGTCTCTGGCTAATAAGTGGCAGTATGGCCCCTGAAACGTTCCCCTTCTGACTCCCAACCTTTTATTGTAACCACGTCCTCAACTCCACATTGGAGGAAGGAACACCCAGGGAGGCTCAGCTGGAAAACTTAGAAATATGGAAACTTACTTTGCTCTGAAGCCCACATACTCCAAGGGGCATGGGTCTACCGGGACCATCTTCTTCTCATTAGTAATGAATAATGGTGACAGTAAGCACTTAGGTGACTCAGCCAATGTGGCAGGAGGAAGAGGGCTTTGGGCACAGGTTGGGGGCCACATCCGCATCAGGAGGGCTGCTGTGGTCTGAGTTAGGGACCCTCTTCACGATGTGATCAGCAGGAAGTCATCCAGGGAGCCCGGTCCTCCAGCAGCTGCCGGGGTCACTTTCCACGCATCCTCCTGGAAGCTTGTTCCCAGACCTTGGAAGCGAATCACACAGAGAGGCAACCTGTCAGAGACCCCCGCTTCCCCTCCTCCCGCGGCCCTCCAGTGTTTTGTTTTGTTGCTGGGTGGAATCCCTGCAGAGAACTGCAGTACAGATTTTGTGGTTAGCATGGAGTGTCTCTAGTAGGAAGCAGGGATCAGCAGCTGGGTGCGTCCTGCCTCTGTCAGCATGCCGGTGGGCTCGTTAGCTTTGACAAAGAGAAGTGGTTTGGGGCGCTTTAAAAAAAAGAAAGAAAGAAAGAAAGAAACAACTATGTTTTTACTTTTCCAAGCTGGTGATATGTGTATGATAAGGTCAGTGATTTAAAAGGAAAAAAATAATCCTTTAACGACAGATTCTTCAGGGCTGGGGTCTGGACAGAGCGGGCATTGTGCGGGTGAACCAGAGGAAGAAATCAGAAACAGCTCTGGGCAAAGGAGTTGCTTTTCTTTGGCCCAGACTGGTATTATTTCTGCCGGATAAATTGTGAGATCAGGGCTGAAGTTCGTCCACATTACTCTTTAACTCATTCCTCTTTCTTGAGTTCATCATGAAAAGTGTTGATTTTAAGATCCTTGTGTGCCTTTCTCCATTTGAGAACCCCCTGGGCATGTCATGGCGGCCCCTGTGATCTTTCTCCTGCCATAAGGACACTGCCTATAAACCTGGGCAAGCGGAGTTTTTCCAAGGCTCCTGGTTTTCATTTAGGGTTATTAGCACTGAGCAGACTTATCTTCCTGGCTTTATGGCCTAATGGCCTGCAGATGTCTGTGGGATAACTTAAGCCTGCATCGCCACCCCCAAATGGACCACCCCTTCACTCTTCCCCCTTGTCCCAGCCACACCAGAGCTTAGAAATGCCTCAAAATGGGGCTTTTAAGAAATAGACATACATACATGTTTGTTTAGACAGAGCCATGTGGGATGTGGAGCTCTGCATGTTAGCAAGAAACATTTCTTTAGTGTTTGCTACGGTGCTCTGATTTGTACTGTGAGGCTTGCACATTTCCTGGTGGATGGCTTAACTGAAGATGCCAAGTGGAAGGTTATTTGCAGTGATGGGCTCCTGGGAGGTGCTGGGGGGGAGGGGTTGTTCCCTGGTGTCTCCATCTGTAGATCCTGTGGAAACTCCCTCTCCCCACGCTCATGACTTCTCTGCAGGATGACTCAGTATGGAAAAGGATACAGAAGGAAAGTCCAAAGTGAGCCCCTGACTATCTGTAAACCTGGTTCCGATAGGGATTGTGCTGTACAGCATGAAAACAAAGCATTTTTCTTATCATCCACAGTGAGAGCATTGGGAGGTAAGCCTCCCCAAAGAGACTGTAAAAACAAAGGGAAGAAGGAGCAGGTCAGATCCCTGGGACTTTTCAGATTCAGGAAGTTTGATATCTTTTGAGAAACTGTGCTACGCAGATGTCGATGAAGGCCGCGTGTACAGTAAATAGTCCTGAACCAAGGCAGTGTGTGTTAATATAGATTGAACTTCATGAAGAATAAAAGAACAGATGCCCCTTGGTGGTAGAGCTGTGAACTCTAACTGGTTGATTGGGGAGGAGGGTGGCTTCAGCTGATTTTTTTTTTTTTTTTTAGGATTTCCTACAGATTATAGAAGGTTCAGGACCATGCAGCTCCGGATTTACTAGATAGGCCAGTCTCATCCTGTCTGTGAAACTCTGGAGCCCTATGAGATCTTCTGGTCAGCTTGACTGAGGAGAGGCGGTTTCCATGTGGCATCTTTTCCAGCTAGACATGCTCATTGCCTGTCCACCCAGGGAAAGACTCACGTGCACCTCCGAGGACAGGGGTGGTCCATGTTTAGTATTTGGGTAGAGAGAGCTAAGGAAAACATGTTCTTAGAATTTCAGCCAGCTCCACCTATGTGGAAATGAAACAGAACCGCTGTTGGAAATGGAAGTAAACATCTATTTCGAACTTCATGTGGCATGTCAAAACATTAGCATACTAGTCTGCGTGGGTTTTTCGTGAACACTGAGCTTGGAAAAATTTTTAGACAAGGACATGTAGCTAAGGCAAGTCACAATAATGGAGTGTGTGGTCTTCATCCGGGTGCTAAAAACCCCAGGATCAAATTAGGACCACAGTTTTCTCTTTCCACAGCTTCAGGACCGAGTGTCCAACGGAAGCTGCATAGAACAGTCATGGGTTCTTATTTACCACTCTGCTCCTATCCGGTGATTCAATTTCCCTATTATCTGTTTCAGAAACTGTCAGGCCGGAAGATAAGTCCAGTTCTGCGGATGTTTGGGCAGTCCATATCAGGGGGCATTGATATGGATGGAAATGGCTATCCTGGTAAGCTGTTTCTCTTTGAAGGCATATGAGATAAATGAAGATAAATGCTGAGGTAGTCATTTCCAGTCTGGTTAAGCAGTGGTGACATCTATTTAGGATGAGGAAAATTCCCACAATAGAAGGGGATGCTCTGCCTGGTACTTGATTTTAAGGTGTTGAAGTTTATTTTGGGGTTTTAGAATGATCTATTCTGAAGACTTTAAGCACCAAAAGGATGGATTGATTTCAAAAGAAACAAACAAACAAAAACAAAAAACCAGTGATTTCTATGGTGGCAGCTCTTTCTAATGAAGAAAAAAAAAAAGCACTGACCACATTGAAAATGATAGTGAAACCTCATGTTTTCCTCGATATTTAAGCATAGAGGCTTCTAACCCTTGAGAGGGGAAAAAGGATCTGGGCAGCACCTTTCCCACCTCCTAACCCCTGCAAGAGAATTGAAATATTTGGAGCAAAGAAGAAAACCATGCCCTCTTCCTGACGGACAAAGCAGACCTTCACCGTTCAAGGCTGGCTGCCTTGTCTTCAGGGTGAATTCATGCCTCGTGGTGGTTGAGGCTAATTGAATAAAAATCCGCATTTCCCACCTCAATCCCAAATGTTGTCCAGTTTAGGGAAAATGCACTGGGCAGGGAGATGGTGGTTCTTCTGGGGTTTGAAGGGGACGGAGTGGGGTGAGGTGAGGAAACACAGATGAGAATTTGAAAAAATCCGAAATCGTCCTGGAATTCAGGAAACATTTCCCTGGAACTACCGGTCATCTTGCTGTCTTGAGGAAGTATTTCTTTCCACTTAAAATGCCCTGGAAGGACTTCTGAGACCCAGGGCAGTGCCGCACGAGGGCCGTGCATTTGGTAGTTTCTTACGGGCAGCAGTTTTGATTTCTTGTGACCTTACAGAGCCAGGAGGAGGGGATAGGAAAGGGTCATTGCTGAAGCTTTTGTTCCTATGGACTCTCATGGGTCTTCTTAAGTCGGAGAAAGCAGTTCTTGTTTTGGGTAATTTGTGGCCGTCCTGAAATAATACCTGATGTTGGCAAAATGCTCCCATGTGCAGTTTACCTCTTATAGTTAGTGCAGCAGGTGGGTAGAGGTGGGGTATCCCCCACAAGGGTACCGAGCCACAGAAAACTTAGGGGCCCAGCCAGAGGCCATATCGTGGTAGGCCGAGATGCACGTGCAATATGAAGAGGTGTGTCCACGCTTCATGATGCATGTGAATTTCTTACATTTTTCTCTTTTTTTTTTTTCAGATTTTTTAAATTGTTATTTATTTGAGAGTGAGCAAGCACACGAATTGGGGGGAGGGGCAGAGGGAGAAGCAGACTCCCTGCTGAGCAGGGAGCCCAATGCGGGACTCGATCCCAGGACCCTGGGATCATGACCTGAGCCAAAGGCAGATGGTTAACTGACTGAGCCACCCAGGCGCCCCTGAACTTCTTACATTTTTCATGAAATGACAAATTCCTCAGGTTCGTTTATTTTCAAACATCCAGTCAACTCAAAAAGACTTAAAAAATAGCAAAATTAACGAGCACACCCAAGTGCAGAAATTTAACAGCACTGTAATTCATGGATTTACTGTTTCTTTTTCCTTAATGAGGGCACTGTATAGACATGTGGATTCAGGCTCTCGGATTCAGATGCTTGGTTCTGTAAAGTGGTAATGGTCATCTTGCTGTCTTGAGGAAGAACTAAGGACTAAACACCTAGGACTAAGGAGTTTATAGTCAAGGGGAAGAAAGGCAGAGAGCTATTGGATGAGTATATACTTCATAAAGTTATTTAAGAATAAACATTACTGGGATGCCAGGGTCCTGGGATTGAGTCCCGCATTGGGCTCCCTGCTCAGTGGGGAGTCTGCTTCTCCCTCTGCCTGCCACTCCCCCTGCTTGTGCTCTCTTTCTGACAAATAAATAAAATCCTAAAAAAAAATAAATAAACATTACCAGCTAACACTTGTGTCTTGGTTTGTAGTGTACTAAGTATTTCATGAATTTTCTGATTTAAATATGTGATTTAACATATGTCACGTGTATTTAAATATTTTAAAAATACAATATTTAACAACTAATATTATGTTTAGTAAATATTTATTTTTTTATTTTTTATTTATTTTATTTTTTTTAAAGATTTTATTTATTTATTTGAGAGAGAGAGAATGAGAGACAGAGAGCACGAGAGGGAAGAGGGTCAGAGGGAGAAGCAGACCCCCTGCTGAGCAGGGAGCCCGATACGGGACTCGATCCTGGGACTCCAGGATCATGACCTGAGCCGAAGGCAGTCGCTTAACCAACTGAGCCACCCAGGCGCCCCTTATGTTTAGTAAATATTTAATAGATGTCTTCTGATTTAAATATTATGAAATGTTATCAGCTTTTGAAGAAGACACTGGGGATAATTATGTCCACAGTACAGACAAGGACTCTCTGAGAGATTCTGAGGTCACACAGAATGAGGGGTAGAGCAGAGATGATTCACATGTTCTACAGATCCTAGAGCTTTTTTCTAGCTCATTTAGTTCTAAGTATCTGTCTCTCTAATTCACTGGTGTTCAAAAGATACATAGTGTGAGCCACATATATAATTTAATGTATTCTGGGAACCACGTGAAAAAGATAAAAAGAAATAGGTGAAATCAATTTTAATAATATAAAATTTTTTGAGCTAGTTCATGGTTTTTGTACCAGCCACATTTCAAGGTCTCACCAAGCCACACCCGGTGATTGGCTGCCATGTGGTTCAATGTGGCTCTCACTCTTACAAGATCATCGAATGGCCCAGAGGAAGGCTGTCAGGGGCCCCTGACCTCAGCGCTGGGCCCCCGTGGCTGTGGACCTTGCCAGGGGGTGGGTGGGCTGGGAGGGGCTCCAGCACGTCTCTGAATGCTACAAACTTCTGGTTTTCAGATGTAACTATTGGAGCCTTCATGTCTGACAGCGTGGTTCTTCTAAGGTGAGATGCTTTCCTCTTGCTTCCTGGACTCCGTTCTTCACGGTGGGGGCTGGAATTTGGTGATGGGGGTGGTTGGGGGAGTTATTCCCCCTTAGTCAGCAATTCCCTCTGTCCTGTTCCTGGAGGTGCTCGGGAAGTGGAAATGTGGCCTTTCTTTTCTTGTCCTCTTACCCCTGTTGCAGAGTTTCTAGCTGGTGGGCCTCCAGTGGCTTGCAGCTCTGAGACCGTAGCATCCCTGGGGCTTGGGGTGGCTTCAGCCCTAGGGGTTTTGCCTTTTGCCATGATCAGCTGCTTCATACATGTGTGTATACTATGTCGTCATTTCCTACGGGTGCCAGGACACTCGGGCTCCAAAGCACTGCCTTGTCCCAGCTCTTCATCCCTACCTTGTCAGTCCCCAGATCCCCAGGGGCCGGGAGCCTCCTGCCCTGTGGACAGTACTTCCTGGCCTGCGGAGGCAGAGGTGAGGAATGGGAGCCCTTGCAGCCCTTGCAGCCCATGCAGCCTGAATCTCTCCTACAAATGCTGTGGCCTGCCATCCCACCATGAACCATCTCCAAGTATTTCTGTCTGTATGAGTCAGAGGAGGTGGAATTACCCTTTGGAGTGGGAGCCAGCTCTTAGGTTTTGTTAATAACCTGATGGCAGAACTTTCTAAAATAGGCCAGTGGGATATTAGAGCTGGAAGGGGTCCCAGAGGCCATGTAGTTGCACACCCCAGATTCTTCTCATTCAGCAGCGCCTTCCTCCGACTCTCTGGCTGCAAAGCACCCGGCCTCCTCCTGAGTGAGGTGCCCCTAGGGGTGAGAGCTTAGTAACTTCGGAGGGAACCAGTTAACCCCCAGCTAACTCAGGATGTTAAATTGTTAAGGAGGCAGAATTGCCTTGGGTTAAGAGGGTGAACTCTGGGGCCAGGCGGCCTGGGTTCGAACCCCCACTCTGCTGTTGGGAGGCGAGTTTCCCTGGGTGAGTCAGGTAACCTGTCTTTTAGGATTCTCACCTGTCCAACAGGAGAACAGTAGTACTTCCTCACTGGGTCTGTAGAACTCTGTGAGTTAGGACTACATGCAAAATGCATAGAACAGGTAGGTGGTCAATAAATGTTAGCAATTCTTAGATAACTTATGCTAAATCTGCCTCCCTAAAATTCTGCTTCTTTATCCTATATCTTGCATGTAGCAGCCCTTTAGTATTTGATGGTGGCATGTGTGTCCCCCAGGCGGTGACCTCACTATTGCTTTGTGATTGGATCTCTGCTTTCTTCATCCGCCCCCGTCCTGTGGGTTGGCCCCATTTCCTCTCAGGTAAAACAGCTTACGTGGCCTCCAATGACTGAGGTGACACTTTAGAAGCTGAGCTTACCCACCGCCTTTGTGGTGTCCTTCTCCCCTCTTCGCTGTCCCAAGCAGCTTGCTCCGGCTTGTCACGATTCCTCTAGAATAAAACACGTTCCCCGGCTCTCGCAGTTGAAAACAGGCGCTCTTAAAACCGGGAGCATCTGGCTTAAGGTAAACTTATAGATTCTGCTTTTTCATCATTCTTGTATTTCATAAGCTTCCAGCTGTGAACCTCAGCCCCAAGGGACTTTTTTTTTCTCTCCTTCTTGGTAACGTATGGCCTCCTCTGGGAGTTTTGCCCACACGTGGATGGAGACATAAAGTGGGGCAGTTCCACGGAAGATGGGAGCCCCAGACCCCAGCCTGGGGTGGAGGCTGAAGCTGGTGAGGGGAGATCATCCAGGGACAAAGGCAGGGTCCTTTGGAAAGAATGCCACGGACTGCTTATCAAGAGCAGAGGCTTTAGGAGCGGGGCTGCTGGGCATGCCTGGACGAGGTAGTCAGCAGAAGGCCCTGATAGCCGAGGGAGGAGTGTGGGGATGAGGAGATCAGAGATCCATTCCCTCGTTTGTTCAGCTAATACGGTTGACCTGTGGTGTTCAACTATGTGTCGGCTCCCAGGTGCGCCTCGCGGAACAACTATACAAGTAACTAATAGAACCAGTGTTTGCTAAGTGCTTACCACATGCCAGACACTGCTTAGGCTCCCACACGTGCAACTCTTTCTGGAGGTTTTTGTTTTTTCTCTTCGTATTGGGGTATAATTTGCATACAGTAGAGCCTGCTGATTTAAGTATACTGCTTGATGAGCTTTAAGCAGCGTACACGCGTGTGTAAGTGCCACCGCCATTAAGATAAATAACAATTTCCGTCACCCCAGAAAGTTTCCTCCTGTCTCTTCTCAGTTATGTCCCCTCCTGATGGACAACCGTTGGTCTGATTTTCATTGCTGTAGATCAGTTCTGCCTGGTCTGGTTTTTCACATAGATGGAAGTATGTAGTACACACTCTCTTGGTTCTGGCTTCTTTCACTCGGTACAGTGTGTCTGAGATTCACCCATGCTGTTGTGTGGTGTTCAGTTCTTTTTCCCCTTACTGAGCAGTAGTCCATTTACTGAATACCCTGTAGTTTGTTCTTCTCTTGTTGCTAAAACATAGTTTTTTTAGAGGGGGGAGGGGCAGAGGAAGAGGAAGAGAGCGAGACTCTTAAGAGAATCAACCCTGAGATCATGACCTGAGCCAAAATCAAGAGTCGGAGGCTTAACTGACTGAGCCACCCAGGCGCCCTGATAGAACGTGTTTTAATTATTAGTTTTCTTAACAGCTCCATGACCTAGATATTATTACCGTTATTCCCATTTTATGGATGAGGAAACCAAGTGACATTGAAGTTCTGTTAATTTTAAAAAGGAGATAATTGTAGATTGTGGTCAGTGCCATGAGGATGATAAAGCAGGGTCGTGTGGTCAAGGGCACCTGCCTGCCTCAAGCGCAGCAGAGAGGGCCACATAGTCCTGTTGGAGGTGGCGGTGTGAAGCCAATGTGCCCTTGGCTCTGGCAGGTCGAGAGAAGTGAGGTGCGGAAGTCAGATCACTGTGGGTGGGAGAGAGAAGGAGAAGCAAGAAAACAGATGATGAAGTTTGACTCTTTTCCAGAAGCTTGGCTGCAGAGGAGCAAATGGGATTGCCAGTGGCTCAGAGATTAGCCTGAGAGTCTTTGAAACCTCTCCTGCTCTCCTGGGTCCTTTCCTGTCCTGCAAGAACCAGAGGTGGTCACCTTTAGCTTCACCTTCATCCATACAAACCTTGCCTTGACCCCACTCCTGCCTTGGGGCCTGAAGAGACAGAGTGGGAAGGGGACGAGGATGAATGGGGGTTGAGGGAGGAGAGGGAGGTGGGATGCCTTGTATAGGCTGTGGGTGGCAGGGGCCTGATCTTTGAGCCAGGCCCCAAGATTGGAGCAGGCCCAGGGCAAGGTTCAGCGTGGAACATGGGTGAGGGTAACCACCTCAGGTATCTTCTGGGAGCAGGGAAGGCAAGCTGGGGCCCCTTAGGCAGAGGGACTGCTGAGCATGTCTGAGGGGCCAGGAAGGCTGGTCATCCACAGTGGCATCTGTTGATAAGGTGCTGGACGTGGCTGAACGACTATGGACAAGAAGGTCTGGAGATGTCAGCTGGCTAAGCTGGGGGGCATCCCAGGCATGGCCTAGCTGACCGGCAAGTTAGATAGACTTTGAGTCCCCTCAGAGTTTGGGTGGGACCAGAAAAAGAAACCAAGGATGTGCATGCACGTGAAACACACCATGCCCACTCTGACACATCCTCCAGAAGAGAGTCCACATGTGTACGGGCTTGAAATTCTTTGGGCTGCCGCGAAGAGAACACCTTACTGCGGGTGGCTCTAAGTACATAGACGTGAATTAGCTGCCTGGAGGAAATGGCTGCAGGGCTGGTTTAGTAGCCTCCATCTTCCCCGGGGGTGTAGGCTCTCAGTGTGTCCACCCGTGTCTGTCCCATAAACAGCACTGCCCCCGCAGAGGGCTGGGGTGAGGTAGCGATAGCCCATCAGAGGGCATCCTGACTGGTTTTACCTGGAAGTAAATACAGGTGAAGTGCAGACCTACCTTGACTTAGGAAGGAGTTAATGTTGTGATAAACCCATCATAAATTGAAAATATCCTAAGTGGAAATGCATTTACTACCCCTGACCTCCTGAACACCATCGCTTAGCCTGGCCTACCTTAACTGTGCTCAGAACAACTTGCATCCGCCTACAGTTGGGCACAGTCATCTAGCACAAAGCCTGTTTCGTAATCAAGCATTGACAATCTCATGTAAATGATTGAATACTGTACCTAAAGTGACAAACAGGCCATGCGGGTACAGAAAGGGTGTCAGTGTATGGGGCGTTCACCCTCGTGATCGGTGGCGGAGCCCAGGAGCTGTGGCCCTGGGCCAGCGTCACCACACAATCATCCCACATAGCACCAGCACGGGGAAAGATCCAGATTCACAATTCAAAGTTTGGTTTCTACTAAGTGCACGTCACCCCATCATAAGGTTGAAAAATCGTTACTGCGGACCGTGATAAGTCAGGGAGCATCTGTATCAGGATTTGAACTGTTGGAGTCATCAGAAAGAAGTATTTTAGCTACCAGTTGTTAAAAATCAGGTCTTGGTGCTGTCCTTAGGTGCCCCTTTGCTTTTCTCACTGAGCCTGGCACCTTTGCAGGCAGGACTGCGGGCTGGCCCCACTCTGCCCTCGCTGATTTTGCGCTCTCAGATTAGCAGGGGCGGGCAAGGCCTGTGTGAGGGTGATAGGCGCCTGGTGCTGTGCCAGCCGGTGAAGTTCAAAGGAAGCGATGAGAGAGTTTAGGAAAGATTTCTGGGCTTTCCCTGGTCCAAAAACAATTCTTGGAATTGACACAGGTTCAAGGGCCTGATCTGACTGATGTTGGTGAGACATGTGCTTCTGAAGGTCTTTGTCCTCACCTCAGAGGATTCTGTGTTGACAGCCTCCATCGACGTCAGTTTGCCAGCCTGCCCACCCTGCCTTCCTCTGCAGGTCCCTGCTCTGAGCAGGGACCAGGTAGCCTCCCCGACATGGTGGCCCCTGGGATGGTGGGAGGGGGTGAGGCCTTTATTCCATGCGGTGACCTGGCAGGATGTGCCCTGGGCAGGGTGGAGGCTCTCACAGGGTGGAGACCAGCTCTCCCTGGTGCCTCTGTCTGTTTTATGAAACTTTGGGCACTCCGGTGGTTTTCAGTCCCTGGGCCTGGAGTGAAATTGGCACCCATTTAATAAATCACCTCGGGTTTTTGAACACCTGTCCTGAGGCTGTCATGATGAATTTGCCGGGGTCCAAGCCCTTGAGGGGCCTGAAGGCTGGTGAAGCAGGTGTGCAACTAGACAAAGACCTTAATCAGTAAGTGAGGTGAGGTGTGAAGATAGTGCTGGGGACATGGAGGCGGGCATCCAACTGCCAGGGTTCTTGGAGGAGACTTCCCAGGAGAGGGAATGGAATGTAAGCTGGCTGTGGAAGGACCCCGGCGCTTTATAGAGTGTCCGTTGGCATCTGTACAAACACATAGACCAGGAGCAGAGTATTTGTTTTCTGTGTTATTTATAGCATCTTCTAAGGATGAACCCAGAAGGAAATTGGAAGGCCAGGACCTTGGATTTCTTTCAGGCACTGCTGTTGTCTGACGTCAGTTGGCCTTACAGCTGGATTTGCT
The DNA here is from genome assembly GCF_054177405.1 of Leptonychotes weddellii. Classification (NCBI taxonomy): domain Eukaryota; kingdom Metazoa; phylum Chordata; class Mammalia; order Carnivora; family Phocidae; genus Leptonychotes; species Leptonychotes weddellii. The sequence continues at coordinate 56,481,174 of NC_138369.1, forward strand.
CTGGGAGACCCACCGTTCCCTTGTACTTGTCACAACTCTTCTGGTCTTGACCCACATCCATGGCAGTGGTGGCCGCAGTGAAACCCCCCCCCCCGGCCACGTGTCTCCTTCCTTCCCTCTTTCCCCGAGGTTTTCCTTAATACTGTCTTCTCTGAGAGTTGTGTTCCTTTTTCCCCAGCTGTCTTCTCACCGTGGGCGCTCTTCGGGGTCATTGTACACAAGGGAGGTCATTGTTCTCAAGCCACTAATGCCCCTTAATCTTATTATTATCACCCCAGTGGCATGAAGGCCAGGGCTTCCTAGAGGTAAAAGGGTCTCTTTGTGAGGCCTGGAGGGGAGGTTAAGGCACAGCTTAGGTGAACCGTCCCTGAGCAGGTGTTTGCAATGAGAGCAGAATGCCTGAGTCATTATCAGCTTTTGTGGGCTGACCCTGGGGATCCATGGAAGGTGCCGCAGGGATGCAGTGCATTTATCAAGCATGGGGTGGGAGGTAGCGCTGGTGGTCCATGTTGGTGGTAAGGGATGCAGATGTTTTTAGGGTTTCACTTGCTCCTGAGGCCAGGTAGGTTGATTCCTTCAGCTCTGAAGTACTTTGCTGTTACCAGCTGGGACTCTGTTAATCAAGTTCTTTTGGAAAAATGCTTAATGAATTGTAGGGAGGAAATGAAGGGGGAAGGTTTAACCTACTGGATGGGACTGGAATTCTGCAGTTCATGCTTACAGAGACAGTAAATGCTCGGGAATTCCCAATGATACATCTATTTCTCGAGTCCCAGCATCTGCTGTAGGAACGCCTCTTAAATATATTACTATCTTCCTAATCAAATGAAAATCGGAACTTAATTGGTGAAATTTTAAATAATCACCCGACATCTGGTGGTTCATTTATGGCTTCAACCAGATGTGTTTTATTAACAACTTACTTGCCTTTATTATTGGGAAGCTAACTATTAATTTATTAGGAAATAAGCCACTTCTAAAACCAGGAAAAAGTCTTTACAGGGCACATTGGCCCCTCTCTCATTGGTTATTTCATGCTTTAATTAAATGCCAGGCTGAAGGCCTAGGATTTCTCTTGCTGGGTTAGTTCTTGTTTGGTTCTGAGAGCATGACTAAGTCACCTCCCTCTCTTGACGTGCAGGGCAAGACCTGTCATTACAGTGGATGTCTCCATCTTCCTCCCAGCCTCCATCAACATCACGGCACCTCAGTGTCACGATGGGCTGCAGCCTGTGAACTGCCTCAACGTCACCGCCTGCTTTAGCTTCCACGGCAAGCATGTTCCAGGAGAACTTGGTAATGAGCCACTGAGTTAGGGCTCGGGATGGCCATCTTAGCTGGAGTGGGCTTGTGGCCACTGAGGGATTCTTCTGGATCCTTTGCTCTCACTGTGCATTCTGGCTGGTTTTGCAGGCAGCAGACGCACAGGCCAGACACCCCTTCCCTCCGCGGTTCCTGCTTTTTTCTGCTTCCCATAGTTTCCCAATTTAACATAACCTCCAGGTCTAGAACAAATAATATTTGACCCCAAGCATCCTTTCCCCAAATGTGTGACCAGACTGAAACCTCACTGGGCTACAGGTGTCACAGGCCAGTGGGACTTGTGGAAAGGTAGTGACTGGAGCCTGGCCCTTACAGAACATTCCATTCAGTTAGAAAAAAGAAGTGGTGGGTCTTTGGAGGCTTCCCCTGAGCCCGCGGCACCAGCCAGATGTCAGGGCCTTAAGCCCTTTACTGTGGAATCTGAGACCAGGGATGGATGGTAGGATTGGGATGCTGAGTTTTATGAAGGCTCAGACTTACAAAAGAGGGGGAGCTGCTTTGTCAGCTTCAGATGATTGAAAAGAGACAGCTGGCCCTGCTGTTTTCTCTGGTTGGGGAAGGCCAACTTGCTAGCCAACTCCAGAGATCCAATCCCTGGATCAGGATAGGATCAGTGTGGAGTAGAACTCAGTGTGTGGTCACTTGAAGGAAATGAATCTGGAACATTCATACAGATTAATAGGTGCTTTGTTTTTACTTGAAAGGCTGATTTAATAATAGAAAATAGAATTCTAGGAAAATTAAAAAAAACCCCACAAAACAATAAGGACCTGGACTTACTGCCTTTCTTAGACATTCTTAGAGTCAAGTGTTTCCCTTCCCTATTTCACAGTGTGGTCCCTGGACCCACCAGTACCAGCATCCTCTGGGAGCTTGTGAGAAGTGCAGAATCTCAGGCCTCGCTCTGGGTCTCAGAATCAGAATCTGCATTTTAACAAGATCCCACAGGATCCGTGTGCACATTTATGTTCAAGAGGCGCTTCTCTGGAGCACGTGTGCACGTGTGTGTGTGTGTGTGTGTGTGTGTGCTGGTCCGTTTCTCAGCTGTACCTTGAAAGCTGTACATTATTTAACAGTGTGCTAATCCTTCTAGGCTAATGGTCTCATTGATACTTCATCTTGATCTTCAGGTGGATTGAATAAGTTCAACAGTCAAATCTTGAACTTGTTCCTAGAGATTTCTTTTAAAAAAAACTTAGAAATTTCAAAACTGAATGTAAATATACCAGGAACTCAGGGCTTGGTTGGTGAGAAAGGACTAACGTTTTATGTAGAGCCCAGTGAGAAAAAGACCATGCTCAGTGAGAAAACTACTTGCTCAGGATCACATGGCTGTTGGTGAAGCCAGGAGTTGAATCCTGGTTTGATGATACTTAGTTTTGCTTTCCAAAAACTGTTTCTCATCTCCTCCCTAATTATTTTAAGATACCAGTCTCTAGGGAAAAATTTTTTTCAATTGGTCCTAGAACTCCTATGTCCTTTGCCTAATTAGATGGTGTGTCTTCTATCAAATACCAACTCATGATGTAGTTGGACTCCATTAAAAAACATTATAAAAGAATTGTTGAGTTGAAGGTTTACGTTGGTGTGCATAAAAATAAGCAGAACTCTTCTGTAACTCTAAAATAAGCAAGTGATTAATAGTTCATGTGTGTGTTCATTTGACAAATGTTTATTGTGTGCCTGGGTGTGCCAAGCACATCCTCACGGAGTCTCAAATGGGAATTACAGAGTTTCTATTATTTTGATCCTGAAGCAGTGTACGCAGTTTCCAGGCTCTTTAATGACATCACTGTGGTGGTAATGAAGGTAATTTGGCAGAGTAGGAGCAGACGAGAAGAAACCCAAGATGCCAATTTTGAGCAAGGGGGATTTCAGAGCGTAAGACAGGTGGTAGAGTGAACTCTGATTAGAAGTTTTGTGGGCTGAGTCAGGAGGAGATGTGGGTGTCTTCTCATGCTGCTCCACACCAGTGACTGGGGCCCCTTTCATTGACCTCTAGGCAGAATTATAATGAAGGCTAGGTTTAACCATGACCCCTGAAGAGTCTGGGAGGATCAGGAGGAACGGGCGGTTGAGTAGCACACCGTACTGCCCCTAGTGGGCAGTGTGGAGCAGGCGGGAGGCCGCCCACGTGCAGGGGGTGGACTCTGAGCGGCAGCGCACTCTCCCACTGAAATCAAACATCCCTTTATAATCGAAGTGGTATTTCTCCACATTTATTTAAGATCGCGGCTTACAGATCATGATAACTGGGGAATTTTGGTATCAGTGGGGCAATGCAGAAAATTACCCATCCCATTTTTCTTTGTCCTCCCCTGGCATTCAGGAAAAGGTGCTAGATCTCCATCTCTGCAGAAATCTGGTAAAACATGAGCTGACAGTGGAATATGGAGAGCCTTGAGGAGGGGAAAATGGGCAGTTGTTATGGAAATGTGATAGAAATCATGGGAGTGACAGGTAGCTCGTGGGGGTCCAGCTGCGGTGGGGTGTCCCTGGGGTCCGGCATAGAAGGCAGTGCCTTGGCTCTGCGTGATCAGGAAGATCAGGTCCCTGGTCTCCGGGTAGTGGAGGGTGGGGGCACCGCCACCCTCTACCGTCTTCCAGGCTCAGCGTCATTGCCCAGGCCTCTGTGTTGGGAACCCAAGGCCGGGGCTCTGGTGATGAGCCTCCCTCTCTCCCGTTGCTGCAGAGGAGCCTGGGTGGTGGTGGGTTTGGCCACGGAATGCCTGGCAAGTGAATGTCCGGCAAGTGAATGTCCACTTCGTGCCGACCTTCCAGGCCCCTCTCTGTGTCTGCATGTCCGGGGCCAGGTTGTGTCCGTCGAGTGGCTGCTTTGGTGCGTGTGGCTGGCACAGTGCAACCAAGAAGCACCAGTGTGTGCTGGGTACTTCTAAACAGCTGTTGGAAGCATTTTCTGTCTGCTGACATCTTGAGCCACGGGACCTCCCCGGGGATGGTTGGGAGAGCCATAGATGCTTCATGTTACTTACAGTCTGGCCTCTTTGGTTTCTTCTCTCCGGTAGGACCTGGTGGGGACGGGACTCCATTCTCCTCTTCATTTTCAGCTTTAGCTTTAGCTCCCACTTGGTCTCCGGGGTGTTCGGGGCCAGCTGATTTGCCAAGCCCCTGGAGGGGCAGCTGTGGCCTCTGGCAGGACCGTGGGAACTCCAGAGATTTTCTGTAGGGGTTGACTCTGCCATGGCCCCTGGAATGGCAGGATCCAGTTAGGAAAAGAGAAACCAGTTATTTTGACAGAATTTAACATTGGGAATCTTCAGGAAAGCAGGTCACAGAGGACCTGGTAGTCGCTGACTTCTGGGTCAGCACCAGGGCGTCTCAAAGCGTGGTCCCCAGTCCAGCTGCAAGCACAGCACGTGGGAATGTTAGAAATGCACATTCGAACCGCATCAGACCCTGAGGGTGGGGCCCAGCAACCTGCCCTTCAGCAAGCCTCTGGGTGGCTGAGACTTGAGAACCGCTGGTCAAGTGGACAAAGGGGGAAAAAAAAGGTCACACTTGGGGTGATCAGAACCTAGAAACATGGAGAAGGGACCCTGCGGACCTGAGAACTCAACCTTGGTGGGGAGGGGGCAGTAACTAGCGCTGCCAGTGTCTCCGAGGGGTATTAACTGCTGTTGGAACCAGCTTCCGGGGAGACTGTTGCCAGGTTAAGCTGACGGGAATAGGAAGCAGGCAGGAAGATGCAGTCCCTTCTCCCTCCACCAGCTTCCCTCCAGCTGTCCATCTGGGTCGAGCCTCCCACGGAACCACTGGCAAAGCAGCAGTGAGGTGTGCTGAGCCCCAGACCCAGCCTCGCAGAGCAGGGTGGGTTGGGAGCAGAGAGACAACAGCTTCAGGAACCAGCCCAGCAAGTAGCCAGTCACACGGAGTTACTGATGTACCTGCTGGGTCATTAACCAACAAATAGCTATTAAGTTCTTAAGAGTGCCGGACTGTGCGCTCCCTGGGCGCAGAGCATAGGCCAGGCCAGACAAAGCCCTGGCCCTCAGGAAGCTTGCATTCAGCAGGGAGGGAGGCAGATGCAAACAGCCGATGCTCCCCCACTCACCCTTCTGGATGTGTCCGGGGCCCCTTTGTGTGGTAGGCCCTCCATTCCGTGCTGGGGTGCGGGCACATGTCCAGCTGCAGTGGTTCAAAGAACAGATTTACAACCCATTTCACCAAGCAGCTTAAAACAAGAGTTCTGCCCATCCCAAGTCTTATTAATCACTTCATTCTTGGCCTGGGAGGCAGCTTGCCACTCCTCGGAGCCTCTTGGCTGCCATAAGTAAGGGTGGCGAATGTGTGCCTGGAAGCGTTCTGCCCCTTCCCCACGGGGCTGAGCCTCTACCTACTTAGGCTAAAGCCTAAATGTGCTCCTCAGTCTCTGGAGGCTAGGGATTGAGCCAGCAATTATGGACTCTCACCAGATGCTAAATGAAAACCAGGGGGGGATGAGCCCTAAATGGTTGTGTTTTGTGCTCTGATCTGGCACCCCTTGTTTCCATGGCTCTCAGAGACTTCTGGACAAGCCGTGGAGCCTAGATCCTGAGAGATGGCACCAGGTCATCCAAGCCAGTAGCAGAAGTAGGGTCCAAACCAGGAGACTTGTCCCCAGACCCTTCCTCTGGCTTCGGGGGTGGGGGGCTACATTTCCACTCCAGAGAGCATTCACACACATAGAACATTCTCCGAGCTCCTTGTGGTCTCTTGAGAAGCATGGAGATGGGATAACGAGGCAAATCCATATATATGAAGCATGGGGTAACCTAATCTAATAATTACCACTTCGTTCCTTTGTGGGGTGGGGAGCAAGCTTAGGAGAGCTAGTAAAGGGGGGAAATATCCTTTCTCCCCCCCTTCTCTTGGGAGACTCTAAGGGAAGCTCAGTAAGTCTGGAAGGAGGATTTTTTTTTTTTTTTAAAGATTTTATTTATTTGACAGAGAGAGAGACAGCCAGAGAAGGAACACAAGCAGGGGGGAGCAGGAGAGGGAGAAGCAGGCGCCCTGCTGAGCAAGGAGCCCAATGCGGGGCTCGATCCCAGGACCCCGGGATCATGACCTGAGTCAAAGGCAGATGCTTAATGACTGAGCCACCCAGGCGCCCCTAGAAGGAGGATTTATTAGTAGGATTTCACAGCTGAAATCATGTTGTGATGGAGAATGAGAATGAGTCAAAAACTTGCTGGGACCGACCAGAGCTCAGTTGATGCAAGACAGCTGGCTCCCTCCTGGCCCAGGCCAGTATGGGGGGCCCTTGGGAACCAGCTGGGGGCAGAGAGAGGAGGAGGCTGCAACATGACTTGCGGCTGGTCAGCTTTTCCATCAACATGACATCATTCGACATGGCATGGACACAAGCTGCCAGAAGGAAAACCTGAAGATGTGGGCTGTGCGGTGGGATCAGGCGCTAATCAGAACCAGCACCCTCCCCGGGACGGGGGCTGGCTGGCCTGGCTTGCATTAGGGGCAGCCACCCTCCCATGGGGCCCGGCTGCTTGAGCGTGCCAACTGATTGGCTGCTTCTCTGGCATCTCTTCCACTTCTTAGGGGCTCCCTTTCAGACACTCCTAGGGTAGGTACTGTTTAAAACTGCCAGTTGAACTCGGGGCTCCAGAATGGTCTGCACTTCTTACTGCCCTGACAACTATGAGACCCTCCTCACTCAGGCTGGGCTTCCCATCATGAGTCTTCGGGTGGCTTTCTTCTCGAAGAGAGAGTGTGATATGGAACCGACTTCTTTTTGTGTGATTTAAAATGTCAAAGTAAATTTTAAATCAAGGAGAAGTATTAAGCAGACAGTTACAAAGATGAAAAGCTTCCAAAATGATTATGCTTGGTGAATTGGATAATTCGGTCAGTCTGTGATTGTATATTTTAACATTTTAGAAAAATCTGATAGGTGAACATGTTGGCATGCCCACGCTCTGCCTGGAGCAGAGCAGTGGTTGTGATCCTCAGCTCAGGTTCTAGTAACTGTGAGTTGTTTCTGTCCTCTCTTCAGTTGTCTGAGGGTTATATTGGGTCAGAGATTTTATGGCGAGATGGGGTGTTACAGGCCTAAAGTGGTGTTTGAAAAGTATCCAGCACAGTGCTTGGCACACACTGAAGGCTGAATCTGTTCCCTTTTCCTGACCTGCCCCATCTTAATTCAAATTCTCCCAGAAGCAGAGCCTGAATCAAGGATTTGGTGCACATGGTTGATTCAGGCTGTGATCAATCCCAGGAAGCACCAGTAGGAAAGTGAGACAGGAAGGGAAGGAAGCTGTGTCAGTCAGGGTTCTGCAGAGAAACAGAACCAATTGGATGTGTGTATATTGATGTTATAGTTTGGAGGCAGCCTGAAGGCAGAATTCCTTCTTTGGGGGTGACTTTAGTCTTTTTCTCATAAAGCCTTCAAGTGATTAGATGAGGCCCACCCACATTATGGAGGGTAATCTGCTTTATTTGAAGTCTACTGATTTAAACATAATCTCATTTAAAAATACTTTTGCAGGGGCACCTGGGTGGCGCAGTCAGTTAAGCATCCAACTCTTGGTTTCAGCTCAGGTCATGATCTCAGGATGGTGAGATCGAGCCCCACGTTGGGCTCTGTGTTCGGTGTGGAGTCTGCTTGAGATTCTCTCTGTCCCTCTCCTTCTGCTCCTCCCTGCGCCTCCCTGCCGTGCTGTGTTGCTAGAAAATATCAACGACTCTTTAAAAAAATAAAAATACCTTTGCAGTGACATCCAGATCGGGTACTGCAGCCTACTCAAGTTGACACATAAAGTAAACCATCACAGCAGCCAAACAGAAGGTGTGTTGTTGTTGAATCCTGCTGGGGAACCCTGACAGTCCATGGGGAGCACCCTTCCTAGTTACCCCACCCAAGGAATGAGGGAGCTGGGCTTCTGCAGTACTGAGGTCTACTGCAGGGACTTTGGTTCTCTGGCACTTCTGGTCTGCCATACATGTGGACAGAGCCACCAGAGAAGGCTCTCAGGAGGTACAGGTACTGGCAATTACAAGTTGGGCTGGACAGCAGAGAAATGGTACAAGCCAAGAGGATATGGGTGGGTCATTGATCCTATCTGCTCTGTCTTCCTGTGATCATTTCTACCCTGGCTTTCTCTGAGCTCAGCTAGCTTATCACTGGCAAGAGGGTTCACACTCTCTGTTCTCCCCATGCCCACCCTTCCCAAGGGAGGGCAGCTCTTGCACCTGGGAGGAAGGCCAGGGAGGGGTCCACTCAACAGCTACCATGTTGGTTTTGCCTGGCTCATCTTCCAGCAATGTCCATCTCTAGCTCTGGACTTGCTAAACATAACTTGGAAATACAATCCATATATACTTATCCTTTCTTACTGTTTGGCTGTTGCTCAGGGAAATTGTCATGAGTAGAAAGTAAATGGGCCAGAGTTTAGTTCTGGATCACTGCATGTATTGGGTTCTGCTGTCTGGGCATTCAAAAAATTTCAAAAGTGCACCAAGAACCAGTGTGGTAGGCATAGCCCTACAGTGGAGGTTAGGAGGGTTCTAGACTCAGCTCTGTGGTGGATGGCCCTCTGACCTGGAGCAAGTCTGGCTCCCTTTTGGGGCCTCAGTTCCTCATCTGAGAAATGAAGGTTTTGAGCCAGATGGCCCCTGGATTGCCCTAAAGCTTTGACATTCTATGTGTCTGCCCCGTTCCCTGGTGTTGCCAAAGGAGCCGGTGTGTAACTCTTGTCTGGGCTCCCGTGTTTTCTCTGTCATGTTACTTTCCCACAGGCATTCTTTTCTTCTTCACTATATTGCCTTCGATTATCCGGGTCTCAGGTCCCCCGGTGACCCAGCCTCGCCTTGGCAATCAGCTGTTTGCTGAAATAAACAAGTTGGGGCAGACCGGCCCTTGCTGACCAGGAATCCGCCAGCTCTGCATGGCAAGATCCCTGAGATGGCAGAGGCCCAGGAAAACCATTAGACGCATCCACAATACACCGTGTGGCAGCTGCAGAAGGCCTGTCCTGGTCACTTTCCTCCCTCCTGGCTCGGACCTCCCCTGGGGGCTGATTCCTTTGATGTTATTAAAAGCCGGAGCCACCCCCACTGCCCTGCTTCACATACTTAATGTGGGCAGGTGTGGGCTGCTCTTTACTGGGGCAAGAACCCAGCTTCCAAGGGGCTGGTTCGTGGAGACAGGGTCATCTGTTTTCCCATGGCTCTGCAGCCTCGTCTGGGCATTTGGGGGGACAGAATGTTCCCTCTCTCTCACTTTAAAAATGCCACATTCCCCTGAATCCACAAAGCAGTTAAAAAGTAAAAAGGGTCCCCAAGGGCTGATCTCTGCTGTGGTACGGAAAAGCAGTGAAATAGGTCTATTGACACTGACACCCTACTCGCCTAATGAAGCACATTGTTGTAGGGTGACTGACTCTGAAATTATGAAAGGAAGACCTTTTGTGTTCATCCAGTGTGCATCCTGTATTGTGACCTTTTTTAAGTTTCAGATTGTGTCCCGGTAGGTTCTGCTATTCCTGACATTACGTGTTCAGGAATAGGTGAGGGGTTTTTCTCCTCAGGAGTGCAGCTCAGTACGCCTGAGCACAGGCCCCTCAGTGCTCATGATTCTGTTGAAATGATAGACGCTGTAATATACGCGATCCGTATACTCAGCTCCCTGGGAATAAAGTCAGCTTTAGCCTCGGTCTGAGTTTCCATGAGCGCCATGAGGGCAGGGCTTTGCGGGGCTGTTCTGTTGTGGCCTCTGAGGGTAAACAGGGGAAGAGCAGGGCTTTTCTATCCCCTGTGCCTGGAACAGTGCCTGGCACATAGTCGGGTGCTCGGGGGACGTGATGACACATGGTCATAGAGCACAAGTCAACATCTGGGAGTTATTGGGTTAATTGCTCCTTTGTGTTGGGCATATATCCCATTGCTTTATAGGAATCGGGATTATGTGCAGCCGTGATAATTTCTGCAGTTTCTAGTAATATTCTGTAGGTTCACCTTGGTGTGAAGGATGCCAACTGTGCTGGGCACAGCTAATTATTGATGTGTACATTGGTGACTCAGTTGGTAACTCAGGGGATTTAAGACAGGGAGAGCCATAACATGTGATACACAGAGCATCACCGGGAAGGCAGGGGGCGGCCCGATTGTCTCTCGATTCTGTGAGGACGCTGGCTGCGTGCTTCTCTCCAAGACGGTGTTGACTTGGGCTGCAGCCCTCGGTTGCAGTGGGGAGGCAGGAAGCATTACCAAGTGTGCTTGTGAGCCTGAGAGGGGGGAGCGCAGGTGGCCTTGTCCCCACATGTGAGTCCTTGCTGACGTCTTGACCTTATTTATCGGCAGGCCTCAATTACGTTCTGACGGCTGATGTGGACAAAAAGGCAAAGGGCCAGTTGCCCAGGGTCTACTTTGTGTTGCTGGGAGAGTCCGTGGGTCAGATCACAGAGAAGCTGCAGCTGGTCCACATGGAGGAGACGTGTCATCACTACGTGGCCCACGTGAAGGTCAGTCCTCCCTTTTCTTCTCCAGCTTTGATCTCTGTGGATATTCATTGAGAACTAGTGGAAGCTACTTTTATTGTGTGTTATGTATGCTCTGACTTCAAACATTTTATTTCACAAGGGGGAGAACATTCGTTTCTTCTTTTCAAGTTGGAGTCTGACAGCCCTTTTATTTTTCTTACTGTGCTGGTTTCAGCCTCTGAGGGGAGTTATGGTGGGCCAGGAGACCAGTGACACTCCCTGACCTTGACTTGTCCTTTTGGGAGGCTTCTCATCCTCTTCCTTCTTTTGAAGCTCTGTGGTCTTCTCAGAGGAGAGCCGTAGAAGTCCACGTGTCTGGGTCGGCGGTGGTGCTGGATCACACTGCACCTGACGGCTTTCTCAGTGGTTCACTACATGTTAGCTCATAGTGTCATGGTTAAGGCGTTTTAAAACTAGTAGGATTCAGTTTTTATCCTTTGATTACTTTCTGTTTATTTTAGGAGTGCTTTTTTTGTCCCCTTTCCTTCTCACTCTAAATAAACTTTCAAATGTTTTTTCCCTCTTGAGATTGTTTGTTAAATACACTTTGCTGCTAATTCAGGAGGCCAGGCTTTGATTAGCTCCAAAGTGGCCCCTGCGTAGACAGGTGCTGACAGGGTGGGAGTCCTGGTGGTGCCCAATGATGCCGGAATAGCCAGGCATCAACCCACAGGCAGAGAGCCCAAGAGATAGAAGGACCCACACAAACCCACCACATGGTGCATTCAATGAATATGGCTTTTGGAGTAACACAGACCTGGTGTGTGTCCAGCTGGATGAGTACTTTGACCTCTGTGTGTCTCAGTTTCTGCATCTCTAAAATGGGCACATGTACCGAAAGGACCTTGCATGGAGTCTGACCCCCAGCAGGCACTCAGCATTATTATCTGTTTGGGCCATATGTAATTGCCAATATTCTAAGATTCTTGACTTAGGAAAATGGTATTTTCATGTAGTTCAACCTAATATTAGCCAGGGGCTTTCTGGGCAATAGTAAAAATAGTCCACGGATTAGAATCTCATTCCGTTTTTGAGTCATTAGTGCCAGAGCAGGAGAGTAACAGCTGCTTCTGGATTGTATATAGAGAAATGCCCCCCACATCCATGGCACTTGGTCTGGCCTAGAGCCCATGAGTCCATGCCCCTGAGATGCTTTTCAGCGGGCCTGGGCTATGTCTCTTTGCCAGGACTCGTGCTGGGGCCTGCCCAGACCTCTGCCCTATGGCCCGGTGAAGGCCATTTATAAAGGGGCTCATGCTTCTGTTAAGCCAACCAGCCACTCGCGTCTCTAGGTCTTAGATTACATTGGCTCATGTGTGCCCTTGGGGATGTGAGGCTGCCCAGGACAGGCTCACATCTGCATACTGCAAGACCTTTAAGTGCCTGTGCTTGGTGTCTCCATACTTCCCAGAGGTGGGGCATCTTCCCTCGGGCTTCCTCATGCTGGGTCTCTTCCACAAATGCTTTCCTTCAGGGCTCTTGGCGCCTTGACTTTTTGCTTTGGCTGAGGGGTTGCCCTCCATGTCTTGGCCTCAAGATAGGGCCCCAAAGAGCCTGCAGGCCTTTGCAGAGTGCACTCAGGGAAGAGCAGTAATGAGGTACCGGCCAGAGGCGGGGCTGTTTTTGTGGTGGCCTCTGGGGGTAAACGGGAAGAGCAGGGCTGCCCGAGGCTGTTGGTCCTGCTACTTCCTGATAGCCAGGGCTGCCAGAGTTTAGCAAATAAACATAAAGCCTTCCTCATTAAATCCAAAAGTCAGATAAACAGCGAATCATTGTTCTCAAAGAAGTGTGGCCCAAAGAGTGCATGGGATATACTTAAACTAAAAATGATTTGTTGTTTATCTGAAATTCAGATTTAACTGGGCATTCTTCTGGAAGATTCAACCTTCCCGATACCCTTCACCCCACGGTTTGGCACTTCTCCATTTGATCAAAACATGGTTGACAGGGGTTCCCTTCCCCTGGGTGAGCCACACAGCCCCCAAAGGGACCAAGTGGGAACGCTGACTCTGGAGCCTGTGGGGCAGCTGGTCCCCCAACAGATCCCCATGCCCATGCTCGCTCCTTGGTGCCTGGGATGCCAGGAGATCTGTGCTCACGGGCCCTGAGAGCCCCTCCCTGAGGGTGAGTCTGTGGAAACCTCCCCCAGGGAGTTTTTAAAGCAAATCACTGGACACCAGTTGTGCTAGAATGAAATTCTGGAGGGGCTTGCCTGGATGGCTATGTGAGCGCAGCCTTGGAGTAAACAGCAGAATTCCTGAATGGACACCTATAGAACAAGGCCACAGGTGTGTTTCTCCGAGGAGCCGGTGAGTTGTACTTAAATGTAAAGGCACCAAGAGTACAGTACTTTCATACTTGGATATATTTCTTCGTGAGCTTTCTTGGTTCTTCCGTGATACGATGTTTCCGATTCACCAACATGTGAGATAAATGTGTAGAGTTGTGGGTTTAATTGTAGAGTTCTTTCATATTTAAATGTCATTTTCTTTTACCTCTGTGTCAGCGTGTAGAACACAAAAAGAATAAAAAAAGAAAAAAAAATCTAAAACCACAAAGGAACCATGAGAAGAGAGATGGAGATGGTGGTCACAAGATTTTGGAGGGTGACGGCAGCCCAGGAGTGCAGAGCAAGCACACACCTCTCTGTGATGATTTGGGTCGTCTTGGGGAAGAGCCAGAGAGTGGTCCAGTACATCAGATCTAGAGAAGTTTGGATGTGATTAGTACTTGGCTGTTTTCTCATACAAGGACATGGGGGTGGTGGAATGCATCAGGAAAGCACAGGCTTCTGTGGCCTTTATGGTTCAAGAGGCAGCATGCCTGTTAAGTGGTGCTCAGGTGGCTGATCATTCTTAGCCACCAGGAAAGTTTATTGACCAGTTGTTGTCTGGGCTGTAGCAGAGGACGCTGGTGAATGGCCCCATTAGGGCGAACACTCATGAGCTGGCTGATGGTACATGTGGCCCAATGGCCCAGCTGGCCAAGGAGGCAGCAGGCCTGGCCCTGGTGTGTCCATTGTGGGAAAACCGCTGGGGAGGCCGTGGCCCTTGTTGGGGTCGAGGCAGGCAACAAGGGTGGGGTGGGAGTGGCAGCAGGTGGCCTCCTGGAGTGGGGACTGGGGACTGGGAGCTGGTCATCTGGGCCTGAGGGCATGGCATAGCCTCTGCTGCAAGTGGGGCCTTCTTGATGGGCTGGCTCTCGGCTTTGTAGACACTGACGGAAGGTAAATAAAAGTGCCCCGGCTTATCGCACACCATATGGCTCGCAGACTGTGAGGCAGGCACGAGGGGCTGGGTGTGTTTTGTTTAGGCTATCTTTAGGTTTTTTTTTTTTGCTTTAAGCCTATTCCAATCTTTTTTTTTTTTTTTTTTTTTGTCTCTCTCTTCCTCCTTTTCCCTAGAAGTTTTCTTGCCATATATGGTGATAAGTATCTCTATCGTGGAAGACTGTTTGAGCTAACACCTGCCTCCCAGACTAGCTGTGTTGTCCCACACTTTGTTCCCTTCTCAGCCCTGGTGGGGCCTGCAGGACGTACAGAATTTCATGATAAGCCCCATCCTCCTCTGGCTCCACCCACCCGGGGTGCCGGGTCCATTCTCAAAGGCTCACTGGGGCCTGCAGAGCTGAGGCAGGTCAGGCTGCTTCCCTGGCCTCTTGGCCTCAGAGTCCACATGCCCTAGGTTATCTCCTCTCCTCCCCCAGATAAGCCCAGTTTTGGGGATTGGCTCCCTCCTACTAGTGAAGTGGGCTGGAGGCGTCTCGGGGGTCTTCCCAGTCACAGGTGAAAGCCCTTGCAGGTCCACTCAGCCTCAGGGCTCTCCACAAGCTGGTCTCAGCTCACACTGCTAGCGTCATCTTCCTCATGATAACACACATGCTCTGGGCTCTTGTCCAGGTTGAACTGAATCCTTTTCTTCTGGAAGGTGCCTCGTGTGGTTCCGAACCTTGCTTCTCGGGCTCACCCCAGTGTCTCTGGCACCTCAGTGATCAGAGTCCCCATTTTTGTCAGATCCATGAAAAACCACATACCCCCTACATGGTTTTTGCTTTTTTTTTTTTAATTTTTATCTTAAACACACACCTCCTGTGGTATCTTATTTCATATTTTTTCTTTAAATCAGCTGACTTTTTGCCTCAAAATAATTTGAAACAGAAACTTTGTACCCCCCTCTACCAATTATTCTATACCAAACAGAAAGTAACTATAAAAGTAAATACATTGAAGACACAACAATGTCATCAAACCCTAACTGGATTTCATCGTTTGCCAAAGTCTGTGAAGAAGCCGCCCACTCTTCCTGTGTGTGAGAAGGGGAAATTATGGAGTGCTAGGGAAGTGTTAAAGACATCCTGGCAACCATACTGAACTCTCCCCCTGACGCAATCAGAAGGACTGGAAGGGTGCTGACTGGGGAATACTTTCCAAATATGTGGGTCCTGATATAGTGCCATGGAAAACCGTGTCCTGGGCCCTGTCCAGGAAGGCCTGGCTGTGCTCTGTTTTGACAGAGTACACCTCATCCCTCTTGCCTGCTGAAGGTTGTCTGTTCAAGGCCCCGTCAGTCCACAGCTGGCCATTGTCATGAGCCCACGGGACGCCGCCGGCAACCGCCTGTCTCCTGGGAGCTTCTTTCATGCCGCCTCATTCTGGTTTTGGGGATGATAGGCACAAAATCAATACTTGTCCAACCGAGCCTTGTTGAAGTGACTTGTTGGGTCATCTGGAGTGAGGGGTCCCAGGGAGTATCTTGTCAGGGTGGGGCCTGCCCGCCTCCCTGGGAACCTGCTGCTGGGAGGTGGTGGTGTGAGGTGGCGGGGAAGAGTTGCGGGCGCAAGGCCCAAGCTGAAGACCGAATAAGCATGACCTGTCATTGCTCCGTTGTTTTCGGGTCTCTGTCTATTTACCGGGGTAACAACCGTGCTCCGGCCTCAGGTCTTGCATGGTGCCTTGTGAAGCTGGCCCTCTTAGGCCAGATGCTTGTGTGTGCTGGACAGGTGAGGGCCTCTTCAGGAGCTGGGGATCAGGGCAACAGCCTGAGTCTCTACAGGGAGGACGGGGAGAAGCCCAGGCCCGGCCGAGCATGGCGTCGGTGACATCATTCCCAGCTCTGAGGATCAGCCACCCCTCTAGAGGCCTTCAGAAAACTTTCAGTGAGCAAAGCCATGTGTCAGACGCTGTCAAAAGAGCCAAGAACAAGGATTAATGTAAAAAGGGGGAAAAAAGCCCCCACCCCAACCCAGACAAGGGAATATGAATGCACACTGGCTTTCCTGAGTAGCTGCAGATGTTCATGCGGTTGTGCTTTTATGTTGCTGGAGAGCTCTTCGAGGGAGTTCAAACCTAAGGAACTGCAGCTCCTTTGTCGCTTGCGGGGGCAGATGGTCGACTCGGCCTGGCAAAGGGCAGGGCGTCTCGGGCCACCAGGGCTCCTCAGAGGTCACGCCGTGGGCTCTGCCCAGGTGGTCCAGTCTGTTTCTGTTTTCTCATCCAACGAGATGCTCTGCTCACATGACAGCCTCTGAGTTTGCAGGGCTTGGCTGTACTGAATGCAGTAGTCAGATGTCGGAGGCTTTTATTTTCCTAAGTTTACGAAGCACATAGTTAAGGGAGATTAAGTTGGAGTGTGTAAGAACTCCATGAGGACGGGAAAACAGCAAAATTTCCTTTTTTATCTGGAAAATACCCTGTTAAACCTTATCTTGATAAGTCAAAGAAATAGCTAAAAAAAAAAAAAAAGTTGTAAGATTTGGGGAAAAGGGATGCAGATCTTAGATGGAGGAAGTCATCTTAAAACCATTTTAATCGGTAATATATGTACATAGTTAAAACAAATTTTTATTAACTGTACTAAAGGGTATACAGAGAAAGGACATCTCTCAGCCACTCTATTTCTCTTTCAGAGGCTACCATGATTCCAGTTTCTTGTGTGTTTTTCAAGTGCTGGTCAATAGACACAAAGTTGTGTGCATCTACCCCTTTTTACACGGATGGCAGAGTGCCACGGGACACAGTGGCACAGCTTACTTTTTTCTTCTCGAATGTCCAATAAGATGGATAAACAGATTTTGGTAAATCTGTACAATGGAGTACCGCTCAGCAATGACAGTGAACTACCAATGTACACAATCACGTGTATGCACGTGTGTATAACGTGTGATAATGTATATACACATGTATGCAATAACATGACGAATCTCAAAAGCATGATGCTAAGTGAAAGAGATCAGACGTAAAAAGCTACTAGCAGTATAGTGGTTCCATTTATATGACATTGTGGAAAAGGCCAGCTACAGAGACAGAAAGCAGATCAGTGGCTTTGGGGGCCAAGAATGGGGAGGAGATGGGGATGATTAAGTGCATAGAGGCAAGAGGGACCTTTTTAGGGTGATGAAGATATTCCGGATCACGATTGTGGTGATGGCTATATGATGGAATACATTTATTAAAGCTCATCAAAGTGCATAGTTAAAATTGGTAAATGTTACTGTTTGTAAATCATATTCCCATCAAACTTATTTTTTAAAAAATGGATCTTGAGGGTTGTTCCATATTGGTGCATGAAGTTTCCCTGTTCTCTTTCATGTCTGCATGGTGTCCTGTTGAAAGACTATCCCTTCATTTATTTAACCTGTCCCGGGGTTCTTCTCAATGCCAGCTCCAAGCTGACTTCATCTGGAGTTTATAGATCAGCAATCTCACTTTGCTTCTCTAGATGTGGTTCAGGGTCCCTTTTCAGAAAACCCTCAACCTGCCTTGGGAAGGGGGATGAAATGTGAATGAAATCCCCTCCACCTACAGTCATTTCTTCTTCCCTGCTTCAGGTCTTATAGTGTCCTGGTTGAGGGTTTGTTAGGGACCCTGAAGAGGACAGATGGAGGGGCCCGAGTGGTCCCTGAGGTGGCCTTGGACAGGTGTGTTAGGGAGGATGATGAGCCTTCCCACCATGGGGTGCCCAAGAAAAACTGGGGGTATCCTTCTTCATTCCTGCAGTTATCTTTGTCCCTTTGGCAGGTCCTCTTTGGCCAGAGGTGGCACAGGTAGCCTGAGTGTTTGCTAAGGGCATGCTAAAAAGTAGGGCATGGGAAGTGGGGAGGCTGAGATGGGTCGAACTGATGTGTGGGGAGCTGCCATCATTGTTCAGCTCAGTTGTAAAGCTGCTCAGTTGATGCACTCTGGTCACACAGATGTCACTAAGGAGCTGGAGCCTAGGCTCTGCAGACCATGCTTGAAGCCCCCAGAGTGTGGTTACTTTGACCACCTCCTCCAGGAAACCATGTTGTGCATAGCTGGAGAGCAAATTGAGGAGGTATGACAAATTCAGGGGGTGTGGTGGATGTTCCACATGGGTGTTGATATCCTCTGTGAGTACCATGTGGCCATTGATTTCTTTGCTGGGTGGAATGAAGTCTTCGGCATTTGGACAGTGCTGCAGGAGACCTTATGATTAGTGAAGGTACAATAATTCTAATACAGTGGCTTTGCCCACCTCACCTTTTTTTTTTTTAAAGATTTATTTATTTATTTTAGAGAGCACGAATGAGTGGGGGGGAGGGGCAGAGGGAGAAGCAGACTCCCCATTGAGCAAGGAGCCAGATATGAGGCTCAGTCCCAAGACCCTGGGATCATGACCTGAGATAAAAGCAGACTCTCTCCTTTTTTAAAAATTTTTTTATTGTTATGTTAATCACCATACATTACATCATTAGTTTTTGATGTAGTGTTCCATGATTCATTGTTTGTGCATAACACCCAGTGCTCCATGCAGAACGTGCCCTCTTTAATACCCATC
>NC_138369.1:56500280-56553203 GCF_054177405.1 Leptonychotes weddellii
ATAAAGTATCATATCATCTGCAAAGAGTGAGAGTTTGACTTCTTTGCCGATTTGGATGCCTTTTCTTTCTTTTTGTTGTCTGATTGCTGTGGCTAGGACTTCTAATACTATGTTGAATAGCAGTGGTGATAGTGGACATCCCTAAAGGCAGACTCTTAACCGACTAAGCCACCCAGGAGCTCCACCTCACCTTTTTTTTTTTTTTCCTGGAAATAAGACTGATATAAATACAGAGCCATGGCATTGACACTAGTAGTTTATCATAGGCTTTTTTTTTGTACTTTGTATGAGACAAGCCTTATGTCAATTGTGGGTGAAATTTTCATTTTAAGAGACAGCTTTCTCTTTGTAGTTATGTACTCTAGGTTTAGTATGTTGTTGATACCCTATAACACTAATATTCTTCTGAAGTCACACATGATAATGTGTTCTGTCTTACTGGTTTTGTCCCTGTATTTGAGATATGATTTTAAAGGGTTACAAGGATTTTCTCTACCCCTCAAATCTAAAGCTTCCATGTTTATTATAAGAGTGATTTCCTTCAAAGTAATTATCTTTCAGTAGTTCCTGTTTCAGAATTTCCTTCATGGTTTATTCACTTTTTTAAAAAATTAAGATATAATTGACATATAACATTAGATTAGTTTCAGGTGTGCATAGTGGTTTGCTCTATGTATGCATTGCAGAATGGCCCCTACAGTAAGTCTAGTTACCGTCTGTCACCACACGTAGTTATAAATTGATTTAAGATTTACTCTTGTAGCAACTTTCAAATATTATTAACTGTAGCACATACTGTATATTATATCCCCAGGACTTATTTATTTTAAAACTGGAAATTTGTACCTTTTGACTCCCTTCACCCATTTTACCCACCCCCCCATCTCTAGCAGTCATCAGTCTGTTCTCTATCTGGAGTTGTGTTTGTTTTAGGCTCCACATATAAGTGAGATCTTAAGGTATTTGTCTTTCTCTGGCTGACTTATTTCACTTAGCATGATGCCCTCAGGGTCCATGCATATTGTTGCAAATGGCAGGATTTCCATCTTTTTTATGGCTGAATAATATTCTTGTATGTGTGTGTTGTGTGCACCACATCTTTATCCATTCACTCATCGCTGGACACTTAGGTTGCTTCCACATCTTGGCTGTTGTAAATAACGCTACAATGAACATGGGAGTACAGATAATCTTTTCAAATTAGTGTTTTTGTTTTCTATGGGTGAATACCCAGAATTGGAATTACTGGATCATATGGTAGTTCTGTTTTTAAATGTTCACTTTTAATTAATGATAAACTTTTGGAGTTCATTTGAATTTAAAAAACAGCAGGATTTCTCTGTGCTCCTCTCTAGTAGATAATAGTTTATTTGGGAAAAAGTGAGGTGTGATAATGTGGAAATTAGTAAAGAATTTGGTAAGTAACCCCTTGGAAAATGATTCTTCCTAAAAGAAGGATTCCCACAATAGCAGAAGCCGCAAACATGAGTCGAGCATTTACTTAGTATGTGCCAGTCATTGTCCATTACTACTTTTACTCTTCATTTTCTCCTCACACTAACATGAGAGGTAGTTACTATTGTTGGCCTTCTTGGGGGGGATTTAGAAGACAAGGCGTAGAGGAGTGAAGGAACTTGCTCAGGACCTTCCAGCTGACAAGGAGCAGAGGTGGGATTTGAACCCAGCAAGTATGGTTCCCAAGGTTGGGCTCTTCACCAACACACCGTAGCCCCTCTCATAAGCATAAGCCACAGCGAACGGAGTACTTGTATGCCAGGTACTCTTCTAAGGGCTCTGCACGGATAAAGAGGGTATGTGATTTGCCCAGCGTTGCAGAACTAGCGAAAGCCTTTACTGGGATGAGCATGTGGCCCCACAGGCAGGCCACCACAGGTGGCAGCTGTTGATGAGCACGCTGTGGAGCGATAGTGGGCTGCACCTGGTAGTGTGTAACAGCCAGCTCTCAGGGGAGGGGACCTGACCTGGAGCATTTTGCCAGTCGGCCTGGTATGAATATTCCCACCATGGCTGATTTCATCCTATCCATGTGACATCACTGGATGTGGCATTAGGAAGAAAGGCACTGTAGCGTGCTATTGTATAGTATTTCCACACCATACATGCGAGACTATGCCAGATCTGATAACAGTAAAACATAATAAAATAACTAGGAAGTGAGGAGTTTTGAGTATTTATTACCCACCTTTAACTTAATATAATTCACTTGATTATAAACTTATGCAATTTAATAGTGGCTGTTATCACCACTAGCTCATGCACTTTCTGAAAATTGAACAGTTGGCTCTTGCAAGCCTACTGCAGAATGTTCCACTGAGTGACCACTGTGTCTGCTGTGTTTGTCTCTAAGTTGATAGTATCACTCACGTCCTGCCTTACACACTGTGTTTGCCTCTAAGTCGATAATATCACTCACGTCCTGCCTTACAGACAGATGTTTGATTATCAGAGTCTTTCATTCTTGTTTCCTGTGTTTTTTTTAGATTGACAAATAATAGGAAAGTTAAATTTGCAGGGTTAGTTTAACCACCAGACCACAGCTTTTCTATTTGTACATTTGGTTCAGAGACACTCTGCATTTTGATTGAAATTTTTAGATGGTTTAATAGTTTCCAGTTAAAATAATGAACAGGATTTTATTTAAATTTATCGAGGTAGCCATTCCTCACTCCCTACCCCATATGCATGTTGGGATCCTGTTCAGCAACCCCTCTACACACCAAAGAGTAATGGGCTGATTGTTCAGTTGTCTTGGAGGAGAGAAGGGGCCTGGTGAAGGGGAGATTACCTCCCTTAGGCCAGTTTAAACCCTAGCAATCCCCTTACCTCTGGAGACTGAGTTTGGCCTAGTCCTGATTAGTGTAAGGTAGGTTGGATGCACCGTGAGGCTTTCTTCAGCCCCTTGGTTTTCTTGCTTGGTCATTTGATCAAGTAGAACCTTCGGGCTGGTCCTGCCCTTTTGTTACCAATTGCACTAATCAGAAGCACCATATCAAGGTGGCCCAAATTGTACTATTATGCTTTTCTTGGTTGTCTTCACTCCCTCCCGAGGCCTCCATTCCGAAAGCCATCTGGAGGGTTCTATGGCCTAATAAATGAGCTCCACACGAATCAAGAAGCACCAGGCCTGGGAACCACCCTTCACTGTAGCGGCTGGTCCACCAGACCACATAATCCTTGCTGTCTCTTCCCAAGTGGAGCATTTGCATCTGAAACATGTCCAGCTCCATGTGGGAGGGCCCACGGTGGCCTCTGAATGAAGGTGGTGAAGCCGAGTGGACCCAGCCACAGTGTCTCCCTGCAAAGGCAGTGGACCTTGCCGCCAGCTCGCTGGGCACCCAGTGCTGTCTCCGAGGCTGGCCATAGGCACCTGGAGGGAAGGGCTCAAGCCCAGGCTGATAATGAGAGTCCTGTGTTTGGGTGCGAGCTGCAGTAAGGGGGAGTGGAGGAAGAGAGCTCCCTTTGTGCTGTGCTGCACGTCAGGATAGGCTATGGATAAAGACATCTGTCAGAGGGTGAGGACTCTTACTGGGTGGAAGGGTCACGGGGGCGGGGGGCGGTCCAAGGAATTCTTCTTCTGAGGAAAATTGCAAGCCAGCTAAGGATTTGAAGAGATGACTATAATAATAGGATCATTTGCTTCCCACCGCATCTCCTCTGCTCCCTGGAGC
Source organism: Leptonychotes weddellii (assembly GCF_054177405.1). Lineage (NCBI taxonomy): Eukaryota > Metazoa > Chordata > Mammalia > Carnivora > Phocidae > Leptonychotes > Leptonychotes weddellii. Next base: position 56,503,970 of record NC_138369.1, read on the forward strand.
CGAGGCGAATTTCAGCTCCTGCGAGGTAAGGCATTGATTGGGTCATTCGTGGGCCTTCCAATACCATGACCTCTGCAAGGACCCCCCAGTTCACCCTGCACACTGAATGCAGCATGATACCCTTGGCTTTTGCAGGAGTTCATTCAGCCACCAGGAAGGGAGTCCTGGCTACAGGGGCTTAAGCACATCAGTTGACCTTTCCCCACGTTGTAAGACTTATAGGAGGAAGAGAGGTTGCTGGTGCTCTTTCAGAGGCTCAAGGATGCGATTCTCATGACCTTTCACTTATCCAGGAAGTATGTAGTGAGTGCCTACCATGTCCTGGGCCATGTGGGCCTTCAGGTCCATCCATGAGCAGACAGAAATCCATGCCCTTTGGGAGCTTACATGCCAGTGGAGAGAGACAGATATATAATAAAGGAGTAACTTCTGTTGTGTTAGATGATGAGGGCCCTGGAGAAAGAAAACAAATAGAGCAAGGTGAAGTGGGTTGGGAGTGCAGGGTTGGGCTTCTGGAGGTCAGGGCAACCTTACTGAGAAGGTGGGATTTGGGCAGAGACTAGGAGGCAGGCGGCTAGCAAGGTGGATTCCTGCAGGAACCAATGAACAGGGCCCCAGGATGTGAGACGTGTTTGAGGAGGAACAGAGGGGGCTGTGGGAGAGAATGGGGGAGAGGAGTCTGAGTGGCAGTGGTGGGCATGGGGCAGACCCCATCAGGCCCCACAGACCATGGGGAGGACTTTGTGTTTACTCTGAGGGTCTGAACAGAGCGGTGACATGGTCTTACCTTCCGCTTTAAAGTAAGGGCTTACTTCAAAAGGACCCTTCTCGCTGCTGTGTTGTAATGCACTGTGGGAGGTGGGTAAGAGCAGGACACGTCTAGGGGACTCTTCAAGCATCGGGGAAGAGAGCTTGGTGGCTCTGCCAGGGGTGACAGCAGTGGAGCTGGGGAGAAGTGGTTGCACTCTGCATTCATTCCAAAGGTGGATCCTGAGGTTTCGATGGTCAGGTATCAGGGAATTAGATGTCCTAGTCAACTCCAGGATTTTCTTTTCTTTTTTTTTTTTTTTAAGATTTTATTTATTTATTTGAGAGAGAGAGAATGAGAGACAGAGAGCATGAGAGGGAGGAGGGTCAGAGGGAGAAGCAGACTCCCCGCCGAACAGGGAGCCCGATGCGGGACTCGATCCTGGGACTCCAGGATCATGACCTGAGCCGAAGGCAGTCGCTTAACCAACTGAGCCACCCAGGCGCCCAACTCCAGGATTTTCAGCCTGAGTAACTGGAAGCAGGGAGTTGTCAATGGTGTTATCTTTGACTGGAATCAGAAAGGTTGCTGGTGGACCAGATTTTAAGTTCATATTTAGATACATTGAGTTAGAAGGGCCCATTAGATCTTGAAGTGGAGATGTGTATATGAATCTACAGTTTGAGTAGTAGTTTGAGTTAGAGGTATAAATTTGGGAGTCAGCAGCAGATAGATTGTATTTAAAGCCATGAGATTTGATGAGGTCACAAAGGTGGAGGGAGAGAGGAGGAGCAAAGACATTCCAAGAACATTAGGAGCACTTTTTCCTCATGATCCCAGGATGGCTGCTGAGTTCCAGCTACTGTGTCAGCTCTCCATGAGTGGAGAAGGGGAAAAGGTCTTGCCATCTGATCTGAGGCCCTGGAGAGAGTCCTCAGTGACTTCTACCAACTCACTGACCACATCTTTTTTTTTTTTTTTAAAGAATTTATTTATTTGAGACAGAGCACGCACAAGCAGGAGGGGGGGCAGTGGCAGAGGCAGAGGGAGAAGCAGACTCCCCACTGAGCAGGGAGCCCGATGCGGGGCCTGATGAGATCATGACCTGAGCTGAAGGCAGATGCTTAACCAACTGAGCTGCCCCTCACTGACCATATCTTAAGAGAGGTTGGGAGATGTCAGTTTTGGTTGGACATCCTACCAACTCTAACAGTGTAGAGCTTTGCTGTCCAGTAGAACTTTCTGAGATGGAAATGTGCTACATCTGCACTGTCTAATATGGTGGCCACTGATTGACTATTGAGAACTGGAAATGGAACTGAGGAATTGACTTTTTACTTTAAGTTTAAACTTAAATAATCACATGTGGCTGGTAGCCACCATATTGGACAGTGCTCATATTGAAGTTTGATTATTACTGAAGGAGGAGGCATGCACACTGGGTAGGTAACTTGCAGATTCTGTGACTGATGGACATGGAGTCTTCACAGGACATTGGTCACATAAGTCAAGCCTTATAAGCCAAATGGAAACATAAATTACTGGGTTGAAATTAAATTGACTGTTTCACTTTGTATTTACAGTGATTAAAACCTGAGTTTCAAGAATGCCATAGACCATAGTCTCTCTTTCCAGGGTTCTTGTGGAACACACGCGCATGCATGCACATGCCTGTATCCACAAACATAGTGTCCGTAGGCCACATACAGTGGGGGGCGAGGAAGAGCATTAGCACTGAGCAAATCGGTCATTCGCCCAGAGTCCCTCATTTAAGGAATGTCACAATCTTGCATCTGATGTCTTCTGTTTTTTTTTTTTTGTGGCATGAAACTATATACCCAGTGGCAACATAGAGGATAGAGATGCAATTGCTGGGTCCGAAGGGAGAGCATTTTAAGGTTTGAGACACATTATAGAACTGCCTTGTAATTCATAAAGGCCCTATGTCCTGATGCTCCTGGCAGGAGCAATTTCTTCTGAGCTCAGGATTCATGCAGCATGGGAGCTAAAGCACTTTCCCGAGTGGCCAGGCCAGGAGAGGCAGGTCTGGCTGGTCCTTCATGTGGTCGTGGGCAACCTGCTTGACCTTTCTCGCCCAGCCTCCGTTTCCTTGGCTGAAAGTGAGAGGGAGAATATTGACTCCATAGTAGGGGGCCAGGAAACATGGGGCCCCTTTTTCCTTCTCTAGCCCATAATCAGTGACTCTACCTTGCTGCCTCTCTGTTTGGAATGGGCCAAGACTCGTTACATAGGTGTTCAGGGGATTGTTACTTTAATGATTAGAAGCAGATGGTGAAAAAAACTAGAAAGTATGGCACAAGCAAGAAATCCATATGGGAAGAGAGGAGGGCAAAGGGTAGCACCACCGACGCCTTCCTTCACCTGGAGCTGAGCGAGTCAGAAAGGCGGAGTTACCTTCATGAGTCCGTTTACAAGGGCCTCTTAGACTTCAGTGTGCACACCAGTCACCTGGGGACCATGCGACGTGTCAGGTGCAGATCCTGATACAGCAGGTCCGGGTGAATTTCTGACACGCTCTCCCATCACACCCATGCCGCTGATCCATGGCTCACACTCTGCGAAGCAAAGAGCTGGAACCAAATCAGTACCAAGAGTTACAAGTAGAGTCAAAGGATGAAGACCATCATCCAGCAGTTTCCCAGGCATCAGAAGCTCAGGGGCATCAGAGGGGACAGCTGCCTCTCTCCTCATCCTGCTGGTGGGAGTGTTCCCCATCAGTGAGGAGGGAACATAGTTCTGCCAGTAACACTCTGGCTTCTTCCTGACCTTGTGCGAGCCACTGGTTTATGCTGATGCTTGGCGGTAATAGAGGGCGTGTCCCTTATAGGGGGGCGGGTATGGGCTGCAGCATCTCCTGTTCACCCACTGCCTGGTGCTTGAAGGATGGTGTTGTTAGCAGTCCACTTAATGAGCATAGCTTTTTTGGCAGTTTTGTTTAACTTCACTGGAGTGTTTTGGGTATAACCATGTCAGAAATCCATTTCTCTTCCCCAAAGACTATGAACTTCTTGAAGTACAAACTCTTATTAAGCAGAATAATTTTAAATGTTTTTTTTTTCTTTTTCTTTTCCTTGGGTCTGCTTTCTCGGAGCAAACAGAATGAGAAACAACTTAGATTGTGTGGGTTCTTCCCACATTTGAAAGAAAATGGTGGTCACATGAATTTTCTTCCTAGGCTCCTGGTGACCTCTGTTTTTGAGGATGGGGAATTTGCTGGTTGGAGTGGATATGGATGGCAGAAAGGGGGCTCTCACATAACAACCAGCCGGGAAAGCCCCCACACTGAAGAAATCCGCCCCTCCCAAGTGGCTGCCTACAGATGGCTTTTAGGGTCTTCTCCCAAGACAGATGTGGACCTACATCATTATAGTTGGAATAATGGGGGCCCCAAAGAAGAGTCTATCCATATGCATCCCACACTTTTTGTGTGAAGAGGGTAACAGGAAATTGCTTCTTTTTCTAAATGCTGCATTGGGGCTATGCAAAGGAAAAGAGAATAAGCAGCAATGATAACAGTCGTAATACCTATCTCTTATTGAACATTTATTATGTGCTAAGTGTTTTACGCATACATTTAGTCCTTATAAGAACCCAGTGACATCATATTATACATAGAATTACATGTATTATAATTCTATATACATATATAGACAAAATCCCATTTTAGAGTTGTCAGATCTGACACTTGAGCATTTAATTTGCTCAAGACCTCACAACTGACCCACAGAAAAGTCTTGAGTTTGAATCCCATCTGGCAACTTAGTAGTTGTGGGACCTTGGACAAAAATATGTCATCATCATACTGGGGCCCATAAGAAACGATGGTTAGTATAATGGTGACAACAGCTCAGTCTGAGGAAGAGAAGGTCCTGGCTCTGGGAGCCCCGTCTCCAGGCATATTTGCACTTGGGTTCCCACATTGGTTGGAGAACTTGACTCATGGCTGCACGTGCCTGCCCACATCTGATGTGGTCTGTCCAGGAGAGAGGCTTGGGGCGGGGCAGTGAGCCCAGAGCAGGGGAGCAGCGTGGCGAAATGGAGGTTCTCTGTCCTCTCTTTGGTCTTCCCAGTCTGTCTTTGGCCTCAAACATTTAAAGAATAAATGTCAGGTAATCCTCTTGAGGACCTCAAAGTCTGGTTCATGCATTCAGCCCACCAGTGTGTATGTGTTGGGCACCAGGTGCCACCGAGTGCGGGAGAAGCTCAGATTCTCCCATCTGCATTTGGGTCGTGGTCTTATTTGGCCATGCGTCAGCTTTACCTTTCTCACCCCATGTTCCCTGATTTGAGTTCATTTTGACGTGCATCACTGATGTGATGACCTACATCACTGATGTGATGACCTATGTCCAGGTGGGTCAGTTGTGGCCCATGAAGTGGGCCACTCCATTTGCTGAGCACCCACCAGACAGTGCTGAACCCCCGAGGGATGGAGCACAGTCGGACGCAGCCTCTGCCTCCCAAAGAACACTTGCTGTGCTGGGGCATCTGTTCTGAAAGTGAGACTTGGCAAGTCAGGCAGCCCAGACCTTCCGGACTCCTTGCACTTGCTCTTGTTGCTCACCACCTCCCTGCACAAACCAACCCTTCCCAGATCCAGCTATGAGGCTCCCTCTCCAGAATGACTGCCCACTGCTTCGATTCCTCTCCCCATCCCCATTCCTCAGGTGGGTTGAGGCCTTCTTCCTGCTTGTTATTTGGTGTCCTAGTCTGCTCGGGCGATCAACAAAATCCCACAGATCAGGTGGCTTCAACAACAGGAATTTTGTAGCCCCAGTTTTAGAGGCCAGAAGTCCAAGATCAAGGTGCGGGTGGGGCTGGTTTCTTCTGAGGTCCCTCTCCTTGGCTTGCAGATGCTACCTTCTCCTTGTGTCCTCCCTTGGTTCTTCCTCTGTGCTTGTCTGTGTCCTAGTCAACTCTTCTTATAAGGCAGCAGTCATATTGGATTAGGGCCCACCCTAAAGACCTCATTTTAGCTAATTATCCTATCTCCAAATATGGCCACACTCTGAGGTACTGGAGGCTAAGGCTTCAACATAGGAGTTTTGGAAGGACACAATTTTGCCTGTAACACTTTGGTACTTCCTGTTTGTCTCCTTTATTTAGGGCAGGGAGCTGAGGACATCGGGCATGGTTATCCTGGGCCATGCCTAATATGGAGTAGGACCCCCAAAATTCTTGTCAAATGACTGATTAGATTCTAGCATCATTTCTTCCTTACTGTCCATTTCAAAGGATGAGTAGAGTTCATGGACTGAAGTTCAAAGGAGAGATTTTTTTTTTTTCCCTCATGTAATGAATCAAACTTCTCTGACCCTAGAAAGAATTTGCTGGATGAAACCACATGAACACATACACGCACAACATTACCATTTTGGGGTCATTTATTTAAAAAAAATAAGGAATTGCTTTCTGGATAATCTCTCTCCTTGGCTGTAAATATAATACTGGGAAAAAGGCAGGGCCCAGCTATTTACCCCACTGTGTTGGTATGAGGATAAAATGAGACCTTGCTTATAATGTGCTAAGCCCAGCACACTGGAAAATATGCAAACGCATTTGTAAGAGTCTTCTGTAAATCCATTGAGGTAAATCAAGGCAGGTGCCCTCATCACCTGTTTTTAGTCCTTTGTAATTTTGCTTTTTAATACCAAAGGCCCACCAGATGGTGACTGTGGAGTCACATGCGAACTCGACCCCACATGCCTTCTCAGATTACTTAACCTGGCTCAGAAGGAATGAGGGAGGGACCAAACAATTTCGGAAAGTGGTCCAAGGCTATACCATCCTTAAGGAAACCACAAAGAGCTATCGCCCTGTATAGAAGGTCAGCTCTGTGGCTCACTGGGATGCCTGGTGGCAAGAAGTTGTTTTAGGTGACAGGGAGTCATGCCTAGGCCCTAAGGTAGTGGTGGCTCTTTTACTTCTATCCAGGAAGAGTTGTCCCCAGAGTGGAGAGTCTAGAGCAGTGCTGCCCAATAGAAATATAATATAGGCCACATATGTAACTGTAAATTTTCTAGTTGCCATGTTGAAAAAGTTATACAGATAAGATGAATTTTAATAACGTATTTAACCCAGTACGTCCAAAATACTATCATTTCAATATGTAATCAATAGAAACATTGTTAATGAAATACATATTTTTTATACTTGATTTTTGAAACTCGGTGTGTATTTTAGCCACATGTTACATGCTCACTAGGCCCAGGTGGGTAGTGGCTGCCATATTGGTCTAGAGTCAGACCTCCTAGTTGGGATTGTTGCAGGCGCCTGAGTGTGAATTCATATATGTGAACACATTTCCTTAATCAACTAACAGTAAAAGTATAGCTCCTATCACCTGAGGTTCTGAGAAACGCTTTAATATTGTAAAGGTTGACCTCATGCTTCGAATAGGAAGCATGCTTCTCAATTTCCTGAGCTGGAGTTTCTGGAGCCAAGTGTCCATAAACATGGTGGGCGAGGGCCTGTGAAATCCTTTCAGCATCTCAGAAAGCCTGCGGGAGGCCCAGTGATTGCCATCACGCTGCTGACAGTGTTGGCTTCATTGCTTTGAGCTGGAGTGTTCGCCCAGCTTGCTGGTGACCCTGTGCTGCTTAGCTTTTGACGACATTGTCAGGCTTCCTGGGGTCACACCGGAGGGCATGGGACCAAGGGAGTGGGTAAAGAAGCTCTTGGGGCTGGAGAGGCCTGTTTCCGGTGTCAATGCTCTCACCCACGGCGCAAGGACAGACCTTCCAGGGACTCATTCGTCAGCCCTGTTAACACCCAGGGGCCCTGGAGGGTACAAAAGGGGGATGAAGTAAGCCAGCATTATTAGTGGTTAAGTGCTTCCTGTGTTGAAGTCAGGGTGTAAGCATTTCCTCTGTGCCACAAATAATGCTCTCCACCTGTGGGAATGCCTGGGAAATGCAGCTTTGGCCGGCCTTGTCCTCTGCCCACAGCTGCTGCTCTGGTGGGGTTTCCCCTCTTCCCAGAGGAGAGAGCCATGAATAGAGCATGGGGTGGGGGTGGCCACTGTAGGTATCCTGCGGCTCTGGCCACCCTAGCTGTGGGAGGATTCCACTGGGTTTGGCAGCCCATCCAGCTCTGGGTGGTGCATGTTACCCGAAAGTCCTTCCTGACACCGAGCCAGAGTCCACCTTCGTGTAATCACGCCGTCCTCCTAGTTCTGGGCCCACCAGAGTAGCCGTAGGCATTTGTCTATCCCCCCAACTCCCTACTTCCTCTTTCCTCAGGGGCTCAATGTCCCTGTTCCTCTGGGTCTCCAGTTTGTTATTGCACTAGTGAGATATCCATCCTCTGTTTTCATTCTTCTCTTCCTTTGAATCCATCCTTCAGCCAGTGTGTGCTCCCCACCCACTCACCCTCCCACCAGAGGTCAGGGAAAAAACAAAGGAGAAGAAATTCAAAGCAGCCAGTTTTCTGTTTATCCACAACAGTGTGGGGAAGATGCTGTAATAAGGAGGTTAAATGGATGTGCTAATTCCTTCCTGTTAACTTGTTCCCTCTGAGTGGTGGATACCCTCTCACCTGGTATCCCAGCTGGCTTGACTCTTCCAGCACATTGGAGCATGTGCTGGGCGGGATTTAACAGTGATGTGTATCTGTTAGGCTCTCCTGAATCTGATGTTTGTTCCCCTTTCATCCTATACTTGCCCAGGCTGGATGTCCTCCTTCCCATCTTCCTAGTAAGAAAATGTCAGCATATAGTGGATGATATTCTTCCCTGATCAGGTAATGAGCCACAAAGTTCTGTAAACCTAGGTTACAATCAAGGTAGTACTGGCAAGAAACAGACATGGATTCAAAGAGGTTTGGGATAATTTCATTAAAGACAAAGCTATAACAAGCTCCTAACAGATGCTAAGACATTTGGCATCAGGGACTGTCTCGTTCCAACCATATATCCAGCACCAGGCAGGATAACTGACATTGACTCATCAGTCAATAAATGCTCACTGAATGTGAGAAGAAGCTGGGCTCTAAGATGAACACATGCCCAAGGTATGCTACTAGAAGTTTATGGTGTTAGCATTTACATTTAAGTCAGTGATCCATTTTGAGATCATTTCTGTGTGTCATCCAGGATATCGTAAACAGGTATGAATAAAAATATTCTGTTCGATTGTGACTGTAAGTAAATGGATATCTGTCAGACCACGGGGCCTGAAAGCCTGAAAAACAGTTGCCTGAGAGGTGCTGTATTTTAAGTTTGGCTTCAGAGAAGGTAACCAGCAGCTCCCTAAATGTGGGATTATCATAGCTACATGGTGGGCTGAAGCGGTGCGTTTTCAGCCAGCCCTTCTGGGGGCGGGAGTGCAGGCAGTGCTCAGCTGATCATGCTCAGCTGGGAGCTCCAGGGTCTGCGGGAAGAGAAGCCCACTTCCCCTTCTGGATGTGTCAGCTACTGTTGTTAAAGATCCTACCTTCCTCGTTCCTCCCCCCCGCCCCCCTGTTACTGTCAGGCTGCAGCGAACATCTTTGGGTGCCTGATGGTCCATTCTGGAGGATAAGTTCCTACCCGTGGCTTTGCTGGGTCAACATTCCAGCCACTTACCATCCTGCTGATGTTGGCGTGGGTCACGAGTGAGGCTGTCCTCTCCCTCTGTCCCATCGCTCTAGAAGTCCAGCCTCGTGTGCAGAAGACAGTGGGCCTGGCTGGGTTTCTCACACCTTTTCTGCCATCCTGTGGGTCAGCAGCAATGCACAGGTGGATCATTTTTATGGAACCGTCTTTGATCACACCCAGGTCCCTGTTTAAATCACACTGACAACATAAAGAATATGATCTAGCATTTCCCAAAGTTAGTGTTTCTTCCCCATAGGATGGTAACAGGTTTTATGTCAGTAACAGAATAAAGTTTTGTATTCAAATGAATTTTGGAAAATACTGCAGTTAACATTGGACAGGTTTGCTTATTCCTGGACCTCCTAGGGCTTTAGAAGCCCATGTGCACAAGGGGGACACAGCTTTCAGCATCTCCCCAAATACACTTGACCACATAATGCTTTCCTTTCCTGAAGTGTAGATTTTGCTACCATGTAGATTTGTTCTAAGAATTTGTTTTCTCTAAATAATTTGACTTTATACCTTCCTATGCCTTTTCTCCCTACCCACACAGTTACCCTTCTGTAGCTTCACATTTTAATAACAGAAGAACTTAGTGATATTTCACATCCAGAGGTTTTCCTCTGGGCCCTTCTCATCGATAAGACCTGTTTAAAGGTATGGCAGGCCCTAGTACCAGTCTCTAGGGCCCTCACCATTTATAGACCTCCATCAATCCTGTGGTGACTTAATTGTTTTGTTATATTTTTAGTGGCCTCCTACACTGTGGAAGACTTTCTGAAAGCCCATATCTCATGCTAAATTTAGCCTGGCTTTCAGCAGGCTTGATTGATTGCTGGTCTTAATGGAAGAAAATGTGATCCTCTTTCCTACTCCCCATCATTAAATTTTTACTGATTTATGACCAGAGGAAACAGCCACTGGATAAGTGGGTGTCTTTTTAAAAACTGTGACACATCACCAAGATAGATATATATTTGCCCCTTTACTTCAACAGGCATCTGTTGAATGCCTATGAGCGCAAACCTTCTGCTGGCTTAGGGCCCTCATGCTTTGGCTGAAGGGCCTTGGAGCTCCAGCCACACCCGTCCCCACCCACACTTAATGAGGAGAAATGGGCTGAAGCCCAGAGGATTAACAGACATTCCAAGAGACCAACCCACCAGAGGAGTGGAAATGGGTATTGGGATTCAAGGCATGAGTGAAGGTTAAGGGTTTGAACAAAACAGGCTGGGTCTTGGGCTTCTGTAAACCTGTCCGGTGTCATTGCTGACCCAAGGGTCAGTGACTGTCCTGCAGTGAGCTATAGGTGAGCAAGGACCGAAATGTTGCATGACTTCCGCCTCTGCACTCCTCAGCCTGGGGACCTGAGGCACACTTCCCACCTCCTGTGCCCCCCAGTTTCCTTCTCTGCAGAATGGACACAGCATGGGATTGTAGTGAGGATTAATGGAGGTAACAGAGGGTGCTTAGCACATAGCTGGTGTTCCTATGGTCCATTTCCTTTCCCTTCCCTGGCTTCCTGGGGGGCTTGGGTGTTCCCTGGGCTGCTGCATAAAGGCCAGGTTGGCTGATGTGAGCAGGGACGTGCCTCATATTGTGGATAGTCCTGGGCTGGGGTGGCATTACACTTGGACTGGCAGATAAACTGATTGGATTTATCTGGTCTCAAGATGCCTATAAAGGAGTGGGTAAGAGGACAAGGCTGTGGAGATAATAGAATTTGCCTTACGTTATAGATGGTAAGGACCTCAGAGAAATGAGTCCATACCCAGAGCATTCCATTATGGGCACGTACCCTCAAGATAGTGACCTTGCCTCCCATATTTCTCTCTGTATATATATAATTTATTTTTAATAATTTAATAACTTATTAAAATTTTAGTCTTTTAAAAATTTTGAAATCATTTGACTCATAACAAGTTATAAAAATGGAAAATATAGAAAGTTCTCACATACGCTTTATGCACTCATAACATCTTACCTACCTATAGAACATTATCAAAACAAGGTCATAGTATAATACCATACTTTTTTTCTCTTTTTTTGGGAAGAGTACCCAGCTCAAGACTAGGAGTCTGTTTGCAGCACAGTTATTTGAGTTGCCTCCATTAACTGCACTTTGGTGAGATAAGTGCCTGGGATCCTGGGGTGGTTAGCCATAGTCCTCAGCAAAGCTTGGTCAAGAGGAACAGGACTGGACCAGATGGGGTTCTTGTGTTTATCATCTATGGCTTTTGCCTGATCCAGCTTGTTCTTTGGAATAAAATGGCTCATGTGGTAGTAAGTTTCTCATCACCAGAGACATTCAAGCCTGAGCTTTAGGATCCCTGTCCCCAGCACTAAGAGGGAGCTTGGACCAGGTGCTCCTTGAGCGTCTCACCCTGAGAATCCTGTCATTCTTAATTGCCTTGGCAGAGTTTGCAACTAACATTGATTAGACTATGAATCAAGTGATACTCCACGTTGATGTAGTTGCCAAAGTGATTAACTTCCTGGGCTATGGTCTCCTTAGTTCACATGAATTAAATCCTGGCCTTCCGCATCCCAGGCAACGTTCTAGGTCGTGCAGTACAGAGATGAAGAAGACATTGTGCGTACAAGGCAGCATATAGCGGGGAAGATGGATACAGATACACAACTATAATGTAAATAAGTGCCCAAGTACATGCAGGTGTGAAGTACTGACAGATGCGGGGAAGTAGTTGTGTGAATATCTACAAGGCCAGGAGGGTGTAAGTTTGAGAGAGGAGCTAGACCACAGAAGATGGGCTGGAGTTGGCTGGATTGATGAGAAGTTGGGGGTAGAATCAAGGGAAACAAAGACATTCTGGGGAGAGGAAATAGCACATGCAAAGGTCCTGTGATATAGCCTTTGTAAGCATGGGAGATGTGGAGAAACATTGGTATGACAAGATTGTAGGTTCCAGAGGGAATGTAGTGGCTGAGCATGAAGCCAGATTAGAATTGGCCACCACCTGATGTGGATGACAAATGTCAGTACTACTGAGAGCTTTGAGAATTGTATTACTGAGTCATGCCAGTGAGAGCTTTTAAACTATCTGAGGATCATGCAATTCTGAGAAACCAGCTCCCCAAAGTGAGACTGGCTGGTGATTTTGCCCTGCCCTGAAGCAGCTGTCCCGGGGACGGGGGGTGAGCGGGGGGGATGAGACTCATCCTGAGTCTCAGCATTTCTTCCCTGGGCTTGGCTACCCCTGGCCTTGGCCGACCTCCTTCTCAAGGGTACAGCAAAGACCCAACGGGATGCACCTCTCAGGTGTTTGGCAGCTTCTGCCGAATAGCTTTAGAGTCCTGCGGGCTATTCTGGCTGTCACTATTCTTACGTGTTGAATGTCCAAAAGTTTCACAAGCTGAATCTCAGTTGGGTGGGTCCCTTTGGGACAGGAGTGGGGGAATGATACAGCTATGAACTGCAATGAGGAGTTTGGGGACCAGATGGTTTTACAGATTTCTTCTGAACCACATAGAGGCTTTGTACTTCTGGAAGTACCTGTTCTTCCCCATCCTGTTGCCCCTTGGTATCATCTCTCAGACTCCCTTTGGGATATTTCACGGTCAGTCCGATCAGGGAACATGTGAGATTTCCAGAGCAGGAGGCTCTGTCTCCGTGGCTGACTGGGGTGAGGACCAGTGAGAAGGCCTGCACCTTGCCACCAAGGCAGACTGACATTTGACCGACTCCTTCAGTTCCTGAAAATAGAGCTTCTTATTTTATCCCTTCTTCTTTTTAATTGCAGAAAGGAAGTAAGAAAATAATGGAATAATGGCAGAAAGGGGAGAGATGAGAAAATATTAGGAGACAAAACAGTTCAGAAGTAGTGCTGGATGAGACTCCAGGTTATGAGAACCCACTGGTGAGAGGTGAACAGAATTGAAAAACCCTTGTTCAGTCATTCCCATCAGGGCTCCGATGAAGCTGTTGGTATTGGATGCTAGGAGCATGTCTAGCTGTGGGCTAGATATTAGGCCCACCACTCTCAATTTCCTAAGAAACTGGAGCTCTTCAGGCCAGAAACATAGGACTCACTTCTTCTGAGAAGGAAATGTGGACTTCTGGGTGATAATACACTTTTTTTCAAGTTTTTATATTATCCATGATGTAAGAAATTTCCCCTTAAAAGTTGAATCACTCTGGACAGTGATCACTTCATCAGACTTGATGTGTAAATAGTAGTCAGTCAGTTTGATGGTAAGAATTTACCGAATCTCTGTCACACAAATTGCCTGTTCATACAGATATGATGATTTAAAGCAGAAGAACAAGCCTAGCACAGAGCCCCTGGGAAAAAGCTGGTTGTTGGGAATTATCTCATCAAAGGCACTTGCTGAGAGCAGGGGAGGGATGCATAGCAAGACCCAGTGCCCAGGGGCAGCTGCTTCCTGGCCAGGGGTCAGCCCGGGGCGCGGGGGTCAGCTGGAGGCCGTGCATCACGCACAGGAGTGATCTAAGAGATTGAGAAAGTACTCTTTATCATTCCCTCATGTTTCTTCAAGGGAGCTGGAGTGGCAGATTATCATTAACAGCACTTTTTAAGTTCCCAACAACTGGATAGGACGTGAACCTAATGTGAGGTTCACATCTGACCCTCAAGGAAATCGTGCAGGGGTGCACGCATGGCCTTGCTTCCAAAGGCCTCCTGTTTGAATTCTGGTTTTGCCACTTCACGCCGTGTGATGTGACCTCCCTGTGCTTCAGTTCCCTCACCTATAAATTGAGATAATGCTAGAACCTATTTAATAGCATTGCTGTAAGGACTAGATAAAGCAATGTCACGCAATTAAAATTGCACTTTTAGAAAAAAGTTTAATTATTATTCCTGGAAGGCTTAAGCTAGCAGAAGACCTGTAAAGTATGCTGTATGTGCATGTATATTTTTAGGAATGGAATTCTTACTTTTCCCACCTATCCAAGATTGTTTTATAGAAGCAATCAGTGTGCATTCTAGGGAAAATCGGCTAGAGGGAGGAAAATGGTACAGTTATAAATTTCTTTCAGGCTTATCTAAGTTTTTACTGCTACTCCCATCACTGTCTCTCATTTTACTTTTTCAGTAGGCTTTGACAGGTATTATGGAGTCATGAAATTCAGATGTCCAAAATGAAGATGTATATGACATCATCAGACCTCCCGTGTGCTGGTGATAATCATGCCTCACACTCCCCCCCCCCCCCCCCGCTTTGAAAGGGTCTTTGCACACTGTGTTTTGTTTAATTCTTACAGTGGTCTTATTAGGTTCTGTTAGTCCCATTGATGTTCCAGGCATTAGTGGGGGAGATGCATGTGTTGGGGCTGGTATCATCTGGGCCATCTTCCCTTCCGCGTCTGGCAGCTACCTGGCTGGGGCAGGGACCTCAGGTGGGCCAGTGGCCAGAACACCTATATGTGGCCTCTCAGCTGATCCAGGTTCCCTTGCAACATGGTGTGGTATTCCTTGTGGGAGTCTGAGGAAAACAGGGTGGAAGTGCGTGGTGTGTTATGACCTGCCCAAGCTCAAAGGGAAGGTATATAGACCTTGCCATTCTGTGGGAGGACTGTCAAGGTTACATTATAGAAAAGCAGATGACTTTAAAGAGGGAAATACATTTTTTTTGTTTGTTTTTACATTGACAGTAGAGAATATGAGCTGATAGGTTCTGGGCAGAGGGAGCCATAAGTGAAGATCCTGACTGCAAAGTCTGGTCTGTTCAGACTTGGTGGGGAGTAGAGGAAGAAAAGGGAGCGCTGGGTCATCATTCACCCCACCAACATTTGTTCAGATTATCTCGGAGCCAAGCAGAGTGAGCAAGCAGGGCTTCTGAGCAATCACTTCTCAAAGAAGTCCAAGGACCCTGGAGTATAGGCTCATCCTGTTGAAAATTTGACCTTATTGGAGAGCATGCTGAGATTTATTTATATTTAGCACAGGACCTACAGGGTTCCATTTACTGTGTAAAAAAAAGTGAGCGTCCTCCGTCAGCGTCCTGTCTCACTTGTATTTAAGTCAGAGGGGAAGAAAAGAATTAGCACCAGGACCAGATTGCTTGTCAGAGTTTATTTTACATTTGTGTGGGGTTTATTTTTGGTCCTGGTATTCTTCATAGGGTAGGTATTTCTTTTAAGACTGTTAATTGTGTATTTCCTTTTCCTTTGCCACTCCCCACCAAAGTAACTCTCTGGTTTTTGAGCCATCTTCATATCCTCAGAACATCTGACTTTAAATAATGGTTGGAGAAGCTCCAGGTTAAGTAGAGTAAAATCCTATTGCTTTTTGACCTTTGGGTTAGGATCAAGTGTGGTGTAATAAAATACCAGTCCCAAGAGTCACCTTTGCTGATTTTTTCCTATTATTCTTTCCTGTTATTCCATATTCCTGCAGCTCTTGCAGCCAAGGATTGTTACATTAAGATCCAATCTGAAATTAAAACTCAAGGTCTTAACCAATAAGCTTTATAAAGGCGTTGAACTCCCACTGGGATGTGGTTACCTTTTCCTCAACTTCCTGATTTGTCTCTTAGCCCCAGAGTTGATTTCTTATTGAGCCTTTGGAAAGGTCCCTGATGTTTCACTGCCATTTCTCATCAGAGGGAGACTCTTAGCTGCGCAGATCTTGTAAGGTCATAGGCTCTGCAGCTGCATTCCTTCAGTGCAGAGGGAGAGCTCCCTGGGTGGGGCCATGCGGCCCTTCCTGGTGGGGCAAGTCTGAAGTCACACTGGAGAACGGGTCCACGTCGGCACTGGGGCTTGAGCAGGATCTGAGCCACCCGGTCCAGAGTTACACGGATCCTTCTGGAACATTCTCAGAACCTTCCAGTAGATCTTGCCTTGGAATCGTCCTTTTGGTCTGTCCACAGTGTCAGTTTCCTTGAAGGCGGCTCCCCTGAAGGAACCCTTGAGCGAGGGCTAATAGAGGTGGAGGGGTAGCTGTGCACAGTTACATGTGGGCATTTGGTGGTAAAAGAACAACACCCACTGGTGAGGATCTTGCTGGTGGGGCAGCTCATGCAGCCACAGACTGCTGTCCCCCAGAGGACTCACACCCCAGGCCACTGTTGTAGCTCACCCTTATGCCCCAGCAGATCCTAGATGATCCCGTTTGCCTGTGTAGAGGTGGCTCAGAGCACTGCAGAGAGGAGGGAGTCCCCACGCAACCAGCGGGCCTTTCACAACACAAGCCACCAGACGCACACCTGTTCCTGTTTCGCTCGGACTGCTATTTTATTTGACATTATCTGCTGCCTCCTATTTCAGCGTGAATAAATGTAGTGACAGTGACAAAAATAACGTCGGTGATGATGGCT
Source organism: Leptonychotes weddellii (assembly GCF_054177405.1). NCBI lineage: Eukaryota > Metazoa > Chordata > Mammalia > Carnivora > Phocidae > Leptonychotes > Leptonychotes weddellii. The sequence continues at coordinate 56,520,616 of NC_138369.1, forward strand.
AGTATTTACTGAATGCTAACTACGCCCAGGCACTATTCTAAGCTCTTAACCCAAGTTGTCTGCTGACCTTTACCTCAGCCCTCTGAGGTACATGCTATCATTATCCCCTTTCTACCCATAGGGAAACCGAGGCCCGGGGAGTTGAGTGACTCAGCCCATACTCTTAGAAGCAGAGAGTGGTGAGACAGGCCCCAAGCCCAGTTTATTTGACCCCAGAGCCTGTACTCCTACCCTGAGGGCTGGGCTGTTTCTTTGAATGTCCCGGCCCATCCTGGTAGAGGATGGGCTCTGGGACCCGGGTAACAAAATGCAGCTGTGTAGTTAATCCTGTCCCTTGAGTATCTGCTCACCAGAAGTGGGGCTGTCTGGAAAGTGCTTTGAGCACTCTGGAGGCAAGTCATTAAAACCAAGAGATTTTTTTTTTCATAAAATGTCAAGTTTTTCATAATTGAGTTGGAGGGGTTGCTAATTTTAGACCATCTGACAGTCTTCTCAAGAAACAAAACCTGGTGTCAAGTAGAAGGCCTCTTCGGGAATGAAGATTTCTCAGAAGTGATGAAAGGGTCAGCTATGACCCTGGGGAAGGCCCAAAGCACAGAGCCCAGAGCCTGTGGACCCTCGGGTGGCTTTAGTTCTGTTGCTCTTTGTGGAGCACTTGCCCCGGGTACTATCGGGTCTCCTGCTGGTCTCCTGGGACACAGAGGTAAACCAGCCACGTCCTTGTCCTCAAGGATGTCATCCTCCCGGAGGACATGGGGTGATGGGGCCCTTCTCTGGCAGGCACACAGGGCTAGGGAAGCAGAGGGGAGAAAAACGTGACTTCGGCCTTTAGAAATACTCAAACCTTCCTGCAGTGCACTTCCTGTGAATGGGACCTCTTATTTTTTTCCCCCTTTAACAAGAGAAAGCAGGCTTTTGATGAAAGTTACACCCAAGTGCTGAGATCTCCATTTGGTTCCGGGAGCTTTCAGTCCGGTGTGAGGGGGTAGTCAGGAGAAGTTGCAGTGAGGATCATTTCCCATGCTGGAGAAGTCGAGGTGGGAAGACAGTAAGTAGAGGAGTTCCTGGAGCATGGCAGGGTGCTCTTGTGAGCCTTAGCCAAGCACGCAGGCCCAGCTACAGCTCTCGTTTCAAGAAAGTGAAACAGGAACTAGAGAATCAAGTTGGTGTGCTTGAGTTCCGAACCCAGGCACTGCTGGGATGCTCTGGGATGCTGCGGGGCCCGAGCTCTGTTCTCTGACCTGGTGCAGCAGGTCATGGGGGTGGGAAGAGCAGGCGGGTGAGGGCCACATGCAGGGAGGTCATTCCCTTCCGTGGTACCACCCATTGCAGCGCCCTGTGGATGAGGGGATCCCCCTGTGTCTAGAGTTGCACACAGCTGGGCCCCTCAGCCTCATTGCCCTCAGTTCCCCCTTCCTTGGGTAGAAATGCCTTGAGCCTCAATTAATTGTTTTAGTTTTCTTGAGTACAAAAGGAATCCTGGCTGGACATGGAGTGACTATAATAGTCATAAAAACCAACTGATGACTTCGGCCTCAGCTGAGCCAAGGGTGTGTTCACACCCTCATGGCTGACAGCTGTGAGGACAGCAGGCTTTTCCGTGTCCTTCAGAGGCAAGTAAAAGAGTCCTTTTACTTCAGGGTGGACTTAGGCCTCTCTGGAGCCCCATAAAATGTGGCCACACAGAGCCCCAGGATCAGCAGTGAAACCAACTCTTTCTGCCTCAAGTGGATCAGCCAGAGGGGTTTTTCCAGCCCCATCTGCCATTTCATTTTTAACGTGGCCCTTATAAAAGCATAAAGAAATGGCACAGATATGGCTGAAAAGGTTAAGTCCTTTTCAGTGGCCTCTTTAATTTTGGAATAACCAGCTTTTTTTTTTTTTTTAATTCTTATACAACAGAAGAGTCTCCTGAATTCTCTGTGTTCAGTCCTGTTTTAAATTTGGTTGTAGTACAAGAGGAACAGTTAATAAAGTTTTCTATTTCCCCAACTCCCATGAAGTTTTGTAACTTCTTCCTGTTCAGTGATGGCTAAGTGAGCAGAACATGTGAAATCGGAGTGGATTTGTGGAAATATAAACACATTTTTATTCAACAGCAAGTGTCACTTGGGGTATAAACAGGGCCCTAAATGATTCCTGTATTGGTCGTTCCTCCTGGAGGCCTTCAGTATTATCTTGAGCTGCCATCTTTATGTTGTATTGGAAAAATGTGAGATTCTTTTTCCCTTGGTCATTATTTACTTTTTAAAAGTAATGTAGTTTTAAAGAATTCTTGCTATTTAATCTCAAGCCCAAACATGGTTGCTAGTGAAAAAAAGATATAAATTTGGCATTTTTAGTTCCAAAAAGAATTTGCAGGGGTGGAGGGCAGGGATGGGATGCATCTAAAAGGTGGAAGACGGGGCACCTGGGTGGCCCAGTCACTTAAGAGTCTGCCTTCGGCTCAGGTCATGATCCTGGGGTCCTGGGATCAAGTTCCGCATCGGGCTCCTAGCTCGGCAGGGAGCCTGCTTCTCCCTCTCCCTCTGCCATTCCCCCTGCTTGTGCTCTTCTCTCTTAAATAAATAAATAAAAGCTTTAAAAATAAAAAAATAAAAGGTGGAAGAAATGTTTAGTGTGGGGAGATACTTTGCTTCCTGTTCCTTTTGCTCTTTAAAAACTTGCATTTTGGGGGAAAAAAATTAGGTTTTGGAACTTTTAAGTGTATTGCTCGGTGTTGCTGAGTTTTAGTTCATTGCTGGGAACTTTGGAGTGAGTTCATTTCATAAACATTTATATGTCTTAAGAGCTGGTGTGGGGTAGGGGGTGGGAAAGCTTGCCTCCTTCAGAAGGCCCTACATCCTTGGAGGGACATGGGATGGCCTGCTGCTTTCTTGTGGGACAGGTAAAGGCCGGTCTCCTTTTGGCTGAATTTTCAAAGAAGATTGCAGGTTGCCCCCTTTTCAGTCTTGTCTTGGGGTGCCCTTAGGGAGTGCTCCCTTTTATGTGTCCCATGACTTCCTAGCCTTGATTATTACATCTGCCAATGCAGGCAAGAGAGACCAACTTCATAGGCTCTGGTCTACCACTCTGATTTGGATTTACATGAGATCAGGAATTTTGTTGGGCATCCTTTTGTCCTTAGAGAGAGAGAGAGAGATGAGAGGAACCTACTTCCCATAATCCGTAATCTTAAGAATATTTCTTCCTGGCATGTCCCCACGTATTTCTGTGTCCAGGTCCCTGAGAGAGCTGCAGGGATAAGCCTCACTGTGGTGGGAGGGGAAAAGGAAGGTAAGAAGGAAGTCCCCAGATTACCTCCCCATTGCTCTTGAGGGTCAGTCATGTGTAGCTATGTACAGTCACCTAGAGCCGTGAAGGGAGACCAGGCAGAAAGAGAGGGGAGAAGGACGGCTGTTCTGGGTGATTTATAACTGGTGAGTGGAAGTTAGATCCTGTTAAGAGCAGGGGACTTGCCCCTGCCTTGTGGTCCCCTCCCTCATCATGGAGTATCCTGTCCTTCCTAAGAGAAGTTCTGAGAACCTGGCCTTCGGTGTCTGGGCCGTGGCCTGCAGCCCCAGGGAAAACCTCTCACCACGCGTCCTCCTCGCGATTTGTCTCCTGGTGACTACTTGATGCCACCACTCTTTTATGCCAGGCCAATAGCATGTAACAGAAAATGCAAATAAGAAGTTGATAAGATTCAGGTTTATTGCTCTCATGCAAAAGAAGTTTGGGCTCGGTCTGGTACTTCAGGGTCATCAAGGATCCAGATTCTTCTTTTTCTGTTCCACTGTCCTCAGACCATGGCGTCCAGCGTCAAAACTGCTTTATCACCCAGTATGGCTGTTATATCTCCCGCTATCATGTCCAAATTCCACGTAAGAAACACAAGGAAGAGAGACGAGTGCAAAAGAGTACAAGTCTCAGTGAAGCTGTCTCCCTTAATAGAAGCCTCTCGTGGTTTCTGCTTATATCCTATTAACCACCTTTTCCTCCAGGGGGGATAGGTTAGCCTGTTAGCTCGAGTAGATCAGCCAAAGGGGTTGAGCCCATTAGCTCGGCTTGTTGGAGTCTGGAATAAAATTGAAGTTCAGTAAAAAGGGAGAAGGGGAGAATGGGTATTGAGTGGGCAAATAGCAGTCTCTGCTACGATCTGGTGTATATGAAGTACCTCATGGATGAACCATAACATACTCCTCCTGGCATTCTAGCCATTTATAGAATATCTAACTCTCCTATCAGACCCCAAGCTGTTTGAAAGCCCTGAGCATATCCCCCTCCTCTTTGTACCATTTACAGCTACTAACCCAGGGGCATGTGTGGTGGGTTCTCAGCCTATCTTTGTGGATTTGAATCAGATTCACCTTTGCCCCTCCTACCCTCCATGGATCTATAGTTAATAAGAAGTCACTTTACAAGCATTTTGTAAAAATTAACTTCTTCCCAGAGGGCTTTTACGTGATCACCAGTTTAAATGTGTTAATAATAAAGGTGTTCACAATTATCAATAAAACTGGAGAAATCTAGGCCATGAAAATTGGCAGTATTAGTAAATACATAGTCATATTACCAGTTTTAAATGTAGTTGTACTATCCAGATGTTAGAGAAGCAAGAGATAAGAGTTTCACCACTCATCAATATTAGTAGAATGGTGGACATTTTTACAAAAAATATTTATGAAAAATGTTGGCTGTTTTGTGTGAGTTCGAACAACAATGTAGGATGATGGGATCTTGCTGAGAAAACTTGTGTCAGTACTTCATATTTGTAAAAGGCAGGGAATCCTTCTGAAAATCTAGTTACGTAAATTTATGTTCCACCGCATAAAAAAAATAAGTGGACGGAAAGAAATCAGCGTGATTGGAAGGAAGGGCTTTCCCTTTTGCTCTGGGAGGGAAGGAAACTCTGACTGTGCCAGACATCTCAGTTGGAAAGTGCCTCTAGTGAGCCCTCCCGATGTGACCGGCTGATTCACTGTCTGCTAGGTCCCCGAGGAGGTGATGTAACCAGGGATGGCAACTTCTAGGGGAGGGGGATAATCATTGTTGGCCCAACCCTCTGGCATTAGGAACTTGGCAGAGTTCTGGCCAGCAGCAGATGGAGTTTTACAGCTATGTTTTGTAATTCTGTTCTAAATGTCATTCGAAGCATCTCTTGCTGCTGCTTCCTCATTTTCTCTTCTTCCTGCCTCTTTCTCTCTCTTATTCTCTCCCCACCCCCGGTTGTCTCCTATGTGCAGCAATCCTGCTCTCCTTGAATTAACCTGGGTCTGATCTTTGGAAATACATGAGCCAGGAGCCATGGGGGCTGCCTTCCATCTTTCTGTTTCTGAATCTGGTTAACGTGAGCTCGAGGGCAGTGGAAGGAGCATGGGCTTTGGTGGCTGAAAGATGCGGGTGTCAACTCAGGCTCCACCATTATTGGCTGTTACTTCACTTTGCTGAATCTCCCAGATCTCATCTATAAACTGAGGTTAATTCCTACTTGAAAGGGTTATTAGGAGAATCGCATGAAATCATGTATGAGAAAAGCCCAGAGAGGTAGATGAAGACCAGACTGTGTTGGGCTGCATAAGCCATGCTGGGAGTTTGCATTTTATTTGAGTGCTTTGTGAAGCAGGGTGGTGACATGGTGTGATAGGTCTTTTCGGAAGGTCACTCCAGCTCTGTGGAGAGAGAGCGCATTGGGGTAGGCAAGCAGGAGTGGAAGTGGGCAGCCCAGCTAGAAGGTGAAGGCAGTACACTACATGGCTGGGGTTGGGGGAAGCAGATGGGCCTGGAGACCGTCTGATGGTGGAGATAGTAGCTGAAGTCTTAGATGTGGACAGGGAGGGAAGGGAGGAGAACGATCAGGTGGGAATCCTGCGTTTGGGGGTAATGGTGCAGTGGTGCCTGTCACAGAACCTGGTAAGGACCATGCACGTGGATGACAGCTACAGAGTGTTAGCTGGGGGGCCAGACTCATGAGTACCCGGGGGAAAGAACGGTTGCCTGTCCTTGGGCTGTGTTGGATGATGAGTACAGTGGAACAGGCCAAGGTCGACTTCTGCTCTTGCTTTGAAGCCATTGTGCTCTGACCATCTACCCATTCAACTTGAGTCAAGTTGGGCAGTATTGAGCAAGGCCTGGAAAGCGACACAGTCTCCTGAAAGCGTGAGGGACCTCTGATACTCATCTTGATAACACCTGAGATGACACCGGCCCCCCCCCGCCCGACCTGCAGCTGTCCTCTCTAACAAAGTGAAAGCCAACCCAGAGTTGGATTAGCCACAGACTTGGACCCTACGCAGCATTCTCAAGTCTGGGCGCTATGATGGCATGACTGTAACTGGCAGGGTCAGGCCCCCACCCTCTGGGTTTCTACCTAAGTAGATCTCAGGGGCTTCCGGGGTTATGGTCACCTGGAACTCAGGGTTTTGAGCCACTTTGAGAAACCCTGTCCTGGGGGAGGAGTTCCCGGTGACTCCTGCTCTGGGTCTTTTCCTTCCACTTTTATTTATTTATTTATTTTTCTAACAACAATCAGTTCGGTGGTGGTGTTTCCTCTTCCTGTTCATCATTCAGACTTGGGGTGAGGGGTGCGAGGAGGGGCAGGCAGCTTCCCCTCCAAGGAAGAAGAAACCCTCCGTGTGTTTTACAAGTATATTTCAAGAATGACAAGAGCTGCAAACAAAGGCACAGTGAGGACTTCATGTTCGTGAAGTTATTGTCACAGAGTCAGGGCCCAGATAAAAGTCTTTGGCAAATCTGTAAAGAATATTTCAGAGACAGAAAGAGAGAACAGAATTTATAGGGTCTAAAAATAGTGGCTGAAGTACCGCTGTGTTTAGCTTGTCGGGGAACCTGTTGAGCCGAGACAGGCAGGGGATTTTAGTCCTCCAGCCCTGAGGTCACTCGTCTTGCTGAAGAAGGCATAGCAAACATTTCCAAATAGGGATTGCTTTTGAAGGGGAGGAAGATGGCTGAATGCATATGGTATTTCTCGTTTTCTTCTCTTCCTTTTCCTACCTCCTGCATCACTCCACACTTCCTCCTAAGAAAAGGAAGGCTTGGTTTTCTCAGTAGAGTCAGTGGGGGTTCCGGGGGGAGGGGCAGAATTTCGAATGGTGTCTGTGATGATGCTCGTTGATGGCGGGTTTGAGGACGGCTGCTCTGAGGAGTGGTGGTGGCAGTCTAATTGATCCATCTTAGCGGGTTCCGCACAAATCCACCAAGTTGAAGAAATAAACCCGTAATTGAAGAAATAATGGTATTAATTCTCTTAGACCAATCGGCTGATTCCTGGACCTTCCCTGTTCCGTTTTCCGGGCAGGGACACTAACTCTGTCCTGCTCCACAGCCCACAGAGGTGTCTGTCCCACCCCTGGTCGAGGCAGTCCTCAGGCTTCCATACTTAACAATATTATCTAATATCAACATCCCCAAATTTGTCAATCAGTAGGACTTCAAACTTCCTGCTCTTCAGTATTTCTATTTGGCTGAAATTAATTATATTTATGGTGGGGGGCCTGATGGTTATACTGTCCATCTGTTTCTCCATGAGAGGTTGAAAACTGGTGGCCTGCAGGCCAGATCTTGCTCAGTCTTGTTTTGCTTGCTCTGCACGGTGTTGACTTATGCAATTGTCGGTATGGAAAAGTGGAATATTTTGTTCACAGACCTTGATTTCTGGATTCTCGCGAAGGGTCTAAGATACTTCTTCATCTGATAGTGGAGTTCCCAGACTTGTGCATAGATGCCTATCCTCCCAAAGACTGCTCTCTCGTGGGTCAGGATGAGAAACAGCCACTGCTCTTTCTTAGAAGATAGTAAGAAAAGGATTAAATAGCTTATATGTTAAGTACGTAGAAAACACCCACATGTGCATGGCCAGCACTCTGTAAGCATTAGCTGTTGTTTTCATCATCATTGTGGCATCAGTGTGTTTTCTGTGAGGGTCTGTTGAAGCCACTGTTCACTATGTAGGGTCTTATGAGGACCCCAAAGAAGATGTGTCTATCAGATCTCAGTTCCAGGAAATAATTGTCCTTCTGAGTTTCTGGCCCATGTGTGCCTTACTCATGCCATGAATCTTGTTTCTGTTTTTGCCTTAGCTTCTGGGCAACTCTGCAGCTCACATCTAGCAGGAGGACATGGCTTTATGGCGTGCGTTTGGTTTATTGAGCCCTTGGTTTCACATACCATCATTTTCTCTCTGCTGTGCTGTTCTTACTTGCTTATTTTATTATTATATCTTACTTGCTTATTTTTAGAGATTTATTTATCCACTTGAGAGAGAGAGCGTGAGTGTGAACGGGGAGAGGGGCAGAGGGAGAGAAGGAGACTCCCCGCTGAGCATGGAACCCAATGAGTGCGTGGAACCCAATGAGCATGCAACCCAACGTGAGGCTCAATCCCACAACCCTGAGACCATGACCTGAGCCAAAACCAAGAGTTGGAGGCCCAACTGACTGAGCCACCCAGGTGCCCCTATTATGGGCACTTTTATAAGCATGCTTCAATTCTGTATGGAACAAGGCTAGGTGTAAATTTTTTAAAAAGACAGTAACAGAGCATCTATTCCTCTGAGAGAGAGCTTGTGTTATCACCGCAAGTAGGCTCCCATATCAGTTCAGGCCCCAAGTCTAAGCCTTCGAATCTCACATGGTCTCTCTCGCTATTGAGCACTACTGACCTTTAATGCCCACATTAGACCTGGCTCTAGCAGGTGTGCTCATGCTTTTCTTTTAATCTCCAGCCCTCTAGCTTCTGTTACTGAATCAGGATGGCTTATTTACTATGTATCAGTCAGCCATTTCTGTGTAACCAACCACCCCAAAATTCAGGGCACACAACAAGCAGAATTTATCATTCTCACAGATCTAAGGGATGGCCGGACAGTTCTGCTTCAAGCCGCAGGTCTGCAGGCTAGCAGGGGAAGCTCTTCTCCTTGTCACTCACTCTTCTAGAACCAATGTGCTACTGGGGCAGGCTCTTCTCATGCTGAGGGGTGAACAGAAACACGTGGGGCCTCATGAGGGGCAGACTCAGAACTAGCACCATCATTTCTTCCATACTCCCTTGGCCAGAGCAAGTTCATGTGGCCAAATCCGACATCAGGGGAGCAGGGAAAAAGAGTTTGCCTCTAGTGAGAGGAACTTCGGAGTTAATGACAAAAGGGCATGAACACCAGCTGGGGGGGAGGCGGTGCAATCTCCCACAGGCAGTAGATTCAGTTGAAGAGCGCCAGGGTGGGCAGACTGCAGTACTTGGCCTTTGGTGGTGGGTATGTTGGATATTCTCCATTTCCCTCTCCACATCCATGCTACGTCATCATCCCCCATGCTTTGTGCCCTGGGAGGCTGACCTTCCCTCTGGCTGTCAGTTGGGTTCAGTCAGAGGAAACACTAGAAAAGGAGGGGAGAAGCGTGCCCGCCCACAGGTTGGTGTGTGACCCTCTGCAGAAGGCTGTAGCTTTGCCAGGTGGCTCATCCTGATAACCTTGGTGTCCTAATAACCTTCAGCCCTAGAGGCAACAAGACTCCCTGCTGTTGCTTGCTTGGGGTGCTTCACTACGGGGTCTACCTGTGAAACCTGCTCTTCTCTCACAAATTGTCCCTTCCCTGAGCTCTTCTCTCTCTCCCTGTTTCCAAGAGCTACCTGTTCCTGGTGGGGACCCTCGCGGATTCATTAGGTGCTCAGTAAGTGCACCTGAGTGAGTATCAGGGCTCCTTGTTTTTCCTGCCCTCTGGCCTTTATACCACTAACTGGTCACTTCTACCTGAAAACCCCATAAGATTTCAGATCAGGAAGCCCTCCCTCTCTGCCATTACTGACCTACCACCCTCCCCTCCTACGAGAACCTGGCCCAGTAAGTTCATCAGCTGGAACGCACATAGATACAGTTGTGCTTTTTTCTCTGAGGATTTTGGGGATAATTAGGGATTCATTCAAGTGCAACATTTTCTCCATAAATTGTGGGGGCTTTATTTCTGAGATGTGATTTATGCCATATCAGTTCCAAGAAGGGAATGTAGGTGATGTTTGTAGCTAAAGAATTCTCAGCGTAAGGAAGAGATATGTAGATCCATCCAATAATAATTGCCTTGGTTAATTTCTGAAGGGCTAATTAACACCACTGTGCCCGACTCAATAGAACAATGCACTTGTTTTTTTCTTTTTTAGCAAGAAAAAGAGGGACCCAAATTTCAATTTCCTGAGTGAGTTTGGGAACCACTGGAGTATTTCCTGAACTTCCCTGGTCAAAATAATGTTTTGTTAAAAGTTCAGATTCCCAGTGATTCAGGATCACTGGTCCTGGGGTGGGGCCTAGGGATCTGCTTTCAACATGCATCCCGGGTGAGTCGTATTAATCAAGTGGGGGATACACTGGGTCCACCTATGATTCTGACAGGTTTTGGTCTTTTGACTACGGAGAAATCCAGTGATGATGATGATCCTATTCAAGAATATGTAACATTTAGAAAGCATTCTATAGATTGCCAAGATTTTATGTGTATTGTTTTACTAACCACATTGGCCCCTTAAAGACTTGTTCTTGTCGAATATTGGCTGTGCCAATGTTAGTTTACCAGAATCGAATGGGAAGAATGGTACCAGCAGGTTTTTGTTAAATATCCTATTTGACACCACAAGCAAAGCTGTAGCAGTGGTCATATTATACACGTGATAGCTACAAACAGCCTTTAGCCCACCCTCTGAGAACCACTGCAGGACTTCTTGAGAAGATTCTTTCCACCTCACCCCATGTCTGGATCTTGCAAGAGGAGTTTCTAGAAAGCTCTGCAGAGGGTTTTCCTGCCGACCTCTCTAGGCGAGGGCATGTCCCATTTGACTGTTCTCTGGAGAGGAGCACAGATGTTCCCTCCTAAACAGGGCATGCTGGGCTATTTCTCTCTTGCAGGTTGGGAGGCCCGCCTTCAGGAATGCCCTCTCATGTTTCTCTAACAGTTCTGCAGAGAGCCGTGCCTAGAAAACTTTGAATTACTCTGAGACCAGATGACTTTGCAGCCTTCGGGATCAAATGTGTTATGATTGTGCTCCGGGATTCTGGAGGGGAAATTCCCAAACTCTATTAATTAATACATTTGGGGAAGCTTCATGTTATTTATTTTAGTAAGAGATCCCGGGCTGCCTGTTAACTTATAACTCACCTGGTTATTGTTTTCTGTGTCCCCCACCCCCACCCCCCGCCCCGAGGAAAGAAAGGTCTTGCCAGCAAAGCTGAGTTCTCTCATGGGGCTGACCACTCCGTTTTTCTGTTTCCCCCATGCATGATGTTCGTAACATTTAGTTCCCTTGCTTACTTTCCTCCCTCAATCCACACTCTTTCTTCTGCCTTTGGCAAAATCTGTAACAGTGTTGAATGAATAATAGGAGCCCAGGGGCTTAGAGGGTGTGCAGAGCTATGATGTGCATGTGTTGTGGTGTGGGCACATTTTCCTCATCCCTGGTAATACCTGGGATTGAGGCTGATTTACCAGCATCCCTGGTCGAGCATATGTAGCATTGCGGGTCTGGGAAAATGGTATGATATCGGTTTTCTCGTTCTGCACTGACTGAGATTCGGGCCTCAGTTAACTGAGTCAATAATTGTGATGTTAATAAAGGTCTCCATGTTCACAGGCAGAGATTAGGCCATGGTGGATATTGAGACCCTTGGGGCCATGAACCTTGAAAAATGCATCTTCCAGAACTGAGCTTCTGACCCTTGCTTCTGACTGTTGCACATGACCTTAGAGCACATGTTTTAGGAGAATACACTGAAGTCCAAGTCCTAACTCCAGTAATGAATTCCAAGCTTTTTGTTATTGTTTTTCTTCCTGAAAGACAAAGGGAGTTTTATGCCCTGGTATTTGAGGTTCAATTCAAGGGCAATGTTGGATGGGGAGTTTGTGAGTGCTGGGAATTTGTAATATCCTTTAAAGAATCCAACCAAGAATCTACTCCCTACTCTACTGTTCATCTATCTGCCCATCCATCCATTCATCCAAGTCGGCATTTACTAACTCCTACAAGGTACCTGGCACTGTGTTTACAATATTGGCTTACCACAGAAAAGCACAGCATTACTTTGTGTATCACACACCTGTTATTGCCAGATAGTCTGCAGTGTTCAAAGCATCTTTGTGAGGTAACAATTGGTGTCCCTCCCCTTCTGTGAGAGGACAGAGCTAATGTACCTTACCCGATCACGCAGCCAGTCAAGGTGGAGCAGGCCTGAGGCGTCTTTGTGACATTTAGGACCAGAGCAGCATTTCCTTTTTGACGTTGCATGGACTCTTCTCTTTGCCTGGACCCAGACCCACACTGGAGTGTGGAGTGAGCATTCTGTGGCAGGGTCAGAACTGGAACAGTCCCTGGTTTGTCACCTCTTCTCTTCCTGGGGTATCTTCCTGCTATCAGTGAGACAGGGAGAGGGGGGTACACCAGACGGAACCCCCGGGAAGCCCATCAACTCTCACTTCTCTGCCTTACCTTTTCCGATCTCTTGGAAACTTGAGGTTCTGTTCAGACTCACCCTGTCATTGGATGGTGGCACCAGGGCAAGAGTATAAATGGGGATCCACTTAGCAAATGACTAAATATTAAAAAGCTACAAATGAAGGTCACTGTTAAGTCAACTTTGTTCTGTTCTCCTACTGTGCCATATATACCTTTATGACCACCTGGAAGGCCAGGATGGAATTTAAAATTTTCAGGTTCCTCAGAGTGTAGAAATTGATGGCTTGAGGAGAGAGGTCTCTAGCCCAGCTCCCCAATTCCCTTTCCATCTGGCTCCATCCCACATGGCAGTGTGTGTCTGACACACACCAGCCAGGGTGATCATGCGTGCATGGGACGTCCACCCAGCCTCCACCCACCCACTCCCCACAGAAGGCCGTCCTTGGGCCCAGAGGGCCCCTCAGGAGGGGTACAGTTTGCAATTGGGGGGGGTGGGCCTGGAAAAAAGCCCAACATAGACCTTGAAAGTTGACTTAGGACTTTGGGCAGGAAATGTGGGGATCCTGGGCACCCAGAGCATGTCTGAATGGAGAGAATGTGAATTCTGTCCTCAGCTTTACCAACTCCTTGCCCCTGGTGGATAAGTATAGCTAGAGGGTTCTTTTGAATGTGGGTTCAAGGCAAGGGCCCCTTTGCCTGGATCCTCGGTGATACCAGCTCTGCTAAGTCACCAGCTAGAAGGGGCTGCATTTTATGCAAGAATGAGCCTCCTAGTAAATCTCAGAGCCACGTCTAGGAGCCCCCGTTTCCCAGTCCCTCAGCCAGCTCTCGGTTCTCATCTTACAAGGTAAGCAGGCCACTTGCACGCAGTTTCAGAAGGCTGAGCTTTTCCAAACCTCATCCTAGCAGCGTTCTGAGGTGTGAAGATCCGAGGCCAGGCCTGAGTGGGTGACTACAGCTTACATGAGCTCTGCTGCAGAGATTCGATTTCAGAACACAGTTTATACAAAAGCTGCAAGCTTTGGGGACAAGCTTCTGAGGTGCATAGTTCTGTAGCACCACGAACTACCTTGGTGATTTTTCTTAAGCTCCTGGAGCCTCAGTTTCCTCATCTGGAAATTGGGAATAAAATCGAATCTGCGGGAGGAGTTGCACAGGTGGAAAATGAAGTGTTTGTAGAAATCTAGCATGTGGCTTTGCCCACAGTGAGCGCTCAGTGAACAGCAGCTATTGTGATAGGCACTGTTCTCCAAGAGCCCTGGGCCCTGCTGAGAAGGGGCTGCCGGCCATATGTCTGTCCATCCATTCATCCATCCAACAGATATTTTTAGAGCACTTACCATGTGCCAAGCACTATTCTGGGAGCTCAGCTTCACCAGTGAACAAGAGAGGCAAAATTCCTTCCCATAGCAGAGCTGGCCTCCTGATAGGCAGAAGCAGAGATAAATCATTAGCAAAATAATCATGGGAGTTGCATAGGAGCTAATAAGTGCTACGGAGGGGAAAAAAAACTTGACAGGGGAAGAAGATTTGGTCATGACAAGGTGGGCTGTAGTTTTAAATAGGGTGGTCAGGGTAGGCCCTATGAAAGAGGACATCTGAGCAAGAAGTGGAGGAAGAAGCCGTGAGAGATACGGGAGAAGAGCATTCCAGGCAGAGGGAACGGACAGTGCAAAGGCCCTGAGGCAGAAGTTCCTATTGCTCCAGGACAACCAGGAAGCTTGTGTGACTGGGGCAGAATGAGTGTGCGTGTGTGCGTGCATGTGTGTATGCATACAGATTGTAGATGAGGTTGGAGAAATGATGGGCCAGTTCAGGCAGGGCCTCACAGACCACTGAAAAGCCTGGCCTTTTACCCTGATTGAGGCAGGGCCTTTGCAGGGTATTAACAAGGAAGTGACCTCACCCTCCACATCTTCCTGTGGCTTGCCTTGTGGCTTGGGCCCTCAGGCTGCCCCTACATCATCCATCTGAGCCCCCACACCTCCTCCCCACCTCCTGTTGTAGGCTCACTGCCCCCCACCCATGTTGCAAGCCCCTTTGCACCCTCATGCCCTGGGTCCCATTCCCTCAAGTCCCAGATGTCTATCTACAGCCAGTGATCTGATACATTGTATTCCGGAGCCCCTTTTATTTTATTTATTTTTTAAAGTACTTTTTTTGTTTTGTTTTTTTGGGCTTTTTTTTTTTTTTTTAAGATTTTATTTATTTGTCAAAGCGCGCAGAAGCAGGGGGAAGTGGGAGGGGCAGAGGGAGAAGCAGACTCCCTGCTGAGCAGGGAACCCCGATGCGGGGCTCTATCCCAGGACCACGAGATCATGACCTGAGCCAAAGGCAGACAGACGCGCGCGTAACTGACTGATCCACCCAGGCGTCCCTGGAGCCCCTCTTAAATGGGAGTGACCTTGTTGGTGGGAATGCAGGCCTGGGGCTGATTGGGGGCGATCACTTCATCTCTGAAGGGGCTGCTTATGACCACCCTTCTGTGAGCCTTGGTTCGGCTGGGTTCTCCCTGCTTCCCATGGAGCCCCAGGCCCATGCCCAGGCCCCCCCTGGGCCCCTGGTCTCCTGGCTGCCTCTGTCCTGGTGCACTGTAGTGGAGGACAGGAAGGCAGGAAGAAGCTCTCCTAGGCTGGGTGGAGGGGCAGGGTGGAGTGCAGCCGACTGAGGGGGGTGTGTGTTAGGGAGCCAACAGGAAGCAGGGCTGGGTTTTGTTCTCTGACCAGTTCTCAGGCAAGGCTCTCCCAGGGGGTTTCAGGGCTCAGTCTGAAGACGCATTGTTCCTCCTATGGATGGTACAGTCCAGACATTTAGCTGTGACCACATCAGCCCTCGCTCTGCTTGGCACAGACTGTGGCACAGACATCAGTCCGGTCACCCTCCAGGAGATATCTGCCTTGCTCTTGGCAGTGGCCTAGACAGCCTTGCTGGGGCCGGAAAGCTCTCCTGGACCCTATGCTAAGGGCAGCTGTCCCCCTTTGCAGCTCTATGGGTGGACCCTTGAGGGGACAGGATGGGGATAAGCAAGGCTGGCCTCACCCACTGCTCATAGCAGCAGAGGTGAGGGGTGGCCCTGGGTCGGAGGGTTTCCTGTTGAGTCAGTGCTCCCGCTGATATGCTCATCCCTCCCACCACTACCCCCCCCTCCCCCGCCCCGAGTAAATACAAGACCCCCTGTAGCTCTGTTTCAGGAAGAACTCTGCCAGTGGAAACACCAGCTCCCTTTGTGTAGCCCCACAGGGTGTCAGGGTTGCTCAGATTGAGGAAATCCTCCCCCTGCTACCCTGTACTGCTCTGCCCCACCCTGCCCTGCAGAGGAGAAGGAGGACTGCCCGCGGAGAGTCTGGCTCACACCAGGCAGCACGGCTGACCCCCCTGCCCCTGACGCCAGGGCCCTGGGCTCTTCTTAGGATAAGCTTTGTGATCAGGGCAGGATCCATTTTTCTTCATTCTCCTTTTCCTTGCATCTGTGTGAAGATGAAAGCTATTGTTTATTTAAAAGGGCCATTTGCCTAATGCCCCTGGAATTCACTTGCTGGAGCATTTTCCATTTTCATATTTAGTTCAGACCTTGGCTGCAGCCAAGAGGTTATGTAACCTGGGATGGAATGAATCCCATTGGCATCTGGGGACCCCCAGCGCACCCCACCCATAGCCATTCCTGGGAGGGTGAGCATCCTGGGCTGCACACCCAAGTTGCCTCTGGGAGCTGCCAGAGGGAGGGAGCTGGGGAGTGGGGGCAGTTGACCAAGGAACGCTCTGGCAGCTGTCAGAATGGAGTCAGGAGGACAATTTCTTTGGGGGGGGGGCTGAATTCTTAGACCTTCTCTGGGTCTGCTGCCTCCTCCTCTCCTCAGGGGCCCAGGCCCTTCCATCAGTCTGCTCTGGACCTCAGGAAAAAGTCCGAGCATCACTGCCTGAGCCTGGGCAGGATGTGGGAACTGTTTCTGGTGCAGTCCTTCCTGGCTAGCTTGTGGAATTTGTCACCCTTCCGTGGATCCCCAGCGGAATCGGCCTGAGGGCCTCACCCCGACTGAGAGCCACTTCCACCCCTAGGTTCCAGCCCAAGATCCCGTGGTGTCTACTCTGAAACCTGGTCTGGGTCTACAGGGAATTACTTTGACAGGGGACAGGGTGTTACCCTGGGTTATGAGGGGCTAGAGGTTTAACCAACTTCTGATTTTAAAAGGAGACAAAGGCATAGAGTGGTTTTTGGAACTCTGAACTTTGTCAGCTTAGTCATGAGGAGGCCATTAGGGCAGATGGGGTGGGGAGAGAAGGGGATGCAGCCCCTGCCTTCCCTCCTGCACCCCCATCTTGGGAGATAGTAAGAAACACATTCTTTATTCCCACCTCCCTCCCTCCCTACCCTGGTGTGGTCTGAGATGACTCCCTTCACATCATTTCTCTGCTTAAATATGCTTGTTAGCCCACATTAAGAACAAGGTAACCCAGTGTGTGTGTGTGTTGTTAACCCAGTGCTACCTGCTATAGCAAATAAAGCCTCGATTTTCAGTGACTTAACCCACTAGCAGTTGGCTCATGTATCCATTAAATGAGGCTCTTCCTCAGTGGAGGCAGCTTCTTCCACATGGTGATTCTGGGACCTGGGTTCCTTCCATTGCTGGCTCTGTCATCCATCAGGGCCTCAAGATTCTCTGCTTTCCTTGGGGGCCAGAGGAGAAAGGGTCAGTGGAGAAGGCACATCCACTTCTTAACACTCCAGCCTAGAAATGATGCACATCTCTATTAGCGAGACCCAGCCACGTGGCCACAGCTGGCCTCCAGGGAACGTGGTCCCAGGTCGGGAGCCAGCACAGTGATCACTCCGTGTGGCATCAGTGGAAGGAAGTGGAAAGAAAGAGCTGTGTTGGAGAGGTGACAAGGTGGTGATGTCAGCAGGACTTTGTGTCTGTTGGGGGCAATGAAGAGAGGTGGGGAGTCCAAGGTACCCCGAGGTTTCTGGTTGGGAGAACAGGTGAGATGGCTCTGCCATCCAAGGAAATGAAGTCTGCAGGAAGAGGAGCCAATGTCGAGAGGGGAGGCTCCTGTCTGTCACATGCCCAGCATGGGCTGGGTGCTATAGGAATGTTTTGTGATTTAGGAAAGAGTAGGAACAGTAGTGAATGAACGTGAGGCCCTTCTTGCCCATCTAGTTGAGAAAAGGTGTTTGCTAGCTGTACTCACAGCCTGAAACCACAGCACCCGACGGGATCAGGCCAACCAGTGTGCACATACAAAGCTAACAATAAGAATAATCGGGGAGAGAAAAGGCATAATCGGGAACCCAGAAGAGGATGCCACCCCAGGCATCGAGCCCTCTTCGGTGCTGGGTTCTCGTTTCTCTGAGCCTGGGGAAAGAGGTGAGGGCAAGCCAGATGGGGATCCTGGTCCACCTGACTCAGGTGAGGTGGGCCTGTGGGCCTTGTACCAGCACAGCTTCCTCTGCCCTCCTTGGCCTCAGGCTCATTGCTCTAGGGACAGGGCTCCACGAAGGACCGGGAGCTGGCATTAAACAGGCATCTGACCAGAAGCAAGCAGGCTGCCCCTTTCCCCCCTCATCAGAAAGAAAGGGGAGCCAGCTGCAGGCCAGGTCCTGGGCTGTAGCCACAGACCACTTTGCTACTGGGCTGACCCCAGATGCCAGGCAACCTGGGCCACCTGAGCTCTGAGTTAGCAGCACATCACGTCACGTCACGGGAGCAGGGATTTAAGGAAACTTTGCAAGTGAGAGTTGAGTGGGGGGCGGGATGAGGGGGAGCTTGGCCCCTTTCCTGTCTAAAGGTCAAACTGCAGTCTTCTATTATGCCTTTACACCAGGAGCAAGAGGGAGCACTGCCAACTGGCCGGGGGCTGGGGAGGGTGGGACTCACACCGTACCTGGAGGGGCGGAGCCTGGGCTGAGGAAGGGGAGAGTTGACAGCTGAATTCTGCACTGACCTCTCCCCTTGCTCTCACCAAATCCCTGTGTCCCTTCTCCCTTCCTTCTGTGAAAGCCTACAGAGAAGATTCCACAATGAGGAGCACACAGAATTTTATAGAGTAGGGAGGTCACTGTTAAGGAAATTTTGTTTGTTTAATTTCTAAATGAAGCCCAAAGTGTTTGTGAGTCTGCATAGCAGAGGTTAAGGGCATAGACTCGGGAGCTGGACAGGCCAGGTTTGAATCTAATCTAATCTAATCGTACAACCTTGGACAAATCAGCTGCTCAGTGCCTGTTTCCCCACATGTAAAATGGTGATAACATTACCCATCTCCTGAGATTATTATGAGAACTAAATGAATTAATACTTACAAAAACGCTTAGGACAGCACATGGCACATAACAAGTACCATGAAATGGGTGTTACCTTTTTAAAAATTGAATTTAGTTGAAGAGTTGGTATAAACCAGAGGGGTGGTGATTCCTTATTTTCCCCAGTCTTCTCCCTCAAGAATCTCTCAGTCCCTTCTCCAAAAAGATCTGCTTCCTTGTTTTTTTTTTGTTGTTTTTGTTTGTTTGTTTTTTGCTTTTTGTTTTTTTATCCCTAAGCAGTGATGGAGATAATCCTCTTTGGTACCATTTCTAGACTCTGGACAAGGTAGTCCAGCTGCTAGGGAAAATGCAGAGGAAACAAAACTAGCTGGCAGGTGCCATGCAAGGTAGTTTGCATAAATTGTCTTTAATCCTGAAACAAAACACAAACCCTTGAGGGTTGGGGTTGTTATGTCCATTTTACAGATGAGCAAACTGAGCCAGAGAGTGAGGTTGGCCCAGAGCCCAGGACTCAAACCCCTCATTTGTCAGAGGACCCTGAGCTTTCCACAATGCCAGGCTTTTCCTCTCTCTGCAAATGTTGTTGCTTCAGTCATGTGATGAAGTATTATCCTTATACTTGCCCTCCAATGATGGATCACAATGTTCACTGAGCACATGCTGAATGTTGAGAACTGTAGGAAAAGGAAAGGCAGCTATAGATCAGACAGTGATGGAGACACAAGAGGCATGAGCATGTTGCAGTATGACCCAGAACACCGTGGGACTCAGTGTGAGGTTCCAGATTCCTTCCAGCTGGTGCTGCTGCGGAGAGTGCTTTGGGGCCTACAGGCCTGAGGAGGCTCCTCCTGATTGATAGAGTATGTGGTACAGGCTGTGTCTAGAAGGCTGAGCTAGGTTTCAGAAAGGGGAGGGGGGAGGAGAGGCTCTTTGAACACATAGAGGGGAGAGAAAAACAGGTGAGAGCAAGCTCCATATAGTCAGGGGAAAAAGGATGCTGGAATAAGATAATAAGATTGCAAAGTTAGGTTTAAAACTGGGTTAATGTCTGAGTAATAAACAGAAACCATTTCCAGATTATCAGTTTTCCACATAGTAGCTTCTAACTCTGAACAGTTTGGGCCCAGGTCAGGATTAACTGGTAAATCCAACAAAGCTCTCTTCTCCTAGAGTCACCTGTAACATCTCTGCCTTATTTCACATTCAGAAGATTTTTGACATTGGGAAGAGCAGCACTAGAGTCGTGGTTGGGAGAGGGCCAGGCTGGAAGAGGGAGGCCTCCAGGGGCCCAGACATGTCTGGGAGGCTGGTAGGAGCAGGGAGCCTCAGAGGCCTGGGTTTGGGGAGGTGAGGGGGCAGCAGACCACAGAGGTTCCCAGGCCACACAAGGGACAAGCCTGTCCCCCGCACCCCTGGAGCAGGGTTGGCCGCCCTTCTCGGGCCAGCCGTACCATTAGGCCAGCCCGCACCCTTGGCAGCCCAAGGGCCAGGCTAGGGAAAAGAAGAAAACAGTGAAAAAAGAGCCTCAGAAGCAAGAAGTGCAGATGTCAGGGAATTCTGATGGCGTGTGCCCAGCTTGGAGTCCGAAAGCTGCACAGAAAAAACAACCCAATGGAAAGCAAACAGACTCTGAGTTGAGAAACTTGTTCCTCTTATCCAAAGTGCACAGTTCAGAAAATGGCAGAAAAGCACAAACACTGCAAAACCAATCGGCTACTTCATCTCTTTACTTTCGTGATCGGAGGTGGCACTGGGAATGCTGGTAAGAGCAAAGTCTGACTCAGAGCCCCTTGGCCCCACTTGGCTTTCCTCGGTGTTGGAACTACTTGCTAAGTCTGCTTCTCCACTCCGTTCCCCCTCCTGGCCCGGTGTTTGGGCTGTCAGCACGATGGCTGTGTGTGCGTGAAGAAAGCCGCGGGATGCTTTCCTGCCCCCCCAGTTTTTAAGAGCATTTTCTTCATCCCTGTGTGCGGCAGTGAAAGACAATCTGGCCCCCAGCCAGGACTTCTCGCCTTGTGGGGTTCAGCCCACCTCTGTGCCCAGGCCTGAGAGGCGATGAAAAGCTCCATCCACTTGTCCCACTCTGGCAGCAAGGTTGAACCATGCTTCCTGGTCGCAGATGGTTTTTCTCTTCCATTCATTCATTGAATGGCTTGGTTAGTCAGCAAGCATTCATTGAGCACCCTCCATGGGCCAGCATTTGGCAAGGTGCTGCAGATACCGTGATCCGGAAGAGCAGACATAGTCCTTGGCCTGCTGGAGGTTCCACTATGAATAAAATGACCCTGTGAATAAATGTTTCCTTCCAGCTGTGGGGCCTGCCATGAAGAAACACGCTGCTATTAAAGTGTAGCTCAGTGTTTACGTGTGACATTCTCTTGTCAGTTTCCACCAAGCCCCACAAGGTTGCCACTCTTTCCACATCCTCCGTCTGGATGCTCGCCTACCTGTTAGGAACTCAGAAAGAGAAAGGCTGCCACTCAGTTTTGGATGAGCCCCCGAACAATGTCCAGAATACAAAGGGATTGCCATTAGAGATGCCCAGGAAGTTTGACTTTGAAGAGGGACATTTTTGGAGAAGGCTGATGGTGTGGTGTGGTGGTTTCCCCCCTAAGTTTGTTGGAGGAGAGAGGAGGGTGTATCTCCTCAAGCCAAGAGAAAGCAGACCACTCAGAGTGCTTGCCTAGGCATCTTCCAGGGTCTCAGGGCGCAAAGGTGAATGTTGGACATACAGCTTAAAGAGGAGTTAGTGGAGCCCAGAGAAGGTCCTACCTTCCCACAGAAGGATGCGTGAGTGCATCTCAGGGAGAGCTGGCCCACTGTATCTTCCTGAACCATCTAAAGGAGATTGGACACCAGTTGTCCTCTTAGGATCTTTAGGGAACGGTCCCAATGCTGGAGAAGCTCCAGGGAGCTTTTAAATGTGCCTGGAAACTTAACCAGGAACACTCACCAAGCCAAGAGACATGCAAGTGTCCAGGGAGAGTGACAGCCTTGAACATCGGCAATGGCCGGAGAAAACCAACACCCAATGACAGGTGTTCCAGCCAAGTGTGTCTTCCCCTCCTCCCTGTCACCCTGCCCCAAAAGGTGTCCTAAGCAGTTGCTGGGAAATAGAGGGTAAGAAAGAAAGTGATCACGCTCTGCTTTTCCATCCTCTGCTCTCACCGCTTAGTCTTCAAGCCTGAAATGGGATACAGCCCCTCAAGTTTAACTTTAGATGAAATTTGGAATTTTATACTATTACACGGGACTAGTCATTTTAATACTGAATGAGGTTATTCTGGAGTGCTTGCAAGACTTTTTGTGATCTAAGAGTGATCTGAGAGAGAATGGGAGCTGCCCACGGTTTCATCTAGGGCACCAGGGAGAGGGACCAGCCTAGGTATCTCAGAGTTTGGGAGGCACAGGACAGCGCGGTCAGTGTCGCATTTCAGGAAGGTCACGCTGGCTGCAGGTTTGGGAAGAGGCGTTAGGAGATGAATGTGGATTCGGGGAGAACAGGGAGAAAGTTTGCAGTGGTCTGTGGTGGAGGTGAGGAGGGAGGGCAGGCTGCAGAGAAGGCAGCATCCAGTGATGTAGGACTCCTATGATCTCCTTTTGTCTCTATTGTGGACTTGTCTCTATTGTATGAAGAACTCTGATTAGCTCCTCCTTTCCCACCCAGGACCTGTGATATGCACGTACCCATGCTTAATAAATCACTGATGAATATTTCTTAAGTTGTAGTAAGAAAAACGAGCATTGGGGTTTGTTTCAATTATCTGTTAGAACAATAATGCATAACAAACTCAAAACCTCAGTTGGTATATAATAATGAGCATGTTGTTGACAAATCTGGGGTAAGCGGTGGCTTGGCTGGACAGCTCTGCTGGTTTTGGCAGGGCTTGTTCACATCACTGGGGGGCAGCTGGCTTTTGGCTGTCTCAGGTGACTGTGGCCGCTCAGCTCTGTTCCACGTGTATCTCATCCTCCAAAAGGCCAGCCCTGGCATGTTCTCATGGCAGTGGAAGGGGCCACTGATGCAATCATTCCACCGCAGATTGACTCAGGCTTGAATCCCATCTGCAACACTCACTAGTCATGAGACCTTCAGTCAGATTTTTTTACATCTTGTGGCTTAATGTCTTTATCTGTAAAATGGGGCTGAGAAAATCGATCTCACTGGGCCATGAATTAAATAACAGCAGTAATATCTCCTTCCCACTGCACCATCCTGAGGGGGTAAATGATTCCACTATGGCACAGTACAGAAGAGAAAAAGGAGACTCTTCAAAGATAGGAAAGAGTCAAAGGGAGGGGAGGGAACATGAGGCTGGAGAAGTAGCATGTCCACAGGTGTGGAGGTGTAAGGTAGGACAGGGGCTCTGGGAAAGAACAGGTGAGAGAGTGTGCAGGAAGATTGGCTGAAGTCTCTGGCTCTAGGGGTGTGGTGCCAGGGAGTCCTAATCTTATTTTGCTGCCCATGGGAACCATGGAAGATTCTGTAGGAAGCGAGTGGTTTATTTCATTCAGTAAGCATTTCTTTGGCACCTACTATGTGCAACATATTCTTTTAGGTGCTAGGGATGCAACAGTGATTAATCACAGTCTTGTGGGAGAGTCAGGCAGGGTGGGCAGGAAGACCTTGGCACACAGTGAAATCAGAGAGACTGGTTGGCCAAGAGGAGTACCAGCCCTGAGACATGACACCACTGTATGGGGTTTGGCCCCTCATCTACAAACAGAGCTCTTGCTTTTAGGCCCAAAGTGTATGAAGCCCCCTCTGTACAGAACCTCATTTTTTGTGACCAAAGCCATCCGATAATGGGGCTAAGGAAGAAGCAGCTGAAGGGAGGGAAGCTCAGCAGTCTCAGAGGGTCCTTCACACCAGGACCCCTCCACGTGAGCCTAGGACTTGGGCACCTGTTGGCATGTATATTTTATGGGATCTCTGGGTTTGTGGGGAAGGTTGCACCACTGTTAAGCCCAGTGGGTGGTGCCTTTCCTTTGCTATTTCTTATGCAGACATCTTGAAAGAATTTGTGAAGAATTATAACAAAGAAGTGAAGTAAAAGCACATATGACAAGTAGGCAGAGATGAGTCGAGATGGGTAGGCTAGCAGAAAAGGCTGCTGCTAAGAATCTCATTCTAGCAGGATGGTTTCGGTTCTTTCCACGAACAGCAGATGTGTGTGTGAGCATGGCATAGTGTATCAGTCAGCTTTTGCTGAGTAACAGACCTCCCCCCGGATTTAGTGGATTAAAACAAGAGCCTTTTATTGTTGTCCGTGAGTCTCTAGGTCAGCTGGATAGTTCTGCTGATCTGGGTCCAGCTTGGCTGATCTTGGCTGGGCTCTCTCAAATGTCTTGCACTAGCTGGGTGACAGGGTGCTGGTGCCACTGTCTCTCCTTATCCAGCAGGCTAGCCTGGACTTTTCACATGGTGGCTTGGAAGCAAGTGAGGCCCTTTGAGGCCTGGGCTCAGAAGTGGTGTTGTTTCTGATGCCTTCAGTTGGCTAAAATAAATTCAAGTGATGGGGAAATAAACTCCACCTCTTGATGGGAGGTGGCGCCATGTCATATTTTCAGGGCTCACATGTAGGGAGGAGTGGAAAATTGTTGCCATGTACTGTGCACAGAGCATGTGGGTTCTGGAGTCACATTGGGCTGTCAGTCCAGGATTCTCCACTTATAATGTTTCCTCATCTGTGAGATGCGAACACTAATGGAATTTACCTCAAAGGTCATTTTGAGGATTAGATAAGTCATGTATGCCTAATGCATAGTAAATGGTCATTTAAAAAGCATCAAAAACTAATGATGTAATGTATGGTGATTAACATAACGTAATAAAGTAAAATTTTTTAAAAAGCAGCATTTTGTGTGTTTTGTGTTTTCCTCATAACTGATATTAATGTTCTCTTTTTACTATGGAAAATGCACTTTCTGTAGGTCACCCCTTCTTTGAGGCAATAGAGGAGATTTTCACCTCTATTGTTGTGGTATAATTTGAACTCAGGAGTTAAGTTTTGGAAAACAGTAAGGGATGGATATTCATTGACACTGGAAATTTGGGGAATTAGACTTACAGAAGAAAGGGGGGACTCTCATTTGTGCTGGAGACTCTAGGAAATAAGGCTTTCAGGAAAACAGGAGAAGAATACTGCACTCATTCACTCTCATTACTCAGCCTTCTTCCACACTTCCTTAACATCTTAACATTGTAAATACAGTAATTCTAACCGTTTATATCGTCAATAAAAACAAGCACTTATTATATACTAGACGCTGTGCCAGGAGCCAGAAACACAGTGAAACAAGGCGTTCCCCCTGGACTAAAGGATTTCAGCTTCACTGCCTGCCCAGAAAACTCTGCGGACTGCCCATTGCTTCTGAAATCATAGATTCTCAAGTTCAAGACCCTTCACAGTCTGGTCTCAGTTTAGGCTGCCTGGCCTCCCTCTGTGCCCTGTTCTCATGCTACACTCAAGTCAAAGTGGACTCCTCCCTGTGCCCCAAACATGTCCTGTGCTTTTGTACTCTTCCAAACAGACCCAGGGCAAGAATGGACTCATGCTGCTGGGTCTGTGGTAGAGAGCAGGCAGGTTGAGCAAGAGGCCTGGGCTGGATGTGGGAATCCTGAGCTGACACATGGCTGCGATCTGGGGGGGTTCAGAGTCTGTAGATATGATACCATTACCTCCATCTCAAGAGGCTTTTACTGATACTCCTCTAGCCTTAACAATGCACTGTGATCCACCATTCCTTAGAGCCCACCTTAAAGTGGCCAGTGGACCAGTCTAACACCCTATAGGAGCTCCATGGGCAGAAATGCTCTCCTCTTCTGCCTATAGTATCCTCCTGTTGACAGTTCTCCCCTTCCTAGGAGTGCCACAGGCAATGACAGAAACCCCCCACCCATACTTAGACACCCATATCCATACTCCCATACTTCTAGGGCATGTTGGAAGGAATGGGAGGCTGCCTATCTTGCCCCATCCTCTTCTTCCTTAACAAGCAAATACTGGATTAGAAGAATAGGATATAGCACAATACAAATGCAAGTTTAATAAATGACATAAAGAACTTGAAGTTGTCCAAGGACACCAGTCATGTGCCTGTGGAAGGGAGACTTTGTACCTTCCCCCTGGACCCACGATGAGGCTCAGGAATCCCTCTTTTCCCTGTCACCAGCCCTTCTAACACCCACCAGCAACTTTGTAAGACTTCAGACTCTCTTCCCACATACCTCCTAGCCTTTTTGGAAGGAAAAGGGGAATAGTGGTTCCTTTTTTTCTACCGTGTCTCCATCTTCCCTTGGAGACTTCCACTTCCCCTGTACGGCATTTTTTTTTTTTTTTTGCTAGCGAAACAGTTCTTAACCAAACCCTAACTGCTCCATGGAGGTTGGGATAGAGGGATCGGGGAGAGAGGGTAAATGTGACAGAAATAGAACAGCTTTCTGGGAAAGAGAGCCCCTTTAGCCTGCAAGAACTCAGAGGCCAGGAAGAATACAGACAATGAATGGTATAAGAGCAAAGATTCCTTTGTCACGCAGTCGGTGTTGCTTTCAGAAAGCAATAAAATAAAATGGAGAGGCACCAACATCTCAGTCCAATTTTTAACACTTCATTAGCATGATTCTTCATTAGCATGAGTCAGCTGTTGGTGATTTCTCAGAAGCGGTATATTCCTAAGGTAGCTTCATAAGATCTCCAGATTTTTAGGAATTTTTCTAAGGACTGCAGATAAAATACTGATAATTTCACTTCTGCTAACCATCAACATGAACAATATTAGGCTTTCTCTCTGGTATTAATGAGACGTGAACTCTGTATACACAGACTTGAATGAAAATCTCACATATATATATGAGAACTTGAATTTCTTTAAGCAGATTCTTAAAATTGATGGCTTTGTTTTTCTAAAAAAATGAAAAAATATCCCCAAAGTACTATTCTAAAAAAACTTCCCATTTTTTTCTTTTATCCCACCAATTCATTCAAATAATATTAATTCTGAACCTCTTGTAAAAAAAATGATGTCCTAGGAATTGGAGATACAAAGCTGAGTGAAACAGTTCGGTCCCTGCCTATTGTATTATCATATTAGAGGTATATATATCATAGAGCTAAAATATAGGTAGCAAACTCTAGGGATGAAAGTAAATTTCCTTAATTTAATAAGTTCTCAACCAGAAACCCACAAGTATCTTATTTAATGGTGAAATATAAAAAGAATTTTCATTGTAATAGAAACTATAGGCAAGAATGCATACTATCATTGCTACTGTCTATTGAAGGGTCTTGCCAATGTAATAAGGCAAGAAAAATAGGTAGAAATAGTGGAAAGTGAAAGATAATACTGTCATTGTTTACAGATAATACTATCTACCTAGAAAATTGACAGAACAATTGAACTATTAGATTAATAGATTTCAGCAGTTTAGCTGAATCTATACAAAAATCGATAGCTTTCTTGTATACAAGTACTTAGAAAATGTTTTTTAAAAATCTTAATTCACAATAGCAACAGATATAAAGTATCTAAGAATGAACCTAAGAAATGTGTAAGACCCATATAAGGAAATTTTTAAATTTTTAAAAAGGACTTAAAAGATTTGACTAAATAGATACACCAAACAAATCTATCAGTTGTCCCCCAAACACTATTACGGCAAGATTTTTTCCATGGAACTTGACAGGCTGACTATAATTATAAGAAGAAAATTACTATTATAAAATAGTATTAAAACCATATAGAATTCCTACAAAAGTAGGTAAATAGATCAGTGAAATACAGAATTCAGAAACACATGTGTATATGAGATTTTAATAGATGATAGAGATTATGTTTCAAATCTTGGGGAAAAGGCTAAACTATTTATTAAATATTAGCAGAAATAGCTATCCATTTGGAAAAAAAATTAAATCCTACTACATGCTATTCACAAAAATAATTTCTACATGGATTAAAGAGTTAAGTGTAAAAAACAGGATATAGGAGACATAGGCAGAAAAAAGACCATATTTATGAACTTGGAGTAAGGGAGAACTTCTCAAACAAGATAGAAGATGTCAATACTATAAGGAATAAATGATGCATTTTATTAAAATCCCTTTTATGACAATTGATACCATCAACAAAGTATAATGACTAGTGGAGAATATATATAATAGGCAAAGGATTTCTAATCAGAATATATAAAGAACTTTTTTTTAAGTTTTAATTTTAATCCCAGTATAGTTAACATACAGTGCTATATTAGTTTCAGGTGTACAATATAGTGATTCAACAATTTATACATTACTCAGTGCTCACCAAGATTAGTGTACTTTTAATCCCCATCCCCTATTTCATCCATTCCCCCTGACCAACCTCCCCTCTGGTAACCATCAGCTTGTTCTCTAAAGTTAAGAGTCTGTTTCTTGGTCTCTCTCACTTTTTTTTTTTTCCTTTGCGTATTTGTTTTGTTTCTTAAATTCCACATATGAGTGAAATCATCTGGTATTTGTCTTTCTCTGACTGTTTAGCTTAGCATTATACTCTGTTGCAAATGGTAAGATTTCATTCCTTTTTTGTGGCTGAATAATATTCCACTGTATATATATTTACCACCTCTTCCTTATCCATTCATCTATGGATGGACACTTGGGCTGTTTCCATAATTTGGCTATTGTAAATAATGCTGCTATTAACATAGGGGTGCATGTATCCCTTTGAATTAGTGTTTTTGTATTCTTCGGGTAAATACCCAGCAGTATGATTACCAGGTTATAGGGTAGCTCTATTTTTAGCTTTTTAAAGATTTTTTATTTTATTTTTTATTGAGAGAGACAGAGAGAGAGCATGAGAGAGAGGAGGGTCAGAGAGAGAAGCAGACCCCCTGCCGAGCAGGGAGCCCGATGCGGGACTCGATCCTGGGACTCCAGGATCATGACCTGAGCCGAAGGCAGTCGCTTAACCAACTGAGCCACCCAGGCGCCCCATCTATTTTTAGCTTTTTAAGGAACTTCCACATTGTTTTCCATGGCGGCTGTACCAGTTTGCATTCCCACCTACAGTGCAAGAGAGTTCTTTTTTCTCCACATCTTTGCCAACACTTGTTTCCTGTGTTTTTTTATTTTAGCCATTCTGGGAGGCCCACGTAGGAGGTGATATCTCATTGTGGT
Source organism: Leptonychotes weddellii (assembly GCF_054177405.1). Lineage (NCBI taxonomy): Eukaryota > Metazoa > Chordata > Mammalia > Carnivora > Phocidae > Leptonychotes > Leptonychotes weddellii. The sequence continues at coordinate 56,549,455 of NC_138369.1, forward strand.
TTTGATTTACATTTCCCTGATGATGAGTGATGTTGAGCATCTTTTCATGTGTCTGTTGGCCATCTGGATGTCTTCTTTGGAGAAAAATCTGTTCGTGTGTTCTGCCCATTTTTTAATTGGATTATTTGAGTTTTGGATGTAGAATTATATCAGTTCTTTATATACTTTGGATACTAAACTTTTATTGGATATGTCTTTGTAAATATCTTCTCCCATTCAGTAAGTTGTCTTTTAGTTTTATTGTTTCCCTCAGTGTGCAGAAGCTTATAAAGAACTTTTTAAAAAACAATAAAGAAAACCATTTACCACTAGCAAAAGCTATGAAGAGGCAGTTAATAGTCTAGGAAATACAATGGCCCAATAAACAAGCACAAATATACTTATTTATGCCCACTTGTAATTAAGGTAGCACAAAACAATGAGATAGCATTTTTATCATTTTTGTATTGGCAAAAATTTTAAAAGATTAACAATATCAGATGTTGGTGAAAATTAGGGCAATAGTTATTTGAATTTACCAGTGTTGCAAGTGTACTTGACTTCCATCAAATGTTTTAATTGTTCATATCCTTCAACCTAACAACTCCACTTTTTGACCTCTTCTCTATGGAAATATTTGCACCCGGGCTCAAAGCAAGGTTTTTTATTAGTGTTGTTCATAATGGTAGAAAAATTGAAACCACCTGCAGAGCAATTTGTACTAAAGTAGGAAGCTCTTAGAGATCGTTCTTTGAAAAAAAAGAAAAAAAAAAGAAAGAAATGAAGAAAGAGATATGGTGGATGCTATAACACATGGCTCACGGCTTAGATCTGCATCCAAGAATGAAGGACTTCTTCCTCCAGCTGACGCCTTCAGCTGTCCTCTCCCTTTGTGCACCACCCCCAGTTGACCTTGTCCAAGGTCACACCCCATACCTGCAGCAACCTGTATCCAGTGGCTGATCCTCACAGAGGAATAAAGGCCTGGGGTTCTTGGCCCAACTTGGAACAAATTTGAAAGGTCATTCCATCTTTAGAACTCTTTAATAATAATAATATTATAATAATATATTATTATTATTATATTATTATTATTTCTTGAGTAACTAATAGATTTGGCTAAGTTTTCCGTTGAGACCACATCACAGATCAACTTTTCCATATGCCTGGTCTGCTTCTGTACCTTCTCCACCAGTATTGATCCCATGGGTACTCCTTCATAATCCTCATTAGGGGAGAAAATGCACATTAATAACCATCCCCACAGGTGACTTCCCAAAACCCAGCCTGTGACCATGAAGTTGTCCTGATATTATTTACATGAAAACAGTCCCCACATTGCTATATATTTCTTTATATATGTATAAGGTATATTATTAAAGTTCTGGAAGGCTGATAACCATGACTGTGTATGGAAAGAGAACTGAGAAGGGGAAGGAGGGGAGTTGATCTTATTTAGTAGGAATGCATTCGTGTATTTCTTGAGTAATTAATATACACACACGCCCCTTAAGTGCTATGGGAACACTATGAAGGAAGTTCAGAGAAGAAGTGATGATTTTTGACGATTGTACTAAAGGATTAAACTGGAGTTTGTTCAAGGATTATGAACTTCTTCTCAAACCTTTTGGTAAGTCTGGAGTTCTAAACTAGGATCCTTACTTCCCGCCTCTATTATTTTTCCCAACATTTTATTATGAAAGATTTTGAACAATCAGAAGAGTTTAAAGATTTTTCACAGTGAATACCATATGCTCATCACTCCGGTATTATAATTAACATTTCACTGTATTTGCTTTATCACACATCTATCCATCCATCATCTTTTTAAAAATATATTTCAAAGTATCTCTCTTGAAGTGCTGTCTTCATTCATTAGATGATGAATTTTGTGTTAAGATTTAGATTTCCTCTCTTTCATTTGTATCTTTTCTTTTATTCTTGTTAAATCAGGCATAATTTTCTAGTTTTCTACAGTTCTTGGCCTTTTGCAAGTGAGGTCAACTGTAGAGTCAGTGGATTCAAGCTGTCATTATAAATAAGTTTCTCTTTTAACAATAGCATTTTGTATTTACTGAGAACTTGCTGAATGTCAGATGTTTTGTGTGTAGTATCTCACTTAATTAAAACCACCGTCTGTGACATGGATGCCACCATTAATGTGATTTTGCCAAGGAGGGAACGGAAGTTTAGAGAGGGTAAATAGGTTGTCTGTGGCCACACAGCCATCATTTGGCAAAGCTGGGGCAAAGGTCCGTTTTCCTTCAGGGTGGTCATTTCAGCCATTATTTTCTAGTGTTCTCTTGTGAAGGTGAAATACCCATCCTAGAATTTCTCTGTGGAGAAATGTGGATCACCCACTTTTCATGATGGCATGTCTCACTCTGGACCCCGGACATGATGATCTAGATGCAGACAAAGTGCCTATAGCGCTCTCCCCCTTGACCCAGCTCTTCAACATCTTCATGACTTCCTGGAGAATCATTTATTCCAGCCACTGATGTCCTGGGGCTGCGTTAAGTGGGGTTTGTGTTGCTCAGTATTTCCCACACCTAATGCTAAGTTCCACTCACATGACCATAAGAGGGACACGATACGTGATGCTTCCTGAGGATTAAGGGGTACTGTGAAGCTTTAAATGGAGCATCTGTGTTTCCATCTTGAAAATAACTTATAAAGGGCCATGGGACAGGAGCTTTTGCTTCTCTGAATATGTTCTGATGGTTCCCCTTTGCCCAGTGCCTCAGACTCCATGAGATGCATAACCATTCAAACGTCATCCTTTTCAGAGGAGGGAACAGAAGCTCAGGCTAAATTCCTTACCCAGGGCATCATGGATGAAAGGGTTCAAACCCGGGGTTTCTGACCCCAGAGCCCTGCTCCTTCCACCACACCATGCTGCCATTATTTTACCTTGTTGGGATGGGGAAGGGCAACGAGGAGGCCCAGTGCTGTGTGAAAGAATCAGGTATTTACCCGATTCAAAGTGTGTCTGCACCGTGTCCTAACTGCTCAGGTTTCCTTCTGTCTAGCACTAGAATTGGAAAGCAGGCTACCTATTCAGCCAGGAAATGGACCAAGGATACAGATGGGCAAACATTTCTGTCAGAAGGGAAACTGATTCAGTTTGAAGAAATTTTCAAGGTTCTTCCCCTGCCCCCTCTCCCAGATCACACCCCCTCTCGACCCTTTAGCAGAGACAATAGCAGTAAGTGGTACTTACTTTCTATGGCATCTGGAGTCACTGAAGTGTCTGAGATTTACTTGGACGAGGAATGGGAGACACTGACAGCCAGGTGTGGATAATAGGCTCAGAGAGATGCTAATGAGATCCTGAGGAGTCAGAGCTCCCATTTAGTTAGGCAATCATTCCTAGTTTTCTAGGCTTCCCACCTCTTGGTGTTAGACTCGGTTATAGAGGTAGAAATTCCCAGTAGCAGCTGAATTCTAGAAGCAGATTTACTAGAAGTGAAGCCTGACCTTTTTGGTATGTTTTAGAAATAATTCATGGAAATCTATATAACTTCCCTATTGCATATGCCTGGAAGGTAGCAGAAAACGGGTTTCTTTTTTTTTTTTTTTTAAAGATTTTATTTATTTATTTGACAGAGAGAGACACAGCGAGAGAGGGAACACAAGCAGGGGGAGTGGGAGAGGGAGAAGCAGGCTTCCCGCGGAGCAGGGAGCCCGATGCAGGGCTCGATCCCAGGACTCTGGGATCATGACCTGAGCCGAAGGCAGACGCTTAACGACTGAGCCACCCAGGCGCC
>NC_138369.1:56553703-56613776 GCF_054177405.1 Leptonychotes weddellii
TTTTTTTTTAAAGATTTTATTTATTTATTTGACAGAGAGAGACACAGCGAGAGAGGGAACACAAGCAGGGGGAGTGGGAGAGGGAGAAGCAGGCTTCCCGCGGAGCAGGGAGCCCGATGCAGGGCTCGATCCCAGGACTCTGGGATCATGACCTGAGCCGAAGGCAGACGCTTAACGACTGAGCCACCCAGGCGCCCCAGAAAACGGGTTTCTTGTGAGAACCAGAAGCACAAGCTGAAACATTGAAGAAAAGCTTGCTTATCGAAGCAAATGTTTAGCCACAGGGTTTCCACACTGAGGACTTTGTGTGGCTTTGGCGAACGGTGTAGAAATCACGTGTGGCTCTAGCTTTGTTCAGCCTTTAATTATGATTCACCTTTCCTCAATGTCCTCTCTCTTCTGTGCTCGCTGTGGAACAGAAACCTGAAAGATGTAGTTTTTGGCAGATGTCCTTGGTAGAGTTCAGTATTTCTCACCCCACCCCTTTCTAACCCTGAAAAGAGAGTTAGTTTCAGAAAGTTAGGGAAATCCTGACCACGAAAGCGCCGAGGCCTGTTGGCAAGGCCTGAAAAGGCAGTCATCCATCTAGTCCGTTAATATATTCAGTCGTTGACTGAGTCTTCTTATAGGCTGGGTATTGAGGCTGGTCAGATAGACATGATTACTCTTTGCCGAGCTTAGCAGCCGATAAGAATGCTAGAAAGTAAACAGGTAATAACTGAACAAGTAGAAATTGATTGTTACAGGTGCTGTGAGGAAGGTGACCAGGGTGAAATGTTTGAGAAGGGGTCAGTCATGCTAAGTGTTGGGGGGAAAGACTTGAGGCAGAGGGCACAGCCAGTGTGGTGGCCTGGAGGCAGGAAGGGGGTTCAGAGGGGCAGCAGGGAAGCCAGTGTGGCTGTGGTGTGGTGAACGAGCAAGCAATGGAAGGAGGCAATAGTGGAGAAGTCTGCAGAGCCAGTTCCCAAGGGGCCTCGTGGCCATGCTCAGTGAGTGGGTCTAATTAGATGAGCAATGGGACGCTATGGAAGGGTTTTCCGCAAGGGGTATGTGGTTTTCCTTGTATTTTCAGAAGTTTGCCCTGGCTTTTGCATGGACAGCGGACAGAGAGAGGAGCAGGAGAGCAGGTGGGGAGCCAGAGAGGAGATTCACGTGGTAGGTCTGGCAAGAAGTTGCCATGCGTCCCAATGACCTGGAGAGAATTCTAATTCTGCCCCTGCCACTCCATCACTGGACAACTTTGGACAGGTCTCCTCATCTCTCTGGCATTCAACTGTTCACCCCTCATAAAACAGGGACAAATATTTTCTCATGTGGTCTCTGGAAGGAATAAGTATTCATAAAGTCCTCTATAAACCTGGACCATATGCTTATCTGAGCCATAATATGATTCATATTGAAAGGAGGTGGACTCCTGCAATGTTGGAAAAATCACTCAGCTGCCCCTGCAACATCTTATTACAGCCTGGAGCTAAAAAGATGCTTTTGTTTTTTTACTGCTATCAGTGTCTCTCTATGGGAGGGCCGCTGGTGAAAAATCACATGGTGTGGTCATTTATTTATATGTAGTCATTTAGTGGGGTAATAACTTGGAATGGTTGAGCCTCTTTTTTTTTCTCCTTTAGCTTCATGTCTCTGGTCACCATCTGTGGGTGACACATGAGTGAGATAAAGTGTGTAGGTGTGACGGAATGCCTGGTGGAGGCTCATTAAATCTCCCTGCAGTCACTCTCCCACTGACAAGAGACTGCATGCCTTTCGTGCCCAGTGGAGGCCGGTGGACCATCAGTGTCCCTGGTCCAGTGGAGTGATGTATTCTCATCCCCCAAGAACCTTGATGTTCTTAGGGTAAAGTCACATAGTACGTATTTTGCCTTTGAACAAAGCAAGTCTATCTTTCATCATGAGTTGGGGCCATTCCGAATCCATATGTTACAAGGAAATATCCTGTTTCAAATGCAATTTTCTGTTACGGCCCTGAACAGATGCTGAGATTTGCTGCCCTGTCATCCAAGAGGGTCTCCAGGTTCCCAGAGAGACCAATTTAAAAGTGTTGGCTGGAAGTGCACTGCGGTGGGAGAAATGTTCTCTGTATTCCTTGTTCAGTAGGGTAGCCACTAGCCACACATGGCTGCCAAGCACTCAGAAGGTAGCCAGTGCCACCGAAGAACTGAGTTTTAAATTGTGTTGCATTTTAATGAGTTTAAACTTAAATAGCCCCATGGGGCTAATGGCTACTGTATCGGACAGTGTGGTTCTAGAGAAATGTTTCTTCTCGTGGAAAACCCCTCCTCTGAGCCCGAGGGTTTTGTGAATCCATGAGCTCAGACTATTATTCTGACACCTACCGAGGACCTCAGCAGGACTCGTGCCTCCCGTGGTTGAGGGGCACTGTAATGCAGATTTGTTGTTGGACAGATTGGGGGCATCACTTAGCCACCCCAGCATTCGCTGCTGTCCGTGGGGTGAGATTTAAGTGGTACTGAGAAGGGGTCAGTGAGAAGGCTGTCCATGGAGGGATGCGTGTCTCCTGCACTGAGCACTGCTCTGAGCTCTGGCCTTCTCCTGTTTGATCTCTGCCTAGTGGTGGCTGCGCAGGACAGCAAGGCCGAGGGAGGCCGCTTGCCACTTCCTACTCTTGGTGTTTACGATCCTCCCCACTAGCACAGACACTTGAAAGTCAGTGGTTTCTTGGCCCGTGCCCATTTTGTGGGCTGTGTAAGAGGTTTCTGGGGGACAGTGACCGCAATGCAGGGGCCATGACAACAGCAAGGCCAAATGAACTTCAGGGTGTGGCCACTTCCTTGGGAACAGGAGTGTTTTCAGGAGGCCTTTGCTGAAGGGCAGGCAGGATGAGCTCGCAGTGTTCTCCAGAACCAGGAGACTCCTGGGTTCAAGGTCAGAGAGCAGGTAGCTCACTTGTCCAAAGAGGGAGAAGTTAAAGGTTACTCTAGTGGAGATGGGGAAGTAATGTAAGGATAAAGAACTTGGGCTCAACCTTGTTCTTTTCACTCTCTAGGTGAGGAAGGAAAGATTTATGACATGCTGAACTTCAGTGGTTGAATGAGTGTTAATTGTGAATGACATCTAATTCTCTCCCATTCTGGAATTTGATGTCTGTGTGGGTCCTGTCCCTCAAATTTAAGTATCAGCATTTAGCATATGGGGAAGTCATTTATATTCTTACATAGCAAAAGATACTTGAAGGATATCAGATGAATGTTTGGTGGAGAGCAGCTTGCCCTGGATTTAGAATATAACTTTTCTAGGGAAGAAAGGGGTTAAAATGTCTGATGCTATTATAGTGGAGAGCCCATAGAATCTGGTAGAAACATCACCAGAACAGCTGGTCCAGAAACATGTCCAGAAACAGCTCAGAACAGGGAGGCTGGGGCCCTAGAGACATGGTTCTATGAAAGGACTATGAAAGGACTGCTGGTTCTTTTTTTTAAAAAATTCAAGTTGAATGGGAATCAACTTTAATTTGGGGGTAGCCCTGTTTCACCACTGGTGGTCATTCTTCAAAGCTTTTTTTTTTTTTTTTTAAGAGAGAGAGCACTTGAGCTGGAGGGGAGGGGCAGAGGCAGAGGGAGAGGGAGAGAGAGAATCTCAAGCAGGTTCCACACTCAGCGCATAGCCCCATGCAGGGCTCAGTCCCATGACCCTGAGATCACGACCTGAGCTGAAACCACGAGTCGGACACCCAACCAACTGCGCCACCCAGGCGCCCCTTAAAAGCTATTTTTATTCCTGCCAGGATAGCCAGGCATGAGAAAGCCAAGCAGGACTTTTCAATAACAGATAATCATCCTAAGGGCAGCCTTGGATTTCTCTACTTGGCACATCTTTGTTGACACCCTGGGTTTGAACTGATCTGCTTATAAACAGGTGATTTGGATATGCATGGGTTTATCTGTGGGCTTTGTATTTCCCAATATGCTTTTAAGTATTATGATCAAATTTATGTTGATTGGGGAGGGTAGTGATTTATCATAAAAGCCTCAGGCTTTTCCAGTATAAAAAGTGTTTTTAATTTTCCCACTGAAAGGGTTAAGATAAAAGAAATCATAAATACAGCACGAATACTATTTCAACAATACAAAATACAGCTATTTTGAAAACAAAGGGTTTGGGACAATGTCTTTGAGGGTGAACACCCAAAAGTGTTAACTGTTCTTTCTTTTTCTTTTCTGTCCTTTTTCTGGTGTGTGACTATGTGGAATCTCAGTGCAAATAGGTTTATATTTCCTGGTAAATGGGTTAATCAACTAAGACTTACAAAACAAAAACTTTTTCATCATCTTTGGCTCTAGTTATGTCAAGGATGTTGGTTTGTGTGAATCATTTTAGACAGGTGTGTCCTTGGGGCCTCAGATAGTCCATTGGCACTTATGAATCATTTCAAACGAGCTTGTCCTTGGTACAAATAACGCTGCATTTAGAGTTCCTGGAGACTCTTCCCTATTCCAGTGAAAGGCTTTTACTGTACTTTTCAGTGGCATGGAGTCAAAGGACATAAATACCGCTTTATGTGATTAGAGGGACCCACTCTTTTATGGTGTGTTTTACAAGTCTAGAGAATTTTTTCTTGTTGCTCTGAGATTTTCTTTGAAATTCCAGTTTGGGGTAGTCCTGAAATTGTAAGCTGTAGGCCCTGGTGTGTTATCTGTTGCACAGGGAGGCAGGGGGAGCTGGGCAGAGATGGAGCCCAGATATCTGAGTTCCTGGGACCAGGCGCTGTCATTCTGTTTGGAAGGGGCTCTGCCCTCCGTGTCATGCTGCACTAAGAAGTAGGTCAACATCCCCTAAATTTGTGACTCCCCCTAAGTGATGTTATACCCTTCCTTTTCAGATGATCAGCAAAAAACTCTTGACTGGAGCCTCATGCTCAGTCCCTTGCCTACCCTTCCTGAGAGGGAGGCTGTGCTGTTTGCTTTTCTGCCTCTGTCCATCCAGGATGCGCACATGAGTAGCCCCTCTCACTCTATCCCACTCTCATCTCCCACCCTCGTGTCCTCCTCTCAAATACTCCACCTATCCTTTAATTTGATAGGGAAGGTTTTCTTCTTCCTGTGAATTCTCATAGCACTTTGTGTCTCTAGGTTTGTGTTAGAACTCTTTGTAAGCAGGTCTTGTCTCCACCTAAAGAAAATTGGTAAGCTCCCTACCGGGAAAATGATACCTTACCCATCTTTGTAAACCCTACTGCACTCTGCCCTACAGACTGTTCTAAACAAGTGTCTGTTGAACAACTAAATGAGTTATTCCACACTTGTGTGCACATTCTTGTGCCAGGTGCAGTGGAACATTTATCAAAGAATGATGGGGTCTCCACCCATGGCACTTGTAAATGTGTCACTAAATCTGGGTGTTTTGGTTATCTACTGCTGTGTAACAAACCACCCTGAACTTAATGGTGTGGAACAACAACTATTGTGCTCATAGCATCTACAGGTGAGGACTTTGGACAGGACACACTGGAGTGGCTCCTCAATGCTGGCGCTTCTGCTGGGAGAGACTTGAATGGCTCAGGGCTACATCCAAGCTTCTTCATTCACATATCTGGCACCTTGGCGCAGGGATGGCTAGAAGGTTGGGCGTAGCTGGGCTTGGCACCTCCAGCATGATAATCTAGGTGCTGAGGGGGAACATGCTTCTTATGTGGCCATTGGCTTCTTCCAGAGCAAGCATCCCAAGAGCGCTAGGTGGAAACCACGTGGTTTTTTCTAGAAGTCACATAGCATCCCTCCCATTGTGTTCTGTTGGTTACAATGAGTCCTGAGACCCATCTAGTTTCAAAAGGAGGAGGATTAGACTCTACCTTTTGATGGGGGAAGTATCAAGGTCACATGGCAGAAGAACATGTGGAGTGGGAGATATTTTGCAGCCATCTTTGGAAAATATAATCCATAAGAGTAAGTAAATGCCCAAATTAGTGGCACCAATGGTAATTTTATTATTACTAGATGACAGAGAGGCCCTTGGGGAAAATGTCTAACTGTCTTGGAGGATGAGACCTTAGGATTTACCTTGAATTTTAGAAGAGGAAGAGCAAGGGATCCACAGCAAGTTCATAAGTAGGGATGAGGAGTCTTGTTTAGTGGGAGAAGAGGTACAGGCCTAGACTGGCTGGCTAAGTTGAAGGGCCTGTTAGGTCTCCTAAATTAGATTTTACATTTTTTCCCGGCTTTACTAAGCTATAGTTGACACATAACACCGTGTAAGTTTAAGGTGTGCAGTGTGATAATTACGTGACATGGATATATTGGGAAGCAATTACCACAGAAAGGTTAGCTGTTACATCCATCACCTCATCACAGAGTTCCAATTTCTTTTTCTGTGTGTGGTGAGACATTTAAGTTCTACTCTCTTAGCAAGATTCAAGTATATAGTACAGTATTGTTAACTATAGTCACCATACTGTACATTATTAGATCCCTAGAACTTATCCATCTTATAACTGGAGGTTTGTATCCTTTGACCACCTCTCCCCATCCCCACCACCCACAACCCCCACCTCTCGCAACCACTGCTCTACTCTCCACATACAAGTGAGATCATACTGTATTTGTCTTTCTCTGTCTGACTTACTTCACTTAGCATAATGCCCTCAGGGTTCATGCATGTTATTGCAGATGGCAAGATTTCCTTCTTTTCTTTTTTTTCATGGCTGAATAACATTCGTGTGTGTGTGTATCTCACATCATTTTTATCCACTCATCAGTTGATGGACACTTAGGTTGTCTCCATGTCTTGGCTATTGTAAATAATGTTGCAGTGAACATGGGGTGCAGATTAAGATAGAGATTTCATTTCCTTTGGTTATATACCTGGAAGTGGGATTGCTGGATCATAAGGTGGTTCTGTTTTTAATCTGAGGAACCTCTGTACTGTTTTCTATAGTAGCTGTATTAATTTACATTCCCACTAATGGTGCACAAGGGTTCCGCTTTCTCCATATCCTTGCCAACACTCATTATCTCTTGGGCTTTTTGATTTTTTTTTTTTATAATAACTATTCTAACAGCTGTGAGGTGCTGTCTTGTGGTTTTGATTTAAATTTCTCTGATGATTAGTGATTTTGAGTGCCTTTTCATGTACCCACTGGTCCTTTGTGTGTCTTCTTTGCAGAAATGTCTGTTCAGTTCCTTTGACCATTTTTCTAATGGATCACTGGGTTTTTTTGTTTTTGTTTGCTGTTGAGTTGTATGAGTTCCTTATATATTTTCGATAATAACTTCTTATCAGATATATGGTTTGCAAATATTTTCTCCCATTCTGTATGTTGCCTTTTTGTTTTGCCTATCATTCTTTTACTGTGCAGAAGCTTTTAGTTTGATAGAGTCCCACTTGTTTATTTTTGCTTTTATTGCTTATACTTTTGGAGTCATATCCAAAAAATCCTTTCCAAGACTAAAGTCAAGGAGCTTTTCAGAGTTTCATAGTTGCAGGTCTTCCATTTAAGTCTTTATTTTGAGTTAATTTTTTTGAGTAGTATAAGATAAAGAATTTCATTCTTTTGCATGTGGATATCCTGTTTTCCCAACACCATTTATTGAAGAGACTTTTTCCCCATTGAGTATTCTTGTTTCCCTTGTCAAATATTGATCGTATATTCGTGGGTTTGATTCTGAGCTCTCAGCTTTGTTATATTGGTCTGTGTGTCTACTTTGATGCAAGTACGAGACTGTTTTGGTTACTATAGGTTTGTGGTATACTATGGAATCAGAAAGTATGATACCTCCAGCTTTGTTCTTTCTCAGGATTGCTTTAGATATTTGGGGTCTTCTGTGATTCCAGACAGATTTAGGATTGTCCTTTCTATTTCAATGAAAAATGCCATTGCAGTTTTGGTAGTGATTGCATTGAATCTGTAGATTGCTTTGGATAGTATGGACAGTTTAACAGTATTAATTCTTCTGATCCATGAACACAAGATATCTTTCATTTATTTGTGTCATCTTCAATTTCTTTCATTGATGTCTTATGAATCTTTCACCTCCCTGATTAATTTTATTCCTAAGTATTGTTTTTGATGTTATTGTAAATGGGATTATTTTCTTTATTTCTTTTTCAGATAGCTTTGACATTTTTGAGGGGCAGGGCTGTTTAATGTAGTTATCCAGGAAGTTGAGATTTTTCATTCTCTGTTTAATTAAAACTCATAGGTCAGGGGCTCCTGAGTGGCTCAGTTGGGCATCCAACTCTTGATTTTGGCTCAGGTCATGATCTCATGGTCATGGGATTGAGCCCCATGTTGGGCTCCATACTGGGTGTGGAGCCTCCTTGAGGTTCGTTCTTTCCCTCTGCCCCTGGCCCCCTTTCTTTTTAAAGAAAAAAACCTCATAGGTCATCTTAAATTTGTACAAAGTTTCCATCTAAGGGCCAGGTGGGAAAGGAAAAGAGGCTTATCCAAATAGAAGGGGAAGAAATGAGGAGAACACATGATGAATAATATCCAGAAATGCAACAGTAATTCAGTCTTCTGCTGTGATTCCTGACAGCTTTTAACAGTTTCCTGGGATCATCATATCCATAAGCTCTGAAATGATACATATACAGACTTAATTTGTCTAAGCCTGAGTTTCACTGTTTGAGGAAAAATAATACCTATGGAGAGGTTATACCAGGTAACCTATAAAAGCATTTGGCTCAGTCCTGGGTGTCAGTGTCAGCTGAACTCAAATGTGACAGGTGCCAGTGCTGAAGGGACCAAAACTAAAGGAGTGTCCCTTTGCCAAGGTTCCAGCCCTTCCCCATGAGTAAGAAGCCAGTGTCTGTTTTCTTTATTACTGGGTTGGGATCCCATAGTATCCAGGAAATCCAAGAGTGCTAACGAAAAGGTGTAATAAATGGTATTTATGAAGTGGTTTAATAAGGTTTTTGTGAATCGGTGTGACATGCTTCTTTTGAACTTAAAGATATTTAGAAGAGCCAAGGTTAAGAAGGAGGTTGGTTTGAAAAGAAAGGCAGTAAAGAGGTGAGATATATAAACACTGAAAGGAAGTAAAGGTAGAGCAAAGCAATAAAGCTTCAGGTAAATGTTGGTAAGATGTCTCCCATATTGTATATTAACTGTAGGTTAATAGTGTAGGATTGGTCTATTGAATAAAGCTGCCTTTTTTTGGAGGGGTGATCTCAGATTCACCAATGCCTTCTTTTTCGGATGAGTGTCCATGTCAGTACTCATACACCTCAGCAAGTGTTTATTGAGTGTCTGCTCCATCCCTTGCCCTGGGACATGCTAAGATGAATTCAACATGGCCTCTGCTTCCCGGGAGTTATAGTCTAGTTTGGGAGGTGGGGAATATGTTCACCAGTAAATGCCATGTGTTGTTCAGATATCATCTCAGGAGGACAAGGAACAGTGGGGGCAGAAGAAGTGAGACATCCCCTGGATGAGTCGGGGAAGGATGAGCTTCAGGGGGAAGAGACTCAACTATAAGGAGTGTTTGTGGGGGTCAAGAAAGATGAGAACAGAGAGGGGCTGTCTGGTGGATCTAGCAACATGGCAGCTGTTGGTGATCTTGGCCAAACCAATGGAAAGAGTGGCAAGAGGAGAATGGAATAGACCAAGGAGTGCATAAGTTTTGATGAAATTCACTGGAATTTTAATGACCTCATTTTATTACAGGCTGGAGGGGAGCTACTTACTTCACTTGCTAAGCTGCAAATCATTCAGAGAAATTGTGCTGGTTCAGTTAGCCCCCAAGCTGAGCAGATAGGCCCACTGTGGTTTGAGTAGCTTGGAAATCTTGTGGGGTCGGTATGTTGACTCTCTCCTTCATTTTAGTCACGGTTCAGGATTTTCACACACCACCAAGGTCTAGGGCAAGCTTCTCAGCTTTCTAGATACCCTCTCAGGGCTCGTGAAGCAGCAGGCCTGCCCTGAGAAGGTCAGGATTCCTTTTGTAAAAGCAGTGAACACTACATGTAGCCCAGAGAGCCCACTCTCTCTCCCCTTCCCCTCCTATGGGCCCACACAGGGAAACAGATGCTTTCATATAACTCTCAGCATTGAAGCAGATTTGCTCTCCTCTGGCCCGAAATACCTGTCCAGGATGGAATTCTTAAAACCCCGGGAGCCCTGGTATGATTTTGAGCAAAGGCCTTGAACCTGTCATAAAATGTAATGGACAGTATATTTTTAACTGCTGAAACCAGGGAGTTCATATAACCTATGAAAACTGAAACAACATAATGCTTCTTTCTGCAGTTTTTGAAGCATATTTGGAAGCACTTCAGAAACCACAAGATTGTCCCTCTCATTGTATCATTTACCATTAAGACCAAAGTTCTTGACCGTTTTTGTACATGGACCCCTTTGGCAGTTGGGAGAAGATATTTTAGGCGCATACAGTAAGATACATAGAACTTTTTAAAATATGTAGATTTATATTGAAATTCAGCTATCAGTGTTAAAAAGAAAACCCGCATTTATAATATTATTACTTTTTATTAATACATTAAATAATGAGCTCTGACAATTTTGAAGTATTGATGAGCATGAACAATATTTCGAGGCCTCTACAACTGTGATATAATGTGAAAATATCTCAGATTTCAATTGCTGACAGAGTCATAAGTCTTTCTAATACTTCAGTGGTTTGCTGCCTACATTTATAATGAAAGGAAATGCTTAATTTCAGTGTGAGGCTAATAAAAATGAAGATGTAATTTTTTTCTCTCCGTCCAAGTTCACAGACCCCTGAATTCTCCTCTGGGTTGAGAACCTCTGGTTTAAGATGTAATTTTGGTTGCAAGTAGAAAAACAAACAGTCCTACAGTTTGCACGACATGCATCATATAACTCTTCAGGGATGAGGAGCTCATTATTAATTTTGTGGATGCTCCAAGCCACAGATCTTTTATTAATTTTGTCCCTTTCTTGCTACTCTGCCCTTTGTAAAATTCAGAGCCATGTGCACTGGAGATGCTTTGTGAGCAGCTCTAAGAAAGAAAAAAGTTTGCCTTGAGGAAGCCTGGGGCTGATCTGTATCTTTAATCCACCCCCTGAGCCCCAAGACTTATTCACAGGGTGCTAGTTCTGTTCTTTTTGAGAATAACTAGAAGGAGGGCATGGTGAAACTCTGAATTGAAAGTAGGGGAGCATAATGGTCAACACGGTAGCCTGTGTGGGAACCCCAACTCAATGCACGGTCGTCCTGAATCTCCTTGTGTTTTGATCAGACATGAGATCGGGGTCACCATCCTGCTACATCTAGCTTCTCTCATCTCTTTAAGGATATTTCAGCCAACACATTCAACATGGGATTTATTATGTGGTATCTCACATCCGCTTCCCCAGGAACAGAATCTGGGGTGGGGACTTCTGCCTGAGATTGACAGCGGCTGGGGGAGGGGGCTCTCAGAAGTGAGGGAGACAGATGGGGGCAGGGAAATGTTGGGTTAAGGATGTGGTCTCTGGAGAAGCTGAGCCTCAGCCTGGTCCCACGAGGGAGCCACAGACTCTGAATTGCACCATGGAGCTCCTCTATCCAGAGGCCAGCGGGATGGGCTGTTTGACCTCTGCATCAGCCAGCCAGGGGAGTGGGGCACATTTTAGTTTCCTGTGATATATAAAAAGTTACAGATTGAGCAGCTTAAAACAATACCCATTTATCATCTCGCAGTTTCTTTGGGTCAGGAGCCTGGGGCCCCGCCTACCTGGGTCCAGTGGCCCAGGGCCTCAAAGCTACAATCCACGTTGTCAACCAGGTCTTGTCTGAGGCTTGGTTTCTTTTTCCAGGCCCACGTGGTTGGTGGTAGACTTCCTTCTTTGCAGCTAGGAGGCCACAGTGGCTTGCTTCTTCAAGGTTGGCAGGAAGAGTGTCTCCTGAGTCCAGTCTCTTAGAGAAAAACTAAGCCCACCTATAAAGGATTCACCTGAGTAGGCCCACCCAGGTAATCTCCCTGTTGATGAACTCAAATTCAATGGATTTGGGACCTTACTGATGTCTGCAAAATCCCTTCACCATTGCCATATAATGTAACATAATCATGGGGGCAACATGTGTCACAGTTACGGTCCTTCCCACACTCAAGGGGAGGGGGATATACAAGAGCAGGAGTCATCAGGGGTCACCTTAGAATTCTGCCTGCCACAGAGCCTCACCTGGCAGGCATCTCTGGAGGAGATGGCTCCCCTGAGCCAGAGGCCATCTCTGAAGAAGGTTGTACGTGGGAGCTGGTGGGAGCTGGTGGGAGCTGGAGCAGCTTGGGGTGGGGGTGCACCAACTGGTAAAGGACATCTGGGCAGGCAGTAACGGTGTCCGCTATGTATGAGACTCTCCGGACATCTGTAGTGGGTGGGTGGAAACTGCTCACCTCAGTAGTTCAGATTTAATGGTGGACATGTGTTGCCATGTGAGGATGCAGAATCCCTTTTGATACGATACTTTAAAACAGTGATTTTTTTTTTTTTAGCACTGCCAGACCCAACGAAATACCCACCCCTTTTATAATATTTTACAACATCACTATAATCATTAAAAGAAACAGAGGTCAAAGCTGATGTGGGATGAGCTGCCTTGGGGATCTGATTTCTGCCCCTTGCACAACTTTGATCTCACAGTTTGGCAGTAGAGACAGGCATGAGGGTTAGTCATGACATCGTGCACCCAGCGCTGGTCGCGCAGGCCAGAACGTGAACAAGGAGGAATTTGGCACCTGCAGACCAGCATCCCCTGGGAGCTTGCAGGGCCTGACTGGGTCACTTTCGAGACCATTCACAGCTCTCAGAATGCTGCCTTGTCTTCCACATTTCCCTCCTGGTGAGAGACTGGGATCCACAGGATCCACAGAGCTGTGGGATGCATTCCTCCTGACCACGGTTCAAAGACTTCCCTGACCAGAGCCCCCCTCTTTGCTCTGACTGCTGCATTCATACTCCTTCACAGAATCCAGGGGTGCAGAAGAAGGGGTCCTGGCCCTGTGATCTCAGTGAGTCTCTTCACTTCTTGGCCCTTGGTATTTTCATCTCTTTCATGAAGGGGGCATAGGATTCCCTTTGGGTATGGCAGGGGGTTGAGGGTAGATGTTGAACAAGCAGGGACTGTCTCTCCCTATGTCCAAGTCCACATTTTATGTATTGTGTGTATATGTAGAAGTATGTCTGCTGCCACAACTTTTTGTAACCCTGAGTTACTATGTAGGTCAGGTTCCTGGATGCAGAGCTTGAGATATGAATTTACTTGTATAGGATTTATGGAGGGGGCGCTATCAGCAAAGGGTAATGAGGACAGTGGGCGGGGGCGGGGGCGGGGGACTGTCCCAGCTGGAGACCAGCCTCAGCCTGATCCTGTGGAGGAGCTCTGGGGAATGAAGCACACCACAAAGTTGTCCTACCTTTTAGCAAGGAGTCTCCCCTTTTATACCCCTATGGCAGTCAGTCATTGCCAGTGAGGAGGAGTGGGGGCATAAAACCTGTTTCATAACATGGCTCCCACTTAACCAAGGACGTTTCTCTGTAAGAGGTAGCTATGAGTTTATGACAGCTGACATGCAGCTGGGAGATGGGTGCACCAGCCCCATAAAGGTCCTGTCCTCCTCCCTTTCCATCCCCCATCAGTCCGTCAGATCACCTCTTATTCCCAAGGCTGGCTTACAAAATTCATGACAGTCCCCATGGCCCACGGAATTTCAAGGTCCTGTAACCTTGTTCCAGCCTACTTTCGCTCGCTGTCTGCAAGCCCCTCCGTGCCTCTCACCCTGGGATCTTGCCCCACAGCCCCTTCTCCGGTGGTGCCGATGGTGATAGTGATGATGGTGATACGATAATGCAGGTGCCACTGGCTTTAACTGAGTACCAGGAGCTCTCCATGGTGCTCGATGTGTATGGTCTCCAGTCTTCACAACAGCCGCGCAGGGTCGACTGTGTCAACCCATCTTACATCTGTGAAAACAGGTTCAGAGAGATGAAGTAACCAGTGTCACACAGCCTGTAAGAGATGGAGCTGGGACTGCCGCGGGCCCAGGACAGTCTCATGTCGAAGTCGTTGCTTTCCACCTGTCTGCTGCCTCCATTCTTCAGCCATGCAGAAGTCTCCTAGACCTCCAGTTTGTCTCCACTGGCTGATACAACAGCACTCATACCCATCCCCCTATCAGCCTACTGAACTTCCAGTTCTTCCAGGCTCCCCACCTCTCCACGGACTCTTGATACTCCCACCCGCACCCCATTCAGGGTCCCAAGTGATTCCCTCCCACTGGGTTCCCACAGTTCTTGATTGGGTGCCTGCCCCTCTGCATCATGGCTTTTTGCTCACACCCTCCTGCCTACATCCTCTCTGCTTCCCTATGCCTAATATGGTGTCCGGCCCAGGCACACACAACCAAGGGTTGGGCTGAAGACAACCCAGCTGAAGTTCCTCGGGAGGGTCAACCACAATGTCTGCGCACTCGCCCTTCCACCTCCCTCCCACACACACGTGTCACCCCTGAGTGCCGTGTCCTGCCTACTGCTGCCACGTGCTACCCCATCAGACAAGAGCATGCTCTGTCTTGTCCAGGAGACAAGGTAGAGCTGACATCCAATTCCCACAGCCACACTTACCACCCATGATTTAGCTCACCCAAGAACTAGCGCTGTATTTCCTCCCTTCCCACATTGCTAACAATGTAATGACAGCTTTTCAGGCAGGAGTTGAGGAGGGGAAACATTCTCATGATAAATGTATTATTCAATGCTAACATACATCCCAGTTTCAGAACCTTTATGTGGGAGCTAAGGGGAAATCCTTAACATCAAGCAAAGACAGGAGTAGAAGACAGAAAATAATCAAGTGCCAGAATGGGTCATGAGGACACTGGGTTTGGTGGGGCAGGGGTTGTGTGGCTGGAAGGCTGGCATCCTCGAGCAACCTTGAGCTGGACCTCGAAGGGTAGAATCCTGTTTTGTAGGGAGAAGGGCATTCCAGATGTGGGAACAGCATGAGCAGGGGGCACAGCTGGTCTCAGCAGTGGGACCTGAGCAGATGAACTTGGCTGAGTTGTATCCCCGTCCTCACAAGGTTGCTTATCAGCTTAAGATGCAGAGAGAGGAGATCGACATCCCAGGGTTTTCAACTGCCTGCTGAGCCAAGTGGGTCCCCGCCCTTCATCCCCATGTTTCCTTCTTCCACTGAGTGGCAACACAAAGGCTGCTTTTAACTCTGGCCATCCTGGAGCATCTGTCCTGAGGTGAGGACTGAGGCTGATATGCCAACGGGATATAGGACTGATGGCTGAGATGATGTGGGAGAAGGGTGGTGGGGAGCAGGAAAACTTGCCTGGGTCAGCTCTGCTCATTTTGCTTTCATGGATTATGTTTTTAGCATTTTCTTCTGTGTTAGTTTTTTATTCACCTACAAATATTTTTAAAAGTCGCTGTGGGGGTTTTGGGCTAGGAGATGGGAAGAGAGAATTAAGAAGGGCAGGGCAGTAGATTAGAAGCCAAAGTTTGGTTTTCCTAGGGGACACATAGACTGGAAAATCTCCACACTGGGCTAATTTCGTCTGGTGTCGTTTAGCTGACAAATGATGTGTGTAATTATCTGTGATGTAATTAACATGTCTCTTTGCAAAGAACATTCTACAAGGATGTGACATGCTCTTAGAAGATTGTTTCTAAATGGTCCAAAGTTCTAATCCCCCAGTGGCATATTTTGGAATGCATGCAGAGAAAAAGAAACAAAACAAAAAATCACAAAACATACAAACATACAAATCAGCTACATAAGCAACACCCCCCCCACCACATACACACAGAAACTCTCAAGCACAAGAGCAAACCATTTTGCAGATATCCAGCTAGCTGTTGTTTTATCTTTAACGAGGAAAAAGCTTCAGTGGGTTATGTAATTTTCATATATAATGAATGCAAATATGTCAATTGAAGAGTCACTGATGGCTTTCTGAGCATGGATGCTTGCCAGAGAATAATACATAGCAGACTAATAATGATACCTATTTCCATAAGATATTATGTATGGAGTAATCTGTTGTCATAATTAAAATCTCTAATCTCATCAAGAAACTTCCAGAAACAAGATGTACTGAGTTGCTCACCATTTATTTCTGCTTCTCATGACCGCATTCCCAGAGTTCTTTGAATTCAGCTGTTTTTCAGAGCTCTGTCTAGTCAGTGTTTATAACTGAACTCATCCAAAGATAAAGCTTTGTCTCTTCCCAGGGTAAATCTCGTCTCGTAAGACTCTTACAGTCCATTGTGCTTTTTGTAAAGTTTTGCTTAAAATTATTTCCAGGAATTTTTCCCTCAGGTTTAATTTAAATTTTCATTTATTTTTTCAATTTATAGGACTCTAAATGAAATCACACTTGGCCTCAGTTTTTTCTCTCATAAAATGAGAAATCAGTTCTTGCTACATGTGGAGTTCATAATAATTCATTTTGTAATAGAGCAGGTTTTTTTTTTTTTTACAGATTTTCAGAGTTGCCATTTCAAAAATTATGATAAAAATAAGAGGCATCATTTATTGCTTACCTACAGTGTGCTAGTCATGGTGCTAGGTTTTTGTGTATTTATCAAGATTACTATATCATTATAAATATATTATCCCTCTCACTGTGGCCTCTGACATTTCTGAATATTCCATCCTTTTTTGTCTCCGTGCTTCAATCCGGGTATTTTCTGGTGACTTACTTTCCAGATCACCAGTCTTCTGCTGTGTCCAGTGTGCCTTCAGTAGACCTCCTCTGGTCTGGACCACCGTCTTCTGCTGGGTTTCTGCATCTCTCAGCCCCAGGGTGCTGCAGAATCAGCAAGTGCCCGGGAGGAAAGATGGTGTCAGATATCAGCCTCCGGATGCCTCTTTTCTCTCTCAGATCTTGGCCTTCAAGTCCGGGATTTTACATTTAGAAATGTAAAATCCTCACCTTGCTTTTAAAAGAATCTTCAAGCTTCTGAAAGTTTTAAACTGCCTGAACCATTTAACGCCATTGTAATCTTTATGATCAGAGAGAGAAAGGAAAAAGCATTCCACTTTCGATTCCACTTTCAGGGTTTCTCATTCCTCAGTGTGCCTGAAAGGCCGTCATGGGCAGAAGTAGAGCCCTGTGTAGAGAGAAAGAGGCAGAAAGGATCCAGGGAAGGGACCAAAAAAAATCACGTTTGGAAAAAGAAAAAAATACCAAGGCCTCTTTAAAAAACACTTAGAGGGTTTTTCCGAAGCCAATTATCTGGCTTAATGCTAGTGGCTTATTTGCTGACTTTCAGTGTTATTTGCACATTTAAAGTGACGCCAGCCCTTCCTGTTTTCATTTAGTTGACCCCTGCAGCTGCTAGTTAGCTAAGAAAGATGACAACCCTTCATTTCTGGGGGAAAAGCAGCTGAGAGTTAGGTTTCTAATTCTCGAGGCAGTTTGGGGGTGCACAGAGCTCAGGGCCCACTTAATTCAGGTCTTGGAGTGAGGGTTGGAATCACATCACCCTGGGCGAGGGTGGTGGGGTTTCCCCCACATAGTAATGCATGCCCTCTTCCGGGCAGGTAGGTGGGTTCTTGTGATTTGATACTAATTATACTCACCAATGAAAATTCTGTGATTCCATAAATAAAGGAGACAAAGACTTTGAGGCCTCAGACAACTGCCTAGACACCCCAGGCTAACGGAGCAGAGCAACCCTGGTGGTGGGTGGCACCTGCCTGTCGTGGGCCTCCTCTGCAGGGTTTTCCATCTGAGTTACTTGTCAAGTAACTTCTTCAAGATGATCAGTTAGAGGGAAAAGCCTGAAGGACTCTCCATAAGGAATGGGAGTCCGTAGGAAGGCATGTTGCTCTGAGGCCCTCACTGCCTCTTGCCAGCAGACTCTGCAAGGTCCCACAGCCCTCCCTAGGGGCGCCAAGAGAATGCCTTTGCATGAGAGGTGAGCCAAGGAAGGAGGAGGTTATAGTCCAAAGGAGGGCAAAGCCCATCCCTGGGAAGATGGTTGGATGGGCTTGTGGTATAGACAGAGGACCTATGGCGTGTCTGTACGAGCCAGTACCAGGGAAGACTGCCCCTGGACACTGGAGCAGGGGCCAGTTTTGCAGAAGACAAAAGGAAGCACTGAGGTTTAGGCCCAATCGGTATATTTGGGAAGATTCCTTGCAGAGTTAGAGTCTGGAGCCAGAAAGGAGATTTCTGTGTTGTAACAAAGCTCAGTATGTCTACACCCAAGCTCGTTGCAGAGCTGTCCTTCTCCTGGTACCATGACGTTGAGTGGCATGTGTCTATACACTCATGCAAGCTGAACACAAGGGCATCCTCCGTAACTCTTTTTTTTTTTTTTTTAAGATTTTATTTATTTGAGAGAGAGAGAGAGAGGGGAGGGTCAGAGGGAGAAGCAGACTCCCTGCTGAGCAGGGAGCCCGATGCGGGACTCGATCCCGGGACTCCAGGATCATGACCTGAGCCGAAGGCAGTCGCTTAACCAACTGAGCCACCCAGGCGCCCCCGTAACTCTTGATGGAAGAGAGATCATCCCCATATCCAGTCCCCAAGTCCTACCACCTCTTCCTCCTAAGTCACCCTTCTGTCCCTCCCTTTTGCTCCATCACCACTGCTGTGTCCTGGCAAAGGCCTTCACAGTCTTTCCTCTGAAGCCCTATGGCAGCCTCCTCCTATCCTGCTTGTCCCCAGGCCTGCCCCCCAATCAGTCTGCTTCCATTCTACAGCTAGAGGGATCTTTCTAGAACACAGCTTCCTCCAGCCTCCTCCCTGGCCTCTCTGCCTCCCATCTCACCCCTATCAGTGCAAGAAACCAGAGGGACTCTTCTCGAACACAGCCTCTAGCATCACCTTACCCTCCTCGCAATTCTTCCCAGCTCCCAGGATGAAGTCAGCACAACCTGTGAGTCCCCCTGAGATCCATTCTCTGCTTTGGCCTCTTCTCTCCCTAGTCCTCCCCACAAGCCCAACTTCCCCACCTTTGGGAATCACATGCAATCTACTGGACACCCCCTGTCCTCTCTACCCTGCTGGACCAGCCATGCTTCCTGCCTGCTCTCTGGCCGATGTCCTTCTGTCTTACGGCTGAGCCTGGGGCACCTCCTCTGGGAAGCCTTCCGACCCTTTGTCCAAATCAGATGTCCTTCATTTGTGTCTCCAAAGCCTCTTCTGTGCGTGTTGCACTAGATGGTCATTGCTTACCTGTTTCCCCAAGGGTCTTTCATCTCCGTCTCCCTTAGGCCCAGCACATTGCCTGGCATAAAGTAAGCACCCAATAAATTTCAAGTTGAGCATATGGTAAGTTCCCTGTTAAACCTCAACCACCACAAATTCTGCCACCACCCAGGGGGTGTTCTCCATGTGGCCTCCTTCAGCTTTCAGAATCAGGAGACTTCCTGTAGATTTTTAGTGCGAAAAGGTAGATTCTTGCCTCTTGGTCTGTCAAATAAGTGTTCAACGTTAGAAGCTTCAGTTCATAGTGGTGATTTTTTTTTTTTTTTAAGCAGTAACATTTCAGTGATTACAGTCTCTGCCAGAAGGCTAAGCCTCCTCTATCCTAAGGAGTTCCTCCACTAATTGCAGTGTTGATCTGAGGGAAGCTTTCAAAAACGAAAAGGAAACCACTAAATGTTGCTGCTACTTTTCCTTCGCAGCTCAGATAAAACAAACACAGCGTGGGAGGGGGGATGTCCTCTTGGGGGTGTTGGCACCTTTCAGCATGCTGCACCCTCCTCTGCCTCCGCCCATGGTTCGGTGTGGTTTTGTTCCCTTCTGCCCAGAGCTACCAGGACATGTAATAAGAACTGTTTTTCCAGACTTCTTCATTAAAACAGGTTCTTGCAATCAGTGCCAGAGCATCTGCGCGCCTAGGTGTCAGACTTCATGACTCATCCCCAGTAAGCTACACCAGTACGGTTTCCCTCCACGGTGAGCCTGGCTGGGATAACTGCAGGTTTAGGAACAGTGCTGGCACACTTGTGTGAGAAACAGCCACCCCCCCGCACCCCTGCCCCGTATCCTCTTCAGTTAACAGGTGATTTTTGAGGGTGACGTCAGAACCTAAAGCAGTTGGGAAAACCATTAAATAGTATTTTATGGACTTCAGGGAAAGCAGTTTTGCTTCTGGTTCTACCACTTGTTACTAGCTTTGGGGTGGAGCGTGATTATTTGAGCTCCTGAGCCTCTGTTGCCTCATCTACAAGATGGGAGCAATAATCTTACCAGCTCCAGTGGTATGCAGATTAAGTAACGTAACATCTTGGCCCCAGTCTCTGGAATACATGCATTTGGTAGC
Organism: Leptonychotes weddellii; assembly: GCF_054177405.1. Lineage (NCBI taxonomy): Eukaryota > Metazoa > Chordata > Mammalia > Carnivora > Phocidae > Leptonychotes > Leptonychotes weddellii. The sequence goes on from NC_138369.1 coordinate 56,573,925, forward strand.
CAAGAAACGATGAACTACTTCGGTCTACCCCACCCCCAGATTCAAACTTTCCCCCAAGAATAAAAACATAATGACTGACTCATTTCACTATGAAGGATTTAAATGAAAAGCCTTAAGGTAGTCAACCTTAAAAACAAACAAACAAACACGGAAGCACTTATTTGTGTTTTTTTTGTTTGTTTTTTTTTTTAAGATTTTTATTTAATTTTTTGACAGAGAGAGGCACAGCGAGAGAGGGAACACAAGCAGGGGGAGTGGGAGAGGGAGAAGCAGGCTTCCCACTGAGCAGGGAGCCCGATGTGGGGCTCGAACCCAGGACCCTGGGACCATGACCTGAGCCGAAGGCAGACGCTTAACAACTGAGCCACCCAGGTGCCCGGAAGCACTTATTTGTAAAACCATGAAGATCGCACTGGTTTTTTATTCCCCACACCCCCAACAGTCTTTAAACTCTGCTTAGCGGAGTCAGCAAGGCAGAGGAGATCTGTTTCCCAGGAGTGTGTTTTGCTCCTGGAAAGGACATAGGTACTAAATATCTGTCCCTAAAATCTGAAAGTCAAGAAAATTTTCTGGAAGCAGTTTATCCAAAAGGTTTCCCCATCCCTCCCCCTGGGAGAGGTCCTATATTTTAGTTATGCTGAATGATTGAATCTATTCCCTGCTGAATGCTTTCCTGAACACAAAGATATATCATCTCCTGGCCACTCAGGCCCCCACCCCCAGAGTCATCTGTCCCTCACGCTCCCCAGGTGTGGCCACATCTGGCTCCCCGCCCCACAGCACCCTGGTTCCCACGCCGCCACCTCTCCTGGGCCGCTGTGGGACAATCCTACTCTGCCCTCCGCTGTATGTGTCTGTTCCACAGTCGACCTTACCCTCTTTCAGAGGCAATTGTAATAGAAACAGAAAGAAACAAAACAAAATAAAAACCCTCTTTAATGTTGTTTAACCTGGTCTCTGCCCCCCTCCATCCACCCTCCCCAACTTGATTGATCTCAGACCCTTTTATTTATTCCCTTCCTGAGGAACTGAGGTTCCTAGACCCCATTTTGGAGAATGCGGCTAATTTGTGGGCAGGCTGCCACCCATTCACTTGTTAAGGTGGATTTGAGTGCAAACGTTGGTCGGTAAGAGCATCAACAGTAACACGTCGTCGTGTGCTAGAGTTCTGTTACTGACTGGACCATCTCCAGCATACATGCTAAGCGAAGAAAACAAACCACAGCATGCCACCAACTGCGATTCGCCTGCATCCGCTTTCACTGGACCAATATCCAAAACCTGACAGGCGTGCCTGCCTCTGGAGAGGGGCGCTGGGTGCCAGGGTGGGCTGGGAGCAGGTGCCTCACTGTGCACTGCTTGGGAACTTTAGAACTTTCTACTATTTTGAACACAGCTCTAATTGGCTCGAAATTCCACCAAACTTCACACAGAGAGTGGTCTGAAGTCCTCAGCTCTGCTCCTGGCTCTGTGATTGACTTCTGCCCACCTGCCCAGCTTCTCTCAGTCCCTGACGGGCCTGCCGTGCTTCTCTGCTGGCTCCCTGCCCATGACAGGTGCAGAGCAGCGGGGACTTGGCTTATTCGTGCCACGTCTCAGATTTGCCCCGCTCCACTTGGAAGCCCAGCTCACATAGGACGTGCTGGCCCTAACACGGGACTGCCTACCCTGTACCCCTGCCTCTAAGAGGAGACCGTTACACTGGGGGACCCAGAGTCCCCAAGAGATGGTGACACCTCATACCAAAAGGCCAAGAGCTCCAGGGTTGAATGCGACTCAAATCCTTATCAGCCTTGTGCCCTGGGGACTCAAGGCTGATAAGGATGGTGACACCTCATACCAAAAGGCCAAGAGCTCCAGGGTTGAATGCAACTCAAATCCTTATCAGCCTTGTGCCCTGGGGAACGTATCCTTGTAACTTCCTTTCCCTTTTCTGTATGATGGAGGATGAGAAGTCCTAGTTCACAGGGCTCAGGCATGTTGCTCATCTGTCTAGAACACCTGGTACAGTGCCCGGCATCTTGTAGGTGTCCGTTGTCTGTTTAATTTCTTCCCTTCCTTCCTCTCCTTCCTGTTTTGACTAGCAACCTGTCATTCATTCCTTTGGGTCTTAAAGCCCTGGGGTTTCAGAAGAAAGAACATAAGGCCAGAAATAAGACATTCAATCCTGGCTCCACCGATACCTAACCCTGGGAAGACAGTAGGCTCCTCCATGTCCTTGGATCTCCTGCCCCAGCACAAGAACCATATTTATCTCCATACAAAAGACTTTTGGTCATCCAGACACCACGGATGCAAAGGGTTAGCCTACAGCACGAGTGCAGATGCTCTCCCGCACGTCAGCTGGCTTATTAAGACTATTTGGAAGACGAGTAAGGTAATGTGTTCCATATGCTAAAGACAGGATGATTTAGCACCATGCAAGGTAGAGTGGGGACGCCCCCGCTCATTAACAAGGTGACCTTGGACAAGACGTTCACTACTCTCCGCCTCAGTGACCTCATCTAAAATATGAGAGCAATAAAATCTTACCTCACAAGGGCAGGCTGTGAGGATCCTATGAGGCAATCCGTGTGGAAGGTCTTGGTAAACTGTGAAATGCTCTGCACATGTCGGCCAGATTAGCAGTTCATGCGCCTGCTTGTTTATTGTTTCAGCGGCGAGTGCAGGACGTCATCAGTCCCATCGTGTTTGAAGCCGCCTACAGCCTGGGCGAGCACGTGACTGGAGAGGAGGAGAGAGAACTGCCCCCTCTAACACCAGTGCTCCGGTGGAAAAAGGGACAGAAGATTGCCCAGAAGAATCAGGTCAGATCTTTGAAGCTCATGGCCGGGACCCAGGGTGGCAGGTGGCCTGCAGCGGAAGTCGTGGCCCTGGCTGCCTGGGCACACCCTCTCTCTGCACCTCCCTTTCCTGATCTGCAAAATGATAAAATATATGGTTTGGGGGGTTGCGTCTAAGAACTATGTGATTTAAACACAGTGAGGCTGTTCCCAAGCAGCTATAAACTTATAACCCCTTGGAGGTCATGAACTGGTTACTTGGCCTCTCAACTTGACACCTGTTCCTAGACCATTTCCAGAACTTAGGTCACATAGTAGGTGCTCACTAAATGTTTTCTTGGTGAGGGCATGAGAACATCATCTTGTAGAAGTGGTGGTTGAGTTAGAAATTCCCAATCCGGGCGCCTGGGTGCCTCAGTGGGTTAAGCGACTGCCTTCGGCTCAGGTCATGATCCTGGAGTCCCTGGATCGAGTCCCGCATCCTCCCTCTGAGCCTCCCCCCTCTCATGCTCTCTCTCTATCTCATTCTCTATCTCAAATAAATAAATAAAAAATCTTTAAAAAAAAAAAAAAAGAAATTCCCAATCCAAGCATCCCTAGAGCCCAAAACGGGGCAAGTGCTGGTGGGCCACCCATCCTGTCTGATGCTCATCAGATTCTCGGATGTGCTGCTGTGTAGACGAGCTGCAGAGCCATGTCAGGTGCAAGCCCTCCAAATAGGAGTGAGCCCGTGAGCTGACTCGGCCGCAGTGCTGCCTGTCTGCCCTGAGCCGTCCATGACACATGCAGCACTACTATTCCAGAAATAGGCAAAGACACTGTGGTCCCAAGTCGGTTTTCAGTCTTTCCTCAACACCCAAGATCACCACAGATCCAGGACCCTGGTGGGGGGATGGTCAGGCAAAACTGCTTTTTGGCTAAACTAGACTTCTGTGCAGGATGGGAGCAAAGCTGTGGAACCACTTGCCGGCCCCACCCTCCTGCTGACTGTACTGAGCTTAGGGGAAAACTCGCACGTCAAGTGAGCCATGCCTTGCAGATTACACTTGTGAACAAAGCCACAGAGGAGTGTTTGAGGTTTGACATGTGCATCCAGACATTCGATTAAGTGGTGAGATTTTTACCAAGGCATCCCAATTCTCTACCAAAGTATCTCCCACATGGTCTTGGGTCAGGTTCCCTAGAAGCAGAGCCTAAGGTAGGGATTTGGGAGCACATGGGAGAAACCTAAGGAAGTGAGGAAAGTGGAAGGGACTAAGCAAGGATGTGGCCTCAGCTAGGCTAGCCCTAGCTGAGCTGGGGAACTCAGGAGCATAAATTACACCAAAGAGTTGTCTTCTTGAGGCAAGGGGGCTGGCCTTTTGTGTCCCATGTTAGTCCACCATTGCCTGGCTATCCCATGTAGAAAAGGAGTGTAGGTCTCCTTGAAGGAGAGCCCCTTCAGCTTGGATAGTTCTCTGGGGAAGGATGCAGATGTGATCCATTAGCTGCCTACACTCACATGAGCTGGGGGATAGGTGGCAGTTGTACAGGGATGTGGGCAGGGCTCCCAGTGCCTGCTACACACATACACACGACCTACTGGCAGTACTGACTGTTTAGATCCTTCTTTTGATTTTGAACATGAACTTCTTTCATGAAAATACAGGTACCCTGGAAGGGGGCCGGTATGTCCTGCTGGTTATTGACACTTGGAGTAGGCTGGAGTCTCAGTGAATGAGCGTGATCAAAGCCAAAGATGCAGGGACAGATTAATATTAAAATGCCCTTCTTGGTCACTTCTCTTTCAAGATGGCCACATATGTTTATTTCACCCATTTAAATCACCCATTACAGTGATTATAGATGAGTTAATAGGGACAAGGAGGAGAACCCAGTGGGAGAAGGGGCATCAGTCAGCAAGAGAGTCATAATTTTCTGGAGTGAGTGAAGATGGAAGAGTGTTGGTGGGTGAACCTTATATACATAGAGGAGCTGGGTGTCCATCTACCCAGGGATCCAGAAAGGCTGCATGGCCAAACCAGCAGTTACAGAAGGGTGCAAGAGTGACAGGTGGGACTGAAATAGGGAAGGAAGGGGGGGTATTAAGTGAAACTTGGTAAGTGGAAGAGTTGACGTTTCACCCCTGTCCTTGTCCCTATATACTTTAGGCATGGGGAATAGCAAGCAACCAGGCATTTTTCTTCTGTAAAGAATTTAGTAAACTGGTTGAGATAGTGTGAGTTGGCTGGTTCCCCAGAGGAAAGCCTTACCTCCCCTGGCATTTAGAGGCTCCAGTGTAAGTGCTAGCTTCCCCTCCTATCATTCACCCAGACACATCCACAGATTATCTAATCAGTCCTTTTGCCTTATTCTTAAATACAAATGGACAGCCAGTGGTGGCAACTGCACTATTGAAATGTGGTATATTGAAAAAGAAACAAAATAAACAACAGAATAACTGACTTAGAAGAAAATAGATTATTTAGGGAATAGAAGAGATTATGTAAATTTGAAAACCACCTTAAAATAAATACAAGGAGATTTAAGAATATATTCTGTCCATTGGGAAATGGTTAGAATTCTATTTCTTTTTGAAGGGAAGAAACAGAAAAAAAGAAAAACGTTCTTAAAAATAACTCTATCATTGCAGAGACAAAAATTTAATAGGATAAGAAGATGATGGTAAGAAATCCCCCAGTAAGCAGAGCTAAAAGACACATAGAAAAGATAGCTGAAAGATCAAATTACAAGGTCCTATATTCAAGTAATAGGAATACCAGAAAAAGTAAACAGAGGAAATGTAAAAAGTTATGAGAGAGACAATAGAATAAAATTTCCCAGAGGTAAAGGACATTATTTTTTAATTTAATGGTCTCACCAACTTACAAGCAGAATAAACCCAAAATAACCCAGACACATCATTTTGCAGTGTCTCTGCTCCTAAAATTTAAGGAAAATTCTAAATGTTTCCAGGACAGGGAGTACAGGATGGTGATAGTGGGGGATATATGTTAGCTTACAACAGAAGTACAGTCATACTAACTAGACCATCAAACTCCTGATTAGCAATATTAGAAGTCAGAATATGGTGAAATAAAGGCTTCAAATTTCTGAGAGCAAGTGATTTGAAACTAGAATTTTATACTTAGCATAACAGTCAAGTATGAGGTCAAAATACAGTCATTTTCCAGACAAGCAAGGACCATATAGTTTACCTCCCTAGGAACACTTCCAAGCAAATAATTCGAGATGCATCCAACAAAACAAAAGGGTAACAGCAAATTCAAAAAAATAATGGACCAATTTAGAACGTAGGATCAATGAACTTCGGGAAGAATAAAGCCAGCAATAGGCAGAATAACAGAAAATAACAAAACTTTAGGATACAGTGTAGAAGAAAAATATTTCTTCTCTAAATAAGAAAAAATAAAGCCAATCAGAAACTCTCAGAAAAATAGAAATATGGTCAATGTGTCATGGTTCAAACATAGAACAAAATGTCATGGGATTTTGAGCAAGTAGAGGAGTATATGGAAGAGAAGGACTTTGATACTAGAAATATTCTTCCTTAAGTGAAAGTTGAATATTCTAGGAGTTGAACTTTGCACCTGTAGAAGACAATATGTAATCATGACACTTGTCTTGGTTCTACTGTGATCAATAATCATGTAGCCAAAGTAACGTTAGCATTATTTATTGATTTTCAGTATACTATAAAATGTAAATGTCCTTAAATTTGACTGTATAGAGGTAAAAATAGAATGACCAAAGTTCTCTTAATTTCTTAAATTGGTGGGTCAAAAGGTATTGCAAAACTTGATGAAACAAGAAATACTACTTAAAATCACAGAAGTCATCAGTGGAGTACTACTTCTTAAATTGTGGTTGCTGAACCAGCCATGTCAACCTCTTTTGGGATCTTGTGATAAATGGAAATTCTTGGGCCCCACCCAGACCCACTAAATCAGAAACTTATGGGCCAGGCCCCAGCAATCTGTCTTTTAACAAGCTGACCAGGTGATTTTTTTTTTTTTAAGATTATTTATTTATTTATTTGAGAGAGAGAGAAAGAGAGCAAGAGAGAGCACAGGTGGGGAGGAGAGGGAGAAGCAGGCTCTCTGCTAAGCAGGAAGCCCCATGTGGGGCTCGATCCCAGGACACTGGGATCATGACCTGAGCCAAAGGCAGTCACTTAATCGACCGAGCCACCCAGGCACCTCTGACCAGGTGACAGCAGCAGATGTTTCAGAACCACTGCAGGAGAGGAGCTAAGACTAATGATTTGCCTGTCAAAATTAGGAAGGCAGAGGAGAGAGAAATTCTTGTCCATTGTGGCAGGAATTCAGTAAGATAATGTCTAAATCTGATTAATCATCAAAAGAAATATATGTGGACATGGGTAATAGTTGTTGCCCCTGGAGAGAAGGACTGAGTGTAAGGCGGACTGTGGCAGGGGGTCATTATTTTTTTAAACATGTGATTCTTTGATTGAAATTCAAATGAAAGAAAAATATTGTTCTTAGATTGGAAAGATTTTCCAGGAGTCTGGGAAATATTCTGGGAGAGTGATCCTGGCTTTTTCTCCTTTTCCTGATTAGGTGGTGGGGGGTGGCTAATTTAATGATCATCCACCATGTGTCTTCCAGATGTTGATGCAGCTTCAGGGGGAGAAAGATTCTGAGAGCGAGGCCCACTCCAGAAAGCAGTGCTGAATTTCAGCCCATGTGTGTATTTATGACAGTTCCACAAAGAGCATCTAACTTCTTTCCTAGGAGAGAATAACCTCTTTGGAGCAATTCAAGTCATGTTGCCAGATAACATTAGGATTTAAATACTGTAGCGTCTTCAACTAAAAGGCACCGAGCCCATGTTGGTACGCGGGATTTTGCAGCAGGGTGAACTGCCTCCTGGGGATCCTTTGGAGTCGCGGACTGCCCTCCTGGATGGTGGAGTTCAGGCGGAATAGCTGCACAGACAGTGTGTTTACCATGGAGGCAGTGACTAGAGCCTGTGCAATACATACTCCCAAGGGATCTGCGACTTTCTGCTGTGAGTGGACAGGCAGGAGGCCAAGGCTCCCCTCTGCTGGGTGAAGAGCAGTGTTCTGTGTCCAAATCCTACTCACGCAGGTGCTAACCTGTGTGAGCGAATAATAGTGCAGTGGCCACCAGTGCTGAGAACCTCCTGGAATCCTGGGCACTCTACAGACCTCTGTAGGACATTCAGCCTGATAAGCATACACTTCACCTTAGACATTTAAGGCAAATTGGGATGTCTGGGTGGCTCAGTCGGTTAAGTGTCTGCCTCCGGCTCAGGTCATGATCCCAGTGTACTGGGATCAAGCCCCGCATCAGGCTCTCTGCTCAGTGGGGAGCCTGCTTCTCTCTCTGCCCCTGCTCGTGCTTTCTCTCTCTCTCTCAAATAAACAAATAAAATCTTTTTTTTTTTTAAAGATTTTATTTATTTATTTGACAGAGAAAGACACAGCGAGAGAGGGAACACAAACGGGGAGTGGGAGAGGGAGAAGCAGACTCCCTGCTGAGCGGGACTCGATCCCAGGACTCCAGGATCATGACCTGAGCCGAAGGCAGTTGCTTAACCAACTGAGCCACCCAGGCGCCCATAAACAAATAAAATCTTTAAAAAAAAATTTAAGGGAAGTAGAGACCTACCTCTCCTCAGGGGATATTCAATACAAAAACAAGCAACAACAACAACAAAAAAGCAACTCGTTTTATCCTTTAACCAGAAGAGTATTTAAAAGGATATAATAAATCCAAAAGCAGTTCAGTCAATTGAGTGTCTATTCCATGTAAGACCTTGATAAAAAGAGAAAACATTACTGCCGTCAGTGGGCTCACAGTGCAGGAATAATGTGTATAGAGAAGAAAGTGAGATTCAGATTAGTGTGTGTGTTTCACTCCAGAGACCACTTCCAGCTGAGGAGAAGGTGTTTTGTGGAGAAAGGGAAAATGGGCTGGAGCCAAGGAAGAAGTAGGATTTGGACACTCAAGGCTGGAGGAGTTTGACAGGCTAAAAGAGGAGGAAGGACTGATGGATACTAATGGTCTTCCGTGTGGCTGAATGTCTAGTGTCAGGGAAAGAAAGGGGAGGGACCATGAAGACTGGGACTGCAATCATGCGGTCTAAGGCCCTTGTTCACTGGCCATGGAGCCAGACTTGATGCTGTTGGGGACAGGAGACCATTACATAGTTTTGAGTGCGGGGAGATCAGAGACGTGCCTCAGGGAGACTGGTCTGCCTGGGCCTGAGAGGCACTTGGGAGCTCTCACAGTGGCCCCAGGAAGGCCTTGCTCATGAGTTCTTAGAGATTCAGTGTGGAAGACCCAGAGAGCTGACTCATTATTAGTTCCTAGTGGTCTCAGCTGCTGAAACAGTATAGAACAGAATGAAAGAATCCTGCAAGGCCCCACTTGGCCTGTGTGCTGGGAAAGAAGCAAGGCTGGCATTGGATTTATCACCTGAGGGGCCCTTACCTTTCCCCTTTAGGGGAGCATACCAGTGGCTATGACAGAAACCCTGTCTTCAAACTGTCTACACAGAATAGAGCTTTGAAAGCTCTAATTGCTCTCCAGCTTTCTCAGGAGGCCCCCAAAGACCTGACTGGGGCTGGACTTCCAGGTCGCCCACTGTGCAGACAGATGGCCCCCCAGAGATGTCCACCCCCTAACTCCTGGAACCTGTGAATACAATAAACTACATGGCAAAGGAAACTTTGCAGGAGTAATTGAGGTCATGGGCTCTAAAATATCGGGAGTCATCTGGATTATCCAGATGGGCCCAATCTTTCTCCAGCTAGAAGCAGAGGAATGAGGTCAGGGAGATGAAAGAGAAGGAGTCAGAGATTTGAAGCATGAGAAGGACTTGATTGGCCTTTGCCAGTTTTAATGATGGAGGTGCAATTTGACAAGGAACATAGGGAACCTTCAGGGGCCAAGAGAGGCTCCCAGCCAGCGTCAGCAAGGAAACCGGGACCTCAGTCCTACAACCACGGGGAACTGAACTCTGCCAACAATCTAAGTAAGCCTAGGAGCAGATTCTCCCCCAGAGCCTCCAGAGAAGGGCCCAACCCTTGACACATTGATTTTGGTTTTGTGAAACCCAGAGCAGAGAAACCAGCCAAGCCCTAGAGAGCTGTGAGATGATACATTTGTCTTGTTTTAAGCTGCTAAGTTTGTGCTCCTGCATTACGGCGGCAGTAGAAAATCAATGTGCTCCATGCCCCAGAGAACCCCAGGGCTTCTTTCTTCCCTCGGCTTCTCTGGGGAAGGAGCATAGTCAGGGTCTCCCAGAGTAAGATCAGGGTCCCAGGCCAGGGCAGAATGTACTCACCCAGTGGCATGGGACAAGTCACTTAGCTCCTGAGAGCCCCGCTCATCACCTGTCACTTGGGGTGCCATCATCTCCTCCGCCTACCTGGGGGTGATTGTGGGACTCTGTGAAATAATACATGAGGAGCATTGAAATGGTGAGGCAGCATTAGATTCTGCTCTTCCCTTCCTGGGAAGGACAAGTCACCTAGGCTCCGGAAGCCTCTGTCTCCTCCCCAGTGAGTGGAGGGGACAAGGCAGCTTCACAGCATCATCGTGAGGAAAGAATGAGGCAAACAATGGGAGCATCTGAGCAGGGCTGGAGGAAACAGTGCTCCACTGAAGCTGATTCCTTTCTGCTGGGGGTGTGTCCAATCTCAGCTGGTCCATGAGCAGGTTCCCTGGGTAGGAGGCAGTGATACTATCTAAGGGCTCTGGCTGGTTCTTCATATACACCTCTCGTGATCTTCAGCACTGGTCCTTGCCTATCAGGCTCAGAGATGCCCCTGTCCTAGAGGGGATGGTATGGGGATGATCTACACTACCAGAACCTGAGAGCCGGCTCCCCCAGCACAAGCTGGAATGCTGTGTGAATCCCCGCCTCTACACTTCATCTCTGCTGCCACCACTGTAGTCCAGGTCACCATCGTTTCTCACCCAGACCAGGTCATTTCTCTTTATAATGCCTGCCACCCCCCTTCCCCCCAGTTTACCTCTGCCCTTAGAAGAACATCCAGACTCTTGTTAAGGTCCACAGACCCTGCACAATGGGGCCCTGGCCTCTCCAGCATCATCCAGTGCTAGCTACATGCTGTGGACCAACCACCCTCAAACTCGCCAAACCCTCTTCTGCCTCGGGCCCTTTGCACATGATGGTACCTCTTGTAGAAAGCTCTTGCTGTGTCTTTCTCACAGCCAGTTCGTCATTCTTCAGGTTCCAGCTGACATATCACCTCCTCAGAGAACTGTACTCCAACTATCTATATTCCCTGACTTAACTATTTGATTCCCTCATGAAATGTGTCACAGTTTGTTATTATTTTGTCTAATTGCTTTTCTGTCTCCCTCACCTGAATGGAGGCTCAAGAAGGCAGGAATCTATTTTGTCTCATTTTCTGTTGGTCCCTGGAAGCTGACACAGTGCCTAGCCCTTAGTGGAGGCTCAGGAAATCTATCTCTGTTGACAGCCCTTCTGAAAGAACACAAGGCTAGGGCTTCCTGCAAAGGTTGGACATCATATCAGAATTTCTTTGCTGACAGATTCAGCAAAGCTGTATAATTTTTTAAAATGTGCTTTATGAACTCTCTGGGAATTCCTCCCAGGCAGGAGAGCATGGTGTGGGATTCAGGGTGATTCACCTAACAACTGTAGTATGTTTGTGCACGCGTGAATGTCCTTTTCGAAAGATAAGATGGAGGTGAAAGAAAAGACATTGCCTGTGTTGAGAATACTCACTTTGTCTTCTTTCAAGTGAAAAGTGAGCTGTTTTACTCTAATGTGAATTTTGAATTATGTTGAAGCCATACATTTTGGGCCTCCATTGTGCTGGAAATCGTCACCATCTGTCTCCCCCACCCACCCACCCACCCACCCAGACCCCTCAGTGCCTGCGTGTGTGGAAATATAGCCCAAGCCTACGAGAACTCACTGTTTGTTCAGCCTGGACATGAGGTAATAGTTTCACAGGTGAGGTGCCCAGCTGCCTTAAAATGCCAGCTCGAAGGTTTATTTTCATTATCATATAAATTATGATAACCAGACTTCTGTGGTCATTGAGGAGGCTGAACTACATGTCTTCCTCACACATAGTTGAAGCTAGTTGGCTTTCACTAGTGACATGCTCTCTTTCTTCCATCCTCCGGACCCCTCAGCTTTGTACCATTCCACAGACTCTTTGTATATGATAAATAAATAAATAAATTTTCAAAAAAGAAAAGGGAAAAAAATAATAAAAATAGATAAATGAGGCATAGAACACAAAAGATTCCAGGGTGAAAATCAAGGGAGAGCATTTCGGGACCTGGGAGGCAGAAGGTCTCCAGGAGCAAGTTTATGGCTGATATTAAAAGGCAGAGGTTGTAGGGGGACGTGAAGTGTGGCCTGTAAAAGGCCAGCCAGGCCCAAGCAGTCCTGGAATCCAGGTGAGCCCAGAGGCCAGGTGCAGTCCCAGGTGGGCCAGCTCAGCTCTCTGCTCAGTTTCTCACTGGGGTTGAGCTGGATCATGGGAAAGAAATGCTGTCTCTAGGCAGAGGGGACTGTGCTATGAACTGCAGGGCCATGGAGTAAACCGAAGGATACCCCCAAACAGAACTTATCACTTCCAGTTTTTCCATAAAGACATGAGGCAAAATCGGTGCTGTGTTTGGTTTAGAGGAAGACCAGCGGGACTGTTGTTCTTCCCATGATTTCAAAATCTAAAAGGATAATTTGTACAGACCCTGATATAGAAGGAATTCCTCCACTTTAATTTTGAGTATTTGTCTTTCATTTATTCCTTTGGACATGATATTTTTTAGAAAGCAACTCTGTGTGTATGACCTGATTTTAAATCCCAGGCAATGAGATATTTCCTTTCTTCATTTGGGCACAGGGCTGAACCCAGAAATCTGGGACCACCCTGAGCTCACATTAAAGACAGTGTTGGATTCTGAAAAAAAGAGCCTGTTGAAACAGAATTGGAAAGAGAAACCTTTTGCACTCGGGTGATGGCATTTACACAAACAATTTTTTGACTCTGTACTAGGTGCTGGGGGTTACAGACATGATTTACATGTGGCCGGGGCCTCTGGGAGCTTCTATGGGACTGGGAGGAACAGCAGTTCAGAAATGTACCTCCTGTTGTCCAGGCAGAGACCCTCTGCTAAGTCACATTGCCCGTCAGAAAATGCCTCGCTCATGTTAGCTTAAAAATAGCCTTCTTGTTTGGTGCCCTTGGGGTGGGATTTGAAAAACATATATTCCCACCCAGTCCAGTTGTCCTATTTTCTCAGGCCTCAGCATGGATGTGGTTGCCACAGCAACCATGTAAACAGTAGCTAATCTGTGTCAATGATTATATATATATATATTTTTTTTTTTTTAAAGCAAATATCACCAAGTCCAAGAAATTGACCCTCCTATGAACATGACAGCTGGAATAGGTGAAGAATCCTACTTCCTATTAGATCAGAATGAAGATTTTTTCCAATGCAGATTTGAGTAGGAGAAATGGGCATCCCAAGGCTTGAGTACCTAGACAACTTCCTCTCTGAAGTCAGTCTTGACCAGGACAGCCATTGAGCTGCCAGCCTCAAGCCACACATTCCCAAGGCTGCCTTGGCCTTGGTGGCCACAGCATTGGGAAGAAAGCACAGCCAGCTCCAGCCTCTGTACTCTGGTTCAGAGAGAACTGTAGCTTGAGCTGGATTCATTGTATTCTTTTTTTTTTTTTTTTTTCTTTTCCTTGGCCTGAAGAGAATGAGGAAACCAATAGCCAAATGTTCTAAAACAGGAGTCCACAAACAAAGCCTGCAGGCCAAATCTGGTCTGCTGCTTATTCTTATAAATAAAGTTTATTGAGATGCAGCCATGCATGTTTCTTTACATATTGCATATGGCTGCTTTCACACCACTAGTTTCAACAGAGACCATATGGCCTAAAGCCAGATGTATTTATTAGATGCCCTTTACAGAAATAGTCTGCCGACCCTGTTCTAAAAGAAACAGAGTAAGGATTTGGGGAGAAGGAAAACTATTCTCCATGAAAACCTGGGTGAAGACCAGGGTGAGGCAGGAGCCAACATGGAAATGCAGTCCATGAGGCTGAGGAGGCTGCTGGGTGTCCCCAAGTCTCTAAAGCCTGTGGCGGGAAACAGTTGTCTCCTAAGAGAAAGGGTTCACCTCTTGTAACCAGAGAGGAATTAAAAGATGGTGGCTTCTCAGATCTGTTTCTATTTTCCAGAAAGCTTCTTCTGGGTAAAGAAACCACCTCCAACCAGTAGGTGGAGGCTGGAGGGAGGTGGGAGAGACCGCTTCCAAGCTGGTGGGGCATTTGTCCGATGCAGACAGCCAAGCTTGCGTTTGCCCAGAACACTAGGGAGATGGGGGGCAAAAGTGGGTGGAGGAATTTCTTAGAGGCCCTGGTTGGCACTCAGGGTTGTTCCTAAGAGGAAAATTGGGAGTCTGGCCCTTTGGCTTCATGGGGAACCTGTACTCTTTGTACTTAGTAAAGGAGAACTAGTCTTGACTTGCTCCTGGAAACTCTATGTTGTCAGCTGGCATTCTGAGGCCTCAGTCTGCCTACCTTCTGCCCCAGAAAGATGCTTTTCAGTTCCTCAGGCAACAGTACAGTCATTTGCCCAGAGAGATAAATCCAGGTCCAAAGTACGGGAACTCTGAGTTTCAACCTCAGCCTCCCCGGTGCCTGAGGCAAGTCTCTCGACTCCCTCTGTCCTGCTATTTTACCTATAAGACAACTGCTTTCCCAGCCTGGGAGGGTCTTTGCCTGAAGCCTGGGCTTATTTTCATTTTATAACTGTGGAAATTGAGTCCTGGGCTAATTTCTAAGCTGGTGCTTCATCTTCTCGAATAGGTCGTGCTTAGTTTTAGCGGGTGAGTGTATGCACTCACATAACATGTGAGCATACATATATGTGTGTGTGTGTATCCGTGTGTATACATCAATATACATAAATGGTGGACTCAGTGCTTGCCTTTGTTGGGTGGAAATTTAGCAGCACTGGAAGACCTAAGCCGGTTTCAGGGATAGGTTTAAATAGTAGAGTACAAGGGGAAGGCAGACCAAGGACAATGAGCTTTCACAAAGCCACAGGCTCCTCATCAGGAGGCCCTACACTTGCATGTCGCCGAGGGATGGGTGCTACAGCTTTGGCGTTGATGAGCAGTGTATTAGCATTGGCCCAGATTGGGGCATCCACCATGGGGCTCCCCATTTCACTGGTCACCCCATCAGAGCACCACGTGGTCCTCCAGTGTTGGCCAGGCAACTTCAACATGCCAGGCTCTGGCGACAGGCACAAAGGTGAACAGGACCGATACGGTCCCCATCTTCATGGAGCATAATTTTAGCAGGGGAGATAAACAGGAAACATGTAGTGATAAACTCAATTAGTTATGACCGAAATGAGCAGTAGCAGGAGAAAGTGCCCGGAACTATAAGAACTTAAAACGGAAGCCTGAGCTCATGGGGGACTCAGAGATGTGGTTTTGATTTGCTCGTGGAAGGATGAGAGGACACACACTGGGTGAACCAGGTGTAGGAACTGGGGACCGGCTTCGGTGGAGGCCCTGCTTTTCCTGCGGGAAAATGGAAGGCTAGTCTGGGGGTAGCCAGCACAAGACAGCCAGAGGACAGAGGTGAGGAGGGCAGGGATTAGGTCTTGTCAGATTGTGTGCCACAGGATGATTTAAGTCACGTCCTTTTCATCACTTCTCACCTGCTTCCCACCCCACATCCAACGATGGGGAACTCAACTGTCCCTCTCGCCTGTGACCCTGGAAAGTCTCGCGCCAGGAGGAGCCTATCAGCAGGGGCAGGGCTGGGTATTGTGGGGCCTGAAGCTTATATAATTTGGGAAGAAAGTTCCTTTGAAGAAAAATGTGAAATTACAAAAGACAAAGTTAGGTGCAAGGCCTCAGTCAGGGCATGATAGGGAGGGACCTTTAGGTTCAATTTCAAAGGTGAAGCCACCTTTGGTGCTTTTCCCTCATTCCTACCCTCAGAGAGCCTGCCTCTCTCGCCTGAGATATCCGTGCAGTCCACATCCACTTCCTCCTGTTCTCTCCTTGCTTGAGATGGCAAACAAAGCACCAGTGTCTTTTATGGAAGTCTCCTGGAAATCTGGCTCTCTCCTTCCCCCCAGTAGTATCCAAAGGAACATGGGAATTTCCTTTTGTTGCCCAAGCCTTCTGTGAGTTTCTGCCCTGCCACAATCAAGGCAGGGAATGTTGGCTGGGGCACTTTATTCTTTTGGAAATGTGACGCAGGAATATGAATCTCCACAGGCAGAATTATTCTGTCTGGTAGGTCTAGACTGTCCATGGGCCAGCGAGTTCACTGGAGTCTGCATTGGCGCTCCGGGAGCCGCCTGGACGTACCCCGTGCCATGTGTGGGAACAAGTCACTTGGCTCTGTGTTCTGTGGTGGGGAAAACCCCACAAACATGAGCAGTGACAGAGGAGAAGTTTAATAGTGAATGACTTACAACTAAAAAAATGACAACAGGCTCTTCTCTCCAGAATCCAGAATGATCAAAGCCACTTCACAGTAGTGAGGAGTGTCTACGAACGCCGGGAGGCTGCTGTCCGTAGATTAGACACGTCAGAGAGCTCCAGACCAGTATGAGGGAGGGACTGGCCAGCCCGCTGTGGAGCGTAGGGGGAAAACTGTAACTCCTCCCCAAACGCCACTCTCCATTCCCCTGCCAACCTCCACAGAGAGGCCCAGCTCGGCACACTGCACAAGCCCTCTGGACAGAGGGCAGGCTTGGCACACTGAGCGTCCAGCCCCAGCACTGGGTGGGGCTTTGGCCATTGAGGTCCAATCTGGGTTAGAGGCCGCCCCCCACCCTCCACCCCCGAGACGTGGGAAAGGGTCCCCTCAGCCCTGGTGTGATGCCCTCAGCCTAATAGCCGTATGGCCTTTGACTTTTCTCTTTGGAACTAACCATTATAATATCCCATCGCTCAGGCAGAATCCATATCAAAGAGAGATTTTCTGCCTCCCCAAGACAGCAAACAGAAGAAAATGACCACACTATAATCTAAGAATTCTTTACACAGCTGGATTATTATTCATGCGCATCTGAGAGCATTTAAAGATCCTCTCAAATGTGGAAAGGACACCTGTCAGGTACCCTTCTGGAGGAACCTACTTGAAGAAGCACTTCAGTAGACTGAGACATGAACCACATAAGGAATGCACTCTGCAGCCCAGGCCCCCACTGATGTGGGTTTCCCCTCACCCCTGGGCCTGAGGAGGAGTCCTCACTGTGGTGGGGGGCTGGCTTTGTGGGAGGGGAGGGCGTGAAGCTTCCACAGAAAGAGTTCCCCTACTGATTTGGAAGCAAGTAGTTGGCTGGTATTTGCTCCTTTGCCATTAAATCCTGTCTTTCCTGCTGTCTCTCGCCCACAGACCATCTTTGAAAGGAACTGCCGTTCAGAGGACTGTGCCGCCGACCTGCAGCTCCAGGGTCAGCTGTTGCTCTCCAGGTAACTCAGTGCTCCTTCGGCAACCTCGTTCTGGGAGGCATGTTGGTCGTGACCCCAGCCCTGAAGCCTGAATGTGCAGGTTTCCCCCTGCCCCACAAAGAGGATAACTAGAGTTGGTAGGATACAATGGTATACAATGGTATTTTATAACTTAAAAAGAAGTATGTATATTATATAATTTTTTTTAAAGATTTTATTTATTTGAGGGAGATCAAGCTAGGGAAAGCATGCACACTGTGCAAGAGCAAGAGGGAGAACTTCAAACAGACTCCCCCCTGAGCCGAGCAGGGAGCCCGATGTGGGGCTCGATCTCAGGACCCTGGGATCATGACCTGAGCCAAAGGCAGACGCTTAACCAACTGAGCCACCCAGGCACCCCTACAATAATTTTAACAACAGCTATCATCTGGTGGGGATAATCTGCTTTTTATTTCATTTACAGTTCCACATATCTCACTGTTTAGCCTGTATTTCTGATTCTTGTGAGTATTTGCGTGATGGAGGGGGTATTTTATACTCACTCATTGTATTAGGTTGAACCGTAAGAAATTGCCAGTATTTAACTGGGACAGTTCATATGATTCGACTTACTATTATATAAAGATTCTTTTAATTTTTCCCCCCACACTTAACAACGGCATCTGCTTTCACAACAGGTGAAGGTTCTGTGGCAATGGGAGGGGTGCAGGAGAGGGGCAGGCGGTGCTGATCCAAGGGAACAGTCTCTATTGTTTCAGGCTTCCCTCCCACAGTACAAGAGGCCCCCAGGCGAACGTAAACCACACAGAAGCCTTCTGTTTCCTCTCTGCCAGCCTTTTATTCTAGATGTCTTGTAGAATGAAGGTGCTGGTCCTGAATCATTTGGCCACATTTCAGAGAACGGTTTCCTTTCAAGACAGTTCCTTCTGAAAGATTGTTTTAGCTTGAGGGCCAGAAAGCCTCCCCATACGTTTATTACCATTTCTCAAAAACAGTCCTCACTTTTGATAGTTATTCTCCAAACGCCATACTATGTCCCTTATTTGTAACCATGAGAGTTAAGTTTGGGTTGGATGTAAGAAATATCCCATCGTGAACCAGTGACTGCACTAAAACACTTACTTATGTTGATAAATAATCTATTATTCATCAAAGGAATACTAAGATTCTTTTTCTTTTCTTTTCATTTATTGGGCAAAAGGTGATGTACCACCACCACCTCCTTCCCCCCCCCCCCCCCCGCCCACCACACACACACACACACAAATACTCCTCCAAGCCACTTAAATGTTAATTAGCATTACTTTGACTTAGGACAAAAGTGGTAGATTAAAGTGGCACATGTTTTGCCAAGCTTAGAAGATGACTTCAAACAAATAAAGTGGATATTGGAATTTTAACATTAAGAAGTTCCTGGGCTTATTAGAGAAACCAGTTCTAAAGAAAGTTCATAAATTATCAGGTCATTACTTTTAGTTTTAAATAGGTCTTCCTAAAAGTGTCTTGGGGACAAAGTAACATAGTTCTAAAGAAGGTTCATAAATTATCAGGTCATTACTTTTAGTTTTAAATAGGTCTTCCTAAAAGTGTCTTGGGGACAAAGTAACATAAAACAAAAATACACGAATTTGTTTTGTCTTGAGTCAGATGGTTAACGTTGGAAGTTTGTGTTGGATCAGAAAACTTTGTGTGGTGGGAAAATGTTCACTCACTCCAAGGTTAAATATTAGGTTAGGGAAGTCCTGATGTTCTTACTGCCCATTGATGGACACAGTCAAGTTTATCTCTGTTCAATTGTGCTTTCATGTATTAAGATGTAAGACCCAAGGCTCATGGTCAGTAAAGCACCTTGTGGTTAAAACTGCTTCTGCTGCCCCTCAGGAGTGTTGATCAGAACCAGTTCTGCTCTGTGGGCCCCATAATTGATAATCTGAGTGGCCGGGACCCAGACCTCCATATGTATCAGCGAGCTATAGCCACAGAAAAATGCTGCATAACAAAGCACTTCAAAACTCAATGGCTTAAAACAGCAGTCATCTATTCTCATGGCTCTGCAGGTTGACTGAGGGTTGGCTGGTTCAGGCTGGGTTCAGCTGGATCTTGGCTGACTTGCCCATGCATCTGGGGTTCAACAGAGGGTAGGTTGATTTCAGCTAGGTTCAGGTGTCCCAGTTTAGCTCTGCTTCATGTGTCTTTCATTGTCCTGCTGGAACCACTCGGCCAGCATGGGCATATTCTTCTCATGGCTTGGCGACAGTGCAAAGAGCAAGCAGAAACATGCAATAACCCTTAAAGTCTCAGCTCAGACCTGGCGCACTCTTACTTGAGCCTTATTCTGTTGGTCACAGCAAGTCATATGACCAACCCCAAAGTCAGGGGACAGGAAAATATTCTGTGTCCCCTTAATGAGAGGAAATGCAAAGTCACACAGCAGAGGGCAAAAGTCCAGGGAGGGGTGAATTGGGACCTATAAGTCTGTCTGCTCTCCCATGTGAAGAAGAGGGGCTGCTCTCTTTCCTGATACCTATAGTTTTCAGGGCTTTTTCAGCCTTTCTGGTAATTGCATCATCCTTGATTCAGACATGAGAGCTAGAGACTGGGTAAGGAGGTTTTCTGAATCTCAGAAGCGGTGTCTTTGGACGAAAGCTATGATCCTTTCCTTAAGATGAGTTATTTCCCAGCAGGCCCCCCCTCCCCGGTCTCTCAAAATAGCCTTTTGTCTGGATCCCCCATTAAACCTTCATTGTATCTTGGGCCCATAGCTGTCCCCAAAGGAGTCATCAAAGAAACATTAATTGGTAACTGGATGAGGAGAGATACAAAATCAAATGGTGGTTTTGGGTACATTGGATTTCCCCAGACCTTCATGTAGAGCCAGACACAAAGTGAGAGAAGGCACGGTCAGTAAACTGCTGGTGGAAACCAGGGTCTGAATTTGGTTGGCAAAGGCTTAGTTACTGGAAGCAGAACTAAGCTGCTTTGGTTTATCACTGAACTCTGTTGAGCCATGATTTCCCCAGGTGGGATACACATCCCGTGATTGCTCAAATCAAGGAAACACTGGGCACCAGGCTGCAGAGATGAACGGGGTGTGTGCCCTGCTCTCCCGGCTTGTGGGAGAGGGCAGCTGGGTGGCGGTGGCACCACCTCGTCAGCGCTAGAAGAGAGGTAGATGGGTCATTATAGGGCCAGGGAGCAGCTTCCAAGAGGAGGAATAAAGGGGCACGAGGAGGAGGATGCAGGTATTCTGGGCAGAGGGAAAATGTGAGCAGAGGCATGGAGGTGTGGAGGGCTGATGCCCATGAAGATCTGCAGGTGCCTGGAATGAAGGAGAAGGGGTCAGGAGGACACGGTGAGGGATGAGGCAAGACTGAGAAAGAGTGACCCGGTGTGGGTCATCTGGTCCTCTCTTCCACTCAGCAACAGCTTGAGTTTTGAGTCAGCTGTTCTCCATCCATCTCATTTCCTAGTCCCTGTCACAGGTCCGTGGGGTCCCTTTGTCCTGGCACAGCGCACCCTTGGCAGTGTTGGACTTACGAGACCTGTTGTGTGGATCTCCACCGTGGTGCCTCCCAAAGGACTTCAAAGGGGCAATTTGGACATGACTTTTGCCTTTCATAGTGTCTCTACATCCTAGCTCTCATGCTAGTTGTGACCCACTATAATGAAAAGTTGAAGCCAAGTGGTAACAGAGAAAGATCCCTCCAATGACTGGGCGGACAGTGCAGGACAAGGTGTTGTGGCTGAAAGCAGCCAAGTACCCACCAGACTGAGGAGTCTTTGTCTGGAGAAGACAGAGGGAAAGACATCTGGGAGTAATTGGGTCCCCCAGAGTGGCCGGGGATCAAGCCAGGAAATGCTATCTGTGACAGGGACTCATGGATGTTTTGATTTTTTCTCTCCAGAGAGCATGAATTCTGGCAGGCCTGTTGTCTCTTAAAACAATCAACTCTTTAATTAAAGGTTCACAGTATTTAATGGGTTGATCCTATTTCCAAGACACACCTTTTCCAAAATGTCCAGAAACGGGGATGAAGCTGTTTAGATTGTTTCTATTAAACAGAACTGAAAACTCCCATTTGTAAAATGATGCAACTGTGTTTTGTTTTGTCTGTCTGAATACTTACAGTATCTAAGACTACATCACATGTGATTAAGATAAAAGAAAACGCAATGTAGACTATGGCAGTTGATCTAAAAATACTTACATATATATTTTGATGCCTCCCGTAGGAGACCAGTGGAACATTTCAGTGCCTTCTGGCTAGCCAACTTGAATAATGAAAGAACTCTTAAGGGAAGTGAAAAGACACAGTAAAATATTTATGAAGTTAGAAGAACCATCTAGTGGCCACATATAATGGTCCTATGTTGATAGCCTTTTTTTTTAACTTAATTTAATTTTATTATGTTACGTTAGTCACCATATAATACATCATTAGTTTTTGACGTAGTGATCCACGATTCATTGTTTTTGTATAACACCCAGTGCTCCATGCAGTACGTGCCCTCGTTAATACCCATCACCGGGCTAACCCATCCCCCCACCCCCCTCCCCTCTAGAACCCTCAGTTTGTTGGTAGCCTTAACAATGCTATTATCACAGTGGAGGTGTGGGGTCTAGTGCATTTCCCAAAATCCTTGGCTGGGAGACAGGTAGCTCCATCCATGAAAAATCAGCCTTCGAGACAAGGATCGCTGCACCCAGAGAACTATTTAGAACCTGAAACAAATTATTCTTCTCAAAAGTGGCAAAGTGACCAGAATTACCAACTGCACAGCATATGGCAGATGTAAAGTCTTGTTTGATAAAGGGGAAGAGACCCCTGTCTATGGAACACCTGCCATGCACTGGATGCCCTAGAGAGTCATCAGTATACATAGACACACTGTATCTTACCAGCTGTGCATCCTTGGGCAAGTTGCTCAACCTCTCTGTGCCTGTTTCCTCATCTGTAAAACGAGAGAAATAATAGCAACACCTTATTAAGTTATTCCAAGTATTTAATGAATTAAAACATATTTAAGTGCTTCCAAAAGTGCTTGGCATATAATAGGCACTCAGCAGATGAGAGTTAGCATTATTCTTTCATTTAATCCTCTCAGTGACACTAAGAAGTAAATATTATTACGCTCTTTTTAGTGGGGAGGATACAGACGCTCGGGCAAGCCAGGTTACTTGCTCAAGTCATTAAAGCCAGGAATGGCTAATTCTGTGTCTTGCTCTCCTGTGCACTAGCCTCACTTGCTGTTGGGGTCTGATCTCTGCTGGCTCTGGACCAGAAGTACCAAAGCTGGGGACCTTGGGGAGAAAGTCCTCCTCTGTGTGAAAAGTCCCATCCAGAAAGGAGGTGGATGGGTTAAAAAAAATCCATTGTCAAGATGGCTTCCCTCCATCCCTGCTCATGCTCCCTCATGAGCTGTCGGACATGGGAGCTCTATTCAACAGCTTTTCCATCTGGAGACTTTTGCTGCCTCTTCTGCTGGGTCGGTGGTGGTCTCTGCATTGAGTCACACATTCTTAATCCATATAGGTTGGATTTTCCTCTCCATGGAGGGCCTCAGATTTGACCTCAAGCTTGTGGCTGGCACATCAGCAGTTTCCTCAAATGTAAAGCTGCCATCATTGTTATTTTTTTATGAAAGAAGGTGGGCAGGAGCTGATCAGAAACCTGGAAAACTGTTAGCCATTTGACTTACTGTTTTTTTCCTTCACTGTCCCAGATCTGGAAGAAAAATGCAAAAGAAGTTTGTTGATTGGAGCAGCTGGCTTTTTTAGTTGCTGTTTCTGGAATCTCTGGAAATAGGAATGGGTTTTTCGAGGGCTTATTCTTGAAAGAAAAATGAAATGCTCCAGTGAATAGGAGTTTTTGAATGAGTCAAAGGATTGCTCACCCTCACTCCCCTCTCTTGGAATAAGTCTTTGCTTTTGCTCTGATGTTCCCTAATGGGAGGCAACAGGTGTGTCTCCCACATTTCAGGAACACATCAAGGCTGAATGGACATGTGGGTGGTCCTTCTGTGGGAGTTACCTAGGCAGAGGGTAGGGTTTAGGCCCCTGGGAAGATAATCAGCAGAGTCAGGCAAGCAAAGAGACATTCACACACTGGGAGGGGTACGGAAGGATGCAGTACCCTTCCAGAGTGCCGAGCTTCTACTCACCTGGCAGGAAGTGACGCAGCGCTAGTATATTCATTTATTTGACAGATAGTAACAGAGCACTGGCTATGGATATACCAGGCTTGGTGGAAACAAATAGGGACAATTTAGTGCGTCATGATGCAACACTAGCGTATCCGTTGCTTATTGCTGTGTAACAAGTCACCCCAAAACTTCATGCCTTGGAGAAACCACTGTTTATTTATCTCCTGATTCTGTGGATCATCTGTTTAGGCTGGGTTCAGCTGTTTGGGTCTTCTCGTCTCCTGGGCTCCCTCATGGATCTGCAGCCAAGTTCGAATTAGCTAGTTGCCTCTGTTTGTGGTGATTGGCTTATTGTTGGCCAGAGTTCCTCCACTAGCCTCCACATGGTCTCTCATCCTCTAGCAGGCTAGCCCAGGCTTATTCTTATGGTGGGGCAGGGGTCCAGAATCTAGAACAGCAATGCACAAGGACTCATGAGGTCTAGTTTCATTGTCACATTCTGTTGACCAAAGCAAAGTCACAGGGCCAACAGGATTCAAGGGGTGGGGAAGTAAACTCTGCTTCCTGATGGGAGAGGCAATGTCACGTGACAGGGGATGTGAATGGAGAGAAGCTGTCAGTCAGTCCATCATCCCCAGCTACCACAGTGGATGGCTGCAGCTTCCTCCTGCAAGGAGATGCTAAGGAATGGTGGAAAAAACTCACCTCACAATTACTGCATCAGAGGGACGAAGGGGCTGGGGTATCTGACTCTCAGTCATTGGTTGAGGGCTACTCTGGGGTTGGGAGGGTAGGGACAGTTAATTCCCTGGCACCGCCAGCCTGTGACAGCAACCTTGTCTGGTTCTAGAAAAAGACCCTTGGATACGAAGATGCAAACACTGGCAGCTGGAAGTCAGCAAGAGCATTAGGAACAATCTGAGGGAGGTGGCAGGGGCATGGATTATGTCTGCTACACCCACTTTCTCAAAGAATCTCAGTTGATGAATGTATTCTGGAATTTCTAACAGGAGCGTTAAAGCACCTTCTGACCCCAAGCCTTCTTCCCTTTAAAACTTACTGAGAATGCTTTCTTTCCATGTTTTGCCAAGTACCCAACATTTTCCATTACTATGGTAACTTTATTTCCTATTGCATTTGTTTGTATCTTATGCCTTTGTCCCTTCTCTAGCCAACATAACCACTTATTGCCCACATGCTGAAGAGCATTTGGTTTTAGAGCAAACCTACGAGCCAAGTACAGGGCTGGGAGCTTTGTTCCCATTTTCCTGAGGGCAGCAGGAAAGGCAGGTAAGGGATGTGTCCACAGCACATCCCAGGTGGAGAGGATAAGACCTCTGGCCCCTCCACCACCCTGGGAGAGACCTGAGTGGAGCCAGGCCAAGCAGCTGTCTTTCTTTGGAGCCCTGGCTCCAGCCTGGGCTGGGGATGAGCACAGAGGCTGACTCTGTGGTTCTGAGATGCCCTCTCTGTTGTCCTACAAAGTAACTCAGGCAGGGTAGCAACAAGCCCAGCTTGCAGGGGTTCATGGTTGATGGTTTGCTGGGAGCCATAGCATTTCAGGTGTAGAATGGGAAACTGATAGGCAGGAATTGGAGTCACTTATCTGAGGTCCAAAAGAAAGTTACAAGGCAGTGGCAGGAAAAACACCTGCTGGTAGGTTCCTGAATCCAAGTCCAGTGCTTCAGCCATTAGACCCATGGCCTTTGTCTTTAAATAGCCATGGCAGCTTGGGGAACCTGCCTATCTCTGACACCCACTATGCCACTAACCAAATGGAAATGACTTTAGGAACTTCCTTCCTATCTCAGGGCGGATCTGATTTGTGGTTTCCTAAAGGGCCTACCAGCCTCGGTGTGAGGTTGGGTACAGTGGGCCACCACCTGAGGAACTGACCGTGTTCCCTTGTTAGACAGATTGAAAACATGGAGGGGAGGTCACTTCATTTTCAGGCACCCCACACACACACACGCACACACACACACACACATGAGCAGCAGAAATCTATCCCAACAAATACTGCGTTTCAGGGACAGCCTTCCCCCTGCTGATTAGTCCATCTGGATGGTGAGAGGATGGGGAATCCATAAAGGAACGTGGAAGGCAGGGCTGCGGAGTAACCATGGCAACCGCGGAAGCCACTGGGACCGTGCCTGCCTGTAGCCCACCTCCCTCCTGAGCGACCTGGGGAGTCTGGGTCTACTTCACAGGTGTACCTAATAAAATTTTATTTGGTAATATTTTCCTTGGCTTCCAAATATAGCCGACCATTGGAGGTTTTATATGTAAGCATCTTTCCAGCAGGGTCAAAATGATATGGCTGTTTCTTTCCTTCTCCCTGGACTTTTAAACCAAGAAAAGGAGCTACGAAGAGAAGGTAACAACTAGATCCCTCACTTCTCAAGTCTAGAGCAGACGGGGAGCCACGTGCTATTTCTTTGCTAAGATGTTTGCAGTTTATTCTGTGGCTGGGTCAATGGTCTCCTGCCACTGTTACTAGCCTCACCCATCCCGGAGCAGGCTTTTATTACTGTAAGAAAAGCCAGATTCCAAGGACACGCAGTTGTTTTGTTTTCCGAAGTAAATTTTCCACACATACTTTCCTTGTTGTCTTGCACACACACCCTCGTTAGCATCTTTCCCAAGTTTGTTCTGGCCCTGCCGCTCTCCACAGATGAAAAACCCAAGACACCTGTGGCTGAGGAAGGATGATCCTTTTGCTTTGTCCCCAGTGGTCACTGGCCCCTCCCCCAGAGCCAAAGGTGACAGACTTGGGCATAACATAGACCACCTGTAAGTCACGGTTCATCGCAGATCGCCGTGAGAAGGGAGGTACGATGTAAAGAACTTCTAGATTTTATGATCCTGCTTTTCTGACTCCATGCCAGGTGATCTTGACCCAGACATGACGAGGCTGGGTGGATGCTATTGGGTGGTACACCCGGATCCTTTTTACTGTGCAGGTGGCCAGGTCCCAGCTGCCGTTAAGTGTCAGCTGCTAAGGGCTCGTAGCTGCCCCTCCTCGGGTCTGGAGAATGGCCCTCGCTTACAGGAGTCACCTGGCCTGGGAGGTTACACCCACCCCGGGGTGGCTGTCAGCCAATGACTGACTCATTTGGGGGAGAAAAAGGCCAGCCCCCTGTCTCAAGTGTAGGTAATTCCATGCTGCAGTTTGTGCTCCAGAGCCCCCGTGTGAAATTAGGCGACTCTACCCAAGACCATGGTCTTTCTCAGCATCTTCCCTGCCCCATCCTCCTTCCGTGGCCCCTTGCTCCCCATGGCATCCCTTTATAAACCACCTGAATCCCCATCAGAGACTGCTTCCAGGGACACCGACGTGAGAGGCTACATGTCTTAGACCTCACATCCTGTTTGTTCATTCTTAGATCGCCTCGCTAGGCAGTCTGATTCTTTTTTAGGAATATGAGTTTTGAGAGGAAGCTAAATCCAATGTGTTTAGCAGATATCGGTGGGGGAAAAGAGTTGTCAATGGACTTTTAATCTGCCCTGTTGGAATTGGAGGGGTTTTTGGGTTTTTAAAAACCAGGCATGTGGAGTGATATATAGGAGGTCCCTTCAGGTGGTGAGAGGGATTTTGTGTCATTCATTCGTTCATTCATTCATTCATATATTATCTAAGAGAAAGAGCATGTGAGCAGGGGGAGGGGCAGAGGGAGAAAGAGAATCTCAAGCTGACTCTGCGCTGAGCATGGAGCCCGGTGCAGGACTCGATCTCACGACACTGAACCAAGAGTCAGAAACTCAACCGGCTGAGCCACCCAGACACCCCAGGATTTTGTGTCTTTAGGATTACTTCTGGTTGCTTTGTCCCTGGGACTTTGTTTTTAAAGAGGGCTCTGCAGACAGAAGGGATTAAAGGAGAGGGGCTACCCTGGTGAGAGATGGCTTTCACTGCAAAGGTCCTGAATGGTGGGGGACTGAAAGCAGTTACAGTGCTTAGTACATGAGGGAACACATGAACTCAGAGTAATCAGTCTTCCTTGCTATGGGTGCTGGGCTCTTTTTTAAGAATGTTTTCTGTGATAAGAAATTTGAACAAGAGATGAATGCCATTGTTTCGGTTGACAGTTGTGTTTCTTCAAGAGAAAAAAAAAATGAACTGTTCCTTTTTTTTTTTCTCCTCGTGTGGAAGAATATAAAAAATTTACCTTCTAAGCCAAGAAGGAGAAGATTCTCTTATGCACCTCCTTGGCCCGCCTTCCCAGGGTCATCAGTTTTAAAGATGGCTCATTGTTAGTCCAGGGACAGTGGAATTGAGGTGAAGGAAATTGCAAATATCTTATTATACACCTTCCAGAAATGACATTCTTGTCTTTCCTCTCTCCACCAGCATGGTCCTTTCTTCCCGTCATTAAAGCAGCCCCTCTCCCTCCCCTTCCCACAGGACAGAGGCTCTAACCTGGGTCCATATCCCCTTAGTGATCTGTGCATAGAGTTCACAGAGTCTGTGAACTTGAATAGGAAAACAATCTTTATTTTTACTAACTTCAAACTGAAATGTAGCATTTTATTTGATTATGAATGTAGACAACAAAGCATAGGAATATTAGCAGGACCTCTGACTGTCACAGGTAGAAATCGTTCATGTTTTCCTATCAAGTTACAATGTTGCAGATGTTTCAAAATATCATTTACATTCATCCCTACTTCAAAGTTATGGTAGTTACTAAACCCACTTCAAAGTTATGGTAGTTACTAAACCCACCGCCAAATCTTATTACTTAATGTTATAAAAGGAAGAACACATATTACTAAACCATACATTTAAAAAAATGTAATTATCATATTTTTGTATGATTGGTTTCTTTGTAATCTGATTTTTCATTTTATGCATTTTAAAACATTATTTTGATAAGGGGACCATTCATTTCAGGAGACCACCAAGAGTATCTGATGACACAAAAACAAGCTAAAAACCCCTGTTCAGAAATTTTTCCTGATTATGGGAAAAGATACATGCTGGAGAAGCAAATGTTTTGCCTTGTTAACAGGAGTAGACAGAAAGATTTTTATTATAATATGCAGAACTGGGATCTCATTATAAAGCTGTTGTCATGTTATATTTTTCTTTTTTTAATGTAAGACCAAACTTGGAAACCACTGAAGGAAGTGTTTCCCTGACTCTCTGGATCCTAGGGTCTATAATACACTGATTAAAAAGTATACATTCGTTCCTTGTTCTTGGTTTATTAAGGACACAGGTAACTGTCCATAAAAACTTTGATGAGCTCAAGAAAACTAGTACTGCAGCCCCAAAGCAGAGAAACTGGGCTGGGGGTGAATGTGGTAGCCACTTTGGGGACAAATGAGCCAATTCCTGGTTGTTCGACGTGCTATGTCTGCCGTGTGTGTTCTTGTTTCTACCTTCAAGGAACTCCAGAGGACCCAGGCGGGCAGAGCTATTTTCTCCGTGGCTCTTCACCTCACAGGAAAACAGTTCCAAACCGGGGAGGCTTGTAATTTCAACACGTTTTATTGTCTGTGACCATTTATGTCCCCCATTTGCTTCTTGAGCTTGAAGCAGGGAAAAGTTATGGCCACAACCAACTTCCTTGTCAAGGGACCACAGTGGCCCTGCTGATTTGGGTTCTCTTGAGTTATCTGGCCTGCCGTCTTCCGTGAAATGCAGATAAACTTCTTGCATTTTGGGTATGTGGTGGCCAGGCTTCAGGAGCAGCTGACGTGTTGTATAGGGTGGCACCTTGCCATTGCTGGGTCGGGTCATACATCGCTGCACACCATCCTGTCTTATGACATCAGACCTCTGAGCAGCCCGCAGATTTTGGGAATTCCTTTTTGCCCTCCCCCTGCCCCAGAAGTATTCTTTGTCTTTAATCCAGTTGTTACAGTGAGTGGACCTGATTTGTTCCAGATGTCCTAAGATTTAGTGATTCCAGAAACTACTAAAGAAAAGGCTGATGAGGATTTGAATTCCTCTGTTAGCTGAGCAGCAGCAGTTCTTTTCACAGTTAAACAGATGGGGGCAGGGGGGAGGGCGGACTCTCTGGCTTCTCATGTTTGCCTTGTTAGGAAAAGGATGAGGATGACCATTGAAGCAAATACTGATTCTACCACTCCATGAGTTATTAAATGAGCCAGATCTAGGACCAAACTGTTGCTAGCCAAGTCAGGATATAGGCATGTTATTTTTTCAAAGTACCACATATTTATGTGAATTATCTGAATGTTGCTAGGGAAGCCACTATTTGGGCTCAGATCACCTCAGTAAATGCTTTTCTCTCACTTTTTGAGCATAAAACTGGCCCAGGTGGGTACACTTGAGGGAGATAGAGGTATTTCTGGCTTCATATAAGTGGTTTTCAAACCAGAAACTCAGTCCCAGGAATCATTCCGGTGATCCACTGTAAACTTTAATTGACGTGCCTTACAGAGGTGCCTCATGATCTCTATCTGGAGTTAATAACCATATGGATCTGTTTTGCGTGATTAGAAGGGGTTTATAAAGCATGGTGAGATGTGAAGCACGTCTCAAACTATATGACATGATAACCCACTTTTGGAGAAGTTTAAAACATATCCATATAGTGTGTTCTGTTTGATGATAGTGTTTCTGATTGATGCAGCATTTGAGAATACAAACAATATGAATATCAAAACCACTTAAAGTTATGGATTTAAAACGAAAGAAGAAATTAAAGTAGACAGTTGCTGTTTAGATTTTCTTAAGTATATTTGAAAGTAGACACACGTCTGGATAGATGCTGGGAGGGTTCTGGGACAAGCCATGTAAGCACATCAGCCAAGGGATGCAGCCGAAGCCAAGACAGACGACGGAGGTGCGTGTCCAGGGAGACCAAAGGCAGAACAGCTGGAGGAGAGGCTGAGTGGTGGCAGAGGTAGGGCACGGACAACTTTGAAGCAGGCTGCTCCCAGATGTGGCACTGGGCTTAAAAGCAAAATGTGTTGTAGGCTGTGAAATGCGAGGATCTTGAGCAGGTCAGCCTGAGGAACATCAAATGGGTTAGAGCAGGTGGTTCAGGGCTGAGGCTGTAGATGGCAGGAGGTTGCCCGAGGCCTGGGTTTATGTGGGGCCGGCTGTAGGATCACCAGAGGATAAGACTAAACATCAGGCAGAAGTAACAACTCCTATCATCCTCGAGTTTATTAAAATATAAAACAAGATGAGATTTGATTTCTTTAATATATTTAGGATTGTGCCTTTTTGATACAATATACTTTTTGGATATTTCCTGGTAATTTTTTTTAGTAAAATAAATTCCTATTTGCCACAGTAGCTAGAACCTTATAAATCAGGAAACTTTAGTGAGTTTTCACAGCGGTGAAAATTGGTATTTGGATTCTAAATAGCTTATCAATGAGATCTACGGGAATCCAAAGAAAGAGGCAGTCACTAACTAAAATAAGCCAGCAAATCAAAACAATTTCCCATCCCTAAGGAAAGAGAAATTTCAGAGCTGATAATAGAACCTTCCATGAGAACTTACTCCTTCGTAGTCCCTTGTTGTACTTCATGGTTTCCTTGTCCAGAGTTCTGTCACATGAGAATGACCATCTTGGGAAAAGGATAGCTTCTCCGGCTTATTACAAGCTGAGAGAAACGGATCAAGAGTCTGAAAACATGGTGCACGACGCTCAGAGTAATACAGAATTTGGTGAGGGCATTCATCCTGGCATCTTACCTATAAAGGCTGAGGTTGGCAGCTTTATTCTTTAGAGACATAGAAATGTTGGCGTTTTGGGTGCCTGGGTGGCTCAGATGGTTGAGCGTTCGGCTCAGGTCATGATCCCAGGGTCCTGGGATCGAGTCCCGCACCGGGCTCTCTGCTCCTTGGGAGCCTGCTTCTCCCTCTGCCTCTCTCTCTCTCTGTCTCTCATGAATAAATAAATAAAAATCTTTAAAAAAAAAAAAAGAAATGTTGGGGTTTTGAGACTGGGTTTTCATAGGGTTTTGTCTCGATCCCTAATTTTCTCTATAGAGGGATTGCCTGTGTCACAGAGGAGATGCCTCCAGCCTGGCTCTTCTGTGACGAATCCGGGGGGCTTTGGCATAACCCTCGGAAGCAGCAGTAGGCGGGACTGTAAGAGCTTTCAGCCCCTAGAGGTGAACAGAGGCTGAGGCGTTAACACCCAAACAACATTCTGGGGTGAACCCTGTTGAGCCTTGGAAGTATGGACAGCTGGCTCCCCAGGCTGGGCAGCTGGGCGAAGTCCCTCACAGAGCATGTGCCCTGCAGAAGCAGCCTCGGAAATTCGTGTTCGTTGTCATCGGGACCTTGATCACTCTCTCCAGAGTGGATTGTGCTAGGGTAGCTCAGAAATATATACCCCGCAGATTTTGCAAGAGGAGTGTCCTGTTTGTTTTACCCCAATGGGTACTGGCTGGTTTAGGGCAGGAGCAATATTCAAGATCGTTAACAACCTCTACAGGATCGGCGTGGCTACCTTGAAGAGCAGTTGCTGGTCACGGGCAACCAGGACAGCGCCCCTGGTGTAACCCCCGGCGAGCGCCCCCCCGCCCCCCATAAAGGGGTGTGTTCTTTCACCCATACTACATTTGGCAGGACTGTTAGGCCTGCGTGGGCTGGAACCATCCATGGAAGTGGAGCCTGTGGTACCTGAGATGGGTCCTTTAACAGTGGCTCAGGAAGGGGAGTGTGCAGGGCCAGGATCGCAAGGGGTAGGGTGGGGTTTCTCCAGGGCCTTGGGCCCTTGCCAGGCGTTCACGGGTAAGAGGATTAACTGAGCTGATCTGCCAGCGACAGGCCTCACTCACTGGGTCATGCTTCCATCTATAAAGCTGGAGTAAGACCCCCCAGCAGGCCCTGTGTAACAGCTCCCAGCTCCCGCTTCTGCATCTCTGCCTGCTCTGCCCTCCACATAGCAGGCGGAGGCGCCGGGGAGAGACCCTCCCTCCCAGGAGCAGCCCGTGACCAGGGCCTATGGGACTCATATGTCAATACTTCCCTCACCTGGCAGATGGGATAACTCTGAGGTGAACGTTCTGTAGGTTCCCAGAAACTCCGGCAAGGTGAAGCTGCAGGTGTTCCCAGGGGTGACGGACTTGATGTCACATCCTTTTTTGGTTGCCTGTCCCTCCATGTCTCACTCCACCTCTCACCTACTGGTGTTTCCTGG
Organism: Leptonychotes weddellii; assembly: GCF_054177405.1. Lineage (NCBI taxonomy): Eukaryota > Metazoa > Chordata > Mammalia > Carnivora > Phocidae > Leptonychotes > Leptonychotes weddellii. The sequence goes on from NC_138369.1 coordinate 56,606,492, forward strand.
GACCACCTCCCGAATAAATGACTTGCTTGTTCTCAGACTTACCTCAGGGTCCGCTCTGACAGGGCCAGGCTGAGACCTTCCCCATTGCCAAGGTCCGTGTGGCTGGCTTCCTCATCTCCCATGTCACACGTAGCCAGTGAGGCCTACCTGCACCGTGTACAACTTTGGGCATCCGATTTCGGTGAAACTCAAAATTGCCTTGGGGGAGGGGGAAGCACACACATGGAACACCTTTTTCTGACATTTCATAATGTTTATTATGGCATTTTACAAGCAAGTGGGTTTTACGAGCTAAGCATTATCAATTTTATTTTTTAAATTTTATTTTTACGCAAATGTACTTTATTTTCCCTAAATCTCTACTTTGCAAGTAACATGAACAAATATGTACCACTGAAGATGAATCATAAATCAACCATACTGTTAAAATACATAGAATTTACTGAAAGTCTAGAACAGTCCTGGCCAGTAAGCCACATATTTAATTAAAAATTTTCCAATAGGGGCGCCTGGGTGGCTCAGTCGGTTAAGCGTCTGCCTTCAGCTCAGGTCATGATCCCGGGTCCTGGGATCGAGCCCCGCATCGGGTTCCTTGTTCAGTGGGGAGTCTGCTTGTCCCCCGCCCCCGCTGCTCCCCCTGCTTGTGCTCTCTTTCTTTCGCTCTCTGACAAATAAATAAATAAAATCTTAAAAAAAAATTTCCGATAGTTACACTGAAGAATTAAAATGAAACAAATGGATGGAACAAATATTATTTAACATATTTTAAAGATCATTTAAACGTAATTAATATGAAAATGATGACTGAGGTTTTTACATCCTTTTTTATTTTATTGTACTAAGTCTTAGAAACCAGATATGTATTTTATACTTAATTCAGAGCTGCCACATTTCAAGTGCTCCAGAGCCACATGTGACTAGTGCCTGCTGTGTTAGACAGCACAGGCCTGGAACATGACCTTCAGAGTTGTCACACCCACTAGGCGAGGGAGCCAAGGTAATTATACCCCAGTCACCATCAGTCATTGGTTAAGGGCTGCTCCAGGGCAGTCAGGGACTTCATTCTTTGGCACTCTGCTGGCCTGCCGAGAAAAATCCTCCAGCAAAAGAGGGGGATGCTGGCAGATGGAATTGCAGGCTGCAGTGATAAGACCCTAGGGGACAGGGTAGAACCCCCTATAGCCTACTGCATTCTGTAATACTTTCAATTTGGTGCCTGTTATTTACTAATTGCTTGCCATACTGCCTGGCATTGGTGACTCAAGATAATAGTTAAGTTCACTAGTCTAGAGGATCAACCCAAAACTGAGACATTCGAGATTCATGGGAATCTGGATGCATCCTACATCTTCTTGCTTCCCACTCATCTTACTGCTAAGGATGTGCTGTTCCTGCTCCTTTCTGTATTATTGGAGTCACCTCCATCCTTTTACCTATTGTTTATTTTCTTCTTTGACTGAAATCTACCTCCTGTTTCCACCCCTGTGCTCCTCATTCTTTAAGGTGGGGCTCAATTCCTACCTCTCTCAGGAACTTCTTAGTCAGTCTACAGTGATTTCTTTCCTTTGAATTCTTTTTGCACCTTATTCTGTACCTGTTATTTGGTGCGACTCACCTTATCAGCTTTGTGGTATATGTCCTTCACATCTTAATCAGTTTATTTGGTACTTTTGTGCATATCCCTTCTAGGAAGATATCGATGCGCAACTGTGGCTTTATGGTTTTATCATGTTTGTGATTTTAAGCACTAATCATCGAAAAACTCTGATACTTGTCAACAAAGTGTCACAAGGGGGTTGCCCAGCTGAGCTGCTGAAGGTATCCGGAATCATCCTGAACACCTCCACCAATTTCAAGGAAAACTGTCAAGAGGAAAATAAGCACTTCAGATATCTTTTGTAAAGAGATGGCACCTCCCAATATTCTAAATATTCTAAATGCTAAGAAGGCAAACACAATTTCATTTCTCATCTTATTGTAGCCAAATAAGCTTTATGTGAATTTTAGTCCATTTAACTGCATGTTTCTGTACTTTAAGAACACTGGGAGCAGAGGGAGGAGCACCAGACCTCCCACGGGAGTTGGGAGGGCTGCCTCGCTTTGCCACTGTCTGCTGAGCAGCCACACAGACGCGAGATTCACTCTGTGGCCTTTAGCTGCAAAATGATGACTCAAGCGAGCCCCATCCAGCTGTCCAATTCCATTTCTGATTTTAGGGTGTCTGCCCATTTGTAAGAATAGGAAGCATTGTCTGTGATTTTAAATCACAGTGGCTCTAGTTTATATTCTTGCCTTTATGACACACTGTTGAGGATATCTGTGATTTTTTTGGATACTGGATCGTTACTCAGGAATGCTGCCCCCAATTTTGACATTTGTCCTAGGGGGGAGTATGATCTGCTTCACAGTGTCCTTTTTAGTATGATTTCCATGAATGGAAAAACTAAGGATTGCGTGTATGTGTGTGTGTGTGTGTGCGTGCGCGCACGTCTGTATAATCAGGCTTAGCAACACTTTTGTTGACAGGGCTGTCATCCCATTATTGTAGGACTCATGGTTCACCCCATCAGTAATACCTTGCTAAATACTCCCCACCCCTCCCCGCCACTGCCCCCTGAAGAATCCCTTCTTGGTGCTCTCATAGCATAAGGGACCTCCTGGGGATGTTTCTTCATCCCTCTGGGTCAGCACTACACACATGTTGATGTCAACTTATGTCTTATGTGTTTGCCTCCTCCATTGGACTGTGAACTCCTAGGGGTCTGGCACCTGTATCCCTGGTACCTAAGTCGAGAAGGTAGTTTTAAAAAGTAATGGATGGACGGATAAATGACTAGAAGGAAGGGAGGGAGAAGGGGGAGACGAAAGAATGAAGGCGGGAAGAAAAAACATGGATGGATTTGGCTGCCCCATACTATTATCCTAGTTGTCATTATCAAATACAGTTGTGGGTGGCAAATATATCATCAGTAATAATAATGGTATGACAGGTTTTTAAAACTCAAATACAGTGGACTACAATGCGCTTGATTAACTCCTGTATTAGCATCCTTTACTCAGGCTAGATTAAAGCTAACAGCAAAAGAAAATAAAAGTATTACATTTTATGGAAGGGAGGTTATAACCACAAATTATTTATGTAAGGTCATAGCTTTTATCTTTAAGACTTAGGGAGAATCTAAAATGATCAAATGGATCATTAATTATTAAACACCATTGAGCTACTTTAGTTTCTTCCCTTAGCATCTTCTCAAAAAATTATCTGCGTAAAATTGTTTGTGAGACTGTAGAGGGGAAAGAATTCACTTTGGTGGCCTCAGTTGTTCAGCATATGGTGGCTAATATGGAAATGGATTGCATCTCCCCAGTGAGGACTTCTGAGTGGTACACACTCTGAATGCACAGTGATGAGAGAGATCAGAGAAGGGTTCTTCAGTGGCACTCGGGCTCCACATGGCTACCAACATGGCAGTGGTAACATCGAATCAGCACTAAACTTAAATATAAGCGCAACATATCCCAAAAACAGCTGCTATAAGATGTATTAGAGCAGTTGTATTTGTCATTTTTCATAATAAATGAGCAGTGTATTTCCAACAGGCTGGAAATACAGAAACTATACTTTATAGAACTTTATAGAGACTATACAACTTGTATCGTATGTTGACTGTTAGTAACACTTTTTGAATAAAAATACACGAGTGAGTGGTGTACAAAGTAATATGACCCATTTAAAAGATTGCACAAGCAAATTAGAATTAATGGGAAATTTTCTCAGGGAACAAAATTCTTTGAGAATTAGAAAGGCAGTTCTTTAATAAGGAAGCACCGGTGGGATGTTTGGCAAAAACCCCTATGCCCAGTTGTCTTACTCTTTCAGTCTTGACAGAGAGATTGGTCTCTGTGGAGTTCTGTTCTTTTTAGATGTCATTAAAAGATTTTTCTTGCCAAAGCGCATCCCAACTGAGATGGAGTTTACATAAGAGCTGTGGCTCAGACAACCTTCATGCCAAAGGAAGTTGGGCACAACCTTGGGCACCAGCTCCAGCTCAGCCCCTACATGGCTTGGTGACCTTGACCAAAGTGGGTTCCCCTTTGGGCAGTGAGCGGGGAGGTGGGCTCATTGCCTCCAACTGTAAAATACTAAGGTTGAGCTGAAGAACTGTCGTGGGGATGTTGGGCATGTTCATTCATCCATTCCATAAGGGTTCACCAAACACCTACTATGTGCCTGGCCCAAGACTGTCATCGAGGGTTCATTGATGAGCAAAACCACAGCAGGGTCCTTGCCCCCTGGGAATTAGATTTTAATAGGGAAGAGGTGTTTCTTAACCAAATAACCACACAAATAAATGTGTCATCCCAACCTTGGTAAGTGCTGGGAAGTGTTGGTGGAGCACATGGGGCTGGAGGGGCTCATACTAGGGAGATTTATTTCCCCCAGCAGGGAGATCAGAAGGGGCCCACGATGGAGGGGGTGGGGCTTTGAAGGCATAGTCGGTGCTGCTTTCTAAGCCCAGCACAGCTCCTTGGCCAGCCACCTTATCTCGGCTTCTCCATCTCCTTGCCTCTAAAAATGGGACTAACGTCAGGAACGGCTCACGGTGTTGTAAGGTTTCAGAAAGATGACATGTTTCAAAGCACCCAGCACCAGGCAAATTACATTTCATTTCATTTCTAAGAATAGCTTTGGAAGCAGAAACGTACTGTTTCATACATAGGTCTTCAACTGTGGAGAAAGAGTGAAAACAGCTTTGAGGCACCCCTTTTTAAGGAAGTCTGATAGTTCACATTCCATCCTGGAAGGCGCCTGGCTTCCCTTCGTCATGGAGCCATGTTAGAATCACTTGACTCTGAAAGCCCAGGAACAATCTTGCTGCCTGATTTAGTGAAAGAAGCCCGAGTTCTGGATGCTGGAGAAGATTAGACATCCGGGGCCTACACCCTTGCCATTTACATGTGGGGAAGGGAGGCTGATCACAAACAACAAAATTGGAACAAGGAGGCAGCTCCCTATCCCACAGTCCTGTGCTTTCTGTATCATCTCCCTATGTTCCATTTGGAAACTGTGGATAACTTTCTGATGTGACTGGGCTACTTTCATCTTTCTCAAGAGAAAGCAAGCTTAGCACGCCCTCATAACTCCTCAAGGCCCAAGGATTACTCCTGTAATCTTACAAAAGCAAACAGGAGGACAGAAATAACCCATCAATTGTTTAAAATTAAAATGGCCAACAATAATAAATAACTGCCACAATAGCTTGAGGTCAGGGTCTTAATTTATTGGAGGCCATTCAAGAATTTGAAGCTTTTCTCTAAGTTAATTTTTCACATCTTGTTTGGATCCTTAGAGCTCTTGCTTCCAAAAGCAAGGCCATCAGATCTCTCGTTGCACATGTTATTCTTGCTGATGCACCAGGGCGTGCAGGAAAGTGAGGTCTTTTCTTCATGGATGGGGAATGAGGATTGCTCCTCCCACAACAATCTGTATTTCAAAGGATTATAGCCTACTGAGATTTTGGATATTTCTCTTCTCTCTCATGCTCTATTCGCTGTACTAATGGTTGCAAACAACAATAAACATGTGCTGGTTAATTTAAGCAGAAAAGGAATTTATTGGAAGGATGTGGGCTGGTTCAGAGCATAGGCAGGGAGCCTGGAGAACCAACATGGACAGGAAACAAGGGAGACCAGGCTGAGCTCAGGATTCCACCTCTGGGCTCTCAACACCTCTGTAGCCACCTCAGATGATCTCAGAGGGCACTGGTGTCTTTGTACAACCCTCAAAATTCATGGTTCTGGTTGGGAGCCTCTGCTCACCATCCTGAGGCCCCTGACTATGCTTAGATCACATGACTGCCTATAGTCAGGTGCCCACACTTTAGCTATCAAGAAGAGGGGAGAGGGAGGGCCTACCCCCTTTCTTCTGATGTGCCCTTCCCACCTATCTTGAGATTCCTCCCAAACAGAAAATTGTCAGGATGCTGAGCAGCCAAAAATACCAACTGTCCATCACATAAACCCTGATTAGCTTAATCACATCATCCATTAACTGGTTGGCCAATCCAAGATTGGCTACCAGTGTGAATTTGTTTTGTCCCCAGCTCACGTCACATAACAGTCATCCATCTCATGTGATTTCATCATTGTCATCATCCCCATCGTCCTCATCCCCTTGTCATCCCATTGATGGCCCGCTCACTCCCCCACTTTCCTGGGTTGCCATTTCCTTTCTTGTCTTCGCCCCTCAAACAATCCCTCCTCCTCCTTCACAATCAAACAATCACTCCTTCCCCGTCTTTGACCCTACTTCTGTTTCAGTGCAAAATGGAAGCAATCACTAAGGAACCGCTGCTTTGTTTCTAACACCCATCTACTAACACGTTGGTACCATTGGCTCCAGTTTCTCACCTTGTGCTAGCTGAGGCCAGCCCCTCCATTTGTTCACCAGGCCATCCAGCAGTTGTTCCGTGACATGTCATTAATTGTCCCCTCTGGGTACACCCTTCTCATGCTCACTCAAATATGCTATGATCATTTCCATCTTAAAAACAAAACAGAACATGTATTTGAGTTCTTTCCGACTTTCCTCTTGTGATTGAGTTCTAGTTTCAAAGCATTGTGGTCCGAAAACATGCAGGGAATGATCCCAATCTTTTGGTACCAGTTGAGACCTGATCTGTGACCTAGGATGTGATCTATTCTGGAGAATGTTCCATGGGCACTAGAGAGGAATGTGTATTCTGTTGCTCTGGGATGGAATGTTCTGAATATATCTGTGAAGTCCATTTGGTCCAGTGTGTCATTTAAAGTCTTTATTTCTTTGTTGATCTTTTGCTTAGAAGATCTGTCCATTTCAGTGAAGGGGGTGTTAAAATTCCCTACTATTATTGTAGTGTTGTCGATGTGTTTCTTTGATTTTGTTATTAATTGGCTTATATAATTGGCTGCTCCCATGTTAGGGGCATAGATATTTAAAATTGTTAGATCTTTTTGTTGGGTAGATGCTTTAAGTATGATGTAGTGTCCTTCCTCACCTCTTATTGTAGTCTTTGGTTTAAAATCTAATTTGTCTGATGCCCGGCATCAGGGAAATCCAAATCAAAACCTCAATGAGATACCACCTCACACCAGTCAGAATGGCTAAAATTAACAAGTCTGGAAACGACAGGTGTTGGCGGGGATGCGGAGAAAGGGGACCCCTCCTACACTGTTGGTGGGAATGCAAGCTGGTACAGCCACTCTGGAAAACAGTATGGAGGTTCCTCAAAAAGTTGAAAATAGA
>NC_138369.1:56614276-56633003 GCF_054177405.1 Leptonychotes weddellii
GATAGTAGGAAGGGAAAAATTAAGGGGGGGGGGAATCGGAGGGGGAGACGAACCATGAGAGATGATGGACTCTGAAAAACAAACTGAGGGTTCTAGAGGGGAGGGGTGTGGGGGGATGGGTTAGCCTGGTGATGGGTATTAAATAGGGCACATATTGAATGGAGCAGTGGGTGTTATACGCAAACAATGAATCATGGAACACTACATCAAAAAAAAAATAATAAATTAAAACAAAACAATTGCCTTGAGCCCACTCCCCACCCCCGGCTCTCATCCTATTTCTCCACTCCCCTTTACAGAAAAACTCCTCCAAAATTTGAGTGTCCTCGCTGTTTCCATTTATTCTACTCCTCCATCTCTTAAGCCAATTCCAAGCTCTCATCCCCATCACTCCACTTATGCAGCTCTTTTTGAGATCACCAGTGACCTCCACGTGGCTAATTCCAGTGGCCAGTCCTAAGGCTTCATGTTATTTTGGCCTGTCTGCCACATTTGACAAAACTGATTACTCCTTCCTTGGAACATGTCTTCTGTGGCCACTTAGATACCATCTCTCTTGGTTTTCCTCCTACCTCCCTTGTCATGCTTTCTCTTCTCCTCCTCACCTGCAACTCCTAAGTGTGAGACCTCTTCTCTATCTATACTCATTCCCTAGTGATCATATCCAGTCTATCCCAAATGTGTATCTCTGGCCTAGACCCTCCTTTAAAACTTAAGCATCCAGCTATCCAACACCTCTTCTTAAAGATCCAATAGGCATTTGGATTTTTTTCTGCTGAACCTTCTATACTCTTTCCCATCTCAATGAATGACAACTCTTCCCTCTAGTTGTTGAAGCTAAAATCCTTGCAGCTGTCCTTGACTCCTCTTTTTCCCTAATACCCCTCACCCAATCAATCTGTGAGCAAAATCTGTTGGCATAACCTTGGAAACACATCCAGAACACAACTTCACTCTTCTCACTACTTCAGCTTCAACCACTGTGGTCTGAGCTGCCTCCTGGATTATTGTGAGAGCTTTCCAACCAGGCTCCCTGCTTCCCCTCTGACCACGCACTCCACAGACCATTCACATCACAGGCAGCGTGAGCCTACAGATGTGGAAGTCAGGTCACACCACTCCTCTGCTCAGAGCCCTGCAGGAGTTTCTTCTCAGAGTCAAACCAAGGTCCTTGTGATGGCCCCGCAGTGCCCCATATGATCTGTCTGTCCCCACTCCCTTTGCCTCTCTGAGCCTATTTCCTCCCACGTTCCCCCTTGCTCACTCCTCTTAGCCACTCTGGCATCCTTGCCAGTCCTTGAACGTGCCAGGCATGACTTTCCCTTTGCTAGATCCCAGGTGTCTGTGTATCTTGCTCCTTTTTTTCCTTCAGATTTCTACTCAGAGTTCACCTCATCAGTGAGGCTTCCCCAACCACCCTATTTAAAATTGCAGCCCACTCTTCCTCCAGATCTGGCATTCTCTACCCTTCTTACCCTTTGTGAGTTTTCTCCATAGCTCTAATCACAATCTGACCTGTATGTTTGCTGCTTGGTGTATGTGTTTTCTGTTTCCCTGAAGCTGTAAGAAGGCAAGAACTCTGTTTTGTTCACTGGTCTCTCTTCTAGCACAGAGAGTAGTCATGACTGGCATGTAGGAGGTACTCAAAAACATATGAATGAATACATGGCCAAATTCCATGTCTATGGTATTAAATATCTTATAATTTTCTGAGATTGATGTGAGCCCCAGCAGAGCCAGCAAGTTAGGCTGCTAGATGAGGAAACTGAGGCCCAGGGGAGCTAACTGATTGCCCAAGGATGCATTACTGGTTAATGGGGTTGCTGGAACTTGTAGTTCTGACCCCAGGGCAGTTTCTGCCCCCAACCCTCAGCTACCCTCTGATGCCTTATATTATGTTAGTGAAAACTTCAGGGCATTCATTGTTGTTCACTTTTCATTGCAGTGTTGATGGAAAAACCCCCTATCTAGCTTTGGGGGCTGTGAAGAATATCTCCCTAAACATCTCCATCTCAAACCTTGGGGATGATGCCTATGATGCCAACGTGTCCTTCAATGTTTCCCGGGAGCTCTTCTTCATCAACATGTGGCAGAAGGTAAGGAAGGCACCCCTGAAAGAGAGTCTTTGTTCCATCGGGTGCATTTTCTGACTTTCATCATAGCTTGCAATGTGCAGTGATTCTGCAGAGACTGTTTTACTATGTGGGGTATCATTTGGAACTATGAAGATTTTTTCCTCCTGGACTTAGAAGGTGTGTTGGAGCAATACCCATCTCTAATATTGTCTCCCATCCTTTCTCTCTTATGGAACCCTCTCCCTACCGTTTAATGTCTGACCCCTTCTCTGAACACTCATGTGTTCTAAAGAATTCCAGTTTTATGTCAGTAGTTGTGAATAACAAGATAAGAAATGAGGACAGATCGCAGCTTATTATGCTTGTTATCACCCCTGGTGCACTTGATGTTTTCCATTAGGGGGTCACGTATGTTAGCCTGTGCTTTGACATGTTTGTTTATGATGTATTTGAGTGAATTGAGGAAATTAAATTATTTTCATGAACTGAGTGAGTTTTTTTAGCATGAATTCATGTATTTGAGTTTAAGTAGAATGACTCTGAAAGGAAAAAGGAGTTGGTATTCTCTCCTGTCCCGTAATTCAACTCAACAAACCATCTATGGGAAGAAAAAAAGAATGAGTCTCCAGCAGGCAACAGGAATGAGTGGGCTCAGACAGACCTCACCCTCCCCGGTGGTTGTTCTGACTCTTGACAGCAGTTTTGAAGGCAATTCTTGCAGCTTTTCAAAGTGTTTACAACACAGAACTGCAGTGCCTTGATGTCTGTGTTAAAGGGAACTAAGATCACTTTCTGAGGAACAGCTCTGCTCTGCCCACAGATGAGCACTTGGTGCACCTTCAAGCCAGTGGGCAAACTTCTGTTCAGACACAGATCCTGGCAAGCTCAACAGTTTTGATAGGATTATACCAACCTTGCCCAGCTTAGGGGGCAAGTGAAGCCTATAGAGCGATCTGTAATGGTCATGCTCCAAGAACTTTACAAGAGGTTATCTCAAACTCTGCTGCTTAATAGCTTTTAGGAGCCCCAGGGTTGGGGAGGCCACAAAAGCAATCAAGAAGGACTGTGAGAAAGGCATGCTTCCCATCTGTCTTCTACACCCTAAAAATTGTCCTGGTTTAAGCCCAGTCAGGAGAGAACCAAGTATCTACAAGGTCCTAGTATCTCTGGCTCCACATAGAATCTCTTTTACAGAATTTCCTGTGCCATGGTGCCATCTTCCTGTAGGGGGTGGCAGGAAAGGGGCTCACTCAGGACAGATCTGTAAAACTCATCTCTGTGGTAACTGAAAGGATGGGGTTGGCGACTGGGCCATTACGTTGCAGATTCCTCTCACTTAGGACCTATGGGAGAAATTTCTCTCCGGTCTCGAAATTAGGAATAGCTGTGCTTTCCCTGAGTACTTTGGCTTATTTTTATCTGTAGGCACAGTCATCCCTTATGAATAGGCTTTGCTCTCTCTCTTGTCTGCTAGAAAGTTCTGAGCTGGCTCCACTCTGTTGGTATATAGGATTTGGTGGTAGTATTTCACAAACTGTGTAGGTTCCTATGTATTACTCTATTTCCCTTCATCATAGTTTTCTTTTTAGCTTGGAGGCTGCATAATAGTCTATCATAAAGTATACAATGGATTACCCTCAAATTCTTATTATGTAGATATTTCATTCCAGTTTTATTCTCTTTAATACTGTGATGAATGAGGGCGCGTAGGTGACTCAGTCCGTTAAGTGTCCACAACTTTTGGTTTCAGCTCAGGTCATGATCTCAGAGTCCTAGGATCAAGCCCCACATCAGGCTCCCTGCTCAGCAAGGAGTCTGCTTGTCTCCCTCTCCTTCTGCCTCTTCCTCTGCTCATGTTCTCTCTCTTGCTCTCTCTCTCTCTTAAATAAATAAATCTAAAAAAAATACTGTGATGAATGTTTTTCACAGAGATTGCTATGAACAAATGATTATATTTTTAGTCTTGTAACTATTTGGGGGATGTAATGTAGCATTTGTTGACCACCTACTATATACCAGGGGTTTTACATACATTTCCCATTCCCTCCTGCATGTGACCTGGGTACATCTGCCATAGTGGAGAATGCTGTAGGGAAGAAGTGAGGGAAGTAGGATTAGGCAGGGAAAAGGCTAAGGGTGTGCCATCATAAAAGGTAGCCTTGGTCTGAGTAATAGGGTGGAAAGAGGTGGAGGGATGCCCAAGAGCATAGCAGAATTGTCTCCTCTTTAAGTGGCAGGAGAGCATCACTTCCACCCCTGTATCATATTGAGCACCTTGAGGTGTAGTAAGTAGCCCCCCCAGGCATTCTGGATGAGGGGCTCTAGCCAGGTGAGGACAGTGTGCCTGAGAAGACCACAGATATGTCATTAGCTACTATAGCTGATCATTTTCATCTCTTTTCCATTGAATCCCAGCAAATTTTGGCACAGGGAGCCCTAGTTTCAATTTTTCAGAAAGTTGACAAGGTATCAGGGACTCTTTGGGATGTGGGAAGCTTTAGTGTGAGAAAGGTAGCAGGGCACAGAGACATCCCATAGCTCCCGTAGCCACCACGGGGGCAGGACCAACTAGAAAAACAATTAGGCAAAATGACCATCAATGTGGCAAGAGAAGGTAAAGAAACAAAAAGTCCTCTCCCGTGACCACAACCACAACTCTAACGGGAGATGTAAATGGCATCACTCAGCCCAGAGCAAGATTCTCACAGCAACCAGATGGGCGGTAAAGAGGAACCAGGAGAGCCCACTCACCCTGCACAGACCTAACAAAAACAACATGGACTCTACAAAAAGATTCTAACACATAAACTAAGAAAAGTGCAATTCAGGATACAGAAGGAAAGCATACCTTTTAGAAGGATTATTAATAGAAAACAAAAGTAAATTTTATTCTAGCATCCACTTTTCTTGATTAAATTCAAGAAAAAAAAATGAGCACAGCAAAAGATCAGATAGTAGAACGATAAGCTGGGATGAAAAAGGAATGAACTGAGAGGCAAACAAATATAAAGGTTGTAGATAGGGTAAGGAAATATAATGAAACCAAGAAAGCAATGGCAGATTAAAATGTGTTATAATCAGGAAAGAGCAGAATTAGCAGTATGGAAAATTGATTCATTGTTATACCTGGCATATTTGAGATGGTCTCTGAAAATTCAGAGAAAAAGAACAAAACAATGAAGAAGAATGACAGAACTATAGATGTGGAAAGTGGAGACCGGAGAAATCAGCAAAGAAAAGTGGCTCCATAATAGTTAGAAGACATGAGTAGACAGCAAGGAAGGATCTCCATTCTCTTGATTGAGCTCTGCAAACACCAGGCAGAAATATTGAGAGCACTTCACTGTCAACACACAGCTTCATGAGATTTTGAATTTGAAAAATATGAAAGTGATGATACTGATACCTAACAGAAAACAAACAAACCAGTGTTCCGTAGGCTTCTTTTCTGTAACAGTATTAAAAAATCAGAATAGGCTCTCTGGTGAATTAAGAATTCTATACCCAGCCAACTTGCCCTCCATTGTGAAGACAAAATAAAGACATCCTTGAATATATGAGAAATCATAGCGTTTGTTAACTGCCCAGTTTGGATTTCCCCAAAAGCAGACCCCAACACAATGATGTAGGTACAGGCTGTTTATTTGGGGAGTGATCTCAGGAGGCACTTTGTGGGAGTGGTGAGTTTAGACAGGGAAGGGAAGAAAGACAGGACAGTGTGCCCTGATAAGCTGTGGGGAACTCATGCTCTGTCCAGCTGCAGATCTTCAGAGAGATAGACTCTGTGGAGCACCCCTCAGAATCACTCCCAGGGGTAAGGAAGCTGCTAGCGGATTTCTCCACCACCTCTTACCACACATCCACGGAGAATCACTCCAAAGGCATTCACTCCCTAGCACTTCCAGCCTTCTCTGGCTATGGGCCACCCTGCCTGGGGTGAGCAAACAACTCCGGCAGTGAGAAGTTGGAAGCCTTTGGCCTGGAGGGCGCTGGCCTCAGGTGACCAACCCTCTGGTGGGTTCTAGGGAATGGGAGCAAGGCAACATCTGCTTCAGTGACTGTTAAAGCTTTAATAAGCATGAAACTGTTCCTGAGAAATAGGACACCTACAGATAAAGCACTCTGGAATACAGTCGTGGAATAAAATGTTAAGGCCAAATAAACGTAGACATAAGCAAAAATAAATTTTGCAAGCATTTAAAATAGTAAGCACATGTAAAAAAAAATGATTGCCACAGTAAATATATAATTTTAAAACTTAATTTAAAAAAATAAGCTTATAATATCAGTTATACCATAAAAATTTGAGAAGAAACTTAATCTCATCACTCTTCCTGCCTCACATTCTTCAGAATGGAGTTTGGACTCCTCAGCTGTTCCCTGAGAGGCCATTCTGAGCCCATGCTTCCTGCCCTCCCTCTTCCCTAGCCTCATTGCTCACCACCCCCACCCCCACCCCCCCCACACACACACACACTTGAATCCAGCTATAATCCAGTCCTGGCATCCCCTCCACCCCCATTTTCTTTAATCAACCTCTCTGCCCTCAGATCTCAGCTCAGATGCCTCACCTGGCTGCCCAGGTGGTGTGGGTGGGAGGGTGGGGGGCTATCTGTCTGTCCAAAGCCTCAAGGCAGCTCAGGGCCTAGGCCTCCAAGGTCTCCAGTCTCCTGTGTCATCACACAGTTCGAGATGTATTCATTTCTGAGACTGAACAAAACATCTCCCTGAAGATGGACTTGTGGGGCCTCTCTAACATAAAGCTGCTTTCATAGATTTATGCCGGTTCTTTCCTGTAAGGGAAGGCTGCTTATAAAAAATGTGGGATGCACATGGACAACCATCTGCTGACTTTCCTCTCACCTCCATAAGCTAACTTGAAAACACTATAAAATAGGACTTAATGCGTTGGTGGCCACCGGCTGGTTGGCTGGTGGGCTGGCTGGGGCACAGCATAATGTGGTCATAGAGTGGCCTCCCGTGGAGCAGTGTGTGGGATCCCTTAGGGGTGGGGGAGGGGCACAGTGGAAAGGGAGAAGAAAGAAGAATGGAGAAAATGCATTTGGAGCACATCTGTATCACACCACCCCGCGATCACGTTCACATTAGATTCTGTGTGAGCGACACCCACAGAGCACCACTCCACAGACTTCGTGAATGGTGCCCGCTGGAGTTGTACAGCCACGTGACCCCGGGGTCAAGATCAAGTTGAGTTTTAATTTCTTCACCGTGATGCCATTCAGCACACAGGCTTCGTCTCTTCTTGCCTCAGTGGAACAAGAATGCATTTGTTGGGACAGTAGTTATTAAGTACCTGCTAAGTGCCAGGGACCGTACCAGCCGCTAGGGGACCCAAAGATAAGTAAGATCTGGTCTCTGCTCCCAAAGAACTCATGGCCTAATGGGCTGTGAGGCATGTCAGCAAGCAGAGCACAAGACACCAACTACTGTCCAGAGCGCTGAAACATCGCCCTGCAGCAAGTGATGACTGTGACATCTAGTTTCGGGGTGCCCAGAGTCCCCAGATCAGCGCTTAGGGAAAGATGACGGGCCTCCAAAGAATTGAAATCTGCTGCTGCCGCCATTGCAGAGCAGGGGTAGGTGCGTGAGTTTATTTAGTGAAGGGGCGAGCTGGCTGGAGCCTGGTGAGAGGGCAGAGGAAAAGGGACAAGAGTCATCCAGCAAGATGCAAAGAGGCGGCCCATGGGCTTCAAAGGGCCAGCAACATTCCTAGTGGCAGGGTGACCTCGGGATACTTGAGGAATGCAGATGTCTGCTGTCTGATGCTGAAGTTGCTTGTCAGTTAGGACTCCTGCACTCAGGAATGCTTCATGTGACCAAGACAGATAAGCTCAAAGAAGGGGCTGGGTTCACGAGTATGTCTTCATGGCTGTGACTGTTAACAGCCCACGTTGGAAACAGACACGGACGTGGACAACTGTAAGCTCTAAGCTAGTGCAGGGGAGCTCCCAGGTGACCTTTGGGTACAAAGGGGACGCAGGAGCTTGCCATGCAGTTACAGAGGAGGCCATGCTGGGTGAGAAGGAAGAACAAGGGCAGGCCCCTGACCTAGCCTCTTCTCTACAGCGTGAGTGCGTTCTTGGTTTGGATCTCCCAGCTTCTGACCTTGAAGAAAGGAATTGAGGGCAATTCTTTGGGGAAGTGCAACAACACTGGGAGGGAGGCAGAGCAGTGATAGACCAGTGGAGGCAGCTAATGAAGATGGTGCTGTTAAGCCAGCTGCCACGGTGGGCACTGGGGCTTAATCCCAGGACAACCCTGGGAAACTATGCAAAACACAAACCTCAGGGTGGAGGGAGCTGGGGGATCTATACCCCCTCCCAAGGAGTCAACAGTTGAAGCTTTCTAGAAGTACACCTTCCCCAGGACTTCTGTCCTGTAATGTTCATGGCCAGAGCAATGGTCCTGGTTCTGGAAAAATGCACTCGGGCACAGAGATGTAGCCACTGGCAACTGGAAGTGGAGTGGAGCACCCTGAATGGTGCAGCGCATCTGGGTGAGACTCACCAGCACCTGCCAGAGATGCCCCTAGGGCTGGAAGCATTTACAACCTAAGCACCTCACTTTCTAGGCTTCCAGAAGTTGTAAGTTAGCCTAATGGAACTTTGCCAAGGTTCTAGCTTGAGAACTGGTGGTGCACACTTCACAGTCTTACAGGAGTGGGGCAAGGCAAGGCAAGTATTGTAAATGGGACAGGGGGGTCAGGTGTTGGACAGTGGGAAGCAGTGAAGACTGTGGAAAAATCGAGCCTCATCCAGAGAAAGCAGCCAGCTCCCTGCAGCAGTCAATGGTTACCAGGTGGGAGCAGGGGCTGGTGCTGTCAGACTTCCTATTTTTCAATAAAAGCCAGAAATCCACATTTTTATGTGAAATCACATGAGTTTGCAGCTAATTAAAATGTTCTCCGAACATTCTGTGGGCCAAACACATGTCCCACTGACCGCATCCAGCCTGCAGGCCACCAATTTGTGACCTCCAGCTTCACTGTCTTCCAAATGCTGAAGGCCCATTCTCCTGCCTGCCTGTTTGTCACACGGATCTGTATTTGTGGTAGAACTGAGCGTGTCTGCAGGCTTGACATTTCACACCCATCCCTGGGTGGCAGAGAAGCTAGCCAAAGAGATTGGAGTTTGGGGTTCAAGTGCGAGTGTATGTTTGAGGGAAGGAGAGAGTCAATTTACATAGCATTTTTAAAGCCAGCGATGTTTTGAAAACTTTTCCCAGACTGGAATATTTGTACTTTGCAGCAGTTGCAAGAAGCAGCTAAGCTGGGGTTTGTGTTTCAGAAGTTCTTAGAAGTAACATAGCAAATAGCCAACGTGAGGTAGAGGGAAAGCAAGGTTCTTAGGACCATCAGACACGGACGCAGAAACTCAGCTCTGTTTCTTGCAGCCCATGTGACCTTGAGCCAGGGGCCTTCTCTCTGTGCCTCAGTTTCTTTCTCTCTCTAAAATGAGATGTGCTGAGGATTAAATGGGGCCCCTGCCAACTACTTGTACATCATTATGTAGCCGCCATGGTACCCCTCTACACACAAGCACAAACTTTATAACTCGTTCATTTACGCAGAAGGTATATATTGTCACCTACTTCAGAACAAGGTTTCATGCTGAGGGGTTGGAGGGAGAATAGCAAGAATATGAGACAAAGCTTCTAAGTCAGAGGGTGTTGACGCTTCCTTTTTAAACTAAAAATCAAGACTTGTGATTTTAACAAAGGGATTGCAGGGCTGAGTGTGCACACAGGGGTGTGTGCCTTCATAATGTCAAAAAATAGAGCTCGTGTTAAATAGAACATATTTTTTATATTTAACTAATAGCCTTTATTTAAAAAAATAAGATTATATGAAAAGTAATGAAAAACTTGGTAAATAAAATGAGTACTGGGTGTTCTACATAAGTGATGAATCACTAAATTCTACTTCAGAAACTAGTATTGTGCTGTATGCTAACTAAAATTAAAAAAAAAAAACTTGATGAATGTATATCGGTTAAGTAAATGAGCTAGCTTTGGTGGCTCCTGTTTGTTTGCTTGTAATAATGCCTGTTGATTTTTTTTTTTTTTCATTTACTTACTATTTGCTGAAGTATTAGACTTTTTGGTTTGAGGATGTTGACTTTTTAAAATCCATTATATATAATGGTTCAAATATGTGATATGTGTGATGAATAACATCAGCGTTTACAGAATGAGGAAAATAATATACTCACCAAACAATGCAGGGCTAGGCCCTGAGTCTTGCAGACTGGGCAGGGAAAGGACCAGCCCAGAGATTTGCAGGCCCCGTGAGGCCTGGTGGGGGAATCCGGGATTTTTATCAGGTAGACAGTGATGGGCCGTCTGTGTTCTTCACTGAGGATATGGACTGAGGAAATAGAAGAAAGGACAGAAGCTGGTGACATGCTGGAGGAGGAGCCAAGAAAGACCAAATAGGACAGGGAAGCCAGAAGGTGAGATTCAGTCTTGGGATTGCCAGAAGTGAAAGAGACCGGTGAGGAAGCTGGGGGAAGACCATGAATCCAGCCCGGAAAACAGAGATCTACCACTTAGAATGCATGTTAGAGCTTTCTGCACTTTCAGGTTCCTAAGAAACGTAGTTAGTGCTCAGCCCCAGTTGGTTGTAAGTCACTGAATCTGGCTGACACGTTTTGTGTCACCGTCTAACCTCCCTGAGAGACGAAGATGGAGGGGTGGGCCCTGTGTCCTTCTGTCTCCTCCCGTGACAGGGCCCAATGTAGGAAGCCTGATGACATCCATTAGAAGTTGTGTGAAAGAAAGCTTAGTTTTGCTTTTTCTGAGGAGTGCTTTGAATTCCAAAGGAAACTTGGCCTCCAAGTTGGTTTGGGGGGCAGAAAAGCACCAGGTCAGCTTTTGCGGTGTTCCATGGCTTATTCTTTATGACAAAAGGCATAGAGGGCTTATAAGTTTGTTTTTCTTGTAAAGGGATCCTTCCAGTTTATATCTACCTTCACCATGGAAAGGCAGTCCCTTTCTCTCAAGGGCTTCTCTCCTCTCGCTTTCAAGGCAAGCCGCTCAAGATGGCGCCAGGCGATAAAAATGATCCAGTTTCTAACCCGGATAGAGTGGGAAAGATTAGACACTTACATGTTTATATAGCTTTATATTTGTGGGAGTGCCCTGACCTGTTCTCACACAGAAACTGCATCCATACATAGGAACAAAACAAGATGTGTCCCATGGAGCTGGGAAGGCCCACATCCTATCAGGAAGGGTTTGCAGGCAGGAACGCGTGCGCCTCATCCATTGGCGTTGGTGTGTAAGCGGATTTCAAACCGCCTACCTTCACTCTGCCACTGCTCTCATTCATGGCAGGAACTGATTTTCATTGTGTTCCGCTTTCTCGCTTTCTCCGGTGTCTCTTGTCAAGTTAATAGTAGCCCCGAGTAAAATGCAACCCTTAGATGTTTACAGTCATCTTGGCTGGGCCATTAAGATGATGAATGAACTTGCTTCTTGCCCTTGTAAGGGAGCCCTGAGGGTGGATATCGATACTCAGAAAATAATAAGTCTTTTCCGCCCCTTTTCTGTTTTTAATCCAGTGCCCCAAGCCCCCTGGTGACTTTACCTTGAACTTCCTGCACAATGCCAGGCAGAAAAACCTCACCTGGCTCCCAGCCCATCTGAGGTTCTGACACAGCAGCAAGCTCTTTCCCTTTTTCTCCCCTTGTTGGTCTTCTCCGTCCTGCATGTCAGAGGTCAATCCTAAGTTCCCTAGAGCCTTTCCCGTTTCTAAGCTATTTCTGCCTGTGCTGACTTTCCTCCTGGAGCAGTCAACAGTGGGTGGTAGGGAGCAGGTACCCTGAGGCCAGGTTCATAATTCCTCACCTGGATTACCTGTGGCCGTGGTGTTACCACTGTCTGGCCTTGCAGTCAGAGAGATTCTAACCCCTAGTGAAGCCGTCCTGAGAGCCAAGCTGGGCCCTTCTTGCGGCGGTGGCCAATGAGGAGGTGGTAGAGAAACCCAGATGTCCATTTCCAATTACAACGTGGCCTCAGTGTTCCACGGCGGGGCTCAGTTTTCACATATATGAAAAGCTTCATTTGTGTATTCACTGTGTTTGGAAGGAAGGCTACGTTTTGCTTTAGAAATGTCAACAGAGCTGTAGCTACAACAAGGATCAATTAAGAAGGACGTTTCCCAGAGCTGCAGGACTTGGGTAAATCTATTTACTGATTGGGGGCAGGGGGAGGGGCGGGGGCTAGTTTAGAAAACATGTGTTAAACCTCTGGATTTTTTTTTCTAATGAACTGCAAAACAGCAATTTAATAATTTCCTCTTTTAAGGGGAAAGGGGAGCCTTGGATTTTAAATCTTTTTCATAAAGCAGCACAACACCTCTTAAAAGGAAAGCCATGAAAATGGACTGCTAAGCCAAGGCAAACAAAAGAAAGCGAAAAAGATCAAGGAGAACATGGGTGTCTCAGGCTAGGTTTCCCTGAAGCAGATGTGGAGGGAGCGGGGAAGCAGGACAGGGCAGGGCGTGATCTCGGGTGCAGTGCTGCGGAGGGTGACCTCGGCCTCATCCTGCAGGGGATCTCTGAAGGGTGAGTCACACCTCAGCAAGGTCCATCTCAAGGTCAGGAAGCTGGGCTTTTGTTCCCCCATAGCACCAGTCATTGGTTAAGGGCCACCCACCGAGGAATAAAAGTCCCAGGGCTTTCTGCCCTCTGAGGGTGACGTGTGGACATGGTGGCCTACCAGACGGAGGGCAGACCTCCAAAGAAGACCCACAGTGCTGGCTCTTGGAAGAAAACACATGCAGGAGCCAGAAGGTGGGCACCTAGATGGGGTCCCAGGGGAATCTGGCGGAACCCTGAAAGTGTTGGCAATAGTAGGATTGCCGTCTGCTGGCGTTCCTTATGTTCCGAAGGCTGTGTCATAAGCATGTTGACAAAGATGCAGCTCTTGAGGTGTGTGTGTGACATTCTCAGGTGATAGTGTCAGTGACACATAGGATATTTCTGCCAGCATCGGAATTAAGGAACCAGCAGATGTAGATGCCCTTGGAATTTAACGGAGAATCTGAATGCATAGTCACATCCTGTGACGATCCAGCTTGCTAGAACTAGCATTCCATCCCTTTGAGGCCAGAAGTGCCAGTAGCCTCGCTGCTTCCTGAGAGCCACTGGCCTCGTTCATATCCAGGCACCTGTATCCAGGACTGGCCAGCCCGTCTTCTTCCCGAAGCAAGTGGATTAAACAACTGATTTTAAAAATAGTTAGGAATGTGTTTGGCTGCAGGTAACAGGAAGGCCAGCTTGTAGCAGCTGATCCTAATGGGATTTTGATGTTTCTTTTGTAATAATAAATGTGGAAGTGGACAGGCCAGGACTGGTAGGCACCTGTGTGATGCCATCAAGAAACCTAGTTCTTTGGTCTTTGCACTCAGCCTTTCTTCACACCTGTTGTTTCTTGGTTTCCACTTCCAGCTCTGCAGCTGCATTCCAGGCAGTAAGAAGAGGAAAGATAACAGCCCTACCCCCTTTTACTTATTTTTTATGTTTTCATTTCAAATCAAGTATAGTTAACATACAGTGTTGTATTAGTTTCAGGTGTACGATAGAGTGATTCAACAATTCTATACCCAGTGCTCTTCACCTGGGTCACCCGTCCCCTACCCACCTCCCCTCTGGTCACCATCAATTTGTTCTCTATAGTTAAGAGTCTTTTGTTTGGTCTGTCTCCCCCCCCCCTTCTTTTTTAAATTTGTTCATTTGTTTTGTTTCTTAAATTCCACATACAAATGAAATTGTATGGTGTTTGTCTTTCTCTGACTCACTTATTTTGCTTAGCATCATATTCTCTAGATCATCCATGAGGTTGCAAATGGAAAAATATCATTCTTTTTTATGGCTGAGTAATATTTTATTATATATGTATACCACCTCTTCTTTATCCATTCATCTATCAATGGACACTTGGGCTACTTCCATAATCTGGTTATTGTAAATAATGCTGCTATAAAAATAAGAGTTCATATATCTTTTTAAATTAATGTTTTTCTATTCTTTTGGTAAATACCCAGTAGTGGAATTACTGGATCATAGGGTAGTTCTATTTTTAACTTTTTGAGGAACCTCCATACTGTTTTCCCACAGTGGCCACTCCAGTTTGCATTCCCACCAACAGTGCAAGAGGGTTCCTTTTTCTCCACATCCTTGCCAACACTTATTGTTTCTTGTGGTTTTGATTTTAGATATCCTGACAGGTGTGAGGTGATATCTCATTATGGTTTTGATTTGCATTTCCCTGATGATGAGTGATGTGGAGCATCATTTCATGTGTCTGTTGGCCATCTGTATGTCTTCTTTGGAGAAATGTCTGCTCGTGTCCATTTTTTAAATGGATTATTTGGGGTTTCTTGGTGTTGAGTTGTATAAGTTCTTTATATATTTTAGATAGTAACCCTCTATCAGATATATCATTTGCAAATATCTTCTCCCATTCTATAGGTCGTCTTTTAGTTTTGTTGATTGTTTCCTTTGCTGTGCAAAGCTTTTTATTTTGAAGTACCCCCAACAGTTTATTTCTGCTTTTGTTTCCCTTGCCTCAGGAGACATATCTAGAAAAATGTTGCTTTGGCCAATGTCAAAGAAATTACTGCCTCTGCTCTCTTCTAGGATTTTGATGGTTTCGGGTCTCACATTTAGGTCCTTAATCCATTTTGATTTATTTTTATATACGGTGTAAGAAAGTGGTTCAGTTTCATTCTTTTGCATGTAGCTGTCCAGTTAGGCCCGCCCCCTTTTAAATAGCTTTCCTGAAGCCCCACTTAGCATTTCCAAGTACCTCTCATTGGCCAGAACCGTGTCATGGGGCCCTCCTAGGCCACAATAGAGGCTAAGAGATGAGTTTTCTGAGCTGGGCACATTGCTGCCTCAAATACAGTCCGGTTCTGCCTATGGGGAGGAAGGGAAGAGTGGCGATTGAGAGGCATTAGTGAAACCTGAGAGAGATTGTTTGCAAGTACGTGTCTCTGAGAAACAGCAGAAAGGGGGAAGGAGAGAAGATGAATCACAGACAAACAGGCAAATGACCGGCATGATCACTGTCTCCTTTTCCTTTTGCTAAAGTTCCTTCAGGCTCTGCCTTATGGCATTTAGGATATTTTAAAGTCATCATCAAGAATACCTGTTGGGAAGATCTGGCTTAGCCATGGTCAAGTGTCACAGAGCACCTGAAGTGAACCAGCAGGTGACACGACTCAGTTTGGTCTTATCAAGCAGTGCCCAGTGATGTCAGGCCCTGATAACTTATAAGGTGACCTTTATCTGTCTGCCTTATCTATCTTCATTGACATATGCATTTCTTATTTTCACGAGATGAAGCCATTCCAATGATAATGTCAACAGATTTGGATTTGGGGCCTCCCACAAAGGTGCCACCACAGCTCTCTATCCAGGCCAGCCTGCACTAGAAAGGCCAGCATCCAGTATCCCTGTCCTCCTGACTGGTGTATATATTTCCAGTCCCTTCTTCACTGTTCTATTTCTATTTTTGTGCTGTGTCTAGTTTGGCACCTTCCTTCTTAAAATGTGGAGCCCAGGCCTGAACTGCTATCCAATGAGTCCAGCATAGAATTAGTAGTGCCCCAGTTCTATTAATGTGGCAGCCACAGCACAATTACATTCATTTGTGATGCATTTACTCTATTTCTCTTCTAGTTTTTCTATGCTTTTTGGAAGTTTAGTTGTGGCATTTATAGTCTTGCTACTCAAAATATGGTCACAGACCAGCAGCGTGGCATCACCTAGGATCAATTAGCTTGTTAGAAATGCAAACTCTTGGGGCACCTGGGTGGCTCAGTCGGTTAAGCATCTGCCTTCAGCTCAGGTCATGATCCCAGGGTCCTGGGATCGAGCTCTCGTTGGGCTCCCTGCTCAGTCTGCTTCTCCCTCTGCCCCTCCTGCTGCTTGTGCTCACTCTCTTTCTCTCTCTCTCAAATAAATAAATAAAATCTTAAGAAAAGAAAGAAAGAAAGAAAGAAATTCAGACTCTTAGACCTGACCACCCCAGGCCTGCTGAATCAGGGTCTGCATTTAACAAGATCCCTGGGTATTTGTACGCATAGCAAAATTTGAGGTTAGTCATAGCTCCTGACTTTAGGTCATCTAACTTGGTAACTTACCAAGACATTGATAAGACCCCTTAAATGCACTTGGAGCAACGGGCCTGGTGGGCTCCAAGTGTGATATCCTGTGGGCAGACATGGAGCCATTTGCTGAGTAGATGGGGAGGGAAGGAAGAGATGTTTCTGGAGCATTCTTCAGGCACTGTACTGGGTGCTTTATTTCATTGAATCTTCACCACAGCCCTGTGTGATGGGTGCTCTTATTCCAATGTATAGATGAAGGAAGAGAAACTCACAAGATGAAAGGGACATGATCATTTTTATGCTCAAGACTCATAAAGGTTAACAAGACTGAGGTCACACTAGAAAGTGGCAAGCTGGTGCTAACGTCACCTTCTGGCCCAGATCTCATTGTCTTATCTGCCAGGAAATCTCTCAGATGCTTTGCCAACAATGTGGTTGGCTAACCAGGGAAATTAGTCTCTGCCTCTGTGGTTAGAGGTAATGCTGTTTCTCTCTAGCATTAACTGTTAAAATGGCAGCCATTTAGGGGCTGCCCATGCAGGAAGCAATGAGGTGCGCTCTTCCCTAAAGGAAAGGAAGCTAACTGGTACATATGCTGGAGGAAACAGAGAAGCCCCAAATCAAGGAGAGATCTTGAGGGATCCAAAAGAAAGTCTCAAGACAGCTTAGAGTGGTCAGGGGGAGCCCTTCCTGGGGTGAGAAGGTCACGCACAACCATGAGCACAGCTGCCATGGACTAAGATGGAGAGAAAGAAAAAAAAAATGTCCCCTGGGCCAAAGAGTGGGCTGTGCTTGAAATCAGCTGTGTTGTTACCAGGTAATATACAAGACAAGTAGGAATCCAGTCTTCTTTCTGGACCCATCACAGCTAGTAACACGGTTAATCACCTCCCTTTTTATGTCCTTTTTTGTTTTTAGTCTTCAGTAGCCTGTTTTGAGATATAATTTACATAGTGTAAAATGCACTCATCTTAAGGATACAGATCTATAATTTTTATATATGTTGATACCCATCTAGCCACCACCCACATCAAGAATGAGAACATTTCTAGCAGTTCAAGATGTCTGAAATGGGATCCTAATCCCTCCAAACCTTCCATTTGCAGGAAATAGCAACTCCCTTCCTCTTGCCCCTGCCCTTGTCTCTCACCTCTGCATCTGTTCCACAAATGGCCCATTGTCTAGACCTCCAGAATATAGCCATAATCCACCCACTTTGCACCATCACCACTGCTCCCATCCTGGCCCAAGTCCCCACCTTATTTCGCCTGATTATTGACTACAGTAGCTTCCTTCATAATTAGTCTCCCTGCTTCCACCCTTGTCCCTTTACACTCCTTTGCCCGCACCTTCCAATGGCTTCCCAGCTCACTGTAAACTTCATTCTTTGCAATACCTATGAGACTCTGTAAGATCTGAATCCGTTAGTTGCTGCCTCTCTGAACACATTTCCTATGACTCTTCCCCTTGCCCTCTCCACTGTAGCCACCGTGACCTCCTTGCTGTTCCTTGCAACACACTAAGCTTGTCCCTGCCTCAGGGCCTTTGCACAGGCTCTTCTGTCAGATATCCAAATGGCCCAATCCCTCAGTTCCTTCCTGTCTTGGCTCAAATTTCACCTGATTAGAAATACCCTACTGTTCCAAACACCCCCATCATATCCCCATACCCTGATTTTTTCCATAGAACTTATTACCATCTGATGTACTATTTGTTTTGCTGATTGTCTTAGCCCTCCCACTGGACTATAAGTTCCATATAGTATGGAATGACTTTTTATTCATCAGTTCATCCCTAACACCTATAGCAGTGCCTGGGATATAGTCAGATGTCAATATTGTTCCATAAATAAATGAATGGATGGCAAATGGGTATATAGAGAGATGAAGGATATTTCTATCCTTCTATGTACTTTATGGTTACTTTGTCAGTTATCGTTAAGTTTTAGACTGCCCTAGGACTTTTTAAGTGCTAAGTGCTCTTTTTAAATAACTTGGTGGTTTGGAAAGGTATGCTATTTTCTTATCTCCCTAGAAAGGCAAACCACAAAGACTCCCAAGAACTGGAGCAATGCTACCCCCACCTGGTGAGAGAGTCTTGCTGTGTAGGATCAGGCCTGACCTGATGAGCCAGCTCAGTCCTTTGGTGCCGAAAGTCACTGTCACTTGCTGCTGAGGGACCCCATGTGGTGTCTGTGCCTTGTGGGGTGACAGGCCGTGCAGATTCCCCTGCGCTCCCTCATTTGAGGCCAGCAGCTTTTTCCTGCCAGAGCAGTCCTCTCTGTCCATGCGTTTCTGCCCTAGGTTTGCAGGTCCTTGGTGGGCCTGGGAATATGAGTGACAGTCCCACAGGCTTGAAAATCATCTATGCTCTGGGTTCTTTCAAAGAACAAAAAGTAGCACACATGTCTTCCTTAGGTTTCCCCAGAAGCAAACCCGGAGACAAGAATTCAAATTCAAGGTATTTGTTGCAGAGGCAAAAGCAGAAGTTTGCTGGGGGGCGGGGGGGGGGGGGG
>NC_138369.1:56633103-56670840 GCF_054177405.1 Leptonychotes weddellii
ACTATCCCAAACGCTCCTGGCCTGCCTTGCATAGAGGCCACAGCGTCTCTGTCACTAGAGAAAGCCCTCCAGTGAAAAACTGCAGGTGTCCCAGCTGGAGAGCTAGAGCCAGGGATATGGACCAGCAGGGTGTGCTATGACTGCCCCCACCCCAACAAGAAATCTCACGGTCACAGCTGACCTCCGACTCCTCAGTCACTGGCCACATTTCTTTCTTTTTCACTTGCTTCTTTCTGGTGCTCATGCAGATAGAGGGAAGGAGATGGAAGAGCAGTTGCAGGCTGTAGGATTTAAGGAGATTGGAGCAAATACAGGCCTCAAACTACCCCGGGGTATCTGGAAGCATTGGCCTCAGGCTGACAGACATGAGGCAGGCCCCCTCTGCTTTCAGGGAACTCCCAGAGCCTGTTGGGGCAGGTAATATGACCTCAGAGACACAAGGCCCACCAGAGGTGTGGCTCAGGACCCATTTTTTTGGCAGGCGAAAGAGTGAGTTACTTGGTGCTCGAGGGGCCTAATTTTAGCGAAGACTGCCAACATGCAGCAATGGGAGCGCAGAGCTACTTATGAGTGGGGGCGGGTGGGATGCAAAGTCATTATAATCACCCACTGTTGCCTCTCAGGAACCCATTTTAAAAAGCAGAAACTGAGGCTCCAAAAGGATCAGGTAGTTCCAGGAAACAGCACAGCTGGGCTATGAGCCTAGGCCAAGGCTACATTTTGTTCACTATGCTCACACCTCTCCCAGGTGAAGGTTTGCCTTCACCCAGGGGAAATGTGTGTGTGTGTGTGTGTGTGTGTGTATGTGTGTGTGACAGTGACAGCCCCTCAGGGGCCCCGGAACGTGGCAAGGTGGTTAGAGCTGTGCATTGAGAGGTCTCCACGGAGGTTTTACTTTTCCCCTGAGAAAGTGAAAAGCAGGACCTCGGGGAGCCCCCAGCCTCTGACTGGAGAGCCCCATTCCCTTTGCACTTGGTTTCACTGCAGCAGGCAGACACAGCTCTCCGAAGCTTTGCCAGAGGGGAATGAGGAAAACTGGGGCTGCCGGTGTCTGGGGCTGAGCAGAGGGTGGTCCTGGCAGGAGAGGTGGGGCTGTATCGGGGAGTGGGGCAGCTGCCGCCGGGCACCTTGCTATGAGGTCAGCTGCAGGAGAGGAGTGGCCAGCACTCCTCCTAAGGATGCCATCTTTCTGAAAGTCACAGTTGGGAAATACACCATCACAGGGCCGAGCATCTCCATAATGAAAGCCCAGCCTTTCTGAATGCAGCCCGGCCCTCCTCTGAACAGAGACGTGAGAATTCCGTAGACATCCACTGAGCACCTCAGTGGTGTCTGGAGAGGCCCAGGACTCAGAGATGGAGCAGGTGTCCGCTCTGCCTCTGGGAAGGGCACAACAGAGCCTGGTGTGGGGGTGAGGGGGGTCCTGTTGCTGTCCAAGCCTGCGATGAGTGTCAGTTGTGCTCAGCAGAGAGATCTGCTATGATCCCACAGCACAACGATGACCGCTAGGAATTGTTGGCATATGTCTCAAATTTTTTCTTGTATTTTTATGTACTTATTTATGCATTCGAATATATATTTTATGAGAGGACATGTGGAGTATTTTATGCATATCCTACCAGAAGTACTAATCCTTTGCCAATAACATTTATCCCCAATTTGTCCTTTGTTTTTTAAATTTATTTGTGGCAATTAGCCCAACAGAAGTCTTTAGCTCTTATATAGTTAAATTCATTCATCTTTTTCTTTATGCATCATTTCTGACTTTGGTGTTGGCTTAGAAATTCCTCCCCATCGGGGCGCCTGGGTGGCTCAGTCGAGCATCTGCCTTCAGCTCAGGTCATGATCTCGGGGTCCTGGGGTCAAGTCCTGCATCGGGCTCTCCTCTCAGTGGGGAGTCTGCTTCACCCTCTCCCCTGTGATCTCTCACTTTCACTCTATCTCAAATAAATAAATAAAATCTTAAAAAAAAAGAAACTCCTCCCCATCTCCAGATATCTACCCAATATGTATCCATACTTCCTAGTTTCATTTTTTTCTCACACTTAAATTTTCAGCCCGTCTTTGGTGGAATTTACCTTGATGTGAGGAGAAAAATATACAGATCCAACTTTATTTTTTCCAGATAGTCCGGATGTCTCCAAAAGATTTGTTAAACACCCCATTACCCACCCACACCGCCCCTGACTTGAAGTCACCATCTTCTTATTCCGAGTTCCCATTTACATTTGGATCCATTTCTGGATTTCTGTGTTCTGTCCCCTGATCTGTCTACCTCAAGGAGACATCAGTGCAGCTTTAATTGCTGAAGCTTCATACGACAGCTTAACATCTGGAAGAAGCAATGTCTCCCTTAGCACTCAACTTCTTCAACTTTTTCTGCCTAAAGTCACAGGCTTATTTTTTCAAATCATTCCTATAAGTTCAGAAAAATTCCATTGCAATGTGATTGGAATTACTTTAAGTATGTACTTTAATTTTGGAAAAACATACACATTTTTCAGTTTTCAGGTTTCTCATCCAAGAATCTACTCTGTCCATTTACTCTTCCTTTCTGTCCCTCAGAAGAATATCATCATTTCCCCACTGAGGTCCTGCCTCTTCTTGTTATTCCTGGGTATTTGCTGTTGTAAATATTATATATTTTGGGAAATCTATTATATTTTTTAGAAAATCCATGGTATTTTTTAACTGGCTCTTAAATAATATGAAAAAAAAAAGCTTTCAGGTTTGGTATAAGTTTAACTGGTGATTTTATTGAACTTGTACCTTAGCTTCTGAGTTTCATTCATCTTGGCCTGTTTTAGGTAGAAATCATAACCTATGCAAATAATGATTTTGCCCCTCCCTTTTAATATTAAAATCTCACTTCCTCTCCCAGAGGAGTACCCTGCCTCTCACTTCAAGGCAGGTTGAAGAGCAGTGGGCATAGTGAGCATCCTTCTCATTCTCAACTGTAATGGGTCATGATGGTGGTTATAGACCTGAGTTCTATGTTTTATTAATCATATTAAGGAAGTGCATTAACATGGATGAGCACTGACATCCTGTCAAATATACTTTCAGTCTATTTGTAAGATCTTTGCAAACCTGAAGAGCTTTTATGCATGAAAAGGAATTGTCACTTCCATTGGTATGATATCTAATACCCAAGTCACTTATTTTCAAACAATTACCATTTTACAAATACTCACATAGTACTTACATAACTTGTAAGTCAAAAACATGGATTTCAGGGGTTTAGGTTGAACCATATGAAATTGATATTATTGTCACTCAAAGATAGCCAAATATTGGCAGTGTCAGGTGGTTCAACTTAATAGATTTTCTCATTTAGCTTTGAACACAAGCTAAATCACTTGAACTTTTTCATAAATCTCAGACTCTCTTAAATACTTTCAATACCTTAAAAAAACAAACTCTTGGGCGCCTGAGTGGCTCAGTTGGTTAAGCGACTGCCTTCGGCTCAGGTCATGATCCTGGAGTCCCGGGATCGAGTCCCGCATCGGGCTCCCTGCTCAGCGGGGGGTCTGCTTCTCCCTCTGACCCTCCCCCCTCTCATGCTCTCTCTATCTCATTCTCTCTCTCACCATCTTCTATATAAATAAATAATAAATAAATAAATAAATAAATAATAAAATAAATAAATAAATAAATCTTTAATAAATAAATAAATAAATAAAATCTTTAAAAAAAAAAAAAAAACAAACTCTTGATTCACCAGTCAGTGGGCTAACACTGAAAACCAGCTACATAATTGCTGCCATCAGAAATCTAAATTTGTTATCTCTAGTCCGAGTTCTAATTTTGACTTCGGTTCTGATTTCTTCCTGGAGCTGCACTTGTACGGACATTCCCAGAAGAGTTAGGGCTACCTGCTCAAGCCTGAAGCATGGACTGGCATTGCTGGTGGGAGATTCGGATCCAGGGACATGAGGATGCTACTCTGGTCCTTTATTCAGTTGTCCAACGTAGCCAACAGTGTTGTTGCTCCACCTGGTCCCCTCCAGTCCCTTCCTGCCATCTTTGTCCCTCCACCCACAACGCCGCACCTTGGTTTTCTTCTAACACCCAGGCATGTGACTCTCGTACTGAGGACTGACCTCAGGTTACAGGAGCCGCTTTACCTGTAGTCCTGAAGAGCCATGAGTGCCTCGACTTGGGCAGCCTTTGGCCATGACCATGTGGTACAGATATTACAAACGCCCAGTACTCCCAAATCAGGACAGCTGTGAGGTGACTCACTCCAGAGCTCCCCTGTGGGATCAGGAGAGGCCACCCTCTGCAGGACTTGGCCTGAGCTCACATCCTTGCCTGACCCCCCCCACCCTCCAGACCCCTTTTCCTGCTTCCCATACTTTTTTACTGGTGCCCTGGGAGCACGTTTTTTAATGCATCTTTTGATCTAGAATACTGATCTTGGGGTCTGCTTCTGGGTACCCAGACCTACAGCAGACAGGCCCCCTTTTCTATAAATAGGCTTTGTTCATCACAGCAGAAACTTCCCAAACTGATCTGACCAATCAGCTATGTTTTGTTTTGTTTTCTGTGACCACAGGCTTTTCCCTCAAATGACCCTGTTTGGAGTATCTTATCTTTGTAACACAACCTAATCTCAATCTACTTTATAAGTATTTGTTCTGAGTGATTACTTGTTCTGAGTCAGGCCCCATCCAATTCAGTGAAATCTAAAGTTTTTGATCAACTTGGGTCCCTGAAATAACAACTTTTTTGTTAATTACTCTTCTTAAACTATTGGCCTCTGGAACTATTAATGTTGCTTCTCTTTTTTGACCCTTTAATAAGATCAAGTGTATTTTAAAATCTCCAGCCTCTACTTGGTCATTACTACATCATTGAACTCAGTTGGCGAATACTTGATTTAGTATTGTTTCGGTATTCGTAAACAAGATTTGTCTGCAGTTTTCTTTCTTGTGTGGTCTCTGTCAGATTGGTGTCAGGCTTTTGCGAGCATTCAAAAAAATAAGCAGGAAGTTTACATTCTCTGTACTCTGGGAACGCACATGGCATGGTCATGGCCACAGCAGCGGGCCGAGGGAGCCACCCCTTAGAGCAGCACGATGAATGCGCCTGTGCTCAGGACTTCACTTGCATTACTGTGTTTAAGCCTCACACCCACCCAGTGAGGTGTGTCCAGTTACAAGCTGAGTTTTCCTGATGAGGAAACCGAGACTTAGCAGGGTTAAGGAAGAGCCATAGGCAGTGAGTGGCCAAGTGGGAATTCAGGTGCAGACCGGCCACTCCAGGAGCTCAAGTGCATCTTCTTTGCATAAAGAGGCTTGTTTACATGTCCAGCGCAGCGTTCTGGCTGCTCCCGTGGCTCCGGGGCCGTTCCCCTCGGGAGGGCCCGGTGCTTCGTGAATGAGGTCTTTCTCATGACATCATCAGCAGTTTTTTGTGCAGGAGGTAACGGGCAAGGAAGCATTGATGAATTTGCAGAGACAGCTGCAGTTGGGCTGAACAAGGCTCTCTTCAGTATCCCAAGGATGTTGGCACACGAACCCAGCTCCCAACCAGTTCCTCCTGAAGTTAGCTTTCCTGCGGTGCCTGCATGTCTCCACGCTGGATCCTGGAAAACTGGCAGGAGCCTCACCCTTGGGTTTTCCTCTCTGAAATTAATTTGTCCCCAAGTGAACTCAACATAAAAGGAAGATTGCACATGAAAGCTTTGCCCTGAAGTGGGATTGGAAAGGTGGAAATAGCACCGTCCTCCCTGTTTTGACATTTACCTGTTGAGCATTTGACAGCTGGGTGGGGAGACGCTGGTGGCTTTGTGCTCTTGGCACAGTGAGTCTGACGAACCAGGATGTTATTGAATGATTGATTACATATATCATGTAACAAGCGGAATACTATGACACGTTCTAATTTCCTGATGTACCGAGTACAATGGGGTGATGCTGAGTTGTAGAGACAGCTATGATTTTCATGAGATAAAAGCCTCTAGTTTTGTTTTGTTTTACTCTGAATAAGCCAAAGGCTAGTTTTCTCAACACGAGGCTGAGTGAATAACATGGAACCCTCTTTTGCTTCATTTAGAATGAGGCTTGGGAAGTAACCATTAACCTATATCCTAAAGATCTATAGGGATTAATTCTCCTGCAGGTACAGAACTAAACAAATGGGAAAGGGGGTGCTTAGAGAGGTGTAAAGGGCAGCTAGCTGAGTCATGACTAGGATCACAGTGCCATCCCTTCTCTCAGCAAATATAAATCATGTGTTCAACACGGATCAGGCGTAGGAGATGCATGAGCAAAACAGACATAAGCCCTGCCCTCAGTCTGCTTACGGTCCATTGGGGAAACAGTTCTGGATGCAGTGGATCAAGACCATGGTGAGTGGATCGCACGTGGGTGTCATGACAGATTTTCTTGAGGTGCTGTGGGAGGTTTCCGGGAAGAATAGAGATGCTGCGACTGGAGGGAATACAGACCCTGCAGGAAAGGTCAGTGTGGTGAAGATGGGGGAGCGAGTGAGCCAGGGAGAGACCAAGGTGAGGGGAGGGACAGGAGGGGCCTGGTGGCACAGGCTGTGTTCAGACCCACGGCCAGACGTCCCCACACAAGTGGCAGGGAGGTTGTGTGTGCATTTCAGCTTCTGTTTTTCCTTATTGTTGGAGCCTCCAAATAGGTTTATAAAATAACATAAGAATGTTTATGTACTTATTTATTATAAAGCTCTAGTCCAGCACTTATGTCTGAGGAAAAAAGGGCCTACTGTTACCATTTTTCCTTACTTTAGAGTATTAGCCAAAGAAAGCTGCCCTTAATGAAAAGAGAAGCTTTTTAACTGAGACCAGAATTGTCATCACGAAAGAATCATTTACACATTTGGTTGCTGCTGATGGTCATTAGTCCAAGCTCTAAATCTGAACCTTGTCCTAGGAGGAGGGAAGCTCAGGCTCTGAAAGACCTAAAACGTTACATTTTACAGGTGGGACAAGCCCCCGGGAAAGGAAATGGTGTATTGAATGTCACAAAGCCACATGCATATCAATTTTTTGATTCTTGTTTCGGAAAACCAAAGTTGGGTTCAGAATAGTTCCTTTTTTCTTCGGCCCCTCTGAAAGTGGAGCTTGGTGCAGGAGATCGCTGAGGCTCCCAGCTCCGGTTTCCAGGCTTGGGATTACGATGTGTGTTCCCTGAAATGCTCTACCTGCGCTCCCCATCGGCTCCCGTCCAGCTCCAGTGTGCAATATTAGTTTTGGCTTTGGGAAATAAGGCCTCTTTTACTTGGCTGAAAGTATACGGCAACCATTTTATTTTGCTTGCGCCTCACGAATTAATTGGGCAACGAGGGGAAAGAGTATGCACACTGGGCATCTGGGCTTTTTTAAAAGCCACAATCCACTCAGCTTTCTAGAATCCAGCTTGCTATTTGGGAAGGAAGGAGTGTGTTCTAGCAGGGCCAGGCCTCATGGGGACTTCGGGCTGGAAGCAGCAGAAAATGAAAAGGTTGACTGATAGTCCAACAGTTTCCATGGGGTGGGCTTGACGTTGGGGGTAAAATGGGAATGCAGGTTGGAAGTGAGGCCAGAGGAAGTTTGGTTTCGCAGAACAAGAACCCAGGCAGGTGAATCTCTTACATTCTTGCTTCCCTCCCCTCTGCACACATACTGGCCTGCTCCAGAAGATCCACTTGTCCTTGCGTATCTTGCCCGTGAGCCCTTTGAGCTATCGGGAGGACACTTCCCCGTGAGCTCCCTCGGGAAATCTTCCTCTCAGCCTCGGTTGGACTGCTGGGCTTTTTGATTCAACTTTTTCCCAAAGTGGTGTTTTTCAGACCATTCCTTTCCCTATGACCTACTAACCACAGGCAAATGGTGTCTGCCATTTGCCAAGCCTGAAATGAGGATGTGGGTGCAGGTGGTCTATTGGAGCAGGGTCCCAGGGAACAGGAAGGAGGGAAGAAAAGCCCACATGAGTGTGTGTTTTTAGGTCACCGCTGCACCTTTGAGAGGTGTCAAGAAAGTCACTCAGAAACCTCTGTTAGAGGACATGAGACGGCATTCATTCCCCAGCTCCCGCTCCCAGTCAGTTGCAGGCTGCCTCTGAAGGAGTAGATTGTCCTGCCTGGCAAGGGTGCGGGTGAGTGTGAGCACCCACGGAACCGTCTGCCGTGCCGGAGCTGAGATCAGAGCTGGGCCAGGAGCAAAGGACACACAGGTCTGAGGCATATGCTAAACCCGTTTCTAACCCCAATCCCAACCCAAGCTCCTAGAACCTGAGCTCAGCCCCTCACTGCCTCTTCCTTTTGAGCAAACGCATTGGTCAGCTCTCCTCCTCAGTTTCCTGAGATTTTCCATGAGCCCACATGGAAGACAGTCTGCATTCTAACTAGAGCTGAACAGGTAGGACTTTGTGTTTTGGAGGGAGATGGGTGGGGTTTGAATCGAGACCTTGGCTCTTCCTGATCACTATGCTGGACACTGGGTATAAATTAAGGCCCATGGTAAATGGGAAAATGTCTGAAAAGTTTTGACATTTAAACCGTACTGTGCCAGAAACCTTATTTTGAGCTAAACAAATAAAATCCAGACTTTAGGGAAGGTCAATAAGAAATTGATTACTTTAACCTCAGACTCCTTCTGTTTACAAAAAGATTAATACTGAAAAATTTATAAACATCTTGACAGAGGTCAGTGCAATTCAAATAAAAAGTTAAATATGCTTCAACAATTTACAGATACTTAGTTAAGGAACAGTCTTATCAGTGAGTTATCTACTGTTTAAATGGGATCTTGGGGAGTGGCTGCACCTTCAGCAGGTGAGGAAAACCATGTGTTTGAAGGAATTTACGAAACCCCGTCCTCATGGCCACCCCTTCCTGAGCGTTGGCCGGGTAGGACCGAGGTAACTCACAGGGACCCTCATTTACTCTTCACAGCAACTCTGTACCCGTCACCGTAACAGACCACTGCCAGATGTAATGGCCCGCACAGCAACCATCTAATGTCGCTCATCACCCTGGCAGTGGTCCCTCCACTCCAGGCCGGGCTCCTGCCCTCATGCAGGCATCTGTGGTGAGCTGGCAGGCCCGCAGGGCCCCCCAGGGTCCGGGGCAGTGGGAGCAACAGCTCTGTGGTCCTGTCCTCCAGCACACTGGCCCCAGCTCATGCATGTGGGCTCCAGGAGAGCCAGCGGAAGCTCCCAGGCCTCGGGGACAGGCAGAGCATCACTTCTGCTGCTTTGTGTCAGTCGGAGCAAGTGGGGTGTCCTGCCCAGACTCAAGGTGGAGCAAAGAAGTCCACCTTGTGCTGGGGGCAGCAGCAGGGAGACAGGACATAGGGAGGGGTGGAGGGAGGTGTCATTGTCTTCACTTCTCACCCTTAACTCGAGAATCCTACAGGGAGGAGGCAGAGCACACCTTCGGGAGGCTTTGGAAAGTCTGGAGCAGAGCTGGAGAATCCAGTGTTTCTAAAGCGTACTCTCAGGGTGAACCTGACACCAGGATGGGGAAAGGATCCCGTCGGACTCTTTCTTGTCATAGAGAACACCAAGTACAGCGTTGTACTTACCGCTCTGGCTTGATTTTCACAAAGACTCGGCAGAGCCCTGCGAGGGAGAGGAACACACCCCGTGTGGGAGGGGGACGCTGTTGGGCACAGTCACAGCTGTCGTCTCAGGGAGCACCCCTGCTAACCCTGCGGCGATGGAATGATCATCTCCGTTTCACTGAGTGCCAGACCCAGCTCAGGAAGATGGCGGTTTGCTCCAACTCACAAAGCCAGCAAGTGGCAGCGCTGGGACTCGAACCCCCATCTGCCTGATGGCAAAGCTTTTCCGTTGCCATCCTGCCTCACAGTTAAGGACAGGGCCTGATCCCTGACATTAGGGAACTGACAGGAAGTAAATATTGTGTCCCCCCACCCCACCACACGTCCCGCCCAAAATAGAGAATGATGAAAGGTAGGGTTTGAGGATGAGCTCCTGAGTGCAGTTCAGGTGGGAGGAGGGTGAGCAGGGCTCTCACCTGGACCCTGAACAGAGTCATTCTGGCTTCAGAGTGTCTTCCAAAAGGGACTCTGAAGCCTGAACATCAGAGCTGGGGTGACAATATAGTCTATCAAACTGGGACACTTCAAGGACTTACTGGGAGCATTATTAGTTATTAGCCCCAGGAAAACAGGCATAAATTGGGACTGTCCCAGGCAAATGGGATGCATAGTCACCCTACTAATGGCCAAAATACAAGGAAGGCTTGGTGACTGTGCAGGCTCCCTGGAGTGGACACAGGGCAAGTCTCTGGCCTTGGAGCCAGACGAGGTGGGCCTTCGTGTGCCTCCCACCCCCACTATCTGACTCTGGGTCTCTGCACAGCAGCCCTGACGATGCCTAGTCATCTATTGTTGTGCAGCAAATTACTGCAAAACCTAGGAGCTTCAAACAGCGAACAGTCAATATCCTTCACAGTGGGCCAGGAATTCGGGGTGTTTCTAGCTCAGGGCCTCTCACGAGGGCACAGTCAGGATGTTGGCTAGGGGTACAGTTATCTAAGACTTGACTGGGCCTGGAGGATCTGCTTCTAAGGTAGCTTCTCACGTGGCTGATGGATTGGAGGTGGCGGTTGGCAGGAGGCCTCAGGTCTTCCACACGAGGGCCCCTCTAGCAGATTGTCTGAGTGTCCTTACAACATGGCAGCTGACTTTCCCCAATGGGAACCAGGCAGCTCATGACCCTCTCTCAGAAGTCACACAGAATCACTTCCACCACATTCTGTTACTTGGAAGGGAGTCCATAAATCTGGCCCACATTCGGGGGCAGGGGACTGAGGCTCCACCTCTTGAAGGGAGGAGGGTCAAATAATTTATGGACATATTTGAAAACCACTGTTCCTATTCAGGATGCATGTTCCAGACTTATAATTTAGGTACTATCTGTAAGGTTCCTGCAGCAGTACCCAGCGTTCATTAAAATCAAAGATTCTTAGCTCTCCAGGGTCTAGCAGCAGCATTCCCAAATGATGATGGACAAAGACAGGGTTCGAGATCCAGTAAGTCTTGGCATGCCTGCCAGGCGTGAATGAACCTGAGTCACTTTTACATCTAGGTCTGAGGAAATTAAGTCAGCTCTGAGGCTTCTTCAGATATAGGTCATTCGTCTGTGGGACCAGGTAGCCAGAGGACTCCATCTCAGTGTGGACTTTAACACATGTGCCCCTAAACCCCTCTGATGAGCGCCCCCAATCCCTCTTTGGTGCATGGGGCCATCATGGCTGAGTGTCCTCCCCTCTTAGGGGCGGTGGGCCCCAGAACCTGGGTGGGCACCCAGGCCTACTCTGCTTCTGTTCTCCAGCCCACCCTCTGCTAGGCCCTTTCAAGGGCTTTTATTTAATTTGCTTCCCAGAACACTGGGAGATAAGTATTTATACCTGTTTTAACCCTTTTCGTGGCAAGCAATGAAAACTCATCCCAAAGTGGCTTGGGTGAGAAAACAATTTCTTGTTTTGCAAACTGAAAAAAACCTAGGGTTGGCTTTAGCCACAGCTTATTGTAGGGCCTCAGAAAGTTGTCACAGTGTCTCTCCATCTGTCAGCTTCTCTTTCTCATTTTGGCTCATTCCTTAGGCTGTCCCCTTGGGGTGGCAACATGGCTGCCAAGCCGCGGTGAATGAGCAGTCTCATGGCATAAAAGTCCTCGCAAGAGTTTCATTGAGTCTCATTGGTCTAATTGCCTTAAGCCTGGGTCACATGCCCCACCTCTTAGGGGAGTGGGAGTGGGGATGGAGTGCCACCCACAGCTCCTGGGCTGAATATGGGGAGGAGATGGCTCCCCAGAAGGAATTGTAATGGGTCCTCACAGAGCTGGAGGACAACATTGTTATCCTCATTTACCAGTGCAGAAATCGGGCTCAGCGCAGGCAAGGAGCTTGGCCATAGTCTCACAGCTAACAGTTGTTGTAGGGATCCTACTTCTCCTGCTCATGTTGACGAAGGAAGAGGTTCTCTCTCTACCTCAGCCTTGACTCGTAAGTGCTCTGTGGGCATCTTAAGTGCCCACTTAAAACTCTAGGACATGACCAATGGTTCTAGAAGTGACTGGGTTAAAATGCCCTTGGTGGATCGTGGCATTGGATGATACCCGCAGAGGGAAGGAACCAGAATTTCCAGTTAGGAAAACCCCTCTCAGAAACCCTTGGAAGAACTAGGAGCTTTTGTTGTCTCAAGGTCCATGTGATTTTTCCTTTTGCTTTTTAGTGCTAATTGTTAAGATTCAAACACAGAATTCTTCTCCCACGTGTCACTTCTCAGAAGTTAAAAATTCATCTGCTGAGGAGATGCAGAGTTGGTGCTCACAACAGAGGGGACTCCCTCCTCCACATCCCCCTGTCTAGAAGGTTCCAGTTGAAAGGACTGCCTTTTGTCTTCAAATACAGAGGAGGGCAGTGGACTGAGCCACAGATGGAGGAGGGAGGAAGGCCTCAAGAAGACAAGAAACAAGCTCTCTCCCCAAATAAGCAGAAAGCCTGAGCTGTGAAACCCAGATTGTTGGCACTGGGGAAGGGCCCAGGGGTGCTTCCCTCATGAGGTCATTGGAACACGGCGGGAAACCTGAATCTTGTGCCAAAGAAAACTCTCTGTGCCCTTCGTAAAAAGCCTGCCGAGCTCTCTTCACCAGGGGGCAGCTGCTGGAGACTCACGAATGGGCCCATTGGCTGCCAGCAAGCCATCTCCTGGCCATTTCTGAAGGCCTGGGGCCGCTCTCCTTGCAGGCACACTGCTGTTTCTATCTGCTCTAAGGGCAAGCCGTGGATCCTCCAGGCCGTTGAGATACCAGCCGACCCTTGTAGTTCTGGTTGGGAAACCCCACGCAGACCGGAGTCTGTTTCGTGGTCTGAAATGCTGCATATGAAATGTTTCCTTCCCCGGCAGAAACAGCACATGGGGTCCCAGGCCACCCCTATGCAGCCTGCTCAGTGCGGGTTATGTCGGAGACAGGATGGCCACCATCCAGACGGTCACAAGGAAACAGCTCGGGGTAGAGGAAACGGAGGCACTGTGTACCCCCCGCTTTAGCCACCAAATAGCTGCACACATTATGGCAGGTCATCCAACTTCCCGGGGCCTCATTTTCCTCACCTGGAAAGTGGGGATTATGAGACCCACCTCACAGTGTCAGGCTTAAATAAGATGGCGCTTCAAGGTCCCAAAATGAGAAGACACTCAGTAAATGTTTATTCCCTCCTCCCCTTCTGTTCTCTTCAGCACTTCTTCACCATAGCACCATTACATTACTCTTCTATTTGTTGCAGGGGTCCGGGGGTCAGAGGCAATGAGGAGTAAGGTGACATGGGGCATCCCAGTGACAGTGGAAGGCCTGTGAAGGGCTCCCTTACACCAGCAGCCCCACGGGGGCCCCACAGACTTCATAGCATCCCTGGAAGGGGCCGCCTCAGATGTCCACTGGCTCAGCAGACCAAATCCTACTCCATCTTCCAAGGCTGTCCCCCAGTGGGGGTCTTGCCCGGGGCCAGTGTTTCTGAGAATCCAGATTGGTGCTCCTCCAAGCATGGTCTCCTGACACAGCGTCCACACCACCTGAGACCTGATGAGGAAAGCACATTCACAGGCTGGTCCCCTGTGACTCGGAAGTGCTGGGGGTGAGTTCCAGCAGTGTGCATCTGATGGCGACAGAGTTTGAGAACCTCTGTGCTGTAGGCAGGTTATCACAGAGCAAAGGAAGGAAAACCCGTGCGCCCTGCGCCCTGAAGGCCCCTTTGCAGACCAGTGTGTGTGAGGCGGTAGGGGCCCTGGGGTTAGGCTGCTCGCTCCCATGCAGCTGCCATGAGACCTTGGACCAGTTCCCTCACCCTCCCTGGGCCTCTGGATCCTCATCTGCAAAGTGGATGATCTAATACCTCGTAGGGTTGTTGAGAAGCATAAATCTGTCCATCCTAGCAAAGTGCTTAGCACAGTGTCTGCCATGTGACCAGAGTTCAGTACACGTTAATTCTGTCTCCTGTTTTTCAGGCAGCCCAGCCAGGTGGAGGGTCATATTTCTGGGAGGGGCTTTGAACAGCTTAGGATTTGCCAGCCAATGTAGACGGCAGCGCAAAGGAAACACGTGAAGAGTCCCTCGAGAGAGCCGAGGAGCAACCACCACCATGATATGATGGCAGCCGCCATAGTGACTTGCTAAATCCTTGTAGCAAGGCTGTGGGGTAGGAATGACTATCTGTGTTTTTACAGAGGCACTTAAGGCACCACTGGGTAAGTGGTCAAACTATGACTTGAACCCAAGTCAGTGTGAAAAAAAACATTGCACAATCACAAGCCGAGAAGTTTCCAGGGTCCCGGGTCCTTCCCCTGGGAAGCTCTGTAAAGAGGAGAGTGGCTTTAACCTGCTGTTCAGGGTCCCTGCCTGGAGCCTGGTGCGGACGGGGTGGGAGGCCTCCTTCCCAAAGTGGACAAAGAGAAGACGCCCAGGAGCAATAATTAAATGAGTTCATGTTTACGAGGCACTTAAGTGGATTAAAATCGATACGTGAGTCATGTAAGTCTGTCTGCACCGCCGTCTTAGCTTGCACCCTTCATGTTTGGCGGGTGGAATTCTTTGTTTTAAAAGAGCCTGGTTTGCTTAGAACTGGCATTCCCAGTAAAGCAGCCCTGCTCGGCATCGTGCATTGGAGAGAATGAGAGGTTTTCTAAGACCTGGGAGGCCATTTGCTCAAAGCCTGAAGTGCTCCCACTGGTGCCAGGTTGGCATCCCTGAGCTGGGGCACAGAGAGAGGAGGGAAGCTGGGTGTGTCTCTGACGGTCTCGAAGTTCCCTAGAGTGAAATCCCGAGATAAGACATCACGCGCAAGTAATTTACGAGGAAGTGTTTCCAGGAGAGACCAGTAGGGAAGTGGAAAAGGACGCCAAGCAAAGGCATATCACAGTTCTCAGGGGGCGAGAAAGATTAGGTGGGTAACTTTGGCACAAAGTACAGGTCACTTCTCTGTGCTTCCCAGTCAGGGACAAAGGCTCTTGGGTAAGGGGTCCCCCAAGGGGGTGTGAATTCCCAAGCATTTCCATCTCTCCACGTTCACAAACAGGTGCTGGCAGCTGGAAATCACTGCGCACAGCCACATGGGAAGACAGGCATGGGGGTGTGGAGGGGGCACTGCCTCCTTCCATGCCCTGCTGTGAGCGGGGTGGTGTGTGGTCAGTCTATAGCCATCAGAAGCTGCACTAAAAACCAGTGTGGAAAGCAAGACAAATGAAAACATCATCAAAGGGAGACTAAAGAATGAGCAAAACCGCCTGTGAGGGAGACACCCAGCAAATGACAGAGGGAGACACACAGAGTGCTGATCAGTCCATTCCGCCTGCAGCGCCAGGGCATGGGAAGCCATGAAGAGGCCAGTCCGTTCATCTGTGCCCTGCAACCAAGCCAGCCTCTGACATCCAACAAGTTCAGAACATACTGGCTCTTAGGCAGTGTTATGAACCTGCAGCTCATCCTTTTTTTTTTTTTTTCCAAGAACCAGGAAGAATCCAAAGATCTTTCACAAACAACTGTAGCAAGATTGAATTTAAAACCTAGCCATGAAAACAACCAAAAGCAATGCTTACGCTTTGTGTGAGTCAGTTTACGTAAGTGGACAATTAACTGAAAATGTTAAAACCAAATATAGAGAAAACCAACTACAATCCTAGGAAACCCAGTCCATCTCCCTTGAAAATACAAAAAGGACACATAACCTTTTAGTTACAGTAGTGGGTCCTTCTCAATTCAGTGCTGTAAAACGGACTTGCTCTTGTTCTGACTGTGGTATCGAGCCTTGAGGTTCTTGGCATCAGGCTTTTCCTTGGAAGGTGTGCAGTCTGAAGGTCCTGAGATACAGCCTGTGTTCCCCTCTCTGTCCTTCCCATGGGCATCTCCAACAGCTGGAGCCTGCAGCTCGTGTATGTAGCTCTGTTCACCAAGGCAGTCACTCTGCGTCTGGCACGGAGCGGGAAAGCTTGCTTCGGACCTCCATGCCTAGCACATGAGATTAGTCTACTCATACCTGTTGAGTAAATTAATAGCAGAGCACAGGTCCTGCAGGGATCCATCCTCTGCCTTTTAGTCTGTTAGATACAGTTCTGAGTAAGGGGGCCCTCAGCTAGATCTTGCCATGTTACGAATAATATTTTTTGTTGTCATTTCATAATAGCATTTGACCTATGTGTCTTAGCTTCTTTTATACACGGAGCTCCATGTCAGCCCGCTGAGCGCACCCCACCCAGGCAGTCATCACACCCGGGTCTACAGGGATGTTTCCTCAGCAGCCGGGTCCTTCTCCCTCCCCACAGGCTGGGAGCACCACCCGGGAGACAACAGGGCCTGCTTACAAAAGCAGTGAAGGACATCGAGGCTGCCCACGAAATAATTATTAAATGAGAGAATGGATGTAAAGACATAACAGAAAACATGCGTATCTCATACGTACGAATTATGCTATAGGAGCTGTTTCCCATTTGAGGCAAAATAAGAAACACTTGTTGAATGAATGGATGGGCTTCCTTGGGGGGCAGTGGGAGGCCAGCACCCGTGTTGGAGCTGGCCACGGTCTTTCCCGTTCTTCTCTTTGTCACTGCCCTGAGGGCATGGGGGGCAGGGCAATGGTCTGTGAGGCTCCCATCCTGGGCAGGGGAGGGCATAATGACAGGTATCCTGTCCTCACGGGAGTTAGAACCCAGGGAAGGCACCTTTTTTCCTTCAGGTTAGCTCTCAATCTCTTCACCTCTCTAACGGCAGTGACTGTCCTCGCCCTTGGGGTCAGTGTTTCAAAAGCTGACATAGAACACTTGCTCCACGTGATTCAAAATCCAGATCTTCTGACCCCTCTTCTGCTCTTAAGAATCCCACTCGGAAGGGTAGGGCCCGCAATCGGCATCTTTAACAAGGATCATGACGTAATCTAACCTTTGAGGGCTCTTAACTTGAGTGCGCGTTGGAACCACCCAGGGAGCTTTCAGCAAATGCTTGCCCATGCTGTGTGCTGTGATTCAGTGGGTCTAGGCAGGGCTTCCATCTGGGTCTTTTTTAGAAAGCTTTGCACACAGACATGGTCTTTTCTGGCACATCATACAAATCAGAGAGAAGTGCCCCCTCTGGTGGTCCCCAGCCTCTTGGCCAGGAGCAGGACTTGGGGAGAGCAGTCTGGGCTGGAGTTCAGCCCCTCTCCCCACAGCCAGGTCTCTTGTGCAGTAAACAGCCTACACAGCTGTGCATGGTATCTCTGGCCCCAGCCGGCTCCAGTGCACACTCCAATTAGAAATTAGTGAAGGGTGTTGATTGGTAATAACCTCTGAAGGTCTTTAAGTAAAAGTGAACCAAGGAGTGTGTTAAGATTCACCCGGAGTAGCTTATAGAACAGACTGGGGACCAGCTGAGAGTAGGGCATCCACTAAGAGGTGGTTTTGTGCTGACCTGGGTGGGAGGAGGTTAGAGCTGATGTGTTGT
This sequence comes from Leptonychotes weddellii, assembly GCF_054177405.1. Lineage (NCBI taxonomy): Eukaryota > Metazoa > Chordata > Mammalia > Carnivora > Phocidae > Leptonychotes > Leptonychotes weddellii. The sequence goes on from NC_138369.1 coordinate 56,650,556, forward strand.
GGCAGCAAGAAAAGAAAAAGGAGGGAGGAATCCTTCTAAAAGAAGATGCTGGTTCTTTAAGGAGAGTCCTGAGGTGTGTCCAAAGGTAGCCAAGCAGATATGCACCAACCTGAGGGAAGAAATGAGTAGGCGGCTGCCCCCAGAGATAGGCCTCCATGAGCCCCCAGAGTGCTGTGTGGAGACACAGTACTCGGGGAGAGGTCCTCTCTGAGGCCCTGTCTCTTCGTCTGTGGCCAAGGCAAGTTCATCAGTAGCTGCCTCTGTCCCGGGTCCACAGTTCCCCACCCCAACTGCTTGTGGAGATGGGAGAGGACAGGGGACTACTGTCCATGTCCTTTTGTATCCCCTCCACCCACCCTGGAGACCACCTGTGCCAGTTCCTCTGCAGGCCGAGGCCTGCCTGTGTCTCTCTGCCTGGGGCTTTCTTGGCCACAGGCGTGCGCTATAGTCAAGTACCGAGGGGCTGGAAACACAGGACAGTTGGTGTTTCTAGAACAACTCAACCAAGGACAGGTGGATATGGAAGGATAGATGCCCCAGCTTTCTCACCCACCGGTGGCACACCTGCCCACTCCTTCATGGAGTGCCCAGAGGTCACCCCCTTGTCCCAGAGTCCGCTTTCAGGGGAACCTAGATAAGGGACATGTGAACGGGCAGATCTCCAGCTCCGGAAAAGTGTGTCCTCACACATACAGTAGCCCTCAAATAGCATCAGCAGTATACCTATTTTTCTGGAGGGTAGAGAGCATAAGGAAGGTGGTCTCCATGGGTTGACAGCCTGTCTCCCAAGCCGATGGGCTCAGTGATGTAGAGCAGTGATTCTCAAATGGTCATGATCACAGAGGCTACCTGGACATCTTGTTAAAATACAGACTCTAATTCAGCAGGTCTGGGGTGGGACCTGAGAGTCTGCATTTCTAGCATGCTCCCAAGTGAGGCTGGCGCTGTAGGCCCAAGGACTACACTTTGAGTAGCAAGGCCCTTAGGGACAAAATCCTTTGGAAACAAGTTTTGAGTGGGCAGGAGTGTAAGTGGGTTTGTAGGCGGGGTAAAATTCTTCACTGTGAGTACATTTCTAACCAAGATTCCTGGCCAGGATTTTAATAAGTACCCCTCAAACACTTGACTCCTACAAAACCTTTTCATCCAAACACTGCTCATAAATTGTTTTTATGCCATGATGTTAAATTCTTTCCTGTCCTTTTGGGAGAGGTTTCCACCTTGTTGATTTTCCAGTCAGCCTGTAGGGAAAAGGAAAAGAGCAATAGAAAATCAAAATAATTTGATTTGTGAGATAGAATGCAACATTGAATTCTTAGCTGGTTGATTAAGAATTGGCAAGTTCTGGGAAATATTTTTTTTTAATCTAAGAAGAGAAACCATGTTTTAAAAGATCCAAGAATAAGACATTGCCTCTATTTAACAGGAGGACAAACTTCTTCTTCCTAGAAGAAATAATTTCTTCTTCAGCCTTAGAAGACATGGCTTACTGGTCTCTTCATTTGGGGCTTTTCAGTAAGAGCTGGTTGATTTCTTTGTATTTGTTTGTTTATATTCTCAAGTTCGTATCCCTGTGGTCCCAAAGGGAGCAATCACCAGCACTGGGGGAGGTGTTTTTATTTGTCTGCACTTTGGGAAAATATAGAGATTAGCTCTAAACAGGGTTGATGTAATGCACCAAGAAGGGAATGTTACAGGAATAAGTCCATTCAACTCATTTCTAATTCATACTGGCTTTTAAAATGTAGTATTTTTACTCATTTTAAAACTTTCAGAACACTTTTTTTCTAAGACCATGAGGACTGTTGGGGAGAAGACTCGCCTTTGATCAGATAATTGCTCCTTCTGTGCCTGCCTGTGATCGGTTCAGAGTGGCTTAACGTGCACTCACCAAATTCTGATACTCCGCGTCACAGGGGAATTTTGCTCTAACAGTTTAGTGGTTCTTCCGTCTCAAACATCTGTCCTGACTGTAGTTCCTACTTGCTTCACTTTTTTAAGCATGGAAAGAACAAACCCAGCATAGTCTGGGCCTTGGCTTCCAAACGGGGTTTTGACAAAATTTAAGAAAGGAACTTGCTTTGTAGTGCTGTCTTGGCCCAATTCCTCCAAATCCCCCACGTCTGTGGGTGATCATCTCTGGTTCCCTCAGACTGCTCCGCTGCAGCACCTATCTGGCAGGAGGTCTGTAACCACTGACCCAGCCTTGCCAGGCTATCAGCCGTATTGGGCATCCGTATTAGACTCACCATATGTTCTAAGTTACATAAAGGCTGCTCTTGGTTCATTGAGTGATGTTCCCCACCTTTCAGGCTTAGTTTCCATGGATTCTTTTGGTGGAGGAGGGAAAAGGGGACTTTGTCTGTTCCTTGTTTGGTTTCCCCACCCCAAGCCCCTTCTGATCCATTCTTACGTTGCCAGCTAGAAACCCCTGGGCAAGTGATATAATTACTTTGTGTTCCAGTTTCCTCCTTATAAAAGGGCTTCAAAAGGGAAGGTACCACCCAGAGGAGCTACCTGGCACGTAGTGAGCCATTCCCGAGTAGGGGCCATCTGTGTATTCCATCCTTAGAGACATCAGCACTAGCAGGCCAACAGAGTCTTAGAGGGCAGATGTTATGACTTCATTTGACAGGTAAGGAAATGGAGGCTTAAGGAAAGAATGGTTGGCCTGACGACACATAGCTGTTGCAGACCTGAGCCAGTAATTAAAGCTGGGACGCTAACTTGTGCACTTTCTATGCTGTAAGCTTATGTGGTTTTCTTCATGGGGAGGAATTTCATGGACCCTGTCCCAAAGGTTTCCCCTCCGAGAATGGGACTGTTTTTTCTGGTGAGGTTCAGGCTGACTCATGGTCGAGTGGGGCCAATAAAGTATTTCCTGGGAATGAAATATCTTTCTGTTCTCCCTGGACCAGCTTATTGGGGACCCCTGCTCACCTCTGACTCCTCAGTTGATTAGAGAATTGGGGATAAAGTGCTTCCAAAATTTACCTGAATTCTGTATTCACTGAGTAAACATGGAGGCTTCTCTTACCAGCTCATAGGGGTCATACCTCTAGTGCCTAGATGAAGGAAGGGGGTCTTAGATGAACACCAAATTGCCAGACATGGGGACATGTGTGTCCTCTTCATTTTGACAAACCCATGAGGAAGCTAAAAAATGAGAAGTCAAATTTCAAACTTTTCCTGGCACTGAGCCCTTGCTGGATTTTGCAGATTTGTTGCTCCCAAAGAGCACTGTGTTGGTGGTCAAATAAAGCGCACTCCAGAATGAAATCAAACGCTGTGTGATTGGGAGGAACAAGTCCAAAGGCCAACGGGGCTCCCTTACTTCATTATCTGATTCTTCTTGTCAACCACTGCACGTTACGAACAGGGCTGGGGCTTGGCTCCACTGGCCACACTCCCGGGCCTAGGAGAGCTGAGGTATGTCTGGAAAAGAGGGGGCCTTTGCCAAGGCAAGCATCTCCCATGCCAGGCAGACCAGCAAATGAGCTGCTTCTTGCAGTCCCTTCATCCGAATCCTCGACCAGCCAAGGCCCATTCATTTAATAAGTGCAAACTCAGGAGCTACTAAGTGTCAGGCTCAGTGCCAGGCACTGAGGGTACAGAGGTGAATGTGCCTAAATCAAGCATGCTTTTCATCACATGTTCGAGAAAATGTTCATTGATGTTTTCCTGATCCTAAGAGTAATGTGTGTCAGTTAAAAAGAAATTAATTTCATTTAAATTGAATCACTCCATCTCCAGGGAGAAGCCCTGATAGCATTGTATGGTATTAGAGATCCTTGTTGGCCAAGGAAAGCGGGACTGAGAAAAAGGCCAGTTATGTGAATCTTCTTAGAATAAGATCCAAAATTTCATAGTAAAAAATTTTTTTTAAGATTTGATTGGGACATTTACTTGAAATATGGAAATAAGTTTATATTATCTTACATTTAACAGCTCTTGTAACATTGGAATTATAATGTCAAAGATCTCTTAGACCCAAGACAAAAGCTTATTTGCTTTATTAGCATCTTTTTTTTTTTAAAGATTTTATTTATTTATTTGTCAGAGAGAGAGAGAAAGAGAGAGAGCACAAGTAGGCAGAGCTGCAGGCAGAGGGAGAGGGAGAAGCAGGCTCCCTGTCGAGCAGGGAGCCAGACATGGGGCTCAATACAGGACCCTGGGCTCATGACCCAAGCCAAAGGCAGAGGCTTAACGAACTAAGCCATTCAGGTGCTCGCAAAAGGTCATTTTTACAAAGGCATATTTTTTCCAAAGGCTTCTCTTGATCTTTTTTATTTAAATCCTTATCTTTGGAAGCATCTTAAAGTGTTATCATGCAGGGATATTTATCAGATAAGTGATCTAACTCAGCCAGATCCAGATTTATCAGTGGCTTTGTGTGGCTTGAGCAGTTTTCCATCATCACTTTCATTGATTTCATGGAAGTCTGCTTCTTTTGCAGCAAGGTCTTAGTTTCCCTCTGCAGTAGATTGTACTGTATTTGAATTGGGTAATCAGAAGTCTGTTCACTGGTCCGTGTTCCCAGTCAGCTGAGAGCCGATCATCGTAAGTCTTGCAACAATGATAAAGTTGCATTCTCTAACCTAAACTCAGGATAGGCAATGATTGGGACATGGGAAAAGGCAGAGCCAAGGAGACACCTGATGTCTGGAACCTCTCCCACATACTTCCTGGTGGGCACCAAGTGTCTGGCAGAAGTAATAGGCAACCCCCAAGAGATCACTATTTTGAAGCCTCACTGGGTCTCTCTGTGCCTTCAAGGTTGCCTGCCTGGCTGCCAAGGGTGTGAATGGCTCCATAATGAGCCTGTTTTTTAGTTATGCCCTGGGCTTGGTGTGAAACCGGAACGAAGAGGATGTTGATGCTGCTTTGGGGTAAATTGCTCCCCTGATGGGCCTGGCTATCCAGATTTCATAAACTACAGTTAGATAAGCTTTCTCTTGGTTAGTGTGAATTTAAAAAAGATTTATTAGCATGTGATGTTCCCCTTCCACTGTCGTTCCTCACCTGGGAGCAAACGCCCTGTCCTTTCCAGTAGCGCTCAGTGCCGGGAGCCTCAGCTATAAAGAGTGTTGTAGGAGGTCAGGTTCACCAGAAGCAGAACCTGAGATGGGGATTTCTGTGCAAGCAGCTTACTAGGGAAATGCTCTGGAAAGAAGAGGAGTGAAGGGAGCAGAAGGGGGCAGAGGAAGGAACCCAACAGATGTGCTGTCAGCTGGAGGCTGCCTCAGCCTAATCCCACAGGGGCTCTGGAACCTAAACCTCACTACAGAGCCAGTCTTACCTGGAGGCAGAGGGATGTCAATCCAAGAATGTCAAACCTCAGAATGCTTCTGAGGATGGGTGTTGTAACCCTCCCCCTCCCACCCCAGGCAAAGCGGCTCCCATTCAGCTGGGGGCTTTTAAACCCATGTGGTAAAGGGGTTCTAGGACCAGCACCCACACCATCCACACAGGGAACCGTAGTGTTTGCTTACCTCACAACTATAGTAGGAGAGTGGAGCACAGGAATAAATAACCCCAGGAGGACTGTATCAGTGCTGACAGGCGGCAGAAGGGTGATGCCCGACATCCTTTCCTGTAGCACCACCAGGAGTGTGTGAGTCATGAATCGTCCACTGAGCACTCTCTATCCTAGAGAGGTCTGTGGTTTTTGCTCTCTCTGCCTAGCCCCACCAAGGTCCAACCAGAATTCTGCAATCTCTAGTAGACTATTTAGGGTGGCAGAGAGACTCGGAATAATGCAATAAATGCTGGCTTGTGCATTATTTTCTAGCATTTTGGAATTAACAGAAAGAAGTAATTTCAGCAGCTCTTGAATAATCAAAAGCAGTCTGAAGCCAAAGCCAAGTAACCTGAGGTCCTCTCAAGTTCCAGAGCAAATTTTTGAAGTCACAGTCATTCCTTCACACCCACGCAAAAACTAAAAAAGTCTTCAGAGCAATGAATCTTTACTTCAAGAACGGATAGACCTTTGACTTGAATGGAAAACCTCTCTCCTGGTTTGAAAGGGATTTCCAGTGAGGTATGGAACTTCACAAAGGGAGTTTAGAACTAAGTTGAGAACTCATGTAATTTATATATATGCTGGGACGCTCTTGAGAGTAATTGTATCCCATGACGGATGTGAAACTGAGAGCCAACGTCACCTAGGCTTGGGCTCGCTGCCCCTGATGCCCACAAGCTGATTAGCTAGGATTTAGAGGAGCTTCTCCTTGGGCCAGTTGTGGACATTGCTTCTGCAGGGAGGAACAAAAGGAAGGAGATGGGAACAAAGCCCCCACAATGAATCATTAGGACCAGTCTTTGGGACATGCAGGTCCTGAGACAGCATTTGAGAAGTTATCCTCTGGTTTCCTTATTGAAGTTGATGATGCATATCCTCTAGGTTCCAAGAGCAGCCCCTCACACTTCCATGTAAATGTCTGTTTATCTGCTGGGAGGTCTCTTCTTTCTAAGCTATGAGCTCTTCAAGGATGGGGACTAACATCTTTCAAACCTGTGCCCTTCGCGCTGATCGGAGTAGGTGATATGCTGACTCAGTTACCCCATAGAAGCTCAGAGTCCATTCTGAATCCTGTGCCGCTTCCACACTATGTGTGTGAACTTGGCACCCAGGAGGATTTGGGGCCAAGATGCATGAAGTAAGCCTTGGAAGGAGGACTGAGGAAAAATATTCCTGATAGTGGGAACAACTTTAGAGTCCACCAAGAATGACCTTGGGGAAGATACATGACCTCATTGAACTTTGATGTCCTGGCTTCTAGATACTCAGCAAGTGCTAGTTCTGTGGCTTCTCCTTCTCCAAAATCTGCAACATGGAAGTCTTGATTTGGCTTCAGTAACTTGGAACCTGTGGGTTATGAAGAGCCTCCTGGCTTTCCTTTGACCTTGGTTGTAGACCACGTGTCCAGGTAGAAAGGCAGCAGTCCCCCACGACCCCTGTCCTGGTTTCTCGTGCCGCTGTATGTAGAGTCCAGCCTCAGCAGGCTACACTAGGAGACCTCTCCTTGCTCTTGTACCTGGGAAGGCTTGCAGGGGACCAGCTCAGCCCTCACCACCTCGGGCTAAGGAAAGAATCCCTGTATTTTCCTTGGTGTGATTTTCTTAGTTTGTCTTTCCTAAACTAGCAAGATCTTGAAAGGCAGGATTAGAGTGTGGGCTTAGGAGAAAGTGTCCAGGAAGATGACGTGGTTGTCTTTCATCCAAACTTTTGAAGGCATCTGGCTCACATGCAGCCTGGCCCAGTTCAACAGGAGAGCACCAGGGTTCAGAGCCGAAACATTAGTTAAGAATGTTCTGGACGCCTGGCTTCCCACGGAGCCCATGGGAAGGGTGGGCTGCCAGAGGAGGACTGGGGACTCAGCCTGGTCGCAGGCTTCCCTCCCACCCGAGCCAACAATGATATTATCTGGGAACTTCCCCGAAGAAGGACCGCATCTGCTGAAGTCTCAGTTTGCCTTGTGGAGGCCACTTACACACATTTGTCTCCATGCAGCCAGTCCATCCTTTGGTGCTTTTTCTCTTTCAGGAGGAAATGGGCATTTCCTGTGAACTGCTCGAATCAGACTTCCTCAAATGCAGCGTGGGATTTCCTTTCATGAGGTCAAAATCGAAGGTAAGGGGCAGAGACGGGACACTTGCTTTGCAGCAGGCCCCCAACCCTTCCCACCAGCCACCTGCCCTGTCAGCTGTACCCTGCCCCCCAGCCTTCCTCTATCCCCCCCAACCCCACCCCCACCCCTGCCTTGCACAATGGCACTGTCTAGCTCCCAAGGGGGGCTGCGATCTACTACTCCACAGGGGCCCTCCCCACATGCTGTTCCTCTTTGATCCACATGACATACCCAAAAGTGAGAGACGCACCATGGCCTTGGTACTTTGGCAAGCACCATCTGGTTGGCCTCCTTAAAAATCTTTCTCTGGGACATTCCATGCCACTGTGAGTACGACTATATAGGAGAAATGTGGTCTGGGCTAGTGACCTACAGTTCTGACTATCACTCCCCTGGGCACTCACAATTTTCTGAAGAGACCTCTTAAAATTCTTAAAACATAAATAATGGTACGGCAATTCATTTTTTTTTAAAGTAAAAGAAATTAGACTCACTTTGGTATTTATACGGAGCCAAATTTTCTAAGCTGAAACAATAATACGGTCCAGTGTATTCAAACGTTCATGGAACATTCTGGTATGTGCCAGTATTATAAGGATATGCAAAGATACATAGAAGATGTGATTGTTGGAAGCAAAACTAGAATCTAAAAGATCAGGTCTGCCTTTTGAAATGGAAGCTATTTTTCCTGCTATGATTTGAAGGAAATTTCATATTCCTTTGTCTAACTTTTTTCCCCCTTAAAAAAAAAATAATGAAAGTTTAATCCTCCTCTCCTGCCTATGTCACAGAATCAACTTGTTTTAATCTCCAAGGCATTTTGGTCCCAGTACCTCGTGGCTGTTTTGCAAGCCAGTTGTGAGAATGTTCAAGTGAGAAAGAAGATTTGCTGATTTCCTAGCAAATCACTTGAACCCCTCAGCCCCATTGAAGGTGCCTGCTCCAAATGACAATGGCTCTTACATCCGTGATTCCTAACCCTTTTAGGAACCTTTCGATGTCCTTGAACCCTGGACATTATTGCCCTTAGAAACATACGTGGCACCTCCACACACACATTTCATTGAAATCTTTTCAGCAACAGAAAATAGACTTAATTGAAAAACATTAATAGTTGCCATTTCATGGGTAAAATAAAGCCGACATCCCAAATCAAACCTAAGGTGTGTCTTCTAGTTTTAGTTTAAAGGTTATTTTAAAAGGAAAATTTTATCACTCTCACATACGGATCCAGGATCACTTACAATAAAGTGAGGGTAGTCATAAGAATGAATACAGTGAAAACAAAGCCACGTTGAATTCTGGAGCATTAAATTTTGTCAAAAGTCATTAACTCTCAAAATAGTCATGGAACCAACGGAAGTAGGAACGTTGGAAAGTTGGATTTTTTCCCAGCTCGGTAATGCCGCTGCCTTCCTCCCACATACAGAGGTTTAGACCAGAGCAACACTAAAGCTGGAGGCAGGAGGTCTAGGGTTGAGTCCTTAGAAAGAGCCCAAGGAGTGACCCAGCAGGGCCGGGGACCACCCGTGTCCACGCCCAGCTTGCCCTGCCCTGTGCCTCGGCCCCTGTGGCTCATCAGGCTGCAGCCGGCCTGCTAAGCCTCATGACTGCATCGTCAGCTTACTCTGGTGGCCATCTGTTTCTGTCTCTCACGACCAGCCTGCCCAGTCTCTGACCTTCCGTTCTCCCAGGCCCCCCTCTCCGATTTTGGCTTCTCACCTCACCTGGATCTTTAGAGTATTTGATTCAGATCTCCTGCCAGTTCTGACTCTTGTCCCCTTGACTTTTCCTTCCTTTGTGTCCTCCAGCTCTGCTTCCTGTCCTGTCTCTATGTCCCCACCCTCCCTGGCGACTGACAAGCCCCGCAGCAACAGAAATTTCTGTCTCAAGAGCGATGTCCGGTGTCCGCTCTATTTGATGGGTCAGCGTTCATTACTTTCAGGCCACATTTAGTGCAGTTGAATCCAGTGTTGCAAAGGTAGACCAGTGCCTAGCATTAGTCACTAAGGAACCCAAATACTTAGATATTAAATAATCACAGACTCTCAGAGCTTGATGGAACTTAAGAAGCATTGTGTCCATCCTCTAATTTTTATTGAAAGGCAAATAGTGTGAGTGTCTTAGCCAAGATCACATACTCAGTTTGTGGTCAAGCCTGGCCCTGTAACCCCTACCAGGGGGTCCCTCCCACATTCCCATACATGCCCAGTGTGTACATGGTGAAAAACATTTGCTCAGAGCAGTCTTCCCCAAGTTATAGGATGCTCACCACGGGGAATGCCTGAGATGATTGTAGGCCGCTCCTTAAATTATTTTAGGCCAAACATGGACACTGCACTAAACAACATTGACTCTAACAGTGAGACAGTTATTACCTATTCAACACTCTTTCTCCCGGATCACATGCAGGAGAAAGTCTCCCATAGCGCCATCCTGTCTTCAACACCTCCCTAGCTCTTGCTAATCTCCCTCTTATCAAAATAGAGTAGACCTTAGGCTCAGAGCCCTCAGCAGGCCACAGAATGCAATGGGGCTTTGTTTTCATTTATTTTTATGACAACCTTCTCTTACTGATAAGTGATCCTGATTCCCATCTGTGCTCATGATAGAAATTTTCCTGCTAAAGTAGTACAACCACTCTGGAAAACAGTATGGAGTTTCCTCAAAAAGTTGAAAATAGAGCTACCCTATGACCCAGCAATTGCACTACTCGGTATTTACCCCAAAGATACAAATGTAGTGATCCGAAGGGGCACCTGCACCCCAATGTTTATAGCAGCAATGTCCACAACAGCCAAACTATGGAAAGAGCCCAGATGTCCATTGACAGATAAATGGATAAAGAAGTTGTGGTATATATACACAATGGGATATTACTCAGACATCAAAAAAATGAAATCTTACCATTTGCAATGACGTGGATGAAACTACAGGATATTATGTTAAGTGAGAGTGTCAGTCAGAGAAAGACATATGATCTCACTCATATGTGGAATTTAAGAAATGAAACAGAGATCATAGGGAAAGAGAGGGAAAAATAAAATAAGATGAAATCAGAGAGGGAGACAAACCACAAGGGAGTCTTAACTCTAGGAAACAAACTGAGGGTTGCTGGTGGGGGAATGGGGTAATTGGGTGATGGGCATTAAGGAGGGCACGTGTGGTGTAATGAGCCCTGGGTGTTGTAAGTAACTGATGAAATCACAGAACTCTACCTCTGAAACTAATAATACACTATATGTTAGCTAATTGAATTTAAATAAAATAAAATTTAAAAAAAAGTAGTCTTCAAACAAAAAGAGTGGCAATGAAAGTAACAGTAAATGACATAGGTGATATGGTACGCAGGTGTGGCAGACATTAGGAAGATGGTGTGGGGGCGACACTTAGAAAGGCCTGGTTTAAGAGACAAACATATCACTTCCTAGAAACCCTCAGTTGCTGAAAAATAGCGTGCCTCTCAACAGAGCACGCTCCAGGCTTGGTTTTATTGCTAAAGCTGTATCTCTGGCCTGGCAACCAGAAAGATACGCCTAAAAAAATAAAACTTGTCTTGCAAATGAGCTTCCAGAGGTCATAAACTGCAGAAGACGGTGGTGTTTCTAAGTGTGGAATGCTTGCTGAGGCCAGATGTCACTTTCTTTTCCCCTAGTACGAATTCAGCGTGATCTTTGACACAAGCCACCTGTCTGGGGAAGAGGAAGTCCTTAGCTTCATCATTACTGCTCAGAGGTAAGGGGGAGCTTTACTTTTTTTTTTTTTTTTTTGATTTATGGGAACAGGAAAGGACGTTCCCTGGTCACGCTTTGATGATGCTCCAGATGCTGAGGAGGAAGAAACAATTGAGCGACAGAGCCCCAGAGCACTGGCTGGGATGGGAGCTCTCAGGGCTGGTGTCTGTCCAGTTGTGTTTATGCAGCTAGCCAGGTTGGACTGAGCTGGGAGGGACTGGGGACCATCCCGGTCGGAGGTAATGATTTTTACAGCCAAGGAGAGACAGACCAGGGGAGGTGAGGATTCTGATTCAAGCTCACGTGGTTGGTTAGTTCACAAAGTTCCTCTGTGGGTTGCATTCCTTGATGCAGGGAGAGGGCACAGCAGCCTGAGGGCCGGGCCAAGGCTGTTGTCAGAGGCCCCAAGACATGCTCCTCGAGAGAGGGCTTGTCCTGGACGCTTTGTGGGTGGAGGGAGAGTTAGGGCAGGGGACCGTGCAGGGTGACTTCTACCCTCAGGAGCATACTCCTGCCCCTCTGTCTCCAGTGTGGCCTCAAGCCACGGGAGGGCCTTAGGGGTTGTCAGCTGCCTCCACCAGCCAGAATCCACGTGCGCCTTGAAGCGCCATTTGGGTAGCGCTTGGCTGACAGCAGGATGGAAGGAGAGGAAGTTAGGTTGGTGAATAGGAAGAAGCAAACTTTGATTGGGGTGTAGGTTGGATACCCAAGGCTACTTTTGTAATTTGAATTTTTATTTGGAGACGATTTTGAACTCACCAGAAATGTTGCAAAGCATAATTCAAGGAAGTCTCATGCAGCCATTACCCAGCCTCACCCGATGCTGACACTCTCCTCCATTTACTTTATCATTCTCAATGTATAGTTTTTTTTTCTTAACCATCTGAAAGTAAGTTGCAGAAATCATGTGTCCTTCCTATAAGGACCCCAGTGTGCATTTCCTAAGAGTGAGGCCATTTTCTTCAACAACCAGCACAGCAGATGTCGGAAATGTAACACTGACACAATGCTTTTATCTCCTCTATAGTCCATGTTCCAGTAGTTCTAGTCTTCTCAGTGACCTTTCAGCCCCTTTTTCACGGGTCCAGAGTCCAGTCAAGGGTCATGCATTGCATTCAGTTATTGTGTCTTATCTATCATTACCTTAACCTCCAAAGGAAATTTCATGCCAAGAATCCTAAGTCCATCCCAGAGGTGGTCTGGAGATCAGAACCAAACACCCTGAAGGCCAAGGTCAGGCAGGATCCACTGAAAATGATGAGAAAACAAAATGAGGAACTGCATGGCTAATAATAGAGCCCAGGAAACTGGAAGGCCAGACACTGGGTGAGCAGGCAGTGGAACCAGGAGCTGAAAGTCAACCAGGGAAGGATGTTCAGTGGAGTCACAAGGTTAGCACAGGGTTCAGACCTAAAGACCCTCAGGATCTGGGGTACAGAGTGAAGCAACGGGCTCAGCTTTATGGAACTAAAGCCCCACCACCACCACCAGCATGGTCACCCTTGAAATGAGGGTGCTCAACCCAAGCCTTCCTTTGAGGAGGACAATGCCCTCAGGAGCTGAGAAGGAGCTCCTCGTCCCACATTCTGAATTATAAAGAATGCCATTTCCCAGACTCTTCAGATGAGCCAGGTTGGGGCCAGCCTGTTGGGGTGATGTGCTGTACAGAATAGCAGGGGCACTGGCTCAGCTGTCTCTGGCCCCCAGAGAGAGCAAGGAGTCACGCTTTGGACCACTCTGCCCACTCCCTTGCACGATCATCAAGTGATTGCCACGGGGAAAGGACCAGGCCAGGGCTGAGAGGGATCATGGATGAGTGAGAGCGAGTCTTGCATCCCAAACCATCTCAAGAAGGCTTCAGTCTAGAGATGGAGGCAGACACACTGCTTCCTACAGGGGAGGAAAGAAGACCTAGCCCAGGGCAGGCATGCTTTGCTCATTCAATCTGCAAATGTTTGAGCCCTTCCCACAAGCCAGGCACTGTGTAAGATGTTGGCAAAGTCCCTACTCTTGGGGAGCGAGTGTGCTGGGGGCAGGGGGATAGATAATGAGCAAGTGAATATATAACGTCAGCGGGAGCCAGGAGTGTGCCCATTCATCCGGCAAGCGTGACACATTCTCTGGCAATCACAAAGCATCTTTTTTGTGTCCTGTACTCTCTTTAAGCCCACTTGGTGGGATTAATCTTTTCCTTGTCTTGGGGGGAGGGGGATGGTCTAGGACAGTCCTGTGCATTCTCAGGTCTCTCTTGGGTAATGCAGAGCTCTGCCATCACTTCAAGTGTCACAACAGATTCACAAAACTATAATTAAGGTGTCCCCTGCAATCATCAAAACTTGGTTTAAAGCGAAGGCTTTCTCCCTTTGGTGAGGGCGAGCTGCAGAAGGGAAGCCTGCCTCTCTCTCAGGAACAATCTTGCTTTCCTGCAGTGGTTCTGCTGCTGTGTCCTGACACCCCACCCCTCAGTTCCCCTGGGAGAGCTCCTGAGTGCCCCCCGCCCCCACCAGGCTCACAGCAGGTCCTGTGGGAAGTGTGAGTCAAATAGAAAAGTGCTCACTCCCCTTAACCGGTAGGAGCACTCCCAGGGCCGCATGGGTATTCCAAGCTGACTCTTACCTTTGGATAGCCAGCCCCCAGCTGGGGGTTCTCGCCTGCGAGGCCCTCATCCTGTCCTCCAACCTCAGCCTCTTGCAGCCAGACACCCACCCCTTCAACTTCTGCTGCTGAGACCGTGCCCTCAGGGACAGGACCAAAGGTGACCTCACACCAGCTTTCGGCTTTCGCATATAGGCGCCACTCAGTAGCCTCTGCCCTGGCGGTCTCTGGAAATGCCGGGATTCTTGCATGTCCCCTTCTCTTTCGCTGGGCCAGGAGAAGGAAAGCCAGCAGTCCTCCCCTCCATTCCCTGGGCAGCACCCCCCACCCCACCGTGCTGATCAAGGTGCCCTGAAGTGTACTTTAAAGGGCGGACACCCTCCCCCCGCACCCCCCCCAACACTTCTCTCTCTAAAAGCTGTTTCTCAGAAATCCTCCTTTCTCAGCTCTGTTACATCCTTGATATGACATCTCGGGTTTTTGCCCTGAGCCGTAGTAAACCCTGATCTGGTGCTTTCCTCTGAATCTGGCATCCCTTATACCTCAGCCAAAACGTGCATCTGAACGAACATACTGTCGTACTCACCCTCTGAGTGATTCCTGAATTTTCACAAAAACACCAATTCCCCAGAGTCTTGGACTGAGATTCTTCCCAAGCCCTGCATCTTTCAGTTCTCTGTGGTCTGTTCTGGCTCCTCACTAATGGCTTTGCCCTCAGGTACCCCCTCTGGGCATCTGGGAAGCTCAGGTCGGTCCCCAACAAGTACAGCACGACAGTGGCCTGCAGCCACGTCTGTGGGATGCAGACACAAAGAAACTCTGATTTCATCTCCCACTGCTCTTTAATTTTGTTTTCATTTGAGGCCTTCCTCAGGCTCGAGGTTATTTAAAGCTCACAGAATTAAGATTCCCTTTCCCTTGGGGATGACTGATGCTGGAAGCATACATTATCAGAGCTCCTTCAATCCACAGCCACAACCGCATATTTTGGCTTCAGTGTTGCTTTCTGTATTTTGCTTTTTTTTTTTTTTTAGCATTATCACAAATATTTTAGAGAATGTTCTCTCTCCTAAAAATAAGAGCACAGTACATCACAGTGTGTGTTTGGCCTTCTTTACCCTGTGTTATTGCATCCAGCTTCCACTCCAGAGCTGATGGCTTTCTGGCTTTTAGTTCAGCACTGGTTGAACTTACAGAACACACACTAAGCATATGTAAAAAGTTGGCGTGAATACCAACAGCCGTGATTGTTCAAATACAGCCCAGCAAGCTCAGAAATCCTGCACAGCTTTCGAGCGTGGCAAGGGTGGCCTGCCATGGGGTGCTAGCATTTCAACACAGATCACATTTGGCTGGGCTTGCAAGCTTGGAAATCGTGTGAGACTTGGTTATTTCTTATTCATCCTGTTTCAAGATCCCATAATTCACGTTCACATAAAACATGACTGTGATCGGGGCGCCTGGGTGGCTCAGTTGGTTAAGCGACTGCTTTCAGCTCAGGTCATGATCCTGGAGTCCCTGGATCGAGTCCCGCATCGGGCTCTCTGCTCGGCAGCGAGCCTGCTTCTCCCTCTGGCCCTCCCCCCTCTCATGTGCTCTCTCTCTCTCATTCTCTCTGTCTCAAATAAATAAATAAAATCTTAAAAAAAAAAAAAAAAAAACATGACTGTGATCTAATAGAAATACATAGAAAGCGTAGAGAAGGTGGACTTCATTCCCATTGCCAGAATCCAGAAGGGCCTCCTTGGGGAGATAGCATTTAAACAGAGGAGTCTGTTTTCAGGCTGAAGACACAGAGGCACAGTGCTGAGAAGGTACACAGGTCAGCCTGCTCTGTGACAACCAGGTGGGTGGTGGGCACTGTGGGGAACTGGGGATTCGTGAGCCATCTCTTGGGGGGGTGGGCATACAGGGCAGCAGAAGATGGGCTGACAGAGGAGATTGGGCTGGGCCATGGAAGGCCCATGTAGCCTCAGAGTCTGCACTACATTCCAGAGGCAGAAAGTTTGTGAAGAGGGAAGTGATGCATGTAACAGTTTGCCCACAGAGCATGAGCTTTTTGAATTTCATAAAGGGAGGCAAATGGCCAATCAAACCTGGAAGTTCCTTAATTCTCCTGCTGTTTCTTGGACCCACAGAAAACTCACTGTGGTTGGGCAGATCCATTAGTGTGCTCTCTTGGGTCCTCCCCACCTGTGGCCGCCGATATTCCTGGGAAGGAACGCTGGGGCAGGAAATAAGTGATAGGGAAAGAGGAAACTCCACCTGCTTCCCAACCCCGCCCAAGGCTAATCAGTGGTGTCAAGAGAAGGGGGAGCCAACACCACCAGGGTGAAAGCGCTATCTGTTAGAGTCACACGGCCGTAGACACCGGCGGCGCCCATGGGAGTCACCTGGGGGGCTTTAAAAACCACCGATCCCTGGTCCACCCTGCAGAGGTTCAGATCGATTGGTCTGGGGTGAAATCTGGGCATTGGGATTGTGGAATAGTTGCATCAGGTGATTCTAATAAGCAGCCAAGGCAGAGAGACACCATCTGCACTCCCTGGCTCTATACGGGGCGCGTTTCCACTCAGCAAACTTCTGTTGAGCACGTACTATTTATCAGATGCAACGCTGGGCACATAAGAAAATGCTAATCACTTACTAAAATCAAGAACATCCCCTTATGTGCACGAAGAGTGCTATGTCGCATCAGGGGACGCCTAGTATTGGCAGCTTAAATAATTAGCAGAATGTTCTAACATTGGAATCACGGACAGTAAGGAAGCTGTATTATATGTTAAACATGCCACAGAATATCTCAGGCACTCATTTCTTCCCAAATGTTGGTGAAAACCGGTCTTACCGCCCCAGAGGGCGGCCCCCAGCACTTGACTCCCTGCTCTGGCACAAAGATCCTTAAAGCTCCTTATCTTGAAAGCCACAGTTAAAGTATCAATCGTTCGTCCTCCCCGTCACCACCCTTTGAAGCTCTCCTGCCTACTGGTGGATTTAGGAGGACGTAAAGCTGAGCCTGAACAGTCCTCCAGAGCTCTCTCAGCAGCCTGGCTTTGCAGACCATGGGAACGCATCCCAAGTCACGAGCTTGCAGAGTGGCTGGAAGCCTTTTGATGTTTGGCCTCTGTATCTCAACTCTTCAGCTTCAGTCGGTCTGGAGCAGTCCCCTGATGACAGATGAGATTGTTGGGCCTGAGCTGCCAGCAGCCACAGGTGGCTGGACAAATGGCAGGGCAAGGGGTGGTGCCTCCATCAGGAACCAATTACTCAGACCCGGCGGGGTGGGGGGAGGGAGCGGGCCAGGGCGTTACCGGGCCCATCCATTCCATAGTCACCTCTGATCTGCCTCTAGCAGCGATGCTCAGGCTTTTATTGCCTCCCTGGGGAAGGAAGGGCAAGGGAATCAGGCCAGGTGGGCACCTGACCCTGCTGCTTCTGCAGACTGCCCTCTGAGTGATGGATGTCCCGGCATATGCGGAAGACAGATGAGGAGTCAGGGGTCAGAGTCACAGAGCACCATTGTTTCAGAACAATAGGAGAAAGAAGGATAGGGGATGTGAGCTGCTCTTTAAGTATTGTTGCATTTAGCAATTGCCGGTGGGAGAGGAAGACAGTGGGGGCAGTGGGAGGGCAGGGAGCAGGCAGGAACTCTGCAGGGGGTCAGGGAGTGGGCCAGGGAGCTGTACCCAAACCTCAGTGGCTCTTGGGGCCACTACATTCCACCCCTGGAGGATGAACTTGGTTCCAACTGGGATGCCACATACATGCCATGTGGTAGAACCAACTAGAAGTGCTGGCTCCCGCAGCTTGCACCCTACGGCCCTGTCTTTTCCCAAGGCAGTAGTTCCACGGAATAATAATCACAGTCTTCTTGGAAATGTATCAAAATAGTAAAAGGAAGCTAGGTCTTCTCTCTCCTCCTCTTCCTCTTCCCTTTATTCCTCTTTTTCCTCTCCCCTCCCCTCCCCGCGCCCCCCCCCCCAACAACCTCCCAAATCTGGTATCAGATTTGGAGAAGGAATCACAAGGACAAAGCCCTAGTTTGGGAGTCTGACTGACCTGGTTTGTTATGGATCCTTGGGCAAGTTCCCTGATCTATGTGAGCTGCTCCTTACCTGTCAGAGGCAGGCAATCCCCCACCGTTCTAGGGTTCCTCTGAGGACCCGGTGAGACCATGCTGTGTGGTATTCCTGGCACAAGGCAGCCACCCAACAGCAGCAGCTTCCTTGCACTCCCCTTTCGAGAAAGACCCCAACAGTCCCCATTCTCCGCTTTCTCACTCCAAAGGGGATGCCTGTCTCTGGACGTACTGCAGCCAGAAGTCTATAGGGGAGCTCCCTTGGTCTTTATGATGACGGGGTTGGTCAGGGCCTCTCTCCCAGGCTTGGCTGGCTGTCCGTGGAGGGCGGGTGGTGCCTCCAAGTGGGAAATGGCAGCTCAAGTCCAGCAAACCCCTTCCCAGCTGCGGGGCCCTAACCTTGCCGTCCATTCTTCATGAAACAAGCACTTCTAGAAGTGGCACGTGCTGTTGGTGCCCAGCCATAACCATTCAGCACTCATCTTTCCCCTGCACCCCCCAGACAGCTTCCCAGCTCCCAGCACCTGCCACTCTGCTGAGGCTTTATCTTGGGTGCATAGTATGAGTGCCAGCAAATTCATGCTCCCTGCCCCCCAGCGGCAGATCTCAGCAGTCGTGGATAAAGTCCTGCCTCCCATGGGAAGACCGAGAGGTGTGCTCCACGCTGCCTCCCAGATGTCTCCAGCGAGTCCAAACTCAGTTGCCCAGAGCACTGACCTCCTGGATTACATGCCCTTTTTGCCTTCATCCCTTCCCTGTCTCTTCTCCACTCCCTGCTGGTGTCTCCTGGGGTCGCCTCCCCGGCCCACTGCTTGTACTCCTGTCTTCGGGAGGGGATCACAACTGAGACAACAGAGTGCCCACCGTGCCCCTGCACAGGCACCAGAAACAGAACCGAGGGTGCATCAGGTGCACGGCCGGCCCTTGGAGAGTGACAGGTTGAGGTCTAACACGGAACAATGAAGCCTGCTGCGGGGTAGCCAGCACTGACCAGCACTCACCCCTCTCTTCCCGTGCAGTGGCAACGTGGAACGCTCTGAGTCCCTGCATGACAACAGCCTCATGCTGACCGTGCCGCTGATGCATGAAGTGGACTCATCCATCACTGCGTGAGTAGCCGGTCCTGGGTCGCCAAATCTCAGAGGCGCCCCAGGGTGGAGTGCCGTGTTTTTCTTGTATTTGCACGTGTAGCCAGGAGTTTCTGGCCTCCCAGTTCCCCTTCTTCCCAGCTTTGAAAACACAGGGCAAAGCTTTAGCTACCAGCTCATGCCCTCCTCCCGCCTTGTTTTCTCCCCTTTCCCAGCTACCCACCCACCTGCTGGGTGGCACAAGAAGTTTGATGACAAGGCTAAGCCCCAGAATGTCTTTGAGCATTCTGTACACCTTTATGTGCCTATATGCCCAGCACCCACCCCTCCAGAGGGCCATGATTCCTGGGATTCAAATCTCAGCCAAATGCTGCCGGGCCAGAAGTTACAGCCAGATGTCTCCCAAGGCCCTGGTGGCCTTGCAGAAAAGCTCGCCTTTCTGATTAGCTACACTGCCAGGGCTGGCCTTGCATGTTTCTGTTAACCCCTTCTGCAGAGCCAGCGGCAGCTCTGCCTGATGTCGGAGGTGGGCAGGGAAGGAGGACGACGGGGCACAGCATGTGCTGGGTCAAGTCCACGGCTGCTCAGTGCCGCTGGCCTAGGAAGGCAGGGCTGCAGGCTGCAGGGGCCCGACACAGCTTGGGCGATTTTCAGCCAAAGCCCAGGCCTGGGAAAATGAGAACTCAGTTCCTGTTTCTGACTTCAAAAAACAGAGCACATACCTCTTTGATAGTGGAAAAAGGATTCGCACAATTAGTTTAGATCAAATGAGGACCCATTGAACCCCTGCCCCAAACGCGAGCTGAACTTTCTGGGGGTTCACAGTTTCTCATTTTTCACTCTTCAAGTTCTTCTGGGTCCCAGCCTTGGCTAGAAGCAGCAAGGTTAATACGTTGCAGAAGGAGTCATTCTGCAGTAGCTCACACGCAGCTGGGTGCCGGAATGAGCCTCTGAATGTTTCCTGCACTCTGGGCCTTTTTCCTCACGTTCTCCAGACAGGAGGCATCAGTGGAATATATTTGCAAATTAGCATAGATTGCCTCTGTTCATGGCTCTATTTTTAACTATGTGGTTTATTTACTTGTCTCATCAGAGGTATGGTGAGAATGCAGACTGAACCAAACCCTGTCCCTGGCCGGGGGGGGGGGGGGGGGGGGGG
>NC_138369.1:56670940-56733410 GCF_054177405.1 Leptonychotes weddellii
ATACATTTAAATTGAAAGTAGAATTTCTGTCCATTCAGACTTGGTACCGAAAATCTTACATGACTGTGTCTGGGCACGTGAGCAGCTTCTAGAATCTAACCTAGAATCCATTCTTTGGGAATTTAAGTGAGTCCGGGCTTGGTCTCATCTCGGGCTTGTTCATATGGACAGTGTTGAAAAGCATTCACTACAGACTGAGCTTGAATTCTTAATCACATCTTCAGTAGCCACGGTTTGAAATCTGAAGAAAAATGCTATCATTGAACAGACCCAACTTTTAATACCTAATTTCTAGTGGTTTTGGTAGTCTGACAAATTTAAATTTTTTAGTGAATTTGTCACAGAGCGGGGTTTAGGATGTTAAATATATAATTCATTTATATTTATTTCTTAAAAACTTGCCATAATCTTCCTCGGTCCACAAAATGTTTTTGAAATGATAGAACATGTATAATTCTGTCATCCAGTTTAAAAAAAAACAAAACCTGAAATCAAAGCTACCATTGTCTTCCTCCTCATTTTAGAAATGTAATCCCAGTACCTATTTATATATGTAGCTTATTGGAGTTGACCTAAGATGAGAAGACATTCCTGGAAACTTCTGTTTAGGAAACATAGGTCTGGCTGTGTCCATTTGTAGGACAAAGAAGTAACAATTCCAGAAGGGAAGGGTTTGGTGAAGACACTGGAGGGAACAAAGTTCTAGATTAAACAGAGACAGGTGTTTGGGTTCTCAGGACAGCTGTGACCATGGGTTGCTTGACCGAGATTTAGGATGATGGATTAAATGCTTTCCTCTTTCAGAATCATGTCTCCAACCTCCTTTGTGTACGGCGAGTCTGTGGATGCCTCCAACTTCATTCAGCTGGATGACCTGGAATGTCATTTCCAGCCCCTCAACATCACCCTTCAGGTACCCACCCCTGGAGACAGTCTCTGTCACTCGTGGCAACAGAAGGGCCCACAGGGATAGGTCTTCTACTGAAAGGCAGCTAAAGAGCCAGGCTCTTTCCAGGAGAAACTTGTCCCAGCCTGGTTGGCTGGAGTGTAGCGTATGTGTATATGTGTTTTGTGTAACCACACAAAATTAATCTCTTCCCTGTCTGGTACTCTGTTGTGTAGATCCCTCTGCTTCTCAGCTCTTGGAAGGAACACTGCATGATAAACACTCTCTTTCCCCAAGAAGGCCTCTGGCCAACATCCCAACCCAAATGGCCCCAAAGGGCCCCTTTCAGTTCTCCGTCATTATTCACCTTATGGGCAGGGCAGTCCCGTGCACTTGCCGTGTCCTCTCTCTCCTGGGGCTCTCCATGCCGACCCCGCCTGGACCCCACTCCTCCCGCAGAGGGACAGGCATTCAGAATAGCAGAGCAGTGTGAGAATAGAGAATGCATATACTCCCCAGGGAAGGCAGCATGCTGCTCCCTCACAGAGCCATGGCTGTCTCTCCCCAGTCACATAAGCATCATTTTCAGCAGGTCCACTCCGTGTGGACCCTGGACATCATGAAGAACACTCTTCCTTCTCTAGGCCAGGGTGGGCAGACATGTTCTGTAAAGGGCCAGCAGGTAAGTATTTTAGGCTTGGCGGGCCATATACTGTCTGTAGCAACTGTTCAACTACGCTGCCGACATGCCAAAGCAGCCAGAGGTTATGCACAAACGAAACTGAAGTGATGAGCACTGAATTCGGGATTTTATATTATCCTCACATGTCATGAAATGTTACTCTTTTTAAAAATATTTTTCCAACTATTTAAAAATGTAAAACCATTCTTAGCTTGCAGGCTGTGCAAAAACAGGGGCTGGACAGATTTGGCCTGCAGGCCACAGTTTGCTGAGCCCTGCTGTGAAGTATAAATTCTCAGGCCAGCACTGTTCAACATGAGCATCTTTGCATGTTAAGCTAGAAGGACCTCAGCCTCATCCAGTCCCTTGTCCTCAGTTGACAAGAATGGGTCAGGCTCGTACTGGACAACCCGGTGTGCCCAAGCATTCCGCCAGGAGCTGTTGATGAAGTGAAGGAGATGGGCCTGGCTCACCCATGGTGCCCTCTAACCTACGTGCAGTGTCTCTCCCAGAGCTGTTCCCTGCCTCTTCCCCATTCCTCCCCATGGAGAAGGTGGTTTCCTGGTCTGGCATCGACTGCTGTGGCCAATAATGACTATTTTCTTTCCCCGTGGCCACTCCTAGGTGGACCGAAGGGATGAGACGTAATCATGGGGTGTGGGTCCAGAGAAAGAGGCAGCGAGACATTTGTGGGCTCTCACAAACAATGGTCTCCCTCTCTCTAAAGTGTTCCTCTGAAACCATGATTGGAGAACACATGTCCCCAGCTAGGAGAGAAGGCACCTCCTGACCAGCTAAGCCCTACCCTATGCTCAGTTTCCAGGGAAAAGGGGAAGATGGGCTTAGACCTGCTTTTGAGACCTCACAGTGATCACTGTGAGTAGGACCCCTGTGTTTCTGAACTGCTGCTCAGAGGTAGTTTCTTTTTCCCCACTGCTTTTTGCAATTGGATAGAAAACAGATAAAGACCAGATGGAGTGATTTCATTTAAATCATTTTAATTTTAATTACTTACCCACTCTTGGAGTTTTTGAGGTATCTTACAACAAAAGATACAGTCCAGAAAATGATTCAGAAGGGTCCAAAGGACACACACCATGTAATGAAGAAGGTATAGGTGTTAAAGGAGAAGGCAAGGAAGAGTCGGAGTTATACAAGAGATCCGAAAATCTTCTTACCACCCTCTAGAAAGGAAGGGAGGGAAGGGAAGGGAAGGGAAGGGAGGAGGAGAAGGGAGGGGAGGGGATGGGGAAGGAAGGAAGGAAGAAAGAAAGGAAAGAAGGAAAGGAAAGGAAGATAGAAAAATCAATCTTGAGGGCATATAGTTAAGTCGTGTTTCTCTGAAGGCATCTTTACAGGGAGCTTAAAGTTTGGTATTCAAGCAAAGAGCTTTCTTCACATCTGACCTGACCTAGGATACAGGCTAGAGAATGGGGCCAGGGATGAGTGATGGGCATGCCCCTTAGATAAACCTCTTGATTATCAGTTTGCCTGAGGAAGTACACAGCATTCCGTTCAGGATTAAGAGAGTCCGCTGGGTCCGAAAGATGGATAGTGTATGTCATTGATGGAAAGGAGATCCTTTTGTGTCAGCAAAGCTGACTGTTTGCTTGAGAATGCTCTGATGACTCATTTTCTGATACAATCGTCATTATTTTGACTATCATGCAGGAGGGCCATGGGCCAGGTTGACAGCGATAATGACCAAGAGATGGATCTAGTTGTGGAGTGTGGGATCAGGAATGTAGATAAAACTCTCCTATATGTCCTTACTCTGATAGCATCACTCCTGATGAAGAGCACAGGACTTTCCACATACAGTGATTTTTTTGCCTTTTAAAAGCTGGTATTCAACAAGCTATGAGATGGTTTAAAGACTTCACTGCAGATGCAGATGGGAGAAAGGCAGAAATACTAGTCTTTGGCCTGGTTCCTACATTCCATCAAAGTTTTCTTAACAGCAACATGATAATGTGCTGACCATTGATAGGCTTTTTTTTTTTTTTTTCCATCGAGAGTCCATCATTTTTCTTACCTGAAAAAGAACGATGAAAAATAATGCAGGTGCTGCTCAGGAACATATGCAGAGAATCAAATGTTAAGACATGTGTTAAGAATAAATGAATATGGTAACACGGGCTCTCTCACCCGGCTGGCTATAGTGAGTGAAAGCGTGCAAAGCAAACCCACTCTCTTCTTTCCTCCCCCACCTCCTGCTTTCGCTGGGATTTCCCAGACATGTCAGTAGTTATCTTTGCAATTCTGTAGTCTCGTGTTTCACTTCAAATTAGTTATTTCAGTTGTGGTTAGATATTCCTTCCTTCTCTTGTGACTCAGGGTTGTTGTCTTTGGTGAATTTTGTTCTTTTTGAATCAAGGGTTGGCAGGGACCCCTCGTCCGCTCCATCATTTTTGTGCTTTGAAGCAGAACCCGACTATTGCAAAAAATGAACACATGCTTTTCTAGGGAAGAACTGGCTGCAGCCTAGATCCTTATACGTTCTGTCGGGTGTGAAGACCTGGCTATATTTCCATTCACCTCCCAGCTTTGCTCTGTTGACCCCAACTTCAGAGATGCCTTGAATGCCTGATTTCTCTCTCTAGCCCCCAGGTCACAGAGCAAGCATCCAGGTTCTTCTCTCTCTTGCTTCACCCATGTTTTTTTAAACAATAGCATCTTTTTGGGGATCTCATTTACCTACCTTGAAGCTCACCCATTTAAAGCGTACAGTACAATGACTTTTAGTGTGTTTATAGAATTGTGCAACCATCACCATAATCTAATTTTAGAACATTTTCATCATCCCTAAAAAGGAACTCCATACCCTTGAGCAGTCACTCGCTACGTTAGTTTCCTCCTGGGCTGTAAGAAATTACCACAAACTCAGGGGCTGAATACAATAGAAATGTATTACTGTGTAGTTCTAGTGGTCAGAAGTCCAACATGGGTCTCACTGGGCTAAAATCAGGGTATCAGCAGGCCTGGGTTCCTTTCTGGAGCTGCTAGGGGAGAATCTGTTTTACCTTTTCCAGCTTCTTCTCCAGACTGCTACACTCTTTGACTCAGGGTCCCCTTCACCTTCAGAGCCAACAATGGCCAGCTACATCTTTCTCACAGTCCACCTCCCTGATTCTGACAGTCTCCCTCTTCCCTGTATAAGGACCCTTGTGATTACATTACACCCACCTGACTCGTCCAAGGTAATCTCTTCATTTTAAGGACTACTGAATAGCGACCTTAGTTCCCCCTTGCCATGTAGCATATTCACAGGGTCCATGGATTTGGGGACGTGGACATCTTTGGAGGCCATTCTTCTGCTGACCATATCCCCCTACTCCAGCCCTAGGCAACCCCCAATCTACTCTCTGTCTCTACACATCTACCCATCTTTTTTATTCTCCTTCATATTCCATTTCTTCCTTGAGTTTCATGCTCAACCTTTGCTCCATCTCCTTTCCCTTATCTGTCTCTTGGTGGGGTGGCTGCCATCTTTCTCTCATTTCTCAGGAGATGATGGGCCAATGGAGACAGAAAACAGGGAGGACTGTGGGGGGGATGAGAAGGTAAAGTTTTACAGGACCAAATGCTGGGGCAGAAGAGAGGTGCACAGAGGTCCTCAAACAGGATTAGCAAGGGATTAGCTGTAAGTTACAGAGAAACCCGATCATCTGGATCGTGTAAGAACAGCCCTTTCTGTAAGTTACACCATTTGGCTTGGGGACAATCTACTTTGTCTTCTCAGTTATCTCAAACTGTAAAAGGCAGAGCTTGGACCAGATTAGTGCTTCTCAAAGTACAGTTCCTGGGCCAGTAGCATCAGCATCTCCTGGGAACTTTTACTAGAAATGCATATCCTTAAGTCCCCTCACCGTCCCCCACCAGATCTACTTCAGAAACTCTGGGCATGACCCTCCCCCAGTATATGTTTTAACAAGCCCATCTGGTTATCCTGATATATGCTAAAGTTTGAGAACCACTGGACCACATTATGTCTATATTCCCACCAAGTGTAATAGTCTATGAGTAATTTCTAGGTATGTAAAAAGAAATATAATTTTTAGCAGGAAGAAGGCAAGAAC
Source organism: Leptonychotes weddellii (assembly GCF_054177405.1). Taxonomy (NCBI): domain Eukaryota; kingdom Metazoa; phylum Chordata; class Mammalia; order Carnivora; family Phocidae; genus Leptonychotes; species Leptonychotes weddellii. Next base: position 56,676,588 of record NC_138369.1, read on the forward strand.
ATGATGAAAGGGAATAAGGTAATTTGAAAGTTTGGGGGTTTTAAATTCGTATTGGAAGGATTTCTGTTTCATTAAAGTCTGCCATTATTCGATATTTCAGTACACTTGAAGTCATGACCTTTTGGATCCTAAACCCTACAGTCTCTGTGGAAGTATCTACTGCATGCAGTGAAATGAAGGTCTGTATTTCTATTAAAATGTGCTGTGTGTCTCACACCCACAGGTCTATAACACCGGGCCAAGCACCCTTCCTGGGTCATCTGTCAGCATCGCTTTCCCCAATCGACTGTCATCTGGAGGTGCAGAGATGTTTCATGTCCAGGAGATGGTGGTGAGTTCTCGCTTGTCGTCACTGTTGCTTTCAGACTTGAACCAACCCAGAAAGTTCAATTCATTCTAACCTTTGGAAACATACCTGGAGAAGCCAGGAGACCCTCAACACCTGAATTTCGGCTCTGAGACACTGGTTAATGTCATAAGAAGACCTCTCTGGGGATGGAGAAGGGTTGGTTATGAACATGACTTCCGGGATGGACTTTTCTGGCACAGGGAACTCCTGGCAACCTTAGGTGTATCTGATTGCATTTTTCTGAGGGGAAGATCCACAGTATACATGAAGATTCTCAAAGGGTCACTGAGGCCTGGAGGATGAAGGATTAGTTCATAAGATGGAAGTGTAGATTGAAACTCAAGTTTATATCCTGAATATGCAGTTCTACTCAATCCTGAGTCCACTGTAGATTTTGTCTCAAGGGAAGCTTGACTATTAATATGTGATCGTTCCTGCCCACCTCCTTGAAACAGTCTCTGTGGCTTCCATGACATCACATTCCCTTGGTTCTTCCTTTCGCACTGGCTTTTCTCCTCATCTCCCCAACATCAGTAGTGCCTTCTGTCTGCACTCAATCTCCGAGATGTCACCCAGACTCGTGGCTTTATATTCAGCGTGTACTGATGACATCAGATATTCCTCTGCAGCCCAGACCTCTCCCATGAAATCCAGACTTTGATAGTCAACCACCTTCAGGCCATCTCTACCTTGATGCCTGACAAATCTCGATCTTATCCAAAAGAGAACTCTCAGTGGTACCCTTCCAAACCTGCTTCTTCCACAGCCTTCCCCGTCTTAGCAAATGCCTACTCAGTCTTGCCACTTACTCAGGTCAGAGACTTTGGATCATCCTTGACACCTCTCTTCCCACATCTCACATCTGATCCACTGGCAGCCCTAATGTCTCCGCGTTCACAACAAATCAGAACGTTACCATTTTTTCCACCTCCGTTGCCAGCACCCCATTCCCGGGAGACATCACCTGCCCTCAGTTATTGCAGGAGCCCCTCCCTGGTGTCCCTGCTTCTGTCCTGGCCCCCTGCAGTCTGTTTCTGGCCCAGCAGCAGAGTGAGCCTTCCAAAATGCAAGTCAGGTCACGTCACTCCACAGGTCAGACCCCTCCAATGGCTTACCCACCCCCCAGAGTCTTCCAGCACCCCAGCTGGCCCCACCGTCTGTCCCTGACACTCTCTGACCACATTTCCTCCTCCTTTCCCACTCTTTCTTCCCCCAACATGCCATCCCTTGCTTGTCCTAGAGCACAGCAGACACTCTCCCACCTCCAGAACTTGCACTCGATCTTCCCTCTACTCAGACACCCTTCCTTCAGAGAGCCACATGACCTCCTCACTCACTTCCTTCAGCTGTGGGCTCAAATCCCAGCTTCCCAGGGACACCGTCTCTGCCCAGCCTCGGTCCCAGCATTCCTCGTGCCCCTTTCCTGCTCATAGTTCACCATCACCAGCTGACATTCCATGTATTTCCATATTTGACCCGTTTCTCTGCCTCCTCCTGGCCCCCTACAGTATAAGGACAGGGGTTTCTCTCTGCTCACTACTGTATCTCCAGGCCCTAGTACAATGCTTGGCATGTAGTATATGCCCAGTAAATATTTGTGGGCTGAAAGAAAAAAATCTACAGTATAAAACAGACTTGTTTACTCGGTCTGTGTGAATTCAGGAAAAGTTTCATACCGTTAAGAATTACCTCAGAGTGGGACACCTGGGTGGCTCAGTCGCTTAAGCATCTGCCTTCAGCTCAGGTTATGATCTCAGGGTCGTGGGATCGAGCCCCACATCGGGCTCCCTGATCAGTGGGGAGCCTGCTTCTCCCTCCGCCCTTCACCCCACGCATGCCCTCTCTCTCTCTCTGTCTCTCTCTCTCAGATGAAATCTTTTTTTAAAAAAGGTCTTTAAAAAAAAAAAGCAGAAGTGCCTCAGAGTGCTTCACAGTCTCCAGTGGCTGGGTGTGAGGGTGACCCCTCCTGGGAAGGACTGGCACAGGAAGCTTGAGTGGGTCACTGCACAAGGAGAATGCATGCAGTCACGCTGAGAGAATCATGGATCAGTGCTCTTCATATGGGCACGTGAGGGACAGCTAGCCACACAAAGGGGCAGTCTCTCCATTGATAGCTTAAAAATCGGGGCAGCAAGGCCAACGGCCCGTCACACATCTGAGCCTACCATTGAAGAGGATGCTGCCCACAGGAGGCACAGAAAGCATTACGTGACGGTGATAGCAGTGTCTGGAATTGCTGTCCTCATGGCTCACGTGGCCTGAAAACCTGGACCACATGAAAGGTCAAATGTAGAGCAGGTCACCCCTCCTGAGTTGCCCACTCCATCTTTTCCATCCCTCACGATATTCCACTCGTGCTCCATCAAGTGCCTGTGTCTGTGAGCTTTGCTAAAACCAAAGAAGAAAAGCCCCAGTGTTCTGTAACCACAGCGTACCATGGTTTGCTTAGCATAAGGTTACACGTACTCTTGTCTACCCTCTTAGATATTATTAATCATACCAACCATTCTACCTATTCCCCAGCGTCCGGCAGTATTTTCCTCTGGAGCATGCTCGGAGAGTTGTTCACAGAAATATCTATAGTGTTGTACAGAGAATTTTTTCTTCACAGACAAAATTATTTATTGAGCCAAACAGGAAATTTAAGTCACTCAGATTCTAAGGGTATCTCAGAACCGACTATCCCCCCTTTTCTCTCTACTAATCATCAGACCAAGGAAAAGCCACTGCAATGGACTTTGGAACACATTTATAAATAGCTGGCTCACTTGGGAGGTATGAGAAGTGGTTTTCCTGAAGATTTGCAGAACTGCATGACTGTTCGTCTAGCTGAGTGGGCCCTCAAAAACCCAAGTGGTATCGGCTAGCTTCATTCCATTGAGTTCTCAGAAGCAAACCCTTTGGATTTTCAGGACGGTACTGAGAATTTTCACAAAGTCTGTAACAGAATTCTCAAGAATGGCCAAGCCTTCAGTTGGATACACCAACCCATGGTCAGAGGCTTATGGCATTTTCACAGCATGGAAAATCCAACTCGCTGGCAAATCTCCCTAAGCAAGTAGTGAAGACTGGCTTACCGTGACACTGGGAAAGCAGAGTTGATGTGTGGTGCCATGCAGTGATGAGGCAAGGGTCCCCGGGTACTTGTTTCAGGCCAGTAGGCAGCACGCCCTCTGCCCTAAAGCCCACAGAGCTGAGAGCGAGGGGGTCCTGCAGCTCAGCAAGTTCCCAGCCTCAGCCCGTCCCTTCCTCAGCAGAGCCCGAGGATGCTCACTGGGGTGGGTGGGGCTCCTAACACTCATGCCATTCTCCACTTTGGCCTTCTGGGACTTGGAATGGAGCAGGGCTTTCCTTCAGGAGTTTTGGGTGGCTTGGTGCCAGTTGAACTTACTCCTTTTGGGAGAAACCAGTCCTCATAGCCCTTACTGCACCAGGAGATGCCCCTACTGCCTGGTGGCATTCCTTCCCCACCCCATTCTCAGCACCACCAGTCTGTAGTCTTGGACAGGCTACTGAGCAGCCAGCCACCAGCAACCTGTTAAGCCAACTGAAGCCCAGGGGCAGTTGAGAGAGGGCCCATCTGTCTTCCCTCCCCACACTCCGTGGGCCCCTCAGATTGTTTCTCTTGCTCTCACAGTGCCCTTGGTATCTGCTTTACCTGTGGTCCTCATCCGTATAGAATGCTAAGGGTGGGCATGCTGTTCCCACAAGTCCTGGGCCATCACCCCACCTATAGCCCTGAGCCTGTGGCACAGTTTTCCAACTGTTGGTTCAGAATTCATCCAGATGCCTCTGAGGCTGCAGCTGTGATCCCTGGGCAGGACAGACCTGCCTCTAGGCTGCACCAAAGACTCTTGTTTTTTTTCCTGCAGGGTTTCTTAAGGTCCAGCTGCCTGTGAGTGGAGAGTGCCTTTGCTTGCATGGGAGAGATTTTTCTAGGGAGCCTAAGGAAGTGTGACCACTTCCTACTCCTGGCTGTGGTTCATGATCTTTCCTTATAGCAAATGTCCTAAGCCCCTCCACGCTGCCTGTGTTCTATTTAGAAACCAAGCCATAGCGTGGTCTGAGAAAAGACTGTTAATTTCCATTGCCTCCCACCCGTTGGGGTTGTGCGGCGCCCTGTCGGGACACACGGACTTCCCTCTGCATAGCAAAAGTGTGGGTAAGCCACTGTGAATATGGAAGCCAAGTTGGAATAACCATGAAAGAAAGAGTGTGCAAGAGGGGAGAAATGACAGACTTCTTTAGTCTGTGTAAGACAAAATCATTGCAAATCATAAATCATTCTGGATTTCTTCTGCAAACACCAGCAGAAAAATCACCCATTATGTGCCAGGCTCTGTAAGACAAATAAGTCACACAGCACTCCCAGAAAGTCAGTCGTGCAGGAGAGCGACCTAGAAAACATTGCAATACCATGGAACAGACGCAGTCATAGGGGCATGCCCAGAACCAGGGACAGTACAAAGGTGCAAATCCCACCCTGGGAAGGGCACAGGAAATGCAGACTCTCTGAGTCAGGGCTTAAGAGGATGTGTAGTAGTTCATCGGAAGAACATGTGAAGGGGAGAACATTCCAGACAGAGGGAAAGGTCACTAGTTTTAAGTGTTCAATGGAGACAGGATCTGGTCCTCAATTCTCTGTGCCCTAGCTCTTACACAAATAGGCAAAGGTAAGCATTCTTTACACCTTCTCCAGAGTATACCGCAGTTAGATATCTGGGCAGTGTGACAGGAAGTACTACATTACAGTCATTTCCTGTGACAGTTGGTAAGTTAATCATTCCTTCTGGGGTGCATCATTTCTGTGCACTTGTGGATCTGCTCCTTCATTTCTCCTGACTTAGAAATGGGGAAGGCCAAGCCCGCTGATACCAGAGGCTGTCTAAGCACACATGGATGTGGCCAAGAAATGACCCTGGGCTGCTGCAGAGGGCAGTGGCTTCTGTGGGCCAGACAGCCCATGCAAGGCAAACCTTTGCTCCTTAGAGAAGGTTCCTGTTTCAAGTGAGGATATGACCTCTCACACAGCTTGATGAGAATGGGCCTGGGAAATGTAATGGCTTCACTTTGTTGTAGTCTCTCTGCACAGACGAGCCTTTTAGCAGAGCCCCTGGGCCCGGGCCTCAGAAAAACCAACTTAGCACATATGTCACAAGCTTTATGGCTTGTGGATGGGAGGCCATTGGAACTCAGATGGTCGTCCCACCGCAAAATTATATGTAGCTATGAAACATAGAGCAAAAGTTAAGTCTCACTCCCAAAGTATGAAGTTGAAGGGCAAGGATGGAGGTTTGTCTCAAGACTCAATCTTTTCTTGTTGACACTGAAAACCTGTCTGTGAACAGCTTTCTGATGCTGGAAGAGGAGGCTTTGGAGTTTGGCTCTTGTAAATATGCAAGAAGGAAGAAAGTCCTAAATGACAGCTTAAAGAGAGTAAAGGGCTGGAACTATATTCTAGGTGAAAGTCCGGATCTTTCGAAGAACTCTAGTATTAATCTAGAAGAGACGTTAAATAAATGTCATTCCATTCTTTGTTCCTCCTACAAAACCATCTGAAAAAGTCTACCTCTCTGGCCAGCTCTGCCCTTGCTTTTGGGCAGCAGTTCTGAAGAACTGACCTGATTTCCAGGAGGTAAAAGAGTTTGGGAATGAGGGATGATTTTCCAAGGAGACACATCAATAACTTTGCCATAGGGCACCATTTAGGGTATTGATATCAATATGATGTTAATACCAGTGTCCATTAGAAATATATCTTAGTAAATTGTAAACCCCCCTCCCACCCCATTCATGCAGGCACATCGGACAGGGCTGCCCATGATCTAATTTCTGCCAAAATGAGTCAGTTGATATGGGACCCTCACTTAATTTGTGACGAGTCTATATCCCTGTAAAGGAAAGATGTACCTGATATATCAGTAACCACACAAAAGCTTAAACTTAGAAATGGAGGGCTGAATTGCTTTCCCCTGGGATGATTTGGGGAAGCTTCTTAATGAAAGTGGTGTCGGGACCATTAAATTGATCACATTTAATCAAAGAGTAAAGAATGAAGAAAATTTCTCCTAAATAACTGACAAAAAACAAATACCATTTACTGCTGTCCTGAGGCTTTAATGGCCTGTATTCATGTGCTGTCAAATTTAATCCACACAGCCTCTTCAAAGACAGGTCATTATCCTAAGTTAAGGAACCAGGTTCAAAGACTTGCCCAGCATCACACAGCTGGTAAGCAATAGAGCTGGGTGTGTAACCAGGTCTGTCTGGCTCCAAAGCTCATGTGTTTCATACTGTATTCTACTTCACACCCCTCCGCGGAGTGCTGCCCATTTCCCACTCACCAGAGGCAGACACAGTCAATAGAACAGACAGGTGATGAGCAGATCGCCAAGAATCACTCACTCAATGAGGAGCACCAACCCTAGGACAGAGAGGCACCAACTGCTATCAAAAGAATAACTGGAGCACCTGGGTGGCTCAGTCAGTTAAGTATCTGACTTTGGCTCAAGTCATGGTCCCAGGGTCCTGGGATGGAACCCCGCATCAGGCTCCCTGCTCAGCGGGGTATCTGCTTCTCCCTCTGCCTCCCCCTCCCCCCGCCCCCGGCTTATGCTCTCTCTTTCTCTCTCACTCACTCTCTTTCTCTCAAATAAATAAATTAATTAATTAAATATTTAAAAAAAAAAAGAAAAACTAATACCAGAGGGTGTAATACTGAAGCGAACAGAAGATTTTAGAATGAGCAAGATTGGTGTCTTCAGAGAGATGCAAAAACAGTTTCCATAAAATAGAATAAGCTAGCGTTTTATAAATTTAAAATTTTGATCACTCAAACAAAAACCTCAGTATATGAGCTGTGTAGTAGTGTGGATAGAAAAAAACAAAGCAGTGAGTTGGAAACTTGAGGGGTTTCCCAATAACATAGCACAAAAGGACCCTCCAAAAAAGCCAGTTAAACTTATTATTCCATTATTTTATAACAATTTGGAATGGAGATCCAAATGATCACAATATAAGAATTAGAAGGCAGGAAAAATGGAAGTGAAAGCAAGTCAAGATTCTTGTCTTATTTGTGGAAGAGTTTCTCTACCACTTAGCTCAAGACTTTGATAAAATAAAATGTTTAAATACATAAAAATTTTAATGGCTCCTTAGAAGAATAAAAATAATGTAGGACATCCAAACCACTCAAGAATTTTAAAGGAACTCATGAAGAAAAAAAAATAAATACACACACACACATTTATATATAATAAGATGTCAAGAATAAATCCAAACAAAATAACTATGAATGAAATAAATGCCCTAGTAAATGACAGACTGTCAGATTGGATTTTTTTAATCCAAACATAAGTTATTTATCAGAAATGCACCTTTAAAAATGACCCTTAATGTATCAAAAAAAAAAAAAAAGGCAAATGCTAACAAAAAGAAAGCAAGTAAACAGTATTAATGGCAAACAAAATAGAATTGAAGCAAAAAACATCATTAAACAGGGCAAAAAAAAAAAATGCATTTCAAAATGACCAAAGACACAATCTGCTGATAATTTGTAATATAAACAAACTTTTATGTAACCAACCACAGCTATAAAACATATAAAGCAGTACCTGATTGAAATACAAGGAGTAATTGACAGTCACAGTCATTGCAGGAAAATTTATATATTTTCCTCAAATATCATCAGACAAGTAGGCATAAAATAATAAGTATTTAAATAATGGAACTAGCAATTGTGATCTCTTAGAGAGACAGACAGACACCAAGACAGAGTGAGTCAGCATGTCTGGATTTCAGTAGTGGTTCCCTGCTTACCAGCTTTTGGTAACCTTGAGGAAATTACCTAAACTCTCTAAGCTTATTTTCCTCATCTGTAAAATGGGCTAATACATTGTGAGGATTGAAGAAGCTAATGTATATGGAGCAATTTGTAGAGATTTTAATACATAAATAGGGAATGCACATTCTTTTTAAACATAGGCAAATATTCACAAATTACCCATGTATCACATCACAAAAGCAAACCTCAATAGAAATGTTAAAGTCAAAGCACTACAGGCCACCCTCTAAGACCACAGTGCATAAACTTGGAAGCTAACAACCAAAGTTAGACAAACAGCCAACCAAAAACATAACCACTTGGGGATATTTGAACACCATTTGAATTAACTTTTTAGATAAGAAATCAAAGAGGAAATTATGAACAAATTACAAATAAAGGACAGTGAAACTTGTTCATACCAAAACCAATGGCATGCAGACAAAACCCACACAGAGGAAAATACCATATACATAGAAAACAGGAAAGACTGAAAAAAAAGTGAACTAAATTGAAAACATAAAAGCTAGAAAAGGGACAATTAAATAAATTGGACTCTAAAAAAGTAAAGTGAAGATATTGTTAAAATGGAAGTCATGATATAGAAAGATAAAAAGAACAATAACAAAAGTATTCCACATCAGTAAAACCAAAAGCTGGGGGATGGGGGCGGGGGGTTATCCAACACAACAGACAAACCTATAGCAAACTTGATCAGGAAATAAAAAAGAGGGATAATGCCAAAAACGCTAGAAATGATGAACTACAGTCATACAGAGAAGATTTTTAACTTCTATTATTTTTCACAATTTTATTCCCATAAAAAAACCTCAAAGAAATGCATGAAATGAAGTCTAACTAGACCAATTACCTTAGAAAAAAATGTAAAAGTAGCCAAAGACCTATACCTTTAAAAAGCACCAGGCCCAGCTAGCTATATAGGCAAGTTCTACTAAGTGGTCAAGGAATGGATAATTTCTGTGTTATAAAAGCTCTTCCAGAGAGTAGAAAAAGATGAAAAACTCATCCTAGGAGACTAACATACTCTGGGTCATTAACTAGAAATGAAGAGTGGGCACTTACACAGAACAGGAAACTGCAGGCCAAACTCACTTTGAAAACAGATACAGAAGTTCTAAATAAATGTTTGCAAAGCAATTCCTGTTAGAAGAAGAACATATTCTGAGTAAAGTACAGTGTCATCCAGGAATGCTACATTGATTCTTTATGAAGACATTAACATTGTTCACTGTTAATATAAAAAGAATTAAAAAAGAATATTAAAAGAATTATCAGGATGAAGACTTCCAAAAAAGACAAAAGTTAAATTTAACATACATTTATGTTATTTTTAAAAATTTCCCGTAAGGAAGATATGGAAAGAAACTTCTTCAACTTGACAAAAGTCCTCCATCAGAAGCCTATAGAACCTATGGGATAGAAACCTGATACTAAGATGTTAGAAGTTGTCCCACCTAAGTGAGGAGCAAGACATGAGCTCCTGCTTTTGTTTCTTTGATTTAGTAGTGTTAGAGGTCTTGATGATAAAAAGAAATGAATAACCTTTATTGTAAAAAAATAAGAAACAGAAGTATCGCTGTGGCAAACAATGTTATTATCCCCTAGGAAATCTGAGATAATCAACTGATTGAATGTGAGGCCTTGTGAATGCAGAAAGTAAAAGCTGGGGCACACTTATAAATTACCTGACCTTTGAACGCATTCTGCAAGCCACACACTGATCCACTGGCTAAGGGTGGAAGCCTTACTGGGCCAAGGTGTTTATGTATGACCTCTGGCCAATCGTTGGTTGATCACTAAGTTATGTCAACCCAGGACAACCCCTAGGAAACCAGGCTTAAAAATAAAACAAGTGTAAAAATAAATATGGAGCAGAGACATCACACACTGCAGGAGAAACATACTCCACAGAATTAGTCCAAGCAAGGCACTAAACCAATAAGCAAAACAAAAAAAGTAGCAACTACCACTTCCCAAAGCAGGGGTAAGAATACAGAGTTGCCACAATATCTAAAACATTCAGTTTAAAAGAATTTATGAAACATGAAGAAATCAGAACAGGGTAAACAATGTGCAGGGGGAGAAAAGGAATCAACTGAAGCTGCTTCTGAGGAACCCAGATGTTGGATTTAGTCATCAAGGACTTCAAAGCAGCTATTATAAATGTGTTTAGAGAACTAAATGAAACCATGCTTAAAGAATTAAAGGAAAGTATGATAACAATGACTCATCAGATAGAAAATATCAATAAAAGATGGAAATTGTAAAAAGAGCCAAGTAGAAATTCTGGAGTTGAAAGTAAAATTCATTAGAGGGGCTCAGTAGCAGATTTGAGCTGACAGAGAATCAGCAAACTTGAAGATAGATCAGTGCAGACCATCAAATCTGAAGAACAGAAAGAAAAAAATAATAAAGAAAAATGAGCAAAGCCTCAGAGATCTCTGAGACACCATAAAGTATATGCATAAAAATACACATAATTGGAGTTCCAGAAGGAGAGGATAGAAAGGGGCAGAAAAAATGTCTAATGAAAGAATTAACCCCCAAACAGTGGAGTTATATAGACTCCTGTACAATAAATGATATGAAGACAATTGGCTATCCATTTGGAAAGAAATTACAGGAAATCTCTACCTCACTGGAAAAAAAATAAGTGGATTAGAAAGTTATATATAAAAGGAAATATTAGTGGAAAGTACTGAATATTTTCATAATCTTTGGATAGGAAAGCTCTTCTTCCTAAGCAAGTCATAAAATCCAGAAGCACGAAGAAAAGATTGACAGATTAAATCTATAAAAATGTTAAACTTTTGTGTGATCATAAAATGTCACATACTAAAAGATATTTGGGAGAATATATCTGCAACATGGCTAACAGACAAATATGTAAATGTCTTCAGATCAATAAGGAAAAAGCCAAAATTTATAAAAATGGGTGAAGGGATATGAACAGGCAATTCACAAAAATTTTAATGGCAAATAAACATATAAACAAACAAATACAAATAAGTGACAAACATTAGCATCACTGGTTATCAGAGCAATGTAAAATCAAATGAAAATAAGGTCCCCACCCAGTTAAACTGGCAAAATCCAAAAGATTGTTAATATCCATTGTTGGTTAAGATGAGGAGAAATGGGCACTCTTAAATACTGTTAGTGTAAAAGGCAATTTGACAGTAACTGTCAGAATTTAAAATATGAATACCAACAATTCCACTTTTAGGAACCTGTCTCAAAATTCTCACATAATATGTATCCAGCAGAAATTTCTAACTTTTTGACAGTAGATGTAGATGTCATTGTTCTCAGCATAAATGTGAGCTTTTTCTATTTTGGTGAAATAGAAAATAATATGCCACTAGGATTCTGAGAGGAAGCTGTTAGATTCAGTTTAAAAAAAAAAAAGGAGGGGCGCCTGGGTGGCTCAGATGGTTAAGCGTCTGCCTTCAGCTCAGGTCATGATCCCAGAGTCCTGGGATCGAGTCCCGCATAGGGCTCCCTGCTCCTTGGGAAGCCTGCTTCTCCCTCTGCCTCTCTCTCTCTCTCTCTGTCTCTCATGAATAAATAAATAAAATCTTTTAAAAATAAATAAATAAATAAAAAAGGAGTAATAATAAGACATTTTTATTAAGAACTTGTTATAGATGAGGCACAATACCAAGTAATTTACCTGGACAAATTCGTTTAATCATCATGAGAATTTCGCCAGGAAGCAGAAGCAGGGGGAGGTGCCAAGGTCACAGAGTTGGTAAGTGGCTAAGTAAGTGTGCACTCTTTTTTTTTTTTTTTTTAAGATTTTATTTATTTATTTGAGACAGAGAGAATGAGAGACAGACAGCATGAGAGGGAGGAGGGTCAGAGGGAGAAGCAGACTCCCTGCCGAGCAGGGAGCCCGATGCGGGACTCGATCCTGGGACTCCAGGATCATGACCTGAGCCGAAGGCAGCCGCTTAACCAACTGAGCCACCCAGGCGCCCAGTGTGCACTCTTAACCACTAGACTGCACAGCCACCTGCCAAGCCTCATGACATCTTTCTGTCTGGATGTGAGCTATCCAGCAGCATTAGCATCACCTGGAAGTTAGAATTGTAGAAATGCAAAGTCTCAGGCTCCACCCAGAGCCGCTGAATCAGAATCTGCATTTTAACAAGATCCCCAGTGATGCATTTGCACATTAATACTGAGAAGCCCTGGCCTAAAGCCTATTACTTAAATCACTCCAAGCTTCCCTTTCCCCATCTATAAAATGGTGATGACAGTCTTTGCCAGGCAAGCCTGTTGTGGGGAATCTTTTATCCACATATTCATTCATTCATCAAATGCTTTGCACCCACCATATGCCAAGCACTGGTTTTTGCTGCAGGGGAAAAAAAGCAGACAAGAACTAATAATTTCCAGCCCTCGTGTAGCTTACGTTCTGGTAGAGACAAGTAATAAGTAAAATATAATAGCGTATTACATGATGGTAAGTACTCTGGGGAAGAACAAAGGAGACAAGGGTGTGAGGATGAGAAAGTTTGTAGACATTTTCAGGAGTGGTTGCTGAGACCTTCACTCAGGGTGGGGGCACTGGAGCTGTCTCAGGAGGTTGTCATGTGGTCTTTGTGTATGAAGGCCTTGGCAAGTCTGTGTTTCCTGGGAATTCTCTCTCCTTGCATTTAGCTCTGCTTGGTTTCTCTCCTGTGAAACCCCAGGCCCTGTGCAGTGTCCAGATTGGACATCCAGGAGCCTCTGTGTGTGTGCTCATTAGGAGTCACCCTGGGGGAGCTTTCTGCCACAAAGTGAATCACTTAGTCACTGGCAACAGCAGGGGACAGTAACACTGGTTTTTAAAGCTGGCTGGTGGCTAAGGCACATTTTGCAGGAGAGAAGTCCTGGGTTTCATGACTTAGTTATGCTTGGAGGGTAATTGCAACAAGAAGTCTGCCCTGCAGCAAGCTTGCTGGAGGCCAGAACTTAACTTGTGCACAAGCCAGGTCTGGCACTTTAAAGCAACCCAACAAATAACCCAGAATTGAACAACTTGGGTTTTTTTTTTTTCAATGTCTATTACTTTCCTCCATAGTGAACACATGTTTCTTTTATTCCCCCACCTTCTACCTCAACTTTTCTGTAGAAATTCGAGGGCTTTTCCTATATACCCCAGCACTCATCCTGGGAGGGAGGTTCCTGCTAACAAGAATTCAAGGCTTAGAAACCCTCCCCAGGATGCAGAGTCCGTGGGTGATGTGCCTTCTTTTCCTTGAGTAACTGGTTTGCCTTTTGAGAACTTGCTGCCTTCTACTCATATTAACTTATCTGTGTAACTCTCAGAGACACCGCTGGGGTTCTCTGTAAAAAGATGAGCAAGGAGATTTTTTTTCTCTTGAGGGTGGGGGGACAGAGAGAGAGAATCTTAAGCAGGCTCCATGCCCAGCACAGAGCTCAATCTCATGACCCTGAGATCATGACCTGAGCTGAAATCAAGAGTTGTACACTTAACCGACTGAGCCACCCAGGTGCCCCAACAAGGAGATCTTAATGGTCAAAACTATGTGGTCTAAAACCCAGCATGACCTCCCATCCACCTTTCCAGGCCATTGCCTCTAATATCCTCAGCGTCTGACCTTGTCCTCCAGCCACTCTGGACTGTGAAGGCTGCTGATCCACCCACTATGCACTTCCCTGGGCTTCCTGACCTCCTGGTTTCTTCCTTCCCTCTGGCTATGGAAAGCCCACTCATTCCTCAAGACCTAATTCTCACACATCCTCTCTTCCATCATGCCCTCTCAGATACCTTCCTGGGTAGTCCTGCCTCAGGCCCTTTGCACCTGCCTCTTCTGAGAGCACCCTTCCCCCAGATCTTTGCATGGCCAGCTCCTTCTCATAGTGTGGATCTGAGCCCCAAGTTCATCTTTTCACTGAGGTCTTCCCTGACCACCTGAGCTAATGTTGCAAACCTCCATCAACTCAATCCCATTTCTCTGTGTTATTTTCTTCATAGCACTTGCCACTGTCTGAAATTACTATTTTTCATTGTATGTCTTCTTCCACAAGATTGAGAACACCATGACAGGAAAGTCATGGCTGCCTTGTTTCCTGTGTCTCCCCAGCTATGGTGCCCCGACCATAGTATGTGCTCAGATAAATGAAAGAATTGGCCACGCCCACGCTATTGAAATCAACTCAAGTATTTCTTTCTGCCTTAGCGTAGGATGTGTGTCCTTAAACACCTGCACATCCTGCAGCACATCTATTGAGCACCTCATATGTCTTTTAGGGACTCAGGAGATTTGCATTGAGTTGAAATCCCATGTCTAGATGTTTTGGCAACTTCCCTTAACCCACAGCAGATGTTGCCTTAATTTAATGTGGGAATAAGTAAAAAGGTAAAACTTTGAAAGAAGGGGCTGAATCATGTAAGAGAGATGAAGGCTTCTAAGAGCAAACTTGAACTCCACAAATTTTGGTCAGAGACTTCATGAAAACATTCTCCTTCTTCCTCACAAACACACACACACAGAATCAAGTCCACTGATCTCAGCAATGGCCTCAAACCATTTTTTTTTTTCTTTTTCTTCCTTCTGCATATGTCTGAATGTGAGCTGAATAGTCAAGTTCCTGAAATGAGTCAGGATTAGGTTGGCTTCAGTTTTTTGTTTTTTTTTTTTTCTCAACAGAAGCCAAGCACTTAAAAGTGGGGAGATGGCTGATTGAATTTTGGAGAGAGAGTTACGTTCCTGGGCTCTTGGGTCAATTTTAGTTTTGGCTAGAGGGAGAAAGTGTGTGTTTCTTTGCACAGCTTAACATTCAACACACACCCTCTGGAAGGTGGGGATAAGGTTCAGCCTGGGCTGTCCATGCACAGTGTGGTCCAGAGGCTGCCCTCTAACCCGTGTGGACAGAGTGCATGAATCAAGCCAGCAGTGACATCTCCCTGCTGACTGAGGGCGCCAGCTTATCAAGGAGCCCGGGGTCCTGTGCTCACGGCCGCCGTGACATCTGGAAGCATTAACGCTTCGTCACCGGCATGTGGGCCAGTTGGAATGCCCATGCTTCAGTGCACGGTTCTGGTCCCCGACATGGATAAGCCTTAAAAGTCAGTGATAATGCCGTTTACTTCCCTTCATTCCTTAAAAGCAACATGACACAGAGCCCAGTTGTTGCTGGGTGAGGGGTTGTTACTGAAGTTGCTAACAGGAAATCTCACTGAGGATAAACAGAGCTCATCGCTCCTTGCCCAGAAACACGTGGTTCTCATTTAACCTGCCCAGGACTCATTGTGGATGCTTCAGAAGCACAAAAACAGGAAAACTCCTCTCTCTGACCTACACACCATGTTTCTTCTGACCAAAAGGAACTTTCTCGACCTTGTTAGATGCTGAGAAGTGGTTCTCTCCCCAGCTGTCCAGGAGCGCAGCTTCATTCACTTCTCCTTAATGACCCAAACTGAGGAGCGACAGCATACTTTAGACCTCTCGTGAAATCTTGAAACTTTAGACCTAAGGTTACTCTTTTAACTGCTCTGAAGTATGTACTCTCAGAAAGTTGTGCAGAAGGTTAGACAGATGGCTACACGTGAGACAGCAATCAGAAAACAATTGTTCTTTACTTTTATTTTATTTTATTTACTTGAGAGAGAGAGCGCTTGCATGTGAGCAGGGGAAAGGGCAGAGGGAGAGAGAGAATCTCAAGGAGACTCCACGCTGAGCGTGGAGCTGGACACGGGGCTCGATCTCATGACCCAGAGATCATGACCTTAGCTGAAACCAAGAGTCGGACAGACGCTCAACCGACTGAGCCACCCAGGCGCCCCTTTACTTTTTGATAAAGGGATAATTATAAAGTGATACATCTCATAAATGCAACAATAACTCAGTGAATCACTAGGTGCGTTACTTTATCCTTTAATTTAAGATGGAGAGGAACTTTGCTCTTTGCCATAAGCTAGATCTAAGCTAGATCCAGAATCTAAATTAACTGATACAGTTCCAAGGGCTGTGTTGTGTCCCCTGGTGGCAGCCTGTGTGTGTGTCTCTCTCTCTCTCAACTTTCCAGCAGGCTGGCCGGCCACACCCAGAGGAGAAGGGGGGCGGGTAGTGGGGAGGGCATGCCATTGTTTTCACCAAACCCTAGAGCTGCTGAAGGGGAAAAATCATTGGGAAAAATCTTTTATAGTTAAGAAGTGAAATATTTTATGCAATAACGGCAGACTCATACAGAGGTCAGGATTGTACAATGGATTATGCTCTCCCTTTCCTCTGGAAGATTGATTCTGAGGCTTTGCCCCTTTATTTCCTGTTTCAGTTTTGGTCTCAGTAACACCCTGACCTTTCACAGTGGTGGTGGCCTTAAGGGATGGGGGAGGGGGGAGAGGAAGCAAGCATTTTATTTAGAAGATAATTTTCAGTTTGAAAGAGAGGCGACATCTCAAGGGAAAGTTACAATCTTTTCAGGCTTTTTTAAGTTACTGGCTTTGCCCGTCTGGAAATTAAATGACCCCAGGTCATTCTTAAACTCCTTGCTCCTCCTGCTCCATCCCCCAACTCTGTCCAGTTTGGAGGCCTGCTGTTGTTTATGGACGACTGCTCTGCTCTCATTTACCTTTTTCAGTTCAGAAACCGAGCATGCTCTTCATTTGAGGATCGAGGTGGGGAGGACTGGCCAAAGCCAGAGAGCCTCCTGTTAATTTACCTCGTATCATTGTGAGCTCCAAAGTGTATTGCCTTTTGTTTGTATGAACACATTGGAGTCTCTAGCTACACACAGAGGTAACTATCAGAAAATCAGAACTTGCTGAACTGATAAACAAGGAGCCCTTTTCACAAAGCGAAAGAACCCGTGCTCCAGGAGGGTCTACCAGAGGACGCCTTTGAGAACTCCTTCCTTTACATGAAATGATGCATGCACACAAAAATTGTGTGTTCGACCTTTCAGATACATTAGTAACCTAAAGCTAGGCGTACCCATTAGGGGGAAGTACCCAGGATTGTTACTGGTTTCTCTGCCCTTATGTTAAGTAGTGCCGTTCCAGGGGAAAAATCAGAGTGAGGGAATGGAACCTTGGAGCAGCCTACTGAGTTATTCTGGGTCTGTATTATTACAAAGACTCGAAATGACTGGTAATCCATGAAAATATTTGTTTTAGGATTTATTAGTAAAATATTATCCTCTTTCTCCATTTTTTGGTCAATACCAAGAAACACTCAATAGTGAATCAGAGCAATGTGATTTAACGTAAGTCATAACCTAAGGAGCTCTGTAAGACTGGAAAAGACTTTATCCCAGTTTTATATTTTGCTGAATGGAAAATATGTATTTTATTTATCTTTCTGTGGGTAAACATCTTAGGTCAGCCGAATTAGCCAGTTGGTATAATTTCTCAATCATTTTATGAGTATTGGTTTTTTTTTTTTAAAGATTTTATTTATTTATATGACACAGAGAGAGAGACAGTGAGAGAGGCAACACAAGGGGGGAGTGGGAGAGAGAGAAGCAGGCTCCCCGCTGAGCAGGGAGCCCAATGTGGGGCTCGATCCCAGGACCCTGGGATCATGACCTGAGCCGAAGGCAGACGCTTAACGACTGAGCCACCCAGGCGCCCCTATGAGTATTGTTTTTATTTAAAACTTTAAATATCACCAAAATTACTATGGTAAGTGTTCGGCCTCCTGTGGGAGAAGGGGGCTTATTATCTTCTGATACTCCGTTCCCAGATGAGGCAGTAGGTAATTGAATTAGCAAAGCAGGCATTCAGAACATTGTCTGGGTTTTCAAACTCAAGGGGCATGTGAATCTAGAGAAGCAGGTGGCAAGTCAGGGGACAGGTCCTATTGACCCAGTTGCCATCAGCTGTGATGGGTGGAATACCAGATGGAAAAGTGGCCCAAGGATGTAACAGAGGACATAGAGTCAGTGATTAACAGATAAATGGTAGTTAACATGAAACACATGTTATTCAAAAATGAACCTGTGCCCTCTTTAATCCAGGTCAATTTAACAAACATAGTTTTTAAATCAAACTTCCCCTAAGACCCACATTGGTGAAGACTCCAAGCATTGTTCGTGGGGGGGTGCTTGTTGTCAGTTTATTCCCCTAGTTGAATCCCCCATTTCTCTTCTGTTGGCTGTGTACTGTGTTGAAGGCAGCCCATCAATCCAGGGACACTTCGGTGACCTTTCCCAGCCCTGGACCCCAGCCAGCTGGAGGATGATCACGGAATGGGGCTGATGCTGGTAGAAAGGAGACGTCTGTGCCTCAGCCTGTTAAACACATACCAGAAATAGCACATGCTCCAGGCGAAGAGTGGTTCCTTCACTCTGAGACATGTTCATTGCCATCTGGGTAGCTGCCCACCCCACCCCCAATCTAAGATTTGCCTGTAAGACCCTCCTCTTTGTCCAGGCCCACCTCTCCTGCCTCCTTTCTGACCACCATTACCCAACATTCATCTGATGCCTGAGCCATGTTGAACTCTTAGGCTCTCTCTAGATCAAGTCTACTGTTCGAACCTCTGTGCTTTCGCAGATGCTGTTCCTCCCTGCCTGGAATTACCTTCCTTTCTCACTTTGCTCTCTGAAAGTTCTCTTTACCTTCCAGGATCCATGAGAAGCGCCACCTCCCCTGAGTCCAGAGTGCAGATCACGACAAGCCAACTGCTGGGGGAGGGAGAAATTTGTGGAGAAGAGTCATGGTGGTAGCAGGGCCGCTGCTCTGAGGGCTGTGAGCAGATGGACAGTGGGATGAGGGTCCGGGTGTGTGGGGGACATACGCTGTGCAGCCTGGGCCCAGGGAAGGTGGACCAGGAACGGGGCGTCCGGGAAGGGCTTCAGAGGTGTGCTCCTTCCACAGTTGAAGCATCTAGGTACCTGACTGGCTACTTACCCTCTCTGGGCCTCAGTCTTGTCATCGGTAAAACGGGTAAAAATTAAGGAGACCAGATGTCCCAGTTTGCCTGGCACATCCCTGATATTGGTCTCTATCTTACTAGTCTGTGTGGTTGACTCCCCCACTTCACTCTCAAAAATGTCCTGGTTTGGACAATAAATAGTATGGTCACCTTACTGATTTATGTGTATTCTCTATGCATGGGTACTATAAAGATTCAGTGCATGCCATAGCTCTTAGATTGGTACCAATGTTAGCTAGTATTATTCCTGTTTATATCTGAACTCTGTACAGGGATGGGGCCTTAAGCAGTTGGAATTGGTTTCCAGGGTGATACACTTGGGGAATGAGACCCAGAAAACAGATCGAAGGACTTCTCAGTCCCTCCAGTCTTCAGGCCCAGGGACAAAGACTGCATTAGGGCTACTCTGTTCTGGGACCTCAGGGAAGACCTGTGTCCTCTCTCTAATTCTAGGTCAGCAAACAACTCTGAGATACCTTATGCAGGCCCCTATCCCCAGAGCACAACATGGAAATGCTTTGTTTTCCTCCAGCCCCTTTACCAGACTACCACAACCCAGAAAGTCTTTAGTTAAAGCTCTAGATGTTCCTTTGACTTATAACATGCAAAAGGTGGATTCTCTTTCGTGGCTTCATACCCGTGGAATCGCCCTGATTCATACTTTGAACGCAGTATTTTATGAAGTGAAATTTTGCCAGGCCACCTAGAGTGTACCGAGCACTTTGTCCTCGGATAGGCCTGGCACCTTGGTGGCTTCTGACCGTGAACCCTCCTGACCGAGGCTGACCTGGACCCTGCCACCAAGTGGTGTCCACATCTTCTTGGGCTCCTGACAGTTTCCCAAATCACTACCATCTCTCCCTTTCCGACTTGCACAATGTTTTCTTTGGGGTCAGGACAAGGGGAGTGGGGGAGACCAAAAGCCAGCAGAAAACCCTCAATAGCTGCCTTCGCAGAATCCAGCCTTGACACTGTGTCCTGCATCCTCTTGTCCTTTGTGTGTGTATCTGGTGAAGTCCTTTTATTCACATTCCAATAGACATGGACCTCTTCCAGCTCCCGGAGGTCCTGGAAGATAAGCAGCCATGTCATGGGAAGCATTTGGACTCAGATGGTCTGGAAAATTGATGAGAAGTGAGTGGGTAGAGATGAGCAGGGGTTAATGGCCACAGAGCCCTTGGCCAGCCACAGAAATGAAGCTGTTGGACGTGAGCACTGTGGTGTTTGGATTGTCTGCAATGGGAGAAGAAAATAGTACTTCCCCCTTGATTTTAGGCAAAGAAGGTGATTAGAACCAAGCAGGGGCTGATCGACAATTGCTTAGCTACGTAATGTGAGATTGGGTGGCCCCGTGCTCTTACAAAATGCACAGATAGTCCTCGAAGTAGGAATTAGCAGGTGAGGACCACCTTAGTGGCCATCTAGGCCACCATCCTCATTTTACACGAGGCAGCTGAGGCCCTGGAGACCCAAGCTGGCACAGCTCTCAGGAGGCAGAGCTGGGGCTGGCTCCTGGACTGTCGAGGGCTCATCAAGACCACCTGTGCCACGGGATTCCTTCACCGCATGCTTCTTGCTGCCAACAGGCAGTCACGTGACCTTGGACGGGTCCTGGAACTCGGGGGCTCTGGTTCTTTATCTGTCAGCTGAGGCCAAGGAACTGCGTGATCTGCAGGCTGCCTCCCAGAAACCACATTCCAGGATGCTCTGTCCCCCTTCCAACCCAAGACAGCCTGGAGGAGCCTGGCCCCCCAGCCAGCGGATACTTTTATCTCCCATGCTCTGGCCAGGAGTTGTTTTTCTGGCCACAGTGGCAGAAATGGGCCAGGATGGAGGATTCTGGGCTTCCTAGGCTTCTAGGCTAGTGCTCCCTTCCTTTTGGCCTAGGTGGGAACAAGAAGGTCTGGTTTCCCTCCACCTCTGCCAGTCCGTGACTCCTGCCCCAGCCCCATCCTCAGCCTCTATACCTGAAAGACAGGAAAATGGTTATAAGCACCAACTCTGGAGCTGGATGGCCTGCTAACTGGGGGACCTCAGGTAGTCATCTGGTCTCCCCTTGCCCCTCCGTTTCTCCATCTGTAAAATGGGGATAGTAACAGCACTCACCTCCAGGGGGCAAGGGCTGCATGAGCTAGTATGTGTAAAGCACTCAGAACCTGCATACAGTAAGGGCCGTGCACATGTTGGGTGTTACTGCGACTGTCGCATACATATCTATCCAACATAGAAAACTCCTTCCCTTCCACGACCTGGCCAGGGTCTGAGCTGCTCAATTCTAGCTGAGGGAGCGTCTGCAGCAGGATTAGTGGGTCGGAATCAGACTCATGCAACACCAGGCAACCTTCAATCTCCCCTTGAAAGAGGACCACCCTGAACCTCACAGAAAAATGTTTCCCGCCTGATTGATGTGATGCCCGTGTAACCACAGTCGGGAGCACAACTGGCTGAGATTTTCATTCACCACAGACTCAGTCTCCACTTCCCTTCTCCAGATTCCACTGGGGCAGATCAAATGTCACATGGGATCACATCACATCACGGTCGGCACCCTGTTCACTGGCCCCCGAGACTCCAGGGGAAAGAGGAGAGGGAAGCTCTGAGCCATGTGTCTGCCCCTGCCTGGCACGCACTGAGGCTTCAGCCGCTGCTCACCCCCTTGCCCTGCCATTCCCAGCTTCCTGCCAGTCTGTGTGGGGGTCTTCATGGTGCCAGGCTCCTCACACTCCAAGTTAGCAAAACTGGCTGAGTTGGGGCTCCATTCCCACACTTCCTCTCCCAGCCTGGAGACCCGAAGCACCAATTTGCAGAGCCAGGAGGAACTCTGCCCCCATCCCTGATTTTAATTAAGGACGAATGCATCCTGCAAGACTCAGAGATTCTGTTTCTCTAAACCCAGACCAATGTGTTTGTGTGGTCAGGCCCAGTCATCTCAACAGAGGAATGTGCACACCCCAGGCCTGCAGAAGGACCATTTTTCCAGTAGCCTTTCAGCAAATGTCCACCTCAGAAGACAAAGAGGGAAAGTGGAGGATGCTTCAGAGCGAAAAATGATTGGAATTAAGAACATGAGGACAACACATTCAAGTTCTCAAATGCTTGATGAACGAAATGTTTTCTATCCGCGATGTGCCCTATGTGCCTAAATGGAGGGTAACCCCCAAATAACATAATCCCCACTTCCCTGATGAGGTACATTTAATGCTTTTTTGGCCGACTTAGTAAGAGTGAGAAGTGTGGATGCCTTGAAGGTAGGGGATGGGAATGGACTGGAAAGAGGCCAGAGGGAACTTTCTGGAGTGAGTGACAGATTCTGTACCTTCATTGGGGTGGTGGTGATGTGGGTGATTTCATTTGTCAGATTTCATCAGACTATACCCTTAAGATCTGTGCATATTTGTGAATGTAAATTTTACCTCAATAAAAGAAGTTAGAAACGGAATGAAATAATATCTACTTATAATATTTAACCTAACCATGCAGTTGCATACTTAAAATTGTATAATATATTAATTTATATTACTCTTTCCATTCACACGTCTCCTGAAATGATTTTATGCAAATGTATCTCCTTTGAGATCAGCGTCTATCACATCGAAGCTACTTTTTAGTCGTTTTCCAGAGCATATCATCTCAAATTTGTCTAATTAATTTGAAATGCAGTATATTTTGAATCCAAGCTTCTTGCTGAAATTTTATGGCAAAACACAAGTGCTCGTTTGCATAACATTGCAACAGTCTTTCTCATTTGTCTTGTGATTATGCGTAATCCTCACTACATAAGCGACCTGTGTTTTGCTTTCTAAAATGAGCTTTAAAATATTTAGCACAGTTTGACACACTTGCACCCGAGGAATAATCCCCAAATCTGTGTTAAATCTCATTTCCTCCTTCCCATTAATTCCCTCTCGTAACCTCTAAAAGCGGCCAAAACCAATATTGATTGAGACCGTTTCAGGCTGATGTGTCTTCCCAGATCTTGTGGTTCAAATAAAGTAATTGAGGGGCGCCTGGGTGGCTCAGTCAGTTAAGCGTCTGCCTTCGGCTCAGGTCGTGATCCCAGGGTCCTGGGGTAGAGCCCTGCATCAGACTCCCTCCTCAGCAGGGAGTCTGCTTCCCCCTCTCCTGCTCACCCTGCTTGTGCTCTATATCTCTCTCTCAACCCTCTCTCTCTCAAATAAATAAAATCTTTAAAAAAAAAAATAAAGTAATTGAGACAGTCCCAAATTATAAGACATTCTTAAAGAATAATAAATCCTAAACTATGAGAGATTGGTAAAGGCAACTCTCCCTTTTTTAATAATTAATTTGAGGAAAGAGACCTTCATCTTATTTGTTTTTAGGCATATATAGTAAATCCTGGTGTATGTGTTTATTAGAGCAAAGAAAAAATCGAGATTAATGCAGCAAATTTGGGGGTCTTATTTTATAGTTCATTATGAAAAGATTAGCACTGTTGGCTTAAGTTAGAAGTTTCTTTATGTAAAAGTTTTAAGTTTTGCTCCCTACCATGAATGAGAAGCTGAAACATTCTTGAATAAATTCAGACACACTGTATTTCCCTCAAGGGCATTAAAAATAAGAGTGTTTGATTTAAACAGATGATTCTGGTTAGAAATGGGATTATAAACACCATGCTAAATTATGAATTACTAATTACGACTTTTACCACTTGACCTTCAGTTCTGTCTAGTCCTCAGCTACAACCAGTGTGGTATGATGATGTATATAAGAAGTCTTGGTTTTTTCAGCATTTCCTCAAAAATAGTGTTGCCCTCAAAGAAACCAACATGGGAGACCATAAACTGTTGTTTCAGTGTGTTTTGTTTTTACTGTTGCTGTTGCTCAGCATGGTTGCTACTGCCATCAGAAGCAAAATCAGATAACTCACCAAGAGCTCACGGGCATATAAGCCCCTATATGGCTCAGTGGCGTGGCTGCCCAACTGGTCTTTTTGTTGTTGTTGTCTTTAGCAGAATGCTCATTTTAAGTGACGTTATATGTAGCTGCGGCTCTAGTTGGAGCAGAGAATGGGACCCAGAGGGGTCCTGCTAGATGCCTCTTCTCCTCTCTGGGGAGATGACTGTGGGGTTTTACAGCACCCTGGGAGTTCTGTGGAACACAGTTTGAAAACCTCTGGCAATGGACCGCACGTGAGGGCTTGGTCTCAGAAGACCTGGGTTCTGGATTCTGTGATTGTTGGCCAGTGACTTAACCTGAGTCTCCCTTTTCCTCATCCAGACAAAGAGCATGAAAGCTCACCTCAGAGTAGCTACGAGGAGGTTTATAAATGTGCTTTGGAAACCGTGAAGTGTAGGGTTTGTTTTGTTCCTTAAGTCTTACTGTCTCCTAGTCACATCTCAATTGCATGTTGTGTACCATCTCATCTCAATTATTTAAGGACTTAGGATTGTTTGGCGTGGTTGAGGCTACTACTCTGCCCTTCAGCTTTGCAGCCATATTGTCCACTGGAGAATGGACAAGGGGAAAGTGCGGACTTTGTTACACCCCTGCAACAAGGGATTCCAGGCTCAGGATTCACTCTTGGGACAGACCACTCTGACAGATTTCTTTTCACTTTCAGGTGAGCCAAGAGAAGGGAAACTGTTCTTTCCAGAAAAACCCAACCCCCTGCATCATCCCTCAAGAGCAAGAAAATATCTTCCATACAATATTTGCCTTTTTCACAAAGTCGGGAAGAAAAGTCTTGGTAAGGATTTGCTTACTAGTTGGGTTAACATGGGTGGTCCTCACTAGGAACGCAAGTCTGAGATGAGAGGCCAGTTTTCTATTTGGCATTTATTATTTCCCAAATCTGGTTTTAATCAATTGGCGTATAAAGTCACAAGGACTGTGGTCAACTCCTATTTTTCAGCCTGAGGTTTCAATCAAAGTGTTAAATTTACATTCCAAATTCCATTGCCTGGCAAAGGGAAAACCTTCGCAACCCACCAAGCACAAAGTAAAACATTTCTCCAACTAGTATGAGTCTAATCAAGAGTGATGGTTCTTCTGTAAGCACTGTGGAAAACTCTTGGGCAGGATCCACTGAAACTAAACATCTCTGTACCCTGTGACCCAGCACTTCCATTCCCAGGTATATCCCCAAGAGAAATGAGTATTTATGTCCTCCAAAAGACGTGGATAAGAATGTTTATGGTAATCTTATAACTAAAAGCTGGGAACAGTCCAGATCCCCAACAACAGGAGAATGGGTAGACAATTGTGGTATAGCCACACACGGGAATATTACAGAGTAACGAACAATTCTACCACACATAGCAACATGAGTGAACCTCACAGACATAATAAGGCCTGAAAGAAGCTGGAGCCAAAGCACACATAATATTTCACTTACATGAAGTTCAGAAATAACAAGACTAGCAGTGGTATTGGAGGGCAGGATGGTAGTTACTCTTGAAGGAATATCAAAAGGGGTGGGGGCATGAGGGAACCTGCTTAAGTACCGGAAATGTTCTATATCTTGATCTGGGTATAAACATGTGTAAAATATATCAAGATGGACCCTTAAGATTTAATTCTGTCTACTATGTGTAAGTTATACCTCCATTGTTTTAAAAGTGAGGGTATTGAAGATGGAATTGTGTGCTTTGCCGAAGCCTCCTTTCCCCCATATATTTGGTTACATCTCTCTAGCTCCTTATTTCAGGCTGGGCACATCTCCCTCACATTTTTTTTCTCTTTTTTTCCTGAAAGAGAAAGTAGGGCTGTTTGCCACTTGGGAATATGGGGGTGTTTTTTTGGTTTTGATGGGGTTTTTTTGGTTTTGTTTTTTGTTTTTTTGTTTTTACTTACCTAGTGCTGAAGATACAACTATTTTTAAAAGCCCTTAGAATTGTTAGGTGCATTGATATCTAGTGGTTTGACAGACACAACTCTGTATATGACTGACAGTCTTACCCCACCCTTGAAACCCTCCCAAACATCTTTTGGAAGAATTCCTCTTTTATAACTTTAATTTGGAATTTAGGTTTCTGTTGGTGACTCACATATTTTCTTGGTCAAACCTGTGCTTTTCTTTACTCATATGTTTTCATCAATCCTATGACTTCTCAGCCCTCTTATTTGTTCTACCTGAAAAGAGCACGAAAGTATGTTTGCCACCATACAGACAAAAATTACATAATGTAGGAAACACATCTTTGTCCAGAACTCGTAAGAAAAATGCTTTTGGAATATGTAAATGTGTTTGTTTTTGAAAAACAATTATTTCTCCTTGTGAAATCCAATTTTTTGGTAGGGTAAACCAGTGGATGGCTTTTTCCATTTGCTTGACAAAAGTATGTTCTGGTGCCTGCTGGGCAGGAAATCCCTCTATTGCCCTCTGGTGGCAAGAAGGAATGATTGCACCTTCTCATGGAATTCCTCGGCCTGGGATTGTCTTAGTGACCAGAATAGAACCTCATGGAGCCCTCAGCTCCATAAACTGCTGTGCGTTTGTCTTTGTTTTTAATACCATTTGACAGTTCTCTTATTTTTCTTTTCAGGACTGTGAAAAACTAGGAATTTCTTGCCTAACAATGCACTGTAACCTTAGTGCGCTTGCTAAAGAAGAAAGTCGTACTATAGACATTTACATGCTGCTGAACACAGAAATATTGAAGAAGGTAATACCTGGGGAACTGCACTCTTTGGATTCATTTAAAAGCATTGGAGTGGGTTTTCTCAGAACTCTGCCTGCCCCTTTTAAAACTTTTCTGGTAATTGCCATTGGTAATTTGCCGCTAGAGGATGCTGGGGGTGGGGGATACCAGACCCTTGCTATTCCAAGTGTGCTCTGAGGACCAGCAGTATCCGTATCACCTGGGAACTTATTAGAAATGCAGAATTAAAAAAAAAAAAAGAAATGCAGCCTCTTGGGCTCTATGACCCAGACTTACTGAATCAGCATCTTCATTTTAATAAGCTCCCCAGGTGTTTTGTTTGCACATTTAAGTTTTTCGGACTTTAGCTTGCATCAGAATCACCTGGAGACCTTGTTAAAATGCAAATTCCTGGGGGTGGAGTTTGAGATTCTGTGTTTCTGACAAGCCCCCACGTGATGCCCTGATGCCCTGATGCCCGTACTGCTGCTCTCAGGACCCCGTTCTAGATCAGTGGTTGATAGACCTTTTCTGTAAAAGGCCAGTAGTAAATATTTGAGTCCTTACAGGCCTTTACAGTCTCTTGCCACAGCTCAGCTTTGCCGTTGCATTGTGAAAGCAGCCATAGACGATCCGCAAATGAGTGGGCGTGTTTCACGTGGGCTGTGTTCCAATAAAACTTTATTTACAAAAACAGGCAAAGGGCCAGATTTGACCCCTGGGTGGTAGTTTGCCAGTCCTTTGTTTGGACGACACCTTATTTCAGAGAAGTCCAACTTTTGAATTCCAGGTGACTTTGCTATCATGAGTTTATCATGTCAACAGTGGCTCATTTAAAAATATCTCAGTCAGTGAATTAGTGGTTCTTAAAAAAATGTCAGACAAATTCACTGATTTATTTTAACATAAGAGCTGCTGAGTATGAAAGGCCACGTCCAACAAGATGCTTTAAAAATAATCACTTGTGAAGATAAAATAAAATATGCCTGTTAGCCGCAGAGATTCTATTTATTTTCCTCTGGAAGAACTAAATGTGTTCAGTATAAACCTGAATGAATATCTTTAGAAAAGTCATTCCAATGTTAGTTTTTAAATTAGGTGTGGCAGTAGCATGCTGACCTGAGAAGTCCCAGGCATGGGGGATGCAAGATGTTCTGCCCACTTTCCATCTGTAGCTGACGCAGCACCCCCACACCGAGGCAGAGCTGTGCGCAGTTCCGTTCTGTCTGGCTTCCTTTGCAGGGAGATCAGTTTGGGGTGCGTTGTGCTCTCACAGCAGTGACTCCCTGTTGTGCTTCTCCCTTAAAAAAGGACAGCATTGGGAAAGGAGCAGGCAGAGAGGAGCCAGAGCCCCAGTGGCCGTCCTGGGATTCCAGGAAGGGGGTCTGGAAGGCCCGCATCACAGGAAGTGCCTTCCCGGCATGGGTCCCCAGGATCCTGTAATCCTACCTGTCCTATTCATCTTCTTGACAGATGGCCCTGGTGACAGTTTTATTCCCCATGCCACACTCATCACTGTCACTAGAGCCCTGATTATGGCGCCGAGGGCAGGAAGCCACTGATTCCTCTTTCACCCTTAACCCAGGTGTAGGCTGCTTGCACTTCAGTCATCTGTCCTTAATTTAACCGCAAGGCCTAAGGCCTTTCTTGCACACAGCGCTGCGGCCTGCTCCTTGGCTTCCCTCTCTCCCAGTGCTCCGTGGTGACCCTTTGCCAAGGGCCGTGTCCCACTGCCTGCTGTTCCCAAGGGCCATCCAGCCCAGTCTGCACCCCAAGAGACAGCTGTGGGGTGTCCTCTGTAGGTGTTAGAGGCTCATTCTCCCTGAAAGTGCCCTTTCTGCAGAAACCAGAAATCCCGGGTGCAGAGGAAAGCCTAAAATGAGGCCGACCTGGAACCAGATGGGGCCCCAGCTGCTCCCAGGGCTTGAAATGCGGAATGTCAGTCCCCCGGAGCCAGCCACGACCTCCCTTGGGGAGTGAGCACTAGCTGGCTCCCGGAGCCCTCTGGTCTCCCTAAGGATATGGAGCTGCTCCAGCCTTGTGGTTTGCCTGGGCCTGCAGTTGTGTTTATTTCCTTTGACCTCAAGGTCCGGCCCCAGACCAGGGAATTTGAGGTCTTATTGTTTTGATCTTAACAAGTTTTCATTTGAAATGTAGGGTCTGACTTTGTAAATTAGCAGAGGATTCTGATTTCTCTGAAAGTGTTCTTCGGCAGCTGCCGGGGGCCTGTCGCACGGCAGGCCCCTCATCTGCTTGGCCTTTAGCTCTGCCGGTTACCGTCGTCGTCATTGCTATTGTTGTAGGGACATCCAAGATGACAACGATCCAAGATTGCCAACACAGTATATCCTGACACATAAAACCACAAATCTGCAAAACCATTAAATTGGTAAAAGCTTATTTGCCTACACATTTAGTGCTTAATGAGAGCTCACTGGCGCAGTCCATTTGAGCGACAAGCTTCCCTGAAGCATTCAAAATTGGGTTTATTGCTGTTTTAAAAGAGAGCAATAATCAGTGCATAGCTCCCAGGTAAAGTACACAAAGTAGCATCCCCGTGTGTCCTCCCAGGAGGGCCTTTGTGGTTTCTCCGGCAGAGAGGGGCAGAGGGCTCCCTCAGAACTGTTTTCTAGGAGAGGGTACGCCCCCAAATACCACTTCCATTAGTCACTGGGGCACAGCTGGCTTGTGATGTGCACCTCCTGCGTGGCAGGCTGGCTGAGGACATGTGGCTGGGTGTGCCAGGCAACACCTTGTCGGCAGAGCCCCAGCCGCCCCCACAGGCGGGCTGCCCAGTGCTCCAGGGTCCCCGCCAGAAGCCAGGTTGCTCCTCCATCTGGGGTCAGTGCAGCACCGTCTGGACCACGGGCTCAAGCTTCTGACCCTTCCCGGAGCCATAGTTTTGCCCTGTCTCTTTCCAGATTCCTCCTCCGTCCCTGCCTGGGAGCCATTTTCTCATTATCTGGATCTGAGCCCCCACCAAGGCTGGCAAATACCTCTGGCCGGTGGGCTCTTCCTGAGTCTTAGATGAGCCCATGCCCACCCCAGGCTCCTTGCTCTTCAGGCCATCACCTCTAAGCCAGATGTTTCCCTTTCTCACCCCTCCATCCGGTCCCCTCTCTCCACGTTAGCGGGGTTGACCCCCAGGCAGCCTCATTTAAGGGTTGAGAAAGAGTTAAAAGTAACTCATGTGAAGGGTTTGAGGGTTGTGGTCAGAGCAGGAAGATGCTTGAGAAATAGAAATCAGATGCCTTCTACGGAATGCCAGGCTTGGATTTGTTGTACACAATTAAACAGCTTTATTTATTTTCTACTCTTTGCGAATATGTCGGTATCAATATCCAAATATGTGGCTCTTACCACTTGGAAACCACAGCACAGACTTGCATGTATTGATGATTGGCAGAACTTCATCCACCATGGCATGAGAGAATTCTCGAGAGAGAGACTGGAAAGCTCTGCTTTATGTGGGGGCCAGGGATGGGGAGGTATCTAGTTCAGTGATAACATGTTGGTCTGGCCCACGTGGAATCTTGGAATTTAGTTCTTCCCACTACCTGAAGGCCCAGACATTGTCACTAAAAAAAAAAAAAAATCCATCACTGAGTTGTGTTTCCTCCACAGGACAGTTCATCTGTCATCCAGTTTATGACCCGCGCGAAGGTCAAGGTCGACTCTGCCCTGAGGGTGGTGGAGATAGCCAATGGGAACCCAGAAGAGATAATGGTGAGTCAGCCACCCCTAGAAGAGCCCTCCTCAGAGGGTGAGGGAATCTGGGTGGCGTGCTGCTAGAATTTGAGGGTAAAGATGGTCTCTGAGCCAAGATGTCAGCTTTGTGGTAGACCCAAGACCAGGCCTGCCTTGGCTTCCAGGCCCCCGTGGAGAACTCCTGCGGTCTACTCTTGTGATAGCATTGTTCTTTACCGTGCCATCATTATGTGAATGCTCCCTGCTATGACCGGCCAAAGGAAAAATAGTCTGGAAGTACCCTGATAGGGCTTAGATTTCCACTCTGAAAGCCAAGACTATTTTTATCTTTCTCAGACCTTTCCCTGAAACCTCATCTGCCTCCCCAATCACATTGCTCCATGGATAAACACTGGGAATTTTATTTATTTTTTTTTAATTTTTTTTTTTTTTTTTTTTTTTAATTCATGAAAGTCAGAGAGAGAGAGGCAGAGGCAGAGGGAGAGAAGCAGGCTCCCCGCCTAGCAGGGAGCCCGATGCGGGACTCGATCCCAGGACCCTGGGATCATGACCTGAGCCGAAGGCAGACGCTTAACCGTCTGAGCCACCCAGGCGCCCAACACCGGGAATTTTAAAAACAAGTTGTTTGAATAACTTTAAAGAGGTCACATCCAAATTTCCAAGCCCTGGGACCTTCCTTCATTCTCTATGCCCTTGTCCTCTATAAAGCGCAGCTGGGAAGCAGGCCTCAGAGACATAGGTGGGCACAGCAGCCAGGAGGCTTGGACGTGGGGGTGTGGGAGCGGCTGGAGGAGAAGTGTGGCCTTGGGATTTTACTGCCCTTTACTGGTTTTCAGGGGTAGGGAGGGGACGCGCATCCCTGACACCCACACTCGGATCCTAGGCAGGTAGAAAGGGGACACGGAAGCCTTTGAACTGGTTTTGCTGCTGACCTAGGCAGTGATGCTACCTGTTTGTACCCCTTCCCTGGAATTCACCTTCCCTCGGGGGACTCTTGGAAGAGTCCATGTTGCTGTGACAAATTTACCGATGTGATAAATTCATAGAGATTATGTACCTACAAAGAAAAGGTGGTTAACTTATTTCCCATCGACAATGGAAACACCACACATCTAAAGGTTAGGATGGGGAGCAGACCAAGGCCCACTCTTATAAGACCCTAAAAGAATAAGTCTCTGGGGACCACCACGAAACCTCAGTCCTGCTCCTGTGTGTGGTGACTAAGAGACAAGAACATTGGCTGGTCCGGAATGAATGTGGGTCTGTGAAGCGGAAAGGGATGTTAGAGCCACACCAGGACCTGTGCTCAGTGCGGGGAAGGACCATCAGATGCGGAGCTTGACTCCTCTGTTCACGCTGAGGAATTGGCCAGCCGCTAATTTTAATAACAGAAACCGAACAGAATGACAAGGAAAAGCACTGGCATCTCTCACCCTCGAGGGTGAGTCTTTCTGGCAGGTCAGATATTTGGAGCCGGCTCTTGCCTTTCCCTCCCTGCCTTATGGCCATTGCACTGCTCATTCAGACCCTCACCTGGGAAGTGAAGGAGACTGTGATCCATCACTCACTGTCATAGCTCCGGTTAAAAAGTTTTCTAGAATGCAATCCATGTCCAACGGAGAGGTTTGGAATGTTTGGGTAGACCACAGTGTTCCCACTTCAGAGCTAGTGGATGTAAATTAGCAGGTTTTCTACAGGTGGAATTACTTGTGTAGATTAAAAAAAAAAAAATCCCCGGGCACATTGCCTTCGATGAGAACACTGAACTGTGGGATCCAGGAAGACATTGCTTAACATCCCATTGTCAGCTTCTGAGTCATCTGTACGCCCCCAAAATACCACTTGCATTAATTACTGTTCCTTTTTGAGCACTATGGTGATATTTTCATGATCAAGAGTTCTTTGGAAGAAGCTCTCGTTTCCACTGGTTTTTCTTTAGCACTCAGCCATCAGAATCCTACAATGTACCCTTTTCCCTCCTTTCCGGGATTTTGCCTTTTCAACCCATGAGCTAAGATGAAGTCCTACAATCTGTTCTCAACTTTCCTGGCAGGGAAAAAAAAATCTTTTCTGAGTAGGAAGGTTTGCTTTTTTAGAACAAACACGTTCTTCCCTGCGTGAGTCTTCTGAATGTCTGGCTCTCTGTCAATTATCTATTGGAGGGGAAATTTCCATGGAGGATAGCCACCAAATTTAAACCAAGCAAAATTTCACAAGATTTTAGGTTAGGTACCAAATTTTGAGGGCCTTGGAATGAACAGGAAGTGTACTTGGAGCTGGGATGGAGCAGGATGTGGGTGAGAAGAGGAAACGACCCAATTTGTAACCACCTACTGTGGACACAGTGATAAATTTCATCAACAGGGACATCAACTGATTTTCCTGTGACCTTTGGGATCTTTTGTTTTGATGCTATGGTCTGAGTAGTGCTTGACAAAGCATTTGGGTGAATAACTAGAAATATGTAATAGATTCTTGAAGCGTTTGCCCTGGGAGTACTTTTCCAGGTCGGGTGTTAGCATTTGTCCAAGACCAACCACACCAAGCATACCTGGCTGTACGCAGATCCACACCTGAGGGTTCTAGGCAAGACTGGTGGGCGGGCATTCCGTACCGCTTTCCAGGTGCCAAGAGTATACTGAATTTCCTCTTCTTATTCAATCCAGCCCTTCTTACTTTTCAGGGAGAGTGGCCAACAACTAAGGCTAAAAACCCCCCAGGGCCAACCAAGAATCTGGAGAATCGGCTTTATGACTTCGAGCCACCCCTCCCACCCCACCCCCCTCGAGCTACCTTCTCAGGCTGGATGAGAAGCTTGTAGGAATTACATAGCAAATCTATTTTCTTGATATTTTCAAATAGCAGAAAATGTGACACACACATAAATCCCCAGATGAATAAGTCATTGCCATGTGGAGTGGGTACCAGGCTGAGATCTTAGGAGCGAGCAGGAGGGACTATGCTGTCCCTTTTCGGCAGAATCAGAATGGGCCCAAAGGCTGTCTGGTGGCTCTCAGAATCACCAGGAATGCTGAGAACCAGACAGGATAGGAGAGGAGTCAAGAAGCCTGAGGAACCAGGACCCCAGGCTCAGTCCAATCACAGGAAGAGCCTGGCGTGGTGCCCTGGACGCAACCGTCGCTGCTTGGCTTCTCTCCACCTCTTGCTCTGAATCAGGCAGGAGCCTCTCACTGGCTGAGGTTAGGTCCCTGTCGCCGGGAGACCACACTCCAGGGAAAGCAGATCACAGGCACTTCGGCCTCACCATTGCCCTGAGACACACACAGGGGAGGATTCCCCAGCACTAGAAGGGGGTGGGGGGGTCATAACGGGACTGCTAAAAAGTGACAAATGTCCCCTCCCATGTGCTTCTTGAATCCAGAGGGTCAGTATTGGGCCAGCTAACCCCTGGCTCTTCTTAGGGCGCCCATCTGAGCCAGAGTCCTCGTTTGATCATTTAGACCACTTTGTTGGGTGTGAGAGAATGTGAAAATCTTTGTCCAAAGATGGTTAAGGAGTGTTCGTGCTCTTTTGCTTTTTTTTTTTTTTTTTTAAAGAACTAATGTGCTTGAATGTGTGCCGTTTCCTTGCTAATTTGACAGGGCAAATGTTGGGGGCCCTTCACCTTCTGCCATGGTGCATGGGAACCATATGTCCACTTTGGCATTCACCTTCCTCATGCAGCCCACTGCCATCAGCAACCCCCTGCAGATGGGAAGATGGGTCAGAATTTTAATGCGTGCCCCTTGTTAAACCAGAGATTCCCTTGTGCCCCCACCCCCCGGGTTAGAACCGATAAGCCTCTTCCTCCAGTGAACGAAGGGCCTCTGACACTTGGGAAGAAGAAATGACTTGCCCAAGACCTCACAGTGACTGAGCCAAAAACAGTGCCCAGGACCCTTGACTCCCAGCCGGGTGCTCCTTCCCCCTCCCTGCTGCAGCCTGCCAGCCCCACGGGAAGGCGGGAAGGCTCTGAGCCTGTGGGGGTGAAGGAGCCTGGACGAATGCAAAGTATCCAGTAGGGAAAGGAAATTGTTGACTCGTTTTAAAGTATCTCTTTTAAAACGGCCCAGGTGGCCTTGGAGCCCGGCCAGCTCCTTCAGACTGGACCTCGATGTCCTCCCCCCAGAGGGGGCTTTCCCTTCTCGGCCTATTCAGAACCCAGAAGGAAGCCTCAGGACCACAGCCATGCTTTCACTTCTAAGGAAACCTGCCCTGTCAAGCACTCATTGCTCAGGACAGCAATTTTCTCTGAAGCCATTTCAGTTCAGTTCCCAGGCTTGGCCCTTTCAAGAAGTCAGTCCTCTGTGGAGACAGAGCACCGCATCTCCCCCTTGGGATTCAGAAAAGCCCGGATTCAAATCCATCTCCCTCACATCCTGGCTGTATGACTCTGGGTGCCAGGTAGGCTCTGCGAGCCTCAGTTTCCCCACCCATAACACGGCAAAGCTGCTTTCTACTTGCTAGAGATTTCTGCCTTTGTTCTGCACCCTACCATTGCCCCCCCAACCAAAGACACAAGCCAGGGCATCTCAACCAGAGGGGCATCACCTAACATGGTAAACAGAAGTGACTCCAAAAGGTGCCACTTATGGTCCTTTTGTTGGACTGCTTCCTGACGCAAGCTCTACAGTTTTTACAGTCACCTAGTAGTTTGCAACTTGTGCTTTACCATTTATGTGGCCAGTTACAGTTAAAATTATGTTCCACGTGGCAAGAGAGGTTCTCCCCCTTGCACCTCAAGTTACATTGAAATGTAGGATGCAGGAGAGGGTCATTGGAAGGTCACCACCATCCCCATCCTCTGCCATCATCCGAAGGTGGTCCTCCCCCTCCCCTACCACCCCCACAAGCGAGAGTTCACTTATAACCATAAGGAATTGAGTAGTATGACAGCACAGTTTGCCAGAACGTGAGTCCTACTTCCTAATAGTCACCGTTTGCCTATTTACTTGATGAATACTTACTGGGGGCTTGCTAAGAGCTAGGTGTTGTACTAGGCGCTAGGGGTTCAATGGGGAACAAAATAAACACGGTCCCTGCACTCCCAGAGCTGACTGAGAGGAGAACAGATGGTAAACAGGGAAGCAAAGAGAATTTCATTTCAAACTGAGGTGAGTTCTATGGGACTAACCTGCTTTCTATTAAAGGGGGGTCAGAGAATCTTTCTCCAAGGACATTGAGACCTAGAAAGTGAGAAGGAATTCACTGGCCAAGGATGAGGAGAAGCGCCCCAGTTTGCTGGGAGAGCTGCTTAAAGACACGAACGGCCCGCCATGTTCACAGTTCAAAGACCAGTGTGGCAAGAGCCCGGGGAACAGTGAAGATGTCCGTGGGGGGCCATGTAGGCAGGGCCATGCCATGTCACACCAGGGGGCAGTAGTGAAGGGAAGCCCCTGAGAGCTTCTGTTTGAAGCAGGGAATGGCATGATCCAATACACAGTTGACCCTTGAACAACGCAGGGGTTAGGGGCACCGACCCCTGTGGCAGTCAGAAATCCACATATAACCTTTGTCTCTCCAAAAACATAATGACTAATAGCCTACTATTGACCGGAAGCCTTACCGATAACACGAACAGTCAATTAACACGTATGCGGTATGTTATCTGTATTACGTGCTATATTCTCACAACAAAGTAAGCTAGAGAAAAGTAAATGTTGTTAAGAGAATCATAAGGGAGAGAAAATATATTTACAGCACTGTACTGTATTTATCGAGAAAAAAATCCGCATATAAGTGGACCCGCACAGTTCGAACCTCTGTGGTTCAAGGGTCAACTGTAGATTCTTTAAAAATCATAGGCTGCTGTGGGGTTAGTGGATCGTAAGAAGGAAAGGTGGACATAAGAAGGCTAGTTAGAAGCTTGCAACAGTTACATGGCAAGAGGTGATGGTGGCAGAGGAGATGGAAGCAGACAGGTAGATTTCTATCAGTAAAGACGTGGCAATTTGTGCAGGTCCCATGTAGGGAATGCCTGTCCAAACGGGTTGGGAGGGATCAAATGACATCTTGATGCAAAACCCCTTGCCTGGTGCGTCCACATGGGTGGTTCAGTTAATAGTGGCTCTCACTGCAGAAAGCGATAGCCAAGGACAGGATGAACCACATGAAGAATAAGCCTCTCCTTTTGCCAAATCCTCAAGAGTCTCGGTCAGTTTATCCTAAACCAGGGATCTCTGGTTATCATCATGACTGTCATCATCGTTGTTATTTTTGTAAACAACAGAACCCACTCCTAAATTGAAATATGCTCTGGTTGAATCAGGGCTGGGGGACCTCAAATTCCCCCAGTTTTTTAATCTCCATTTCCTTTTTTTTTTTTAAATATATTGTTTATTTGAGAAAGAGCGAGAGAGAGAGAGCACAAGCAGGGGGAGGGGTAGAAGGAGAGGAGAAGCAGACTCCTCTGAGCAGGGAGCTTGATGCAAGACTCAATCCCAGGACCCTGGGATCATGACCTGAGCCGAAGGCAGATGCTTAACAACTGAGCCACCCAGGTGCCCCTTTCTGTCCATTTCCCTTGGTGGCCTCTGTACCCCCTCACTGAATCCCTAGACTCTAGAGAGTTCTGCCATGAAAGATTGTATTTTAGGACAAGGCTGCTGTCTGGTCCATCAAATTCTTTCACTAGACATGAGTTGAACCCCCAATGTGTGAACAAGAACCATTTTTTACCCTCCAGACTTCCACAG
The DNA here is from genome assembly GCF_054177405.1 of Leptonychotes weddellii. NCBI lineage: Eukaryota > Metazoa > Chordata > Mammalia > Carnivora > Phocidae > Leptonychotes > Leptonychotes weddellii. The sequence continues at coordinate 56,713,676 of NC_138369.1, forward strand.
TGCACATGCGCGCGCACACACACACACACGTGCACGCGTGCGTGCACATGGGTGCACACAGAGCCATGCACACAGCACGGTGTGGTTATGTGCTGAGAGTGCCTTGCTGAAGAGGTGAGGACAGGCTGCACGAAAGGAGGCATGACCCTGAACAAGCCCTGAAGGAGTTTTCCAAGTGCCAGGGGAAGGGGCAGGCACGCCACAGGAAGTCACACGGGTCCTAGGCTAGACTCTCAAGAAGCGAACTTGAGACGAGCATGTGAGCCCAGGAAAGAAGTGAGATGACGGGATAGGGAAGATGAAGGAGAGAAGGAAGGATGAGGCTCAGCCTGATTCTGTGGGGAACTCTGGAATACACGTAAGACCCCAGAGTTTGTCCACCTTGAAGTGAGGAAGCTGGGCTTTCAGACCTGCTTGTCATTGGCTGGGGGCTGCCCCAGGAGGAAGCTCCAAGGGCCTTTGCTCTCTCCCAGCGTAGCCTAGGGGAAGTGGCCTCTAAATCCTGCCATCCACTGGGATGTCACATTGTGCTTAATGACTTTGTTGTTTCAGATCCGCACGTGTCTGTTCAATTCCTATGATGTGCCCAGCATTTGATGTGATTAGCTCTGGTGACCTTCCGAACTAGGCGTCTTTACTCTATTTCCTGTTGGGGAGACTGAGGCTCCAGGAGGTGAAAAGACCTTCCAAGCTGAGGTGCCACTGCTTGTCGGTCGAAGAGCAGCACTGGCTGCTGGCTCGGCCTGTTGGCAAGTCCTGAGTCTTCCTTAATCCCGTGCTCCTCTGCCCTGGGCTGGCCCGTGACCTTGCGCCCACACACAATGAGAACACTGTTCTCAGCAGGTGGTAGGGATCACGGTCATGGGTGGTAAGCAGCTGGCCCTTGGTCTTTAAGAGCGACCCTTGGCTCCGGTGGCCTGAGAAGCACATCATGTGCAGACTTAAGGGTCTGTTGATTCTGGAGCTCTTCCTGCTGTGGTCTGGGTCCTCACCAGATGCACAGCTTCTCATCAAGATAGTCTGGAGGTAAATGAGCTGCCCTCCCCTCCTCCCTTTAAAGAGCGGTCGTGAGGATTACACGAAGCAGTGGATATAAAACCTCTCAACGTAGGGTCTGGAACTCAGTAAGTTCCCAACAAATGTGACCCATTATTAACAACAAAGAAATTAGCACCAGCCCAGCTCATTCCCCCCGCACATCCGAACAGAGCAAGGCTTCTCTGGACCCCGGCACCTGGCGGCCACAGTGGGTTTGACATCTCTGCGTGTCCCAGCATAAACATACAGCTTCAATCTCGCCAGATGCGCAGTTTATTTTCTATTCCTTGATGTTGTCTCCATAGGTCTCCCTGCTCCCCAGCTTCCCGCAGGCTGTGTTCTGAGAGTAGTTTAAGACATGGTTCTGCCGAGAACATTTCTTCCAGTCCCGACAGACCTTTCTCCATCCTCCCTCCCCCACCCCTCACTGGTGTAATCAGAAGCAGGTGGAAATGTCATTTCTTTGTCCCAGATGTTCTTCCCTTTCCACTTTTTATTGTACTCGAATTCCTTTTCTGTGAGACGGGTGTGAGGTTGACTGCAGAAAGCATCTTGCCATTGCAATTGACCTTCAGCCGACCTGGGTCTGAGGTTGAACCTCCCTCTGGGGCGTGTTGACTGCACTGTCTCAGCACTGGAAGCCCTCATCCAGCAGAGGCTGGGCCAGGTACACCCCACCGTGGTCATGTCCTCAGGCCTTACAGAGACCCGAGCATCACCAGCTATGACATGAGGCCTATTTGCAGTGGTGGGCACGTAAAAGTTTCCAGAAACACAGAAGTGAATTGAGCACTCTTGTTTGGCTTGCCTGTTGCCTCAGCCTGGAAGTTGGCTCCCAGTGGTCCCCGGACACCAGCTTGCCAGCCTCAGGTGCATGAAACTTTACCACAGCGGGTGGGACGCCCAGTATCTGGGCCGGCTGTTGCCCAGCCTGATGTCTCTCCTCCTCAAAGCCTCTGTGGAGACAAACCCACAAGCTCCTCCTTCTCCTCTGTATTCTTTTTTTTTTTTTTAAGATTTTATTTATTTATTTATTTATTTGAGAGAGTAAGAAACAGCATGAGAGGGGAGAGGGTCAGAGGGAGAAGCAGGCTCCCCGCTGAGCCAGGAGCCTGATGCGGGACTCAATCCCAGGACTCCAGGATCATGACCTGAGCTGAAGGCCATCGCCCAGCCAACTGGGCCACCCAGGCGCCCTCCTCTGGATTCTTAGTTAACACCCAGCACATAAGCTCTCCAGCTTCAGTCCATGGCCGTGCCATCATCCATCCCTTCTATGTTCAGAACATCTGCCTCCCCGTCTCTCAGCCTCCTATCAGCCTCCACCACCAGACTCTCCCTCGTCCTCAATCTCTTTCCCTTTCTCCTACCCTCTTCCCTACCGGAAGCATATACCTCCGGCACCAATTCCCGTGCAACCTTGCTCCCCAGGCTGTTTGTTCCTTGAACCTGCCATGGGAAGTTCTCCCTTCTAATCTACAGTCATTTCTCAGCTAAGTGCTCCTGGCACACTGTGGACCATGTCCCTCCCCTGGTCAAAACCCTGCATCACAATCCCATTCCTCTTAAGATAAGGCATATGATTCTTAACACAGCCTCCAGCCCTTCCTATCTCTCTAGCTGCATTTTGAACATCTTCCTTTGGCTTCTTGTTCATTCTGTTTGCCCCAACCCCGCTGTCTGCTGGCTCTGTCTTACCCCTACCAAGGACATGCCTGCCACAGGGGTTTTGCACACACTCTCCTTCTCCTTAGAATGCTGTTCCCTCCCCTCCTTTTGACTCATCACCCTAAGCTCAAGCAGTTCCCTCAGGAACTCTTTCTGACTGCTATGCCTATCTCAGAGTCTTTTATAACCATAAACCTCTCCCTCGGGGTACCTGCCAAAATTATGATTTCACATTTATGTGTCTAACTGGTCATATTCTCTAAGAGCTAGAATTTTTGTGAGAGCCAGGACCACCTGCTTAATTCATCACGGGACCCCCACAGTGCCCAGCACTTAGCAGTTGCTGCATAGACCTTTGTTAGATGGATGGATGGATGGATGGATGGATGGATGGATGGATGAAAGGATAGACAGACAGATGGATGGGATGGATGGACAGATGGTTGGATGGACAGACGGGTGGGTGGGCAGATGGATGGATGAATGGCCAGAACTCCCTGCAAAGAAATCACATTTGCAAATATATTTTTGAGATAGAGAGACAGGAAGCACACTCAGAGACTCCAGCTTCGAACCCCAGCCTCTCTTGTTGCAGACTGAATCATAGTCATGCTTCATCTCGTGCTATAGCCAAGAGGACACTGAATTTATTAATGTGTGCATTCATGAATCACATCATGAATCACGATCCTGGTTTAGGCGACAGGAGGACATACATTTGAAACCTTATTCTATAAGAATTCACAGGGTGCTGGAATCCATCAACAGGGAGATACATCATTACCTGACAGAGTGAGAAGGACTTAAGGCCAGGACTGCCAAGTGCTTAGCTGTGGCTTTAAAACTAAATGTTGTGGAGCCAAGGGTTCCCTTGAGCCAGTTCAGGGCCTGCCAGGGCTGGGGTAAGGAGGGACAGGTTTGGGAAGGGGGGCTGAGCAGGTTGGGCTCTGGCTGCCTACCTTCTTAACAACCAGAGAACCTCCACATTTTTCTGTTTGGGACACTGGGATACCACAGTAGTTCTCCTCTGCTAAAAGAGGTGCTGTTTCCAAAAGCTCAGCGAATGAATGACTAATTCTGCCAAAAAGAGGCGTAGGTCAGGCTTCTTGGAACAGGAGATGTTGGAGCAGAGTTTCTCTTTTTCAATTTTTTTTTTAACTTGGCTTTAAAATGCTCAGTTAAGAAAAAATTTTAATAACAAAAAGGTAGAAAAAAGAAAAAAATGCCCATAATATCAAAAAGCACCTGTGTACTTTTGAAACTTCCTACCATTTTTCTGCAAAGCTGATGTCTTCTAGATATTAAATTGATGTTCTCATTTTTTCACTTAATGTTGTAATATTTATCATTTTTCCCATGTTATTATCATGTTTTAAAAAGTATTTAAAACATGGAAATCAGGCAAAAAGATGGTTGCATGTCCTTCCGATGGTAGGCTGGAACATTCCCTAGCTCCTTTCGACTCAAAGTATGGACGAGCGGTATTAGCACCACCAAGGAGCTAATTTGAAATGTGGAATCTCGGGCCCCAACCCAGACTTGTAACCAGGTTCCGCATGTGAATCTTGGACACTTTGAAATCTGAGAAAAGGTTTAGCAGGCCTGCCTAACTCTCTAGGGCCTAGATTCTGTGAAGTTACAAGTTGATGGTAGAAGACTGATCAGTTATAAATTATGCCTTTTGCCAGTAAAGGTGAAAATGATTTCTCTGGCAGAAAATAAAATCCCAAAGGTTGTAGTTCAGCGCCCTATGGGGTTTTACCCAGTCTTGTATCTGATTTACAGATCCTTCTTTGAACTAGTTTCACCATCCTGCTGATCCCCCTCAATAATGAATTAAATACATCTTTAACATGTGTTCACTCTGTATTTGTAGGAGAGGCATGTCTTCAGCTTTTTGAAAATTGTGCTTTGACAGCCAGATTTATTATCATCCTTTTTAAAACTGCTCTATGGGATTCCACTTTGTGATCGACCATAATTATCTCTTACTTATCTGTTGCCCTATTGTTAGGCATTGAGGAAATCTCATTCTGTACCAGTATAAATAATTGTACAGTGAACATCTTTGAAGACAAAAGTTTTTCTATATTTTATGTTTCTTCACCTTTGAGTAAATTTTCAAGTATAGAATTAATGGACCAAAGGGCATGCAAATTTTTAAGATGAGCAATATTGGAGTTTGCCGAGTGGACAAGAATGGAAGGGCATTCCAGGTGGCCAGAGCGTGGGCCTCACGGGCAAGATGACACAGACTGGCTAGAATGTGAATGGCTGCCCTGTGAGGGGCTGGCAAGGTAGGAAAGAGACCAGACGTAAAGAGCCCGGGACCCTGGATGGTGTATTCACATCCAGAGTGTAGGCAGAGAAGCAACAGAAGACCTGCATTTAGAAAGACACTCCTAACAGCAGGGGGGCCTCCCCAGGGCTCCTGAAATGGTGGCATGAGAGCCGACCAGGCCTGACCTGGGGCAGAGACCGGGGATGGAAACGAGAAGACAGAAAAGATACATGGAAAGGTCCAGGGGCTTGACCAGGGTCACCAGCTCCTCAGTGGTGGAGACAAGGCCTCACGGTCACTGCTTTTTGACTCCCCCCTGGAGTCCAGCAGCTGTGCCTTCCTTTGGAGTCTTATTTGAGATGTGACTTCTTAAAACTGCAGGACGCTCTTGATTTTCTCCCCCAAATGGGCTTATTAGAGTCTTGACATGCAGTGACCAGCTCTGACAAAGCACAAGAAGGGGAACAGCATCACTAAAAATAAGAAGGATTAAACACACATTCCGGGGAAGTGACAGGGCATTCTTGTGGAATTTGTTAGACTAAACTGCAGTGGATACTCTTGACTGTGTCTGTATCCACAAAACCAGAGCTCCGGCGCAGCTTTGCGGGGATGCAGATTTCGAACAGCAAGGGGACAGCAGGGTTCCCGAGAAGCCACTGGGGCTCTCGAAGGAGGTGGACTATGGCCGGCCTGCCCTGAGCTCACAGCCTGCCTCAGCAACTCACTGTCAAGGAGGCTTCGCAGCCTCGTGTTACCTGACCAAGCACCGGGCCCCTTCACAACACTGATTTTCCCTTTAGACCCCTCCCCGCATTTCACAAAGGGGGAAACTGAGAGCAGTACCTTGGTTCCCTAAAGTCGTACCTGTTGGCCACAGTGCCTCAAGGTTCATCTGTTCAAGACGCCATGAGAGCTTGTGGGAGGTGATTCAGTCCACAGCTTTTTTAGGGGCAAGAACCCAAAGGCACGCATCTGTCTTTAAAGACCGGAATCTCTAGTCTGATCCAGATACAAAATAGTGGGCGTATGATGAGAGACTTCAGAACCCCTTTCTGGGCCACTACCTCCCACCTCCCTTCAGGACTGCTCCATGTTGGAAAACCACTCTTGGTGACAGCCCCTAAAGGGAGAGGATGGATAAATAGATTGTGGTGTGTTCACACCACGCGATTCTGTACAGCAAGGAGCATAAACATGCTACAACGTGGATGAGTCCCCCAAACATGATGTTGAGAGAAAGAAGCCAGACGCAAAGGACCCCTGGGTGGCTCAGTCGGCTAAGCGTCTGCCTTCGGCTCAGGTCATGGTCCCGGGGTCCTGGGATCGAGTCCCGCATCGGGGTCCTGCTCAGCAGGGGAGTCTGCTCCTCCCCCTGCCTCTGCTCCTCCCGCTGTTCATGCTTTCACAAGCGTTCGTTCTTTCTCTCTCTCTCTCAAATAAATAAATAAAATCTTAAAAAAAAAAAAAAAAGCCAGACATAGGAGTTTACACTGTGCCGTCCCAGATATACTGAGGACAAAATTAGGTGCAGCTAATCTAGGCCCTGAGAAGTCAGGCTAGTGGTTACCCTTGATGCAGGTATTAGCAGGAAAGGGATGTAAAGGGGGCGTCTCGGGGTCTGGACATGTTCTGTTTCTTATTCTGGGTGCTGATCACACATGTGCATTTAACATGCAGTATATAAAAATTTAGTGAGCTGTGCACTTGTGTTATGTTCACTCTTCTGTATGCATCTTAGACATCAATAAATGGTTTTTAAAAATTAAAGAGTCGCCAAGCATGCACGACTTCAAAAATCTCTTCCTGCCAGCACTGATGGAAAAATTGCCTTCTGTTTGTCAAGGTTGGGCTCTGCCAGGTGTTAGGCTCGGGGCTCTGTGCACATTGTCCCTTGAATTCTCTCGGGAGGTGCTGTTTTACCCCTAGTTTGCAGATGAGAGAAATGCGGCTCAGAGAGGGAAAGTACCTTGCCCAAGGTCACACAGCCAGTGAGTATGTGCCACAAGGTGGCCTCCTTTCCATTCCCAGAATGACTACTGTGTTTGTAGGCAGTTTTCTTTCACTTGTCCCCATGCAGGAAGGGATGGTCTCTGCTCTGCCTGGTCTTCCTTGAGATAATGTTCTGGATTCAGGGTCTGCAGGTGTGACTGTGGCAGCTCATCTGCCTCCTGAATGGCCATCCACCCCTCCCCCAGCACACACCCCCCCTCCTACCGCAGCTGTGGGGATGGACACAGGGAGATGGAGATGCTCGTATTTGCCTTCCTTATCACCAGGGCACAGACAACAAATGATCCATTGAACCAACCGGGAGTCTTTAAGAAGAGCCACCTTCAGCTGGGCGCTCTGTGGTGTCATGTTGACCAGCTCAGATTTTGGGGGTCTGGGGGTTGGCTAGACCTGAGTTCAAATCCTGACTCTGTACTTAAGTGACATGGCCCAGAGCAAAAGGCTGTCCTCTCTGGGCCTCGATGTTCCCCCTCTGTGAAGTGGATGTTGAAGCCCTCACTGGGTGGCTGCGTGAACCTGGACAGGAGATTGTAAGAAAAGCACCGACGACCGCTTGGGAAGAATTAGAGAGCTGGGAGCCAGGCCCTAAAAGGGGACATAAACAGTGCTGGTCACTGTAAGTCAGTACTGTGCCCCATCACCCCGTGTGGCTTGCGGGGGGCGGGGTGGGCTCCCGGGATAAGCGAGGGTTCCCGGCAGAGGCAGAGCCTCAGCTAGCCTCCAGCATCCAGCTGGGTTTAAATAGGCTTTCCCCACGGAGGGGATGACCCAGCTTGGACAAAGACCTGGGGGTGGGCCAGCCGGGCAGCCAGGGGAGATGAGGACTACCCAGTGCTGGGATTTTCGTCTCTTTTGCAGCAAGCTTGAGTGGGCAGGGGATGGTAGGGAAGGTTACCGGGCAGTAAGGACACAATGGATGCTTTAAATTCTACAAAACCAAACTCCACTGTGACCAGTGAGGCTAAAGCAGAGCCAAAGGGTATAATTAGTGTTAATACCTGTTAAGCAATTGGTTCTCTGGCAGGAGGGTGGGGGGCCCTGACCCGTCTGCCAGTTTCCTCAGTGTAAATACTCACACACGGCAGGACATCTGGGTGGCTCAGTCATTAAGCGTCTGCCTTCAGCTCAGGTCGGGATCCCAGGGTCCTGGGATCGAGCCCCGCATCGGGCTCCCTGCTCGGCCGGAACCCTGCTTCTCACTCCCCCACTCCCCCTGCTTGTGTTCCCTCTCTCGCTGTGTCTCTCTCTGTCAAATAAATAAAAAATAAATTTAAAAAATCTTAAAAAAATAAATAAATACTCGCACACGGCCCATTTCAGGCCACCACACTGCAGTGTCGTCACTAGATGTGGGGCGAGGAAGAGAAGCACCCAATTGGCTCTTGCAGGCTGATGGCCGGTTCCGGCACACCGCTGAGTTTCCATAAAACTTGGGGAAACTTGCCTCACTGTGGCGTGGGCTGGGATTGCATATGGCTCCCGTGGAAACCCAGAGCCCAGCGCTTCAGGAGTGAAGGCCTACTGTGTGCGAGGCCATGAGACCCGAGACAGATGGTGTCCCGGCCCTGGTGGAGCGACAGTCTGTCAGGCAATTGGCATTGATCAAATGATTGCACTAAGCTACAGGTGAGGTGCGCATTGGGAAAGAGCACGGTCTTACATGGAGGGCATGCTCACGTCCTTCGTTGCAAAACCCTAATAAAAGGGAGACTGACGTTGCCTGAATCAAGAACGGAGTGCGTCCTCTGAGACCTTTACCACACTTATGTTCACTTCATGATACTGAAGTCAGGCTTGTTGTTGTGACAACCCTTGCAAGAACTGGGGCTTGGATTTCAAGTGCCTTTTCCAATCCCAGTGAAAAATCCATCAGTCTACAAGCAGAAAGGCACTGAACCAAAATCCAGTCTTTGGTCACAACAGTCTGGACCCATCTGTAGTTCCCTCCAGACGTCAAGCCCAGGCCTGGCTCTGTCATGCTCTGGGTACTTCTGTTTGACAATTGTCCCCCATCCCCTTCTGCTTTGCCTCCTAGGTGGTCTTCGAAGCCTTGCACAATCTGGAGCCCCGGGGCTATGTGGTGGGGTGGATCATTGCCATAAGTTTGCTGGTGGGAGTCCTCATCTTCCTGCTGCTGGCTGTACTGCTCTGGAAGGTGAGTGTGGCGATCGATCGCGGGGCCCCGTGGAGCCCCCACACATGGATGCCCAGCCCTCCGCCTCACCAGAGGGAGAGCTCTTGGAAGAAGTTTCCTGTTAGAACATCCCACACGGTGCAGGTACAGTGGGAGGGAGGGCAGTGTCCCCTGCAGGCTTGGATGGAATCTTGGCCCCTCTTGAGGCCATTCATACCCGAGGGCTGGACCTTTAGATGGAGAACAGACATCTCAGCCCCGCTCTGTTCTTACCTTCTCGCTGGTCCTAACAGGAGGGTGGGAGGGTGGGAGCCTGACTCCACGACAGAAGCCTGGGGAGGAACAGCGGCGCTTGGGGTGGTTCACCATTTACTTGGGAGAAACACACACACATACACACGCACACACACGCACACACACAAGCAAAGGGACTGCAGGACAGTTCTTTGTTCTCTACCCATGGGGAATACGAAAAGGGTTTCTGCCCCCGAAGGCTCGGGTTCCTCAGCTGAGCTAAAGTCCGGAGTTCTGCCTGGGGAGCGGTGGGGTCCATTCTCCCAACCCTTGTAGGTGAGCCAAGAGATAGATTTGCCCTGCCTCCTTCCCCAGGGCACACCTGCCCATCCTTCTTGCCTCCTGTCACTTTCTCAAGGGGAAGGGGGGTGTCCTCACCCCAAGTCCGAGATGGTTTCTTTGCCTCACACTCTCAGAGATCTGGAGTCCATTTGCTTCAGTGCCTCTATATTCATTAGTAACAACCTCAGGATCATTATCTAACGAAGGTGCGTCTCTTCCGCTGCACAGTAGCGTTCCAGGTGAGGGGAGCCCGTGGCTGTCCTTGTGTCTCCAGCTGCTAGAATAGCACCAGGGACCACAGCTGGGGCTTGCTGCCACCAAAGCCTTGCTTTTCCATGGTTCCTTCTGGGTTTCAAATGCAGGTGGAAACGGCCTCTTACATCATGATGGACAGATGCTTTAGATTCAAATCATTAGCTGCTTTGGGATTACAAAATAATTTGTATTCATCCATCAGACATTGTAACAAGTCAGTGAGAAACAAAAAAAAAAAGGTTGTAAAGCACTCAGGAGTCCACATCCCAGAATAACCGTGATGAACAGTGTTGTCTCTTCTTGACCTTCCTCGCTGCATAAAGATGTTGAGCAAGCACACTCATGGCATCTACTTATGTTTGACTAGGATGTTGAATTTTCCAGTAATGTACTCGATATATTTTGAGGTACAAGACCTCTAAAGTCAAAACTGTGGGTTCGAACTGTGGGTTCGAAAAAAATAATAATAAATATACTTTTATCCAAGAAGTCTAGAAGCAGGAAAAACTGTTTTTATTACACATTTTTCAGACTCACAATTGGACTCATTGCTTTAAATTTAGAGCTACGTCACGTGAAAAAGTGTCTGGAGGTTTCATGAAAAATATATTGAGCACATGACTTAAAGATAAGTTTATCTTATGTTCCCATGCTTTTCAGACATTCCATGTACTCTTTTTCAGCCTGTTCTTCCCCGAACACAGTGCTCTGAACTTCTTTCCATGTCTTTGAAAACTCCCTTCCAGCACAGTCATGAGGCTGCAGTGTCTGCCCTCGCTCATCCAGCCCCAGGACACGGGAATTTAGGTGGTTCCTTGTTTCACACCTCCTTTAACAGTGCCACAGTGACTATCCTAAGAGCTAAATATTTGCACAAATCCTTCATTATGTGCTTAAGATGAAACCCTAGAAATGGAATTACTGAGTCAAAGGAAACACACACTTGAAGCCTTTTATTATATACTGCAAATTGCCTCTAGAGAGGTTATACCAATTCACCCTCCCACAAGCACTGTATCAAAAGTGTCCATTTTCCTATATATTTGCCAAGAGTGGATATTACCTTTTTTTAAAAAAAAAATCTGCCAATTTGTCATTTGTTTAATCTGCGTGGCCAGATAGGTGCTCAACTCCCCCCTCTCTCCTCCAACTCCTTCCTGCCCGGACCGCCTCTGGTCTGTGGGTGGAGAACAAAGCCAGCTAAGTGTTTGGGATCTTAGAAGACAGAAAGGGCTTTGGTTGGGGGTGGGGGGGGTATTTCTTCCTTCTGCCTTTGTCTGGGCTCTTCAGATGAGAGGAAGTCCTCCAAGGCTGGGTGCGTGAGACCAGACAGGGACACAGAGTGGGGAGTGTGGTGGCCATGCCCCATTCCAGCTCATGACGAGAACGCTGTCCTTCTGGCCACCGACCTTGGCTCTGCCACTCAGGGGTGTGTCCCAACGCTGTGTACACGCTCTTCCCTCCTCCCACCTGCCACCTGCTTAGCTTTGCTTCTGTTGTGTTTATTTAAAGAGTGCAATTGCAGGAGATGGCTGTCATGGGGTAGCCAGGACCCTGATGTCACCCAGCTATATGGGATCCAAAGAGCCAGGACCTGAGAAGGCAGACACCACCCTCTGCCACAGACTGGGAGAGAGGGCAGAGTCATGGCAGTCAATCAGTGGCATTAGCCCCACGCAAGGTCTTGCCATTACCAATGAGGCTGGAAGAGGATGGTCTAAAACAGCTTTACGGAAGCAGTTGAATGATGCCATGGGGCTCAAAACTACTTTGCTCATCATCCAAAAGCAGTATTTCATTTCAGCTCACATGTGTTGACCACTTGCTCTGAACCAAACACTGGGTAGGTACCTGGATACAGCGATGATTGTGACTCCTCCCTGCCCTTGAACACTTCACCATGTAGCACGCAGACCTATAAGTATAATAGTGGGTGATGAATGTGCACAAGCTTCTCTGGAAACTGAGAAGAAGGTACCGTTAATCCCCCACCCCAAGGGGCAATGTCTAAAGGCCATAGAGTACCATGTGGGAGGAGAGCGCAGCACTTTGCAGGCTGATGGCTGCGCACTAGAACCTGGCTCTCACGCTCACCAGCTGTGCGGCTTGGGAGCATCGCCCCCTCTGACCCTTAGTTTCCTCCTCGGTAAAACAGAGACCCTAACCTCTAGCGTGAGCTATAGAAAAGACGCAGGCAAAATGCTTAGCACTGAGCTTCTAACACATTGAAGCACCTGAGAAAAGTCAGAGGACATTTCACAAATGAGTTGTCATTCAAGTCTGACCTTGGATGTGGTGTGAGTTTTCCAGGCAGGGAAGGGCAGGTGGATATTCCCTCCAGAAGGAAGAGAAGGTGAGAAAGTAAGCAGCATTGTGGCGAGGTATGTCATGGGAGGGCAGCATGGGGGATCTGGAGGCAGAGCAGTGGCATGGCCAGATCTGTTTCAGGAGACAGGTCTGGGGACACAATGGGGGCGAGGGCAGTCGCCATGATGGAGGGGAGGAGAGCAAATTAGAGCAGGCAGGCCTTGGTGGCCGGTGGGACTGAGGAGGTCGGAAGGAAGGAAAGTAGCAGTCCCTCGCTGTTTTTAGTTTAGACGACGGATGGTTTCCCTTAGCCAGAGTAAGGAAGGCAGATTTGAAATTATTTTGGAAAAAGAGCTGCTTGGTATGAGGCATTCTGAGTGTGGGGTGCCTATAGGAGACTAGACTGGGCTTGAGTCACTCCCAGTCCCTCTCACCTAGCAGGGGGAAGGTCAGCAGAAGGACATTCCTGTCACCTCACTGGTCTGGCCAGCTTTCCCTTCAGTTTCCAGGGCCGAACATACTTATCTCAGGCGTCACCAAGGCCCTTTCTTCCAGTTGCAAAAACAAACAAACAAAAACAGAAATCCATTCACAGCCACTTAAGCAAGAAAGAGAATTCTAAGAATGCAAGGGTACACAGAGACCCCAAAGGAAACAGGTACATGCAGACCCACAAAGCATCCAGAAACCAAGCGAGACAACCCCTTCTTCCCATCACTCCCTTCGTCCCACACAGCCCCTCACCACTGCCCCTCTGCACACCTGCATCACATTCTCCCAGAGCAGACCTGCCTCTCCACACTGCCCTCCACCCCTCCTGTGAAGTATATCTCAGTGGCTTCTAGCCCCAGCCATGGACTGATCAGCCACCTCTCATTCCCAGTTCTGCAAGTCTGGGGGAGAGAACGTCCACCACTGTGGCTGGAGGCAGGGTGTCGGGCCGAATCTCATAAAAGAAGGAAATGAGGCAGCTACCCCAAAGGCATTCACTGCAGCGAGGTTTCACGGTTGGTGGTGGTGCTGTTGCCCACACTGTGGGCTTTATATTGTACCATGGAACCGCTGCTGCGTAACAAACTGCCCCCAAGTTGAGTGGCTCTCAATAGCCATTACATTATATCTTACGAGCGTATGGGTCAGAAATCCAGGAAGGGTTTAGCTGGGTGATTCTTCTGCTCCCCGTGACATTGAGTGGGGTCACTCGGTGGCATTTACCTGGTGGCTGGCCTGGTCTGAGGAATTCAGTTCACTCACATTTGCTGGCACTTGGTGAGGATGGCTGGGAGGCCGGAATCAGCTGAGCCCTCCTCTCTCCCCATGTAGATCAGACCTCCCCAGGGAGGAGCCTCTCTTCTTACGTGGTGGCTTTGGCCCCAAAAGAGCATGGTAGAAGCTGCTGGTTCTCTTAAAGCCTGGCCCAGAACTGGCATTCCACCATTCTCTGTTGGTCAAAGCAGTCACATGCCAGCCCAGATGCAAGGGAAGGGAAATAGACCCCACATCTCAATAGGAAGAGTGGCAAAGGGTTTGTGGCCACCTTTCATCTGCCACCTTCATGATGTTCAGAAATATGGGCAGACTCTTAATCTTTTCTTTGAAAGTCACCATTGTTTTAAAGTATTTGAAACCTCATTTCTTCCGTAGTGTCATAGATAAAATCACAACTGAGCTCCTTTAGGGAAAGGGAATAAAAGTAAATCTTGGTGCAACATTCATGACTGCACACAGCCTTCAGAGTGGATAATCTCTTCAGGCAAAGCTGCAAGGCAGGAAGGAGGTTGGCAGAGGGAGTTTCTTCAAGAAAAACCTCTTCTTTCTTAAATGGCTAAGTATGATGACTTTGGAGGAGGTTGAAAATGGCAAGCAAAATGTAGGATTATTTTGAAGACCTACATATTCCCAAACTTCACCTACAGACCCCCTATCCACTATGATTCCTGGGTCTACAACCTAAGAATGATGCCTTCCGCATAGTGAATAGAGACCTAATAGCATGTTGACAGTCCAGTGCGTAGAAGTCTGTTGATTAGTTGGACTAAGGCCAGCCTAATAGTTAACTCCCATGGGAGGTCTTCATGGTTCGGGCTTATTGCCATGGTTCATATGTAATTCCCTCCCTCCTGTCAAGGGGAAAGCCACGGAGTGGCACCCAGTTGCCACTGCTGGCCAGGACCAGCTTCACGAGGGCCTTTGAAGACAAGTGAGCACCGTTCAAGTCCTCTGCCTTTATGGAGCCACATCTCCTGAAGGTCCCTTGAGAGTAGCCCCTGACCTTGCTACCTTGGTTGCTTGCCATTGCCTTGAGCTGATGAGCCAGAAATGGTTGTTCCCCAGGATGTGCCACATAGACACGGATCGTAGCGTGGTGCTGAAAACGGAACAGAGCACGTGGCCGTGCTGATGCGTTCTCTGTGCCACCCAGGCCGGTGGGTCAGCACGCTGTACATTTGAAGGATGGCTAGTGCCTTCACTCAGCAGACAGCATTGGGTCCCTACTGGGTGACAGGCTCTGGGTAGAGGGACATGGTTAACCAAAGAGCCCTTATTCAGCCTGGAAGACCTCTGGGAAATGCGGTTAAGTGACCAGACATGGTGGCCGAGCCAAGTACATACACCCGGAGAGGTGAGCAGGACGTGGCCAGCTGAAGGGGCTGAGCCACCATCTCCTGAGCCCTCCTGCACGTCACTGTGGTGCTAACGTGCCCGTCATCCGCCGATCATCTACAATAGAAACCCCTTACAGGTCTGCGGATGCCTTTTCCAGAGCGGGACCCCAGGCTCCCTGCCTACTGCTCAGCTTCCCTCTCTGCCTCTGCCTCTGGGCAGACCCCAGGGCCTTCTCGAAGGTCCACCGGCTCACATCCCAGGCGCTCTCAGGCTTGGCGGCAGCAGGCCCTGGCTCGGGCACAAAATCCACAACCAGGGCCCCCGAGCTAACCAGACCCTTCTTCAAATACTGAAATGGGTCCTAATCAGCTTTCCCAAAGCTGGGATGTTAGCAGACCCTGGGAGCCGTAATTTAAACTTTCTGTGTGAGGATTACAGTAGCCTGCCAAACGACCACGCAGGAAGAAAACTTTGAAATGTGAAACTCTTTTAAGGCAGAACAATCCAGATGAGTTCCCCTCTCCTTGCCTTTAGCTCCTGACGGGGTTTGAAGCTGCCTGGGCCCTGGGCCTCAGACCTCTTCACGACAATCCTAAAGGCCTGTTTATAGAAGAAAGTGCAATTGTCCAGAGGTACAGCAGGTCTCACAACCTTGTGTGGGACTCGCACACTAAGAAGTGCCTTCAGGTCCTGAAGGCAGCCTCTGAGTCAAGTGGCAAGAGAGTGAAGATGCGAGGATGTTCTTCCTTTAGAAGAAAGAGCCTCATTTAGGGCCCCCAGCTTCTTTGTCCCTCCCCCCTCCCTCCCTCCCACCCGCCCGCCCTTGGGCAGTTTGCCTAAACACCGAGGAACCTTTTCCCTCCCTCCTCTTTGCCCCTTTTGCAAGCCGAGATGCCTTGAGGCAAAGGGAAGTGACCAGGTCCTTCCCAAAAAGGCCGGGACCCCTTGGCTCTTTCCTTTCCCAAGCAGTGAGGAGGCAGGCCTTGGCAGGAAAGGGTGGCCTTGAACCCTCCGCAGGGCCTATTCCAAGAGCCTGCTGCTTTAAAGCTGGCTTTGGGTTCATGGTTTTTATTTGAGAGCAGCGTTACTTGACCTCAAGCAGAAACACTTAGGAAAATAAATCTGTAAAATGGCTCAGAGAATGTGTAAGGTTTGGCAGCCCCTACAGGGGTCACTGGGTTATCACCTTCCCTCCAACCAGACTGTGGGAACCCATCCTTGCTTCTCCTCCAGAGAAAGAAGACACAGATACACGCATGTGTGCGTCCACACACGCACAAACGTCCTTCACACCGTATCAATTAAAACCATGTGCCAGAGACCCTCGGTGGGGACTTATTTATGCTCAGAAGTAAATACTGGGCTGATAAGCCACACTGTTGACATCTCAAGACAGAGACATGCTGTGTAAATACTCAAGTAACTGAAGAGACCCATAAACATGAGGCCGCGAGTTAGTCCAAAGAAGGAGTGTGTCCGAGGTCCTTGGAATCGCTGCCCAAGAGGCCACCCAAGGGCCAGGAAGGCGGGGGTGGGGATCTCACAGGAGGCAGACGCCGTGGATTTGTGCAGCTAGTCCCTCACTCACCCCGAAATGGGCGGGGAGGGTAGAGGCTGGGGCAGACCCCAGAGCTTGGTCAGGCCTTCTTTCTTCCTAGGCCTCAAGCCTCCCACAACACCTCCCTAATGAGGGTCCTTCAGAGGAAATCTCCTGTTTCCCTAGTTGTTTTCTGGCAGGTTTCTGATGCAAGTTTACACCAGAAAGTTGTGTAAGTCAGTCAGGAGGGCTCAGGCAGCTGCCCTGTGGGGCTGCAGGCTCCTATCAGGCCCGGCGCAGACACAAGAAGCCGGAAAGCACACTCTGCTGCCTCTGTCTGCCACTGAGCAGAGCTTGGTTTGAGTCTCTCCTCCTCTGGGGTTTCCATGAATGTTTCCTCCACTACAGACAGAACACGTATAAACAGAGCCTTTTGCCCTTCAAGTGGCAAGGCAAGCCGTGGAAGGTTCCAGAAAAAGTGCAGGACAGCATTGACTCCACTGGATCGGCACTGAGTGTGGGGCTGCCGAGGGTCCAGCTTACTGAACTCATGACCGATCATTCCCAGTGGGCTCAGCTGGCAGCAAAAACAGGTGTGCCCAGCACGTCTCAAAGGTTTTCCCCGAAGTAACCGTGAGGACTAACGGGAGTGAGAGCGTGTGCCAGAGAGAGGGGAGGACCTGCCGCATGGGGGAAATGTCTTGGAAGTCTCCGTTTATCCTCGTTTTCAGAATTGTAGGACTCTTTATGTTTTACGATCTGCCCATACTTTAATACAAAAATGGAAAATTCAGTTTACCCAAAATTTCCAAAAAACTCTTGGAAAACAGTTGCAGCCCAAGTTTTCTTTGGGGACCAACATAAAAAGCTGTCGTTGTGTTTCAGCTGAGGTCTAAGAATGCCTTCGGTCTCTGGGGCACAGCCAGAAAATGACCTTCCTGGTGGTGTAGGAGGGAGGTGGTCGGAGCGGGAGTAGTAATCAGGACTCTGGGCTCCCTCTGCCACATCTCTCCCGAGTACTGGGCAGGCCTGGTGTGACACAGTTGTGGGGGACCGTTGCTCAGTAAACTCAGAGCCTGGGCTTTGGGTTCTGTATCAAAAGCCAAAACTAGGCTCTAAACAAAAGCACAAAGGTGATAGTCTCTTTTTCGGACAAGGAATTAGCTTGATCGTGCAAGAAAGCATATTAGTTTGACAGAGCGCCCACTGGACTATATGGCATCTTTGTGCAGACTAGTAAACTGCACCCCTTCGTCCAGAAACTTTACTTCCATCTGTCGAAAAATCAGAAAACCTGCTTCTGATTTTGTTAGGGGGAGGGGGGAAAAAGACACTCTACTTCCATCTGCTGGAGGATAGTTGTAATACACTTACATGTCCAGGCTATCTGTGATGTGAGGGGCACCGCACAGCCTGCTCTGCCGTACCCAGCACTCCCTAGCCTTGAACGGGGACCGTGTTTTAAGAAATGATCTTCGGGCTGCATAGACAGAGGGCAGACATCAACGGCAGCTCCAAGCTTCCATCGAAGAGACCACACACAGGTTGGGTGGGGCGCAGGGCTCTTGAGACACTGCAGTGTTGGGGCAGGGCACAGAGTTTGCAAGGCTGTTTCTGAGAGCAGCGTTCCAGTCATTCCAGGGGTGCGGGAGTGATTCTTAGGACTAATGCTAACACCACTCTACTTGATAGAAAAGAGCTTGCCTCTGGAAGCCTGCAGGAGACGGTGCCTCCACGTCGTTGGAAACAAGTATGACCCTTAAATGTGAGCACATGATAGCTACATGTGACAGGGAATCCAGGTGCTCTAAATCCTTGCTAGATGGTTTGCACACTCTATTTCAAATCCTTATGCTAGCATAGCCATGAGAATGTGAGCCAACTTTTGTGCTGCTTGGAGATGAACAAGAAAAGTCTGTTCAGCAGAACAAGGCACAGTGATGCTCCTTAGATCCAGAACCCTATCGGCTGCCCCTCTGCCTCTCTTCCTGCGGGTGCTGATTCATTCAGTAAGTCGGACAAAAAAAAACACGGAGTACTGAATCAGTTACCTCATGCTGCATAACAAACCACCCCAAAGCTTAATGGCTTAAAAGCAGCAAATATCTACATAGCTCACACGTCTGTGGGCTGGGCTGAGCTGAGCCGGGGGGTTCTCTGATCTCAGCGGGACGGGTCATGTCTGCACCTGCAGGCACTTGGGGGTTGGCTGGTCTAGGAAGTCCTCAGCTGGGTGCACTCTCCTCTAGATCGAACTCATTCGCATGCAGGCCAGGCAGGGTTCTGAGAGAGCAAGCAGAAGCGCACAAGGCCTCTTGAGGCCTAAGTGTGGAAGCGAATTGTCAGAACAAATCACAGTGCAGATTCAAGGTGGGGGGAGTCAGCCCCTGCCTCAGGATGGAAACCGCCACAGAATCATGTGGTAAAGGGCCTAGACGTGGGGAATGCAGGATTGTGGGGATTTTTGCAGTTTATCTCTGCTGCCAAGTACAGGTGATATGCTCAGCTCTGGGGACATAACATGCAAAATCCTACCTTCCAGGACTTCTAAGACTTAAGACAAATAGGAAAGTTAACGAGGGAACAGTTGAAATCCCGCTTGATTAGTGCCACAGTAGAGATAAGTTACTTCTCTGGAGCTGGAAAGTGAGTAACCTGGGATCCGTGAATCATTCCATCCACGGGAAGGGTTCTATGCTAAAGAATCTCATTTTCATATCACATCCAGCCTCAGTCTCAGGATTGTGTTCTCCTTAGCACAGAAGGTGCTCGTGACATATTTGCTCCGTCAACCACATCTTTATCATAATGGTATTCCAAGCAGTAACTCCTTAGACCTCTCCAGTAAGTTGTGGGTTGCTCTTCTGACCTTCTGTGGGTGTCTTTGAGGGCCTTTTCCCAAAACATCCAGCCCAAGCCCCTGTTCCACATTCCTTGCAGAGGGGAGAAGGTGGTAGAGATTTAAGGGGAGGAAAAAGTGGGGGGGGCCTGGACAGGGGGTGGAGGGGAGGGTCAGAAAGTGGGGTTCTGGCACATGCTGAGAAGAAACCACCAGGGCTGCAAACCCTAGGAATTCGGTGTCTGTCCACAAAGCTGCCCATGAGGATGGAAGCTCAGAACACAAGACCCTTGCCAGGTGTTTGAAGAAAGCTTCCTCCCCGTCGCTCAGACTGCACCCACCCCTTCACTGACTCCACGCAAAGTGAACTCTCAGGATTCCCCTGGCAATGTGGGTGGAGATGCTTCCTGGCAGCTGGCTTGACAGTTCTCATCTTCAGTGAGGCAGTCAGACCCTTCGGCGGGGGGGGGGGGGGGGGGG
>NC_138369.1:56733510-56753900 GCF_054177405.1 Leptonychotes weddellii
CCGCAGACCTGCCAACGGCTGACCGAACGTGTGTGGCTGTTGGAGTCCCTCTGTTCAAGGGGACTGAAATGGAGGTTTGAGGGCGGGTAATTGATTCACAAGGTGACCTCAGGAAACACTGATCAGAGCAGGGGAGTGAGATAGGAAAGAGAAGGAAGGCAATAAAGACGCAGTAAGACCAGTTACCCCTGCCAGCACGTTCCACGGGGAAACTCTGGTAGGTCACGCACCTGAGGCTTGTCACACCCAAGAAGAGAGGGAGCAGGAGTAACCCACAGCCGGTCATGTTTAAGGGCAGAGGCAGGAAGGAGTGTCTGACCTCAGAAACAGTGGCCACTAATGGCGGTGCGCAAAGGACAAGACATGCCAAGTCTCCCTGAGCCTGGGAGAAGGTCAGGTCTGGGCTACAAACATGGCTTACCTCTCGGGCAGTGAAGGCTGGGTGAGAAGCGCTACAAACTTGCCCTCTGGTATGTGAAAAACTGTAAGACATCAGAGGGGAAGGCCTTTCCAGAAGTAAGCTAGAGGAAACCCATCCTGGATCCAGAGAGATGCCAGTTCTAGGGGAGTTCACCCTGCTGGTCATGGCGCGGGCACTGCATGTTTCGTAGGTCCGAGAGAAAGATCTAGAGGGACAGCGAGGTAGGCTGCTGGGAGAACGGTATTTATCAATTACCCCACGATGGCTAATGTCTCCCAGGATAGTAATAGGTTTATCAAAAGCCCAATGAGCTCAGGAAAGGTTAAGTCCCTGAGTTTCTTGGATCCTTTACTAAGGGTTTATTAGACCCTGACTGTTCTCCTGTGCATCCCATAGCTCTTAAAGGAAGAAAGAAAGCAGCATTTCCCAAACTTACTTGACCATGAAACCTATTTCCCAAATGCCTTTGAGTAACTATGCTCAGTAATGGGTGTTCCCCGGCACACCATTTGGGACACAAGCCACCAGAAGCACTTTATGAGGAACAACCAGAAGATAACCTGTAGGAAGTCCATGCATTTTGAAAGGCGGCACCCCAATAATGCTTTTCCTAAGTCAGTCTCATCTGAGGGGTTTTCCAAGCCCTCCCAGCTTTGTGAGTATAGGTCATCCCTCCTCCTCACCCAGGGGAGCAGAACGACTGATTCTCCAACATTCTAACCTGGCTTTTCCTCCCTCTACCTTTCAGATGGGCTTCTTTCGCCGAAGGTACAAAGAAATCATTGAAGCTGAGAAAAACCGGAAAGAGAACGCAGATGGTTGGGACTGGGTCCAGAAAAACCAGTGACCTGCCCCACCAGTCACGTGACCCCACCATCCGCCTGGCGTCCTTGATCTTTGTATCTTCCATATTTGGAAGAAAGAATCTTCTCCAGATTTTCCGGAGGCCCCGCTGACGCTGTCCTCTTCCTCATGTTACCAAGCCCAGGAGCCCACCTGAGGCAGCCACTCTGGCCAGGTCACATGACTGGAGCCACCACCCATTTCCTTTTAGAGATGAGCCCCAAACTTTGGAAAGCAAGCTACAGAGCTGAGCGATATTTATGGCTGCAACCTGCGTGGTCGACCCTCAGGGGAAAACTGTTACCTAAAAGTATTTTTATAAATATAAGCCTTTTATACTGATTATGTCTTTATATTTGTATCAATGTCTTATTATGTCTATTAAATAGTTATATAATTCACTCAAGCACTGATATCTGGCCTGAAAGCTTGAGCGTACATGTGCATTCATACAAATTTTAAAGAGTAAAAACCTGATCGTACTTTGGAACTTGCTGTTAACAGAGACTTGTGGATAAAATAATCTGAAGAAACCTCGTGGGATGAATCCACCAAGCTGGCGGTGCTGCGTATAAACTGTGGTGGTGGCGAGACCCCTAAAACAATTCGCATCTTCATCGCCTGGAGTCAAGTTCGAAGTAAAGTGTTAAAGAACTCGAAGTGGTTTTTCATATGTACCTGTCATTGGAAGATTTCCAGCAGGAGTTTGGATGGAAAAACCTGACGCTGGCACAGGTGTGGTCTGCATCACCTATATAGCAGACATCCTACCCTCCTTCCACTTGGATTAATAGATGACAGCTTGGAGCAAGGCCATTTGGTCATCTGGTAAACCTTAGAATGGCGTCTCATCCTGGACATCATGTGTCAGAGTCCACACACCACAGGGACTAAATCGGTGCCCAGCGAGCAAAGACTTGTGTCTGAATGCTGTGATGCGTTGCCTTTTCATCGAGTTCAGAGGTCTCCACTTCCCCTACCCTTCTTGCTGTCCCAGCCAATGGTGACTGCAGATCCCTTCCCAGAGATGACCATTCAACCTATCCTTCGTTTTTAAAATACTGTCTTAAGTGGGGTTCCCAAAAAGCAGACTCTGATACAGGGATTTGCATGCAAGTAACTGATTAAGGGCATGTCCCGTGCCCGAGAGACAGCAGTAGGGGTGTGAGGGAGGCAGGACAGGGAAGGGAAAAAAGCCAGGGAAGTGTGCCATTTCAGAGGACATCCCATGGAGGGCAGCTTCAGCCTGAGCCTACGAGGAGCTCTGGAGGGCAAGTTAGGTCTCAGAGTTGTCCCAGCCTGAGGCAAGGGAGCTGAGCTTCCGAATTCTTGCACCCAGGGGAGGTGTAAACTTCCCACTCTCGGTTCCTGCTGGCAGACTGGCTCCGATAGCCCAAAGGTGGTCCTCTAAAGGAGAGCTGGAAGTGCACCCCCAGCCAGGACAGGGGGGGCTGTCCAGAAACGATGAGAAAGAAATGATGCACAGGGATCTGGGCAGAGCACTGACATCTGCTCTGCCCCCTGCGTGTGCGAATGCTGAGTTGTGGCCTTCAGTTCCAGTCTCCCCGTTTGACAGTGTTTATTATCAAATGCACCGCTGCCTGGTTTTGAGTACAATGTGATTTTCTTAAAGGGCAATGAGATGATGGGTGTGGTGTGCTCAGCACTGCACCTGGCCCATCGTGAACACTCAGTGACTGAGGCAGCTCTGGCCGCCATCCCCGAGAACCATCTGCTGAGAGAAAAAACATGTGGCCAAGAACAGGGTCTGACAAAGAGTCTTTACTGGCTGATTATGGCCCACTGATGCCCCAGGTACCTAACAGATGGCATCAGATGGGAACAAAACAAGACATAAGATGAAGGATCTTTCTCCTAGGGCCTTGTTTGCTGGAAACTAACATGTTGGGGGTCTGTGGACACTGTCGCAAAGACACAGAACTCCGCTTCAGAGGAGACAGGTGTTCTGTGCACGGACTTGGCTAATATTTGCAAAGACATCTCAAGTTGGGGCAGAATCATGAGGATGCTGGGCAGCTGTGAACCCGGCATGGAACATAAGTGTCTTTTCATGTCTCATTATGCAGTTGAGTCTGATGCAGGAAGACGGTGTATGTATCACGTGTCCCCTCGTGGTGAATATGGGAATAGACGACCAAGCCAGAGGGTCCATGGCATGAACGAGGCTGATCTTAGAATGAAGTCAGAGATGTTGCTTCTAACGGAGGGATGGAGGCACAGAGGTAACTACTGGGTGGATGCAGGCAAAGAAGCCCGTTCTCAGAGTTCTCCTGGGACTTTTATCAAAAGTAGTAAAGGCAGCTTTGAGTGGGTCTTAGTCACTCATTTCAAGGATACTTATGGGGCCCCTGCAGTGCATCAGGAGCAACGCTAGGTGCTGCAAGGTACCCCAAGAACACCACAGGCACATTTGGCCTGGAGAGCCAAACCTCCCTGCAAGAGGAGTGTACAGTGTGGACTCCTATATGAGACTGCACGTGTAGCTTTCCTTTGATGGATTCTTGTTCACCATGTCATGCTGCCCTTTAATAAACCATTGAAGATTCTTGGGTGGTAGGCCTGGGTCAGCTCCATCAGCAGCTTTGGACAAATTCATCTATAGCCACTAACCAGCTTCCCGCGAGGGGTGTAGACACGTTGGCGGTGGTGTAGGGGGATGACTCACCCTGCTCCTGTGGGCAGTCTCAGAGCCAGGATCTCTTTGCCTCTGGTCGATTCCAAATGGTAGACCCACATGAGTCGTCATATACTCAGGAGATCACTACGACTTCATAAGACAGTTTTTTAAAACAATTGGCCTTGGCATCACCAGGAGCAAACACTAGCAGCCACTCCAAGAGTCTATCTGGGGAAGGCTGGTGCCTCTGCGTGTCCGATGGGGCCAAGTAGCAGGTGGGGCAACAGGGGGCCGTTTAACACAGTGATAAAGAAGCCAAGCACACTGTGAGCCCACTCTCAGCTGGGCATCTTACCAGCTCCACCCCAGCTCAGAAGTTCTCAATCGGCTCTCAGGGGAAGCAGACAGGGTGAATGGCATCTGTGTGTTACGCCTCCAGAATATTCTTTTAAAAGTCCACAGTGCATTCCAGTTTCTAACCTTCCTGCTCGTATGAGTTCACTGTGGAATCCTATCAGATATTCTCTCTCACAGCTGCTGCAGCTTTTAGTTATAGATTCAGTATGGTTTTCACTGTCAGAAATATGGAGACACTTTTCAAGTATGAAAAAGGACCCTTTAAAATTTGAGGAAAATCATGCCCTCTGTTCAAAAATGATTTGCTTATGCTTCATTGATATGGGACTCATGAGTTGGGAACATCCCCACTATGAGTCCTAGACCTGTCACCAAGAAGAGGCCATGAATTTTAGGAACAAGGAGACACTAGGAGAAGGGAGTGGGTCCACTGGCTTTATGGGGACTGACAGGCACACATCAGGAATCAGCTCTCTCAGTCAGCACTTCAGGAAAATCCCATCACCAGGAGGATTCCGAAGTCTGGGAAATGTAGAAAATCCAGTAGTCCTCCTTCACCAAGTCACACATAGCCTACCGTCTTTGAGCCAAAGACAAGGGGGTTAAAAGCAAACAGAAAACTAGCAGGAACATCTGGGACCTGTTTTCAATGCGGAAATAGTTGCCTTTCTCCCCCAAGTGATACGTATGCTTCATGCTACCTGTTAAAACCCTAGCAGGGTCAGTTTGTAAAGGTTATTCAACTATTTTTATTTTTGGAAAAGGCATTATGGCCAGGGGAATGCAGTTACACATAGGTCACATCGGAAATGTGCATCAGGTGAAACCTACATAGGCCTGACTTCTGGGAATTTAGAGGCGCTGCAAAAGGACGGTCATGGGGGGAAAGGGCCCTGAGCAGACAGAAGGCAGAAAGTGTCATTTCAGAAATGCTCCAATGGACAGGGGTTTCGGCGATGTGTTGTTCTGCTATATAGAGTGGTGGTATGCACAGTGGAGAATATTTTCTAAAATGAAGAATGGCTGAAGGGAGGATACAGAGCCAGTAGGGCCAAGATGAACCTTCTAGAATGTCTTCCGATTTTCAGCACACTGGGGGGATAATGAACAAATTTCCCATGTGGTGCAATGCTTTATAGCACAATGATCTAGATTTCAGACTTTGTTAAGGTTTTTTTAAAAAAAATTCTAATGTGCACGGTGTGACAGGCAGAGTGAGTTTAAACGCTTTAAGAGTGATTAATTGCATGGCAGACACCCACGCTAACTTCACTTCCAGAACCTGACTGATGCATCCATGTACATTTCCGTTGAGGGATTTTGTGGGAAGGGTGCTCCTCCTCCTTACGAAGTCACGTGTATTAAAGTCTACGCAGTCACTTCTAATTTACTTGCACTGTTTGGGAAATGCAGGTTTACAAAAATACACATTTGGAATAAAAAAAATGGCTGCAAATGATTCAGGAGTTTGGCGTGTAATTTCTATGCTAATGCAGAACTTGAACCTTTTTAGGATGTTGAAGATGGGCTTTGAATGCAGTACTTCGTGAGCATTGAAGAGCATGTGCTGATCTATCTTGTTCAATGTGGCTGAACTGTCCCCCATCCTTGGCCTCCATCCTGCAGCCGCCACCTTCTCTGTGCATCACCCACCTGCCCAGGGCCACACCCGGGACCTTGATCTTAAGATAAAAGTGCCTGAATTAAATGGAGGGGATTCCTCAATGTTAGTAGACTGCTTCCACGTGTTTCCACCAGTCACCAAGCATTTTCCCAGAAGGCTTTCGGTAGCATGCTTACACGTTTACAAACATCGTGTTCTCTTAGATTTGTAATCTCCCATCTGTCTAGTTACGTCCCTGTTCTTACCTCACATGTTGTTCACTTGTGTGTTTTTCTCTTTTTCCCCTTAGAGGAGACCAACAAAGATCTATCTATTTTACCAGTCCTTTTCAAGAATAAGCCTTTGGCTGTACCAATCAGATCTACTGGTTTTTGTTTTCTATAACATTAATTACTGCCTTTATACTTCTTAAAATTTACTTTACTGCCCTGTAGTTAAAATTCATGCACAAACACACCACACAGTGTAGAAGGGGGTGTGAAAAGATACACACCAAGGGGTTAAAAATGGTTGCCTTTAGGTAGATGGGATTGCCAACGTTTTAGCTTTGTTTTTTTTACTTAACTGAATTTTAGTTTTCTACAGTAAGCATGCATTTCTTTTGTAACAATGAAACATAACGCAAATTATTTTTTCAATAAAATTACATCTGGGAAAGTGTGAGTTGCTAAGCCAAAAGAGATCCCAAATTGCAGTTCTAGAAAGGGATGCAATTTGTTTGCAACAAAGAGCATTGATGAGCCTGACTCCGAGGGCAATGGTCCAGTGAGCAATTTCAAGCCTTTTAATTCCGGATGCTTCCTGGCTTAACAAGACCTGCCACCATCACTAATACTAATTAAGTACATTTCTCTAAGATTGCCTAACCTGTTTCCTTAAGCCAGGAAAATGTCTGGACAACCTCAAAAGAATCAAGAGATACAAAATGAAGAGGAAGAAAAATCACCAATTAGTAATGTCAGCCCCCTTCAATCGGGAGTATTTCAGTCCACCAGATTGCCTCTGGTCCTTAAAGTCTGTCTGTTCAGCAGGTTACTGTGCTTAGTAATAGAATTAATGTAAGTGCTTACTTAGAGCTCTGCCTCCATTATCAGACCAACTGGCAGCTTTCCATCAGCAAAGCCGCCTGACCCTGAGATCACGTCTATTCATTCTACGCACACATCCGACTGAAGTGGGTATGAGAGGGTATTGTCAATTCTGTGTTAAACCTCAAACCGTGCCATCTGGGCTTGCTGCCAAACCTCTGCTCTGCCTCAAAATTTAGTCCAGATCATTTTATACTTTATTTTATATGATTCTTCTGTAATTTAAAAAGATCCTAGGGGCGCCTGGGTGGCTCAGTCGGTTAAGCGGCTGCCTTCGGCTCAGGTCATGATCCCAGGATCCTGGGATCGAGCCCCGCATCGGGCTCCTTCCTCAGCGGGGAGCCTGCTTCTCCCTCTCCCTCTGCCTGCCACTCCACCTGCTTGTGCTCTCCCTCTCTATCTCTGTCAAATAAATAATAAAAAAAAATCTTTAAAAAAAAGATCCTAAAAATTAAAACAAATGTCAACAAAGGTATAACTGCTACCCTCTGAAGATGCCAAATAGTTGAAAAAACGGTGCATTTTTAAAAGTATTTCCAGGAAAACTTTATTCTAAGGAATTACAGATTAAGAAAAATGAAATTCTCTTCAAATCAACATCTATTCAGAACCCACCTTGTTAATATGTTAATATCTGGCTCCATATAATAGAAAAAAATCCAAAATAACAATGGTTTAAATGCGATAGAAGTATGTTCCTCTCTCACATAAAAGAAGACCAGGTCTGGGTCATCAAGTTCTCATATAGCAGATTCATGGATCATCGGGATATCACCTCCTATCTTTCTAGGTGTGTGGTTTCCATTCTTAAAGTTGTTTCATGGTTTCATATGGCTATCAGGGTACCAGCCATCATGGCAACATTCCAAGCCTTTTGATTACCCTTCCCAGAAGTCCCATACAACACTAACCAGAAATTAGTCATTAAAAAATGCGCCCGCCCATAAAGGAAAATGGGGAGTGTATTATTAAGGAAAAAGAGCAGTGTACATAATTTTTTTAGATTTTTTTTTTAAGTAGTATCTACACCCAACATGGAGCTCCAACTCACAGCCCCGAGACCAAGAGTCACATGCTCTACCAACTCAGTCAGCCAGACACTGAAGACCACTAAGAGTTGCCACCCCCGCCATGTATAAGATACTCAGAATATAACTGCCTTGAGTCCTAAGTAGGTGCCCTTCCAATCCTTAAGTCTGACTGGATGTGAGCAAAGGGAAAACCTTTATTTGGGGCGGGGGTTGGAATCTCAGCTACACAGAGTTGGTTAATCAACTTTTCTTGTTTTGTCTTTTCTCTTTTACCCACCCCATCCCATCCCCGTTCACATTTCCCTCTCTCCCAGAGGCACCAAGTCTAATGAATGGAATACATGGCCTTAGAAATATGTACATAGTATTATTTTGTGTGTTTCACTTAAGTGGTATTGAGCCTGAGAGCTCATTCTGTGTTGTATTTTTTAAGGATATACGCATGTTGCCGTGTTTATACATCTAGTTCCTTGTTTCTGGTTGCAGCACCTCATTCTACATTATGTTTCCACCGTGTCTTACTTCCCCAGCCCCTCTGAAGCAGACCTTGGCTACTTCCATACCTGTGGAAATGAACATCTTCTCCCATGGCCCCTCATGGACCTGAGCTAGAAACTCTCTCGCTACGCATTTCACATACTACATCTTAAGTTGCTTACAGTTTCATTCGGCTAGAATGTGTCTGATGGCCATACACCTGCATCACTTCATATTCTTTTTTTTTTTTAAGTATAATTAACATATGGCCTTCTATTAGGTTCAGGTGTCCGACATAATGATTCGACAATTCCCTACGTTACTCAGTGCTCACCACAGTAAGGGTAGTCACCATCTGTCCCCAGTGTTATTACAATTTTATTGATGGTATTTCTTATGCTGAACTTTTCATTTCCATGATTTCTTTACTTTGTAACTGGAAGTTTGTACCTCTTAATTCCTTTTATCTGTTTCACCCACCCACCCCCATCCATCTCCCCTCCAGCAACCACCAGTGTGTACTCTGTATTTAAGAGTCTGTTGTTTGTCCATGTGTTCTGTTTTTAGATTCCACAGGTAAGTGAAATCATATAGTATTTGTCTTTCTCTGTCTGATTTATATCACCCAGTATAATACCCTCTAAGTTCATCCACATTGTTGCAAATGGCAGAATCTCATTCTTTTTTATGGCTGAGTGGTATTTCCTCTTATATACATATACCACATCTTCTTTATAATTCATCTATGAATGAACACTTGGGTTGCTTCCCTATCTTTGCTACTGTAAATAATGCTGCAATAAACATAGGGCACATGTAGCCTTCCAAGTTAGATGTTTTCATTTTCTCTGGGTAAATAGTAGCGGAATTACTGGATCATAGGGTAATTCTATTTTTAATTTTTTTAAGAGAGGTGGGGGCAGGGACAGAGGAGAAAGAATCTTAAGGAGGCTCCATGCCCAGCACGGAGCCCAACGCGGGGCTCAATCTCACAACCCTGAGATCATGACCTGAGCTGAAATCAAGAGTTGGATGTTTAACCAACTGAGCCACCCAGGTGCCCCTCTGTTTTTAATTTTTTGAGGAAACTCCATACTGTTTTCCACAATGGTTGTACCAATTTGCATTCCCACCAACTGTACATGAGGGTTCCTACTTAATGGTGAACAACTCAGAACTCTCTGTTCCCTCCTTAGTCCCTGCAAGGCTAACTCCCTAGCCTGGGGACTTGCAACATGAGACTCACAACATATATCGCACACTCCAACTATAGTGAGTGGCATGGCTTCCTCGAGGGGTCCTGTATTTTCAGGACAGGAAGCTCTAAGACACTATACATTTATCATTAAAACATTTAGTAACTCCTTCCATAACAGAAATATTATTTTCCAGGCTTTTCTGAGAAGTGATGACCATCCATGGACCCTCCATGTAAGACTTCCCCAGGATATCTGTAATATCAAATATCTATCATGTTCTCGTGCCGCATCCAAACCTGTTGACAGATGACATGTAAGAAATACAGTAGAGGGGTGTGTTTGAGAAGATGAGCTATTGATTCAGGCAGATCATGGGCCAACACCCAGCAGGAGAGAAGAGGAGCCCAGGGCCATGCCCACCAGGGCCCTGAGAGACAGGTGACTGGCAGAAGAGAGCCCTGGTTATTGGCAAGGCAATCTGCCCCCCCCCCCCCACTACCACTACTTCACCATGTACCAGAACCTGGCCTAAGGGACCTTAGAAGGGTCCTAAGCTCACCTAGGACTCCCAGGCCAGATGGGTGCAGGGAATCATGCAGCTGCATACAATCATGATCATGCCCAAAGAGGAGTTTCAAGAATGTTTGGTTGAATGAGTCTGGCTCAAGTATAGATCCTCGGGTATGGTCTCATTATGGCTTTGTCTGTGCTTTCACGAACAGCAAGTTCTGGCGCATATCAGTTACATCTAGAATCTGAATCTTGGAACTGTCGCCTACTCTGGAGATCATTCGTTATGGAAATTTTTTCCTCAGCATCCCCAAAATTACATTCTTCTAGCTTCTGTCGAACATTCCATTAGATGGATCATTCACATGATTTTCCCCACCCTACTGCTCAGCGCTACCTGAACCTTGGGAGCTCCCTCTGTTTTCCCAGCCCTCCCAGCCATCTGTCCCCAGCCTCCCTTTTCCCCCCTTTTTTGAAAAATTGTGATAAAATATACATAATATACAATTTACCATCTTAACCATTTTTAATGGTACAGTCGGTGGTATTAAGTCCATTCATGTTGTTATGCAACCATCCCCACCATCCCTCCCCACTATCCCTCCCCATATCTCTTTTCATGATGTAAAACCAAAACTCTGTACCTATTAAGTAGGTCCCATTCTCCCCTCCCCCCAACCCCTAGCAGCCACCCTTCTACTTCCTGTCTCTAGGATTTTGACTATTCTAAGTACCTCATGTAAGTGGGATCATACAACATTTATCTTTTTGTGACTGGCTTATTTCACTCAGCATAATGTCCACAAGGTCCATCCACATTGTAGCATATTGCAGAATTCTCTTTCCTTTTAAAGTTGAATACCTTTCCATTGTAGGTACATACCACATTTTGCTTCTCCATTCACTAGTCCGCGGAGCACTTGGGTTGCTTCTACCTTTTGGCTACTGTGAATAATGCTGTGATGAAGATGAGTGTGCAAATATCTCTTTAAGACCCTGCTTTCCATTCTTTGGGGTACAAAATCAGCAATGGAATTGTTAGATCACACAGGTGATTCTATTTTTCATTATTTGAGGAGTCACCATACAATTTTCCATAGCGACTGCACTATTCACACTCCCAGCTGTGAACAGGGGTTCCCATGTGTCCACATCCTTGCCAACACTTGTTTTCTGGGTTTTGAGGGGTTTTTTTTGTTTTGTTTTTGACAGTAGCCATCCTAATGGGTGTGAGGTGGTATCTCATTGTAGGTTTGACTTACATTTTCCTAACAATTTGTAATGTTAAGCATCTTTTCATTTGTGTATCTTCTGTGGAGAAGATACTCAAGCTCTCTCCCCTTTTTTGAATTGGGTTGTTTTTTGTTATTGTTGTTGTTGCTGCTGAGTTTTAGAAGTTTCTATATATTGTGGGTATAAAACCCATATCAGATATATGATCTGCAAACATTTTCTTCCATTCTATGGGTTGCCCTTCTACTCTGAAGAGTGCCTCTTGATGCACTAAATGTTTACATTTTTATGGAGTCCAATTTGTCTATTTTTTCTCTTGATACCTGTGCCTCGGTGTCATATTCAAGAAATCATTGCCAAATCCAATGTTGGGAAGCTTTTGTCCTATGTTTTCTTCTAAAAGTCTTTTTTGCTTCAGGTCTCACATTGAGGTCTGTCCTCCATTTTGAGTTAATTCTTGTATGTGGTGTGAGGTAAGGGTCCAACTTCATTCTTTGCATGTGGATATCCAGTTGTCCCAGCATCACGTGTTGAAAAGACTATCTTTTCCTCCACTGAATGGTCTTGGCATCCTTCTCAAAAATCATCTGATCATATGTGGAGAGTTCATTCCTGGGTCTCTAGTCTATTCCACTGGTCTATTTGTCTGTTCTTCCCACTGTCTCACCAGCCCTCCCCACCATCTGTCCTAAGCCTCCCTTAAAAAAAAAAAAGAAGTCAATTTTGTCTCCATGAGAGCACTCAAAGCATATGAAAAACAGCATTATTACCTACAGAATTTCCATTTCCTGCGTAAAGAAATCTCCAGTTCCTAAAACTATTTTTAGGAGTTTCCACATCCTGCACCATCTCTGACATAAAGAGAAAAATTAACTGTCACCTTCTGATGAAGCTACCCCTCAAATTTCCCTCCTTGCTGTGAGTTGCCGGTATAGAACTACATTCAGTAACTAGAATCTTTATCCATATTTCATTGGCAGCTTTGCCATCCTGTTGACTCATAATAAGGTTGTGGGCAATTCCTAGGTATTTTTTAATGCACTGCTACAAAAGAAAAAAAGAAATATTTTCCCCATGCCATTTTTCTTAATTCTGGGAAATATTTCAGGAAAGTGCAAACATGATTATAACAAATGCCTTAGAATCTACCACCACTTTGTCATGTTTGCTTCAATTACTTTGTTGAGTCGTTGGCTTTTTTTTTTTTTTTTAACTTTTGGAGGAAATAGAGACTCATAGGCAGCTGAAAAATAGTAGGAAGAAGTTCCATGGCCCCTTCAGCCAGCCTTCACCAATGGTAACATCTAGCGTAACTATGATATATACTGTATCAAAAAGGAAACATTTTCATTGGCACAATCTACAGACCATATTCAGATTTCATTAGTTTTTTTTTTTTTTAAGGTTGATTGATTGATTTTAGAGAGAGTGGGGTGGGGGCAGAGGGAGAGAGAGAATCACAGGCAGACTCTGTGCTGAGCACAAGCCCCAGGGGCTCGATCTCATGACCCTGAGATTGTGACCTGAACTGAAATCAAGAGTTGGAGGCTTAACTGACTGAGCCCCCTGGGGGCACAGTTTTCCCTCATCAGTTTTTATATGCATGCACTAATTTGTGTGTGTGGGTGTGTGTGAGTGATCTATAGTTTTATGCAATTTGATCACCTACGTAGACTCACATAACCACTACTACAATCAAGATTAATCACCATATTATTTTGTACGCCTGAAACTAATATAATGTTATATGTCAATTATAACTCGATTTTAAAAAGTTTTAAGATTAATCACTACAAAGGGACTCCATGCTACCCCTCCCCCACCATTCCTAACCCCTGACAACCATTCTTCTAGTCTCCATCGCTATAATTTTGTCTTTTAGAAGAGGTTTTATAAATGGAATCATAGAGTACATAACCTTCTTTTTTCTTTCCACTTGTACATTCTAGTCAGATTTATTTCTCTTCACAGAAATAGTTCCCTTTTTTCTCTGCAGAAATATTCACTTTGCATATAAGTCTTCCATATAAAAGGCCATGTGTGGAAAGCCTTCTTCAGCCATGTGGGAAGAGCCAGAGGAGGGAGATTCCTGATTTCATGTTTGGTAGTTAGTTTCCATAGTGGTAACACTGGTTTTCTGGTATTATCCTATAGATACAATGTATGGATTCAATAGGCCTTTTTTCCCTGTTGGCCTAAGTGCTATCCGTAACATTGATTAACATAGTGAGAAACTGTATTCCAAAGTCTGACGTGGGAAACAACCTGTCAGTAGGTGTTTGCAAACACTGTGTTGAAATTGTGTAGACAAATTTTGCTTTACCAAACGCTGTGTGGACTGGGAGTTAACTTTTATCTGACTGGGATCAGAGAAGCAAAAATGTCTGAACTTCTTTTCATTGTGGTAAAAAAAAAAAAAATAGTAGATAACCCTCAAGATTGGCTTTTTTTCATTCAGAGTAATTCCCCCGAGATCCATCCAAGTTGTTACATATATCAGTAGTCTGTAGCTTTTTATTTCTATAATAGTCCATGGTATGGTTGTATCATGGCTTGTTTGACCATTCCCCTGCTGAAGGGCATGTGGGTTATTCCCAGTTTGGGGCTGTTACAAATAATGATATATTACAACATCCGTATTCAGGTTTTTGAAAACATAAGTTTTCATTTCTCTGTGATAAATGCCTAAAAGTGTAATTACTGAGTCATACGGTTAGTGTATATTTAGTTGTACAAGAAACTGCCAAACTGGGGCGCCTGGGTGGCTAGGTCGTTAAGCGTCTGCCTTTGGCTCAGGTCATGATCCCAAGGTCCTGGGATCGAGCCCCACATCGGGCTCCCTGCTCAGCGCGAAGCCTGCTTCTCCGTCTCCCACTCCCCCTGCTTGTGTTCCCTCTCACTGTCTCTCTCTCTCTGTGTGTCAAATAAATAAATAAAATCTTAAAAAAAAAAAAGAAAAAGAAACTGCCAAACTATATTCTGATAGCTGTTCCATTTGACATTCCCACAGCAATGTAGGAAAGACGCAGTTTCTCTACATGCTTGCCAGCATTTGGTATCATCACTATTTTTTATTTAGCTATTTATTTAGATGCAATGGCTCCCTACAGCTTTAATTTGCATTTCCCTAACAGGTAGTGATGCCAAACATCTTTTCATGGGCTTATTTGCCATCAGTATATCCTCTTTGTTAAAATCTCTTTCCAAGCCTTTTGCCCACCTTTGAATTGGACTGTGTGATATTTTCTGCAGAGTGCGGACAGTTTTCTTTATATATATATGTATATATATCTTGGCTATTGTAAATAATGCTGCAATAAACATAGGGTGGACAGCTCTTTATACATTCTAATTACTAGTCCTTTGTTAGATATGTGGTTTGAAATATTTTCTCCCAGTCTGTAACTTGTCTTTCATTTATCGATTTATTGATTATTTCCTTTATGGATCATGTTTTTGGTGTCATGTCTAAGGACTCTTCACCGAACCTGAGGTTGTAAATATTTCCTCCTGCTTTTTTTCCTGAAAGTCTAATAGTTTTGCCTTTTCCAGAGGGTCACATAGTTGGACTCATACAGTATATAGCCTTTTCAGACTGGCTTCTTTCACTAAGTAAAATGCATTTACATTTCCTCCATGTCTTTCTGTGGCTCGGCAGCTCATTTGTTTTCAGCACTGAATCATATTTCATTGTCTGGATACAGCTCAGTTTATATATCCATTTACCTACTGAAGGACGTCTTGGTTGCTTCCAAGATTTAGCGGTTACGAATAGAGCTGCTCAGATATCTGTGTGCAGGTTTTTGTGTGGACGTAAGAGTTCGCCTCATCTGAGTAAATATGAAGGAGTGCAGCTACAGGATGGTATGGTAAGGGTGTGTTTGGTTTTGTAGGAAACTGTCAAACTCTCTTCCATCGTGGCCGTGCCATTCAGCCTTGCCACCAGCAGTGGGCGGGAGAGTGAGCCCAGCCGTATGGAGGGCCAGTCAGAAGGCTCTGGGAGATGCTGCTTCATCAAGAAACCAGTGCTGAAGGACACCTAACACGGCTGGTCATAAGGAAGGGAGATACACACAGCCTGAGCTAAGTTTGCGGATGAATTAGCGAGCAATACAGAGAAAACTAAGTAAAAGGGAACAAGGGACAAATCTTAATTTCCAGGACAACAAAAGTTGAACAGAAAAGGGAAACAGATGCATCTAGCCTCAACCCCTGCCCCCAACTTTCATGGTCACTGAAGAAACTACTGGTAGTCACAGGTCTTGCTGTAAAACATACGGCATCAGCCCAGAAGTTTCTTGTGAGTTTGGGTGTGGAAGTGGGTCCTCACTGGGAGGGCTCAGGGCCTC
This sequence comes from Leptonychotes weddellii, assembly GCF_054177405.1. Taxonomy (NCBI): domain Eukaryota; kingdom Metazoa; phylum Chordata; class Mammalia; order Carnivora; family Phocidae; genus Leptonychotes; species Leptonychotes weddellii. The sequence continues at coordinate 56,749,281 of NC_138369.1, forward strand.
CCAAGGCTAGCACCCCACCCCTCAGCAAATTACAACAAGGCTGTATGACTACGGTTACTAACAATAATTACACAGACGATCGTACGGATAATCATACCAAAAAAGGGTGTTATGAGGGCATGAAATGAAAGGGTAGCAAAGTTCTGGTAGCAAAGATGTTCTGGTAGCAAAGATGTCTTCCCTAAGGAAGACATGATTGAGAAGGAGAAATAACCAGGTGAAGAAGGAGGGAAAAGCATCCCAGGCAGAGGGAACAGCATGTGCAAAGTTGCAAAAGCCTAGACTGTTCGAGAAACAGAAGAGCCCAGTGTCCAGACAGCAGGAGCCAAGAGGCACGGGTGTGAAGTGAGGCAGGAGAAGCAGAACCAGAAACTCTGCTAGCAGGTGGCTGGAAGGAGAGTAGCCCTCAGTTCCCTTCTGACGCTTCAAGGGAAGGCCTGAGGTGAGGGCAGCATCTCACCCTCAAGGGTATGAATAATTGGGTGGAAATCAAATAATCTGGCTCCTGGCTGTCCCCTGCTGGTCAGGACAAGTCAGGGCTGCCTTTCTAACAGCTGCTTAAAACGCCTGTGGATATTTTTGGTGTTTATGGGAACAGAGCATTTAACTTCCCAAAACGTCAGTGAAGACGTGCCGAGGGGCCACACGAATAAAGAAATGAAGTTATGCAGTCAGTGGGACTCATGGGAAAAGAAAGCAAGCAGCTTTTAAAAGAACAACATCAACAGAAATACTTCAACCATAAACTTATAAAAGCAGCTTTATAAAACGGGCGCTCATTGCAAGTTGCAGGACAACAGATAACGTGAGAGAATGGCGTGGGGAATTTAATCCTTCCCGAAATGGGGTCCTTCTCTACGTTTTGTAACCTATTTTCCCCACCCCTCCTCTGAAACTATATGGTGGTCAGGGAGGACCTCGGAGACTGGCTCTTAATCTTTTTGTAACAATGGGTAAAATGTTACTAAGTCAGTGGGTACCTCTTGGCAACATTTGCTCTGCAGCATGTTGCAGCGGCTAGAAAAATCTGAAACATATCCTAGACAAGTAACAGAGGCATACTTTGATTCTAAAGCTCTTTACATTCTTGCCTATTTCATGGAGATTCTTTACCCTGTCTGTGTGTAGGTACATATGTATAAATGCTTAACCACTTGGGGCGCCTGGGTGGCTCAGTCGTTAAGCGTCTGCCTTCGGCTCAGGTCATGATCCCAGGGTCCTGGGATCGAGCCCTGCATCAGGCTCCCTGCTCCGCAGGAAGCCTGCTTCTCCCTCTCCCACTCCCCCTGCTTGTGTTCCCTCTCTCGCTGTGTCTCTCTCTGTCAAATAAATAAAGTCTTAAAAAAAAAAAAATGCTTAACTGCTTACTCTGAGCCTATCAGCTAAAAACTCTTTTCATTGCACACAAGTATCATTATTTGCAGTTGGTTTATGCTAAAGTTTTTCAAAGTTAATATTCTTCTACTTTGAATATAGGACCTCGAGCTGTAGCATACTGAATTAAAACACCAGTATTTTGCCGACCCGAGAATGTTAGAATTTGTTTGTTTTTAGAGGCCTGCAAGGAGGCAAAACAGACTTGCTACTTGAGAATTATTTTTAAAAGAAGCTAATAACTCCAAAGAAACTGGCACTCCCAGAAAACAAATTAAACCATAAACCAAAAAAGGGCAAAAGGCAAGTTATGGAGATGTACGTACATCCAAAATATTATCTGCCACAGTATTAGTTCTAATTATTCTCTGGGCTCCCCAATTGAAAATATTTTGATAAATGCTGTGACAGATACAGATTCATCTATTTAATTTATTTGAGTAACAGCACTCAGCTTAATGCATTTCCTTTTTTAAAATTCACTTCACATGGATCATATGCCATGTGCCAAGCCCTATATAATATATAAGATATGTGTTATTCTCTGCAGATTTCCTGAATTTACATTTTAATATTTTAGACGATATAGCTTTCTGTCATTCTAGAACTATAGTTACTCCATAAATTCTTTCTTTGCTAAATTCCCAATTTCACTGGCTGCAATATTTCACTTTTTTATCATGGAGCATGGGCGGGGAGGGGCATCCTCTGCGGCATGGTTAGCAGCATTCCATCTTGGAGTTTGCTCAATTTCTCCACTGGGTGAAGTGGTTTATTGACTGTCAATTTGTAAAGTGCTCTCTGGGAGTTTCTGAATGCAAGAGAGTAGGAGCAGAAACATATTTCATTGCCTTTTCTGTCAAAATAGAATTAACATGTGCAATATATCATCTCTGAGCAGGACTGGATGAAATTCCAGCAAGTGACCCCATCACATGGCTGTCCCTACAGAGGGTCCTGGCAGAATAGTTGTGGTCTCCAGGGTCTGATGGCTTCCTCTATCATCTTATCAGTTTAATGGCTGTTTTTATACACATGTGTATATGTATGCATGCCTTATGTGTGCATATATAAGTATTTGGTTTAAAACCTACTCTTCAGAGTCATGGAGAGTGATAGAGAGAGAGCGGTTTCCCTCTCACCCTATCCCCATTTGTCAGTTTCTTCCCCATCCTTTCTCTAGCCCCTGACTAACCGTTTGATTTGTTCCTTAAGAGCGCATCCAGAGTTTCCTTATGTACCTACAAACAAATATAAATACAGATCTTTGTTCTTTTCCTTTTATACACAAAAGGCAACCTGCTATATCTACTATTCTGTGCCTTGTGTTTTTCAGAGAAAGCATTCTTACTCTTTTTGTCACCTGCATAGTATTCCATTGTTTTAATGTATAGAGAAGGAGTAAGTTAGGCAGCCAGGCACCATTTGAAGAAAATTTCATTTTCCCCCATCTTTTGTTATTACTACAATAAATAACCCTGGACATCATCATTTTGCCTGTGTGCACATATATGTTTGGACAAATGTTTAGAAGTAGAAGAGTGAGTACAACTGACCTGTGCATTTGTAATTTTGAGAAATATTGCCAAAATGCCCTCTGTAAGGGTTGTACCAACTTATTCCCACCCATAATGTGCCGGGTCTATTTGACTTGTTTTTAGTGGTCTTCTGAAGAGAGAACACGTTTTGGTCACTTCTTGTTTCCTATCATTGAACAAATATTTACCAAGTGCCCACTATGCCCAAAGCTCTCTTGTTAGGTCTTGCAAATACAGCAGTGAACAAAACAGGCACAAATCCCTTTAATAACCTTTTATTGTGACACGGAGGAATGAATAACAAAGGGGGGACATGGTTTATAACTTTCTTGGTCATTTAAAGCTGTGTCACCAACGCCCATGCCATGGGAGGAACTTCTATGTGCGAAGGTCAGGAGTGAGAGGTCAGGGGTGAGAGGGGGTGGTGGTACCGTGTAGTCCTGGACACCAGGGGCCTTTGTGAAGGCCACAGCTACCACTCTGCTCTGCACTTTTGGATCACGTGGAAAGAACAGGCCCATGTTGATAGACCATCCCAATTTTCAAGAGAAACCAGAAATCCATATTTTCTCTCCATTTTAAATGTTAGGAAATGGGCACCTGGATGGTTCAGTCAATTAAGCGTCTAGCTCTTGATTTCGGCTAAGGTCATGATCTCAGGGTTTTGAGATCAAGCCCCACATTGGGCTCTGCACTGGGCATGGAGCCTACTTCAGATTCTCTCTCTCCCTTTCCCTCTGCCCCTCCTTGCTCTCTCTCTCTCTCAAATAAATAAATAAATCTTTAAAAAAAAATAAATGTTATGAATTAATTCAAAATTTTAGGAACATTTTGGGAACAAATTATTTTTTAATGGTGCTCGAAAAGTTGATACTAAAGTTTATATGGAAAAATAAATGTGCAAGAATATCTAGAAAAATACTGAGGGAATAAAAAAGCTTTAACAAGGGGCCAAGGACTAGTCCTATGAGACATTAAAACATACTCTAGAGCCTCTATAATTAAAACAGTGTGATATTCATGCATGGATAGGCAGTCCAGCAGAACAGAATAAAAAGCGCAGAAATCAACCTAAGTACATATGGAAAATTTATCTACAATAAAGGTGGGATCTTGAATCACTAGGGCAAAGATTGACTTTTTAAATAAATGGTGCTGGGACAACAGGGTAGCCATGGAACAAAGAAAAAACTAGATCCTTATCTTACACCCTACAAGAGAATAAACTCCAAATGGATCAGAGATCTAACTGTATCAAATGAAACCACACAAGTACTAGAAGAAAATATGGATGGATCCCTGCATAATCTAGGTGTCAGGAAAGGCTTTCTAACTATGCCTCAAAATCTGGTGGCAATAAAGAACAGATTGATAAATTTGACCACATAAAACTAAAAAATTTCCTCTTGGCAAAAAAACACCATAAACAAAGTCAAATGATAAAATGGGAGAAAATATTTGCAATCAATGTTGCAGATAAAGGGCCAATATCCTTAATATAAAAAGAGCTTAGGGCGCCTGGGTGGCTCAGTTGGTTAAGCGACTGCCTTCGGCTCAGGTCATGATCCTGGAGTCCCGGGATCGAGTCCCGCATCGGGCTCCCTGCTCAGCAGGGGGTCTGCTTCTCCCTCTGCCCTCTTCCCTCTCGTGCTCTCTGTCTCTCATTCTCTCTCTCTCAAATAAATAAATAAAATCTTTAAAAAAAAAA
>NC_138369.1:56754400-56885347 GCF_054177405.1 Leptonychotes weddellii
AAAGACATGTATCATATGATCTCACTGATATGAGGAATTCTTAATCGCAGGAAATAAACTGAGTGTTGTTGGAGTGGGGGGTGGGGTGGGAGGGATGGGGTGACTGGGTGATAGACACTGGGGAGGGTATGTGCTCTGGTAAGGGCTGTGAATTGTGCAAGACTGTTGAATCTCAGATCTGTACCTCTGAAACAAATAATGCAATATATGTTAAGAAAAAAAAAAAGAAGAAGAAGAAGGTAGCGGGAGGGGAAGAATGAAGCGGGGGAAATCGGAGGGGTGGACGAGCCATGAGAAACGATGGACTCTGAAAAACAAACTGAGGGTTCTAGAGGGGAGGGGGTTTGGAGGATGGGTTGGCCTGGTGGTGGGTATTGAGGAGGGCACGTTCTGCATGGAGCACTGGGTGTTATGCACAAACAATGAATCATGGAACACTTCATCTAGAACTAATGATGTAATGTATGGGGATTAACATAAGAATAAAAAAAAATACAAAAAAAAAAAAAAAGAAAAGACAGTCTGGGGTGTCTGGGTGGCTCAGTCAGTTAAGCATCTGCCTTTGGCTCAGGTCATGATCCCGGGGTCCTGGGATGGAGCCCCATGTCAGGCTCCCTGCTCAGCGGGGAGCCTGCTTCTCCCTCTCCCTCTGCCACTAACCCCCTGCTCATGTTCTCTGTCACTATTTCTGTCTGTCTCTCTCTCAATTAAATAAATAAAATATTAAAAAAAAAAAAAGAGAGAAAGTCTGTTATACTCACAGTTCCCAAGAGAAGGGGGCACACCATGTCATGGGGGCCCTCACGAAGAACACCAGGGTTGGTCAGGGAGCAGACCAAGAGGAAGGGAAGCTGTGATAAGAGACTTTATTGTGGTTCCCATGGAAAGGAACAAGTGAGACAGCTGAGGCTGGGTTAGGATTGGCTAGTTTGAATAATCTCAGTGGCCTCTGGGATGTACATGGCCCTGGGGTGATTAGAGGAAGGGAATAGTGGCCTACAGTGGGAAAGCTCCATAAAGGAGTGGTTGGGGGGGACGGGCTCTGGATTAGCTGGTTTCCATAGGAAAGATACGCTCACAGGTGAGTTGTCTGCTACCTCTAGGAATGAGCTAGCCCAGGGAGGGGTAGTCCATCCAGAGTCAGCAAGATTCCAAGATCTCAAAACATCAGAGTATAGTGAGTAAAAGTCATGAGTAATACAATCATTTGCAGGTTTTCTAGACAATGGCCTAAAAGTCCCAGCCAGTATCAACTGTGATGTGAGAAGGTGAGCCTTCAGATGACCCCAGCCCCAGCCTTCAAGATGCCCAGCCTTCAAGAAGCACCACATAACGCAGAGGTGAGCTATCTCTACCAAGTCCTGCCCTCACTGCAGATCATACGCATATACATATTTTGGTGTTTTTTTTTTTAAGTCGCGGAGCTTTGGAGTAAAATTTTACACAACCTAGTGACTTGAACAATGGTAATGAACTGAGCCAAACAGAGTCTCTATCTCCCCCCAGAATTTAAACTGGGGTTTAAGAGAGTTAGTAAGTTGGTAGCAGGAAGACAAGTGATCAGACCCAAAGAGAAGCACGGATGGGAGATACAGCTGAGTCACATTCATGACAAATGACAATAGGACTAGTCTGGAGTGGTTCCGATCCTGAATGGCCCAGTTTCCTGAGCTCAGCAGTGGAACCCAGTCATCCCTGAGGCTACCAGGTGGTAGGTTTCTCCTGAGTCTAAGCTGGGTTCCTGTGAAGCTTTGGATAGGGCAGAGCCAACTGCTCTGGGACTCTCACCCCTGTCCTTCCCTAAGAGAGTCTCCATTCGTTGCCACTGAAGGAGCCTGTCCCGCTCGGGGACACATAGTACCAAGTCAGAACTTGGTATACAGTAAACAATCAGGATGGGTGACACCCACCCACCTTCCCCCCGCCAAGAACTATCAGGGACTTACAGAGATAGTAAATGTTAAGGAGCTGTGTGGACTCTCTAGGTCTGGCCAAATCCACGTGGCTCTTATCCTCACTTCTCAAAAACATTTTGCTTTGAATATTTTAAAAAGAATCGTAATGGTTCCAAACTGTCCAGATATTTTATTTCCTCTGTCCCATCTCCAAGCTCAGACCGGGCTGGGCGCCCCCTTCTGATCCGCACTCATTCCTTCTGGGCCACAGACCACCCTCTATCTGCAGGGCCTTACCTGGAAAAGCAAGGCCCTTGAGAGAGGAAGCACTTGCCTGTGGCCTCTTCCAGCGGAGACAGGGTCCCCAGCCCAGCACTGGGGTGTGGAGCCTGGGGAGTGCCTCCCATGGCCGCCTTGGCAGCAGAGCGGGACTGGCGGTTCCCTGGGTCTTGAGCCCTAAGAATTGGCTCTAGCAGGGCATGTGGGACAGCAGTCTAGAAGGCCGAAGTGCAGCAGGTGCACCTGAGCATATGCTAGGGGGAAGCAAGGAGGTGTGTGTGGCTCGGCGGCAGGGGTGCGTGTATCAGAGGACAGGCTGATGTATTGACATCTGTTTTTTCTCCCTGTATTCTCCTCTTCCCCCAGTTCCAAAGTAGAAAGCCCAGCCCTCTCTCCACCCGGGCCTCTGGGGAAGTTTGTGTGAAAAAGAAAAATTGCTAGCAGTCATTTCCTTGCTCTTACTTGTGATCATGTCCAAAAACATCAGGAGGGTGGGAGGTGGGGCTCAAGGGGAACTGAAGGGGCAGGGTAATGTTTGGCAGGGCTGGGACATGGAGAGCCAGAAGTCAAGGCAGAGAGAGAGAGAAACAGGCATGCCAAGGTGGAAGAAACCAGCCTGGGCAGAGACAACCTTGCTGTGTGTGTGCCCTGTGTCCCAGCACGTAGATGAGCCTTACAAATGAGCTTGTGCCTGTGTGTGCCAAGATGTGTGTCTGTGACCAGACCTGCCCATGAAATATCGCATGCCACAGACTTTGGGCATGTCTGGGTTTGTCTACCTAGCTCCAACTCAGCCTCTGCAAACACAGGTCAGGGAATAAAGGGGGTACCTGTGGCTGGGCCAGAGCCCGGTGCCTGGGGAGGCTGAGTAAGAGAAGCCAGATGCCATCAGCTAGACAAGAGCAGCCTCTACTAGCCTGGGCAGGCGAAACCTGGTGCCTTGGGATACAAGGGAGGCATTGAAGGGGCAATCCATGGTGGGGGGGGGCGCTAAAAGTGTGGGGTCCCAGGCACACATCAACCTGGGACTCTCGGACTCTCTGCCCCTTCAGGAACCAAAGCCTGGTAGTGGGAACACAGGGCACACAGGGCTGTCTTACCCACTCTGCACCAGTAGCTATTCCTTTGTAACAGGGTTTTAGGGCAGGGCCTTGCCCCCCCTCCACCCAGAGCTCCCAGGGAGGATGTGAGCACAGGGCTGTGTCCCCTTACTCTACCCAAGTTCTCTGTGCAGGGCAGGTCTGGGATTTTGGAAATAGAGGGGAAGTGGCTAGGGCGTCCTCCTCCAGGAAGGCTTCTTGGGCTTCTGGGTACCTTGAAGATGCAACATCTTTAAAAATGCAACATCTCAGCCTCATAGCCCCAGAGTCTGTCTCAGACTGGGATTTGTCTTATTCTCAAATTCCCCGAAACACTTCCTGACCACCAAATTTCTACCAGGTGTCCTCTTCTCTGTGTTCAGGACCCCAGCTGACTATCCTATTCTCCATCACCAGTGGCCAGCATCACCAATGCTGCTTCATCTTCTATTCCAAGACTGGCTGCCAAGTGGGGCCCAGAGCTCTAGTTCCCCTGCTCCCCCGCCCCGCCCCAGATAGCACACAGGTCCTCACATTCCTGAGGGCTTTTCTGTTAATACCCTGGGGAAAGCTGACCAGGAGTGCAAATCACGACAGCTAGGTGAAGTAGGGGACGGGACTGGGCCCACTGTGGCTATGGTATGGAAGAGAAGGAAGAAATTTCCCTTGGCCCGAAGTTCCTCTAGCTGCACTAAGAATTAAGTTGCCATGAGACAGGTTAATGGGAGAAAAAAAAACCCCAAAGTTTTCTTATGTGTGCATGGAGGCCCAATAATGAAATTGAGACTCAAAGAAATGACCAAGGCAGGAAGTTTTTTCTACTTTTTAGACAAAGAGATAATACATTTTTGAGGAATTGATAAGACAAAGAAAACTTAACTTTGGGAGCTTCAACTTGGGGCTAGAGTAGTAAATTAGTAAACAATAACAAGGGTTGTTTATATAGCTTCTGAGCTCTAAATTTCCCATCTCTGGTGATAAGGATATCTCTTCACCGCCTGTGACAGTTGGTGCACCTTTCACATGGGAGATTTATTTCCTGATTTCGGGGGGGACAGAGGGTCTGAGTGTCCTTCTGGAACAGACTGTCTCTAAGGTAACTCTTATTTAAAATAATCAGTCTGCTAAAGTGGCCCATTTGGGGGCAGCCTGTCCTTAAGCCCCACAGTATACCCCAGGGAGCTGGCAGGGAGAGTCCAAGTTCCATATCCAGTTGGGCACATGAAAAGGACCTCACAACATGGGAGCCACCAGGGGGCGGGCTGTACCTGCTGGACCACTGGCCCATCAGGGGGCCTTGTTCTTGGCAGAGAAGCGTCTGTAGGTGGGAAGGGTGCTTTGCCCAGGTCCCAAGTGGGGACAGATGGAAAGCATCCCTGGGGATGACGGCAGAGGGCAAAGATGGCCCGGATGCCCCAAGTGTCAGTGGACATAGGCATTTGGTTGGAGGAATCCATGTGTGATGGGGGAGAGGGGTCTTGGAAAGAAAGAATCAGAATGTTGTGGGAGCATGGGTGTTGAAGGCAAGAGGATGAGATTTTGGGAAGCTCTTAGGATTGACGTCCTTGGCAACCTGCACGGGAAAGATGGGGCAGGCTGTCTTGGGCAATAAGGAAGCCCTCTGGCTTCCCTAAATACACCTTGATCCTCCAGGTCATAGGAAATTCATACCTTCCCCTTAGGGAGCTCCACAGCCTTGAGTCAGGAGTGCTCTTCCCAGACTCCTGCAGACCAGGCATGTAACTGTGGTTTGGTTACATGAGCCAATAGAGTCCCCATTGTTGCTCAGCCTGGTTCAAATTGTTTTTCACTTCAGCTCACAGATCTGAACAAGTTCCTGAACTGGTGCCTGTTCCTTGCTCCAGATTACCCACAGGTTAAAGTCCAAACTCAACCTGGCTTTCAAAACCCCAATCTCTTTCTCCATCACCATGTCCTACTGCTCCTCAGAGGGAGCCTTTTCTGTGGCTGGAAAAGTCTCTTACCTGGGACATTGTGGGCTCCAAAAATGCTTTTGCTAGCATCATATCCTCTGTGGGGACTCCTGGACTGCCAGGAGAATTAATCAGTTCTACTCTGTGCCACCCTCTGATTAGTCCTCTGCCTCTTCCGTTAGGCTATGAGCCCCTTGACGGCGCTGTGTCTACTGCATTTGGCCCAAGCCAGGCACCCTGAAGGCACCCAAATACATACCTGGAGAGTAAATAAATGACCCCTGTGGCTGTGGCCTGTCCCGCCTAGCTAGAGCAGGCCTTTTTTGGAGCTGCTAAGACCCTGGGCCTGGTCCACTGCAGAAGAGAACTGCTACCCAGAAGAAACTCATCTAGGTCCCAAGGTGACCCCAAGGGAGAGACTTGTGGGTGGGCTCGGGTTTGTATCCACTTGACTGACCCCCAGGAATCTCTGCCCAGATTCTACTTCCATTCCTTTCCCAATAAGACTTGCTGCCCTGAGTCAGAAGCACATGCAGCTAGAATCAGAGAAAGACCAGAAAACCTGGCACTGAGATAGAAACTAAGTAACAGACACAAAACCCGAGACTGAGATGCCCACAGAGAGGGGAGAAAGCTGACCAAGGACAGAGCCTGGAGGGCAGAGATTCAAAGATGGAGAGCAGGGCTGGGGATGGCAAGTCCAGAGAGCATTGCCATTATCTCTTCCCCGGATTAATGCAACATCTTCCATGGGTTTCCCTGCTGCTTGCACTACCTCTGACCCAATCTGCTAGTCAGTAGGAACTTTCTAAACACATATCTGAATATGTCACTCCCCCAGCCCCCAGAGTAAGAAATCCCCGATACCTTTGCTGAGTTACAAGGCTCTGCTTGATGTGAGCCCTGCTCATCACCAGATCCTTCAACTCCAACCACTGTGGACCTCTCCCTGAGCTTGCTCTCCCTGGCCTCTAAGCCTGAAATCATGCCGCTGTTCCTTCTACCTGGGACACTCATTCTGTGCCTCCTCCCCAGTTGTCCATTCTATACCCAGTGTCCATTTGTCAAGGGTAGCCTCTCCCACACTCCAAGAGCATTCTCACCCCATCCCTCACCTTCTGGTCCAATTGTCCCCTCCCACACTGGAGCTCCACCCCAGAGACTCCAGGCCAGGCTGCCCTCGCCAATACTCTCCATCTTCCTACCTGCTCCTGTCCTTGGCCTTGTGGGGCCAGGCTTGCCAGCTCTAGGGCCACATCTGCCTGCCCTTTATATCCCAGTCTCTACCCCCCCAACTCTTTGCAGCGCTTCCTTTTTAGGGTTGTGATTCTTCCTACATTCTCCATTTGTCTCTTAAAAAAATGTTGTCCACTAATTTTCTGTTTAAATAAAAATTAAGTTAATTTAAAGAAAAACATTAAATAGCACAAATGGTACAAGGACACTACATGATAACAGTTTGGGAATTGTGACTCAAACAACATTTTGGTGCTCTGTTCAGACCCCCTCAATCTCTGTTTCTGGACATCCCTCTCTGGGACTTGATGTGCTTTGGCCTCCAGTGGCTAGTACCTGTCCTCAGATCACTGGAACTGTTTTGCTCCCATTCCCCAAGAGCCCAATGTGCCTGGGGATTTTAAGCCCCCCCCCCCCCCACACACAGGAACAGCCCATAGCTTTAACTGACAAGCGAGAGTAGGACAGCCCAGTTCCTTAACCCTCATTTCAGACAACTCTGAGAGCCTGTCTAGGACAGAACCTAACACATATAGTGGGCACTCAATAAATGTTTGTTGAAAGAACAAATGTAGCCAAATGTATCAATCTTATCCTTTGTAATATCTGTATTTCTTTGTAATTTTTGTCACTCTTAGCCTATTCCCATCCACATTTAAAAAGCATTTACTTTGTTTTGTTATACTTATTTATGTATTTTTGTAGTTAATTATTTGATCCATCCTGATACATTGTAAAGACTGAAATAAATGTATTTTCTTCTCATGACTAATCAGTTGAACCAGTGGCAATTCTTGAATCTTTCCTTCATCTGTCAAACCAAGATACTACCTTATCTAAGACTCATTTAGTGAGGTATTATGCAATCATTTATTATGGTAGTTATAAATGATTATGTCACCACATGGAAAAATGCTCACCCTATAATTTTAACCACGATATATATTAAGATTTTATTTATTTATTTGACAGAGAGAGAGAGAGCATGAGCAGATGGGAAGGGCAGAGGGAGAGGGAGAAGCAGACTCCCCACTGAGCAGGGAGCTCACTGCGGGACTCCATCCCAGGGTCCTGGGATCATGACCTGAGTCGAAGGCATACGCTTAAAGGACTGAACCATCCAGGTACCCCTTAACCATGATATTTTTATAGCTACATAAAATTATGTCAACACATTGGCAAGGACAGGGAGAAATGTAGAAAAATAGATTGATTTGAGGATGGTGATAGGGCTGGGGTGGTTTTTCTCTTTGATTTCTTTGGATATTTATGAAATAATAAGTTGAAACTTTAAATGAACAAAATATGGAAGGTAAGAAGGACTTAAAAGATAGCAAGCTGTTTTTTCACCTGAGCTTGAGACAAAGGCTTGGGTGAGGTAGTTTTTTTTTTTTTTTCTTTTTAGAGGTGATCTCAGGAGGAAGCTGAGGACAATGAGGGATTGTTACTGGAGGGTCCTGGGGAGTCATTCTTCCAGCAACGGCTGGACAGGAGAGGTTCTGTGTATGGAAATCATGTTCTTTGGCCTTGTACCTCTAAGTTTTGAGCTCCTTCCCAGGCTCAACTAAGTGAGCAGAACCTCTGGACGTCCCCCACCCAAAACATATCAAGGCCTCAAGCATGTGGATGGGTGAATCCAAATGCTCCCATCACCTTGCCCTGACTAACGGGATGCTACAACAACCAGGCAGCAAGGATACTGCTCTGTGTGGTTATATACTAAGAACTGTAGGAGAAACATGTCTCCCTGAACAGCTTTCTCTGGAAGATCCCTCTGACCCGTTAGAATTCTGCAGTTTTTAAAAAGCTGAATTCAGAGAACAGTAAAATCCACCGGGCCCTGGGCCAGCCATACCCTCGTAACAAATGTGAAGAGCATTAGAAGTAGGGACAAGTGTAGTCCTGGATGCCATGGGGCCCTAATCTGGTCTGCACTTGGGATGGTTAGGCAGGGCATGTCCTAGAGCCTGGGCTACATACTCTAGGGCTTGCCCTCCTAACCAAAAGGGCACTTCACTTCGATCTTCATGTCTCGGCTACTCCAGGCAATCCACTGGGGTCCCAAAGGTGCTGTGAGAAGAGCAGATACTCAAGCATGAGCACACACTGAGGCAACTGGCACCAGGACCCCTCCACAGGCACAGAGCCAGGATATCACTTGAGATCTTGGATTTGGGGCCTGTGGAGCTTGCCCAACTATCTTTTAGAGCAGCTCCCCTGAAGTGCTTTCCCACCTGCCTAGCCACAGGAGCCCGGTCTCCCACACCGGGGCCTTCACTGGGCTCCATCTGGTGCAGAGACCAGTGAGGTCTGCAGGCTGCCCCTGGCCAGAGGGCTTTTCCCGCAGTGTACTTTAAAACTCTGGAGAGGTTCGCTGGTTCCCCCGGTGAGCACGCGACCTGGCTGCAACCAGCTCCGGGCTCCAGGAGTCGTAGAGGAACGAGAATGGACCTACCAGAGTCACCTCTTGTAAGTCGCTACGGGGCTGAAAGCGCCTACAAGGCCTGAAGTGCGCGCGCAACCCGGCCCGGGGAGGTACGGCTCTACACCCCAGTCCGCCCGCTCAGCCTTGCCTATCATGTCACGCTCCGCGGGCCCTCCCCAATCCGCCTGATTGGTGGAGAGCGCGCGCGAGTGCTTCCGCTCCGCCCTCGGACCCGCCCTCCTGCGGCACTGCCCCGCCCCCTGGCTTACAAGGATGTCTGTGTGGCTTCCAAGTTGGAACGCAAAGGCGCGGGCGCGAAAGGGCTCCGACCCTCCGAGGCTGAGGGGTCACTTTCCCGTCATGCATGCGCTCTGGCCGCCGCTCCAGGCCTGACAGTGGCTGAGTGCTCTTCAGAAGCACAGTCCCTGCCCAGCTCGGCCCGCCACAGGCCCCTTCCTTTCCTCAGCCCTCGACCGGCTCCTCCACCCCCCTTATGGCAGAGCACCCGGAAATGCCCATTGCCCGGGCCCCCCTTGACGCCGACACCCCCACGTGCCAAGAGGTTGGTCCTCGAGGACCCGCCGCCTGGCTCGCAGGCTCTCAGGCCCAATGCGGATGCGGGTTCCGCCGGCACCCCACGCTCGGAGCCCCAGCCCCGACCACAGACGCCCCCTCTTGCCTCCCGCTCACTCCTGGGCCCTCCAGGATTCTTCCCACTCTGGCACCCTTCCGCCGCCCCACACGCCCCCGGGTTCTTCCTCACACCAGCGCCTGGGACCCATTGGCGGACCGCCTCCGTGTCTAAGGGACCACTCCTTAGCAGCCTCTACCTCTACACACCGCTGCCCTCCGCGCCGTCGTCCCAGACTCCTCGGTCCCCGCACCCGGACGTCCCTCACCCAGCATCTCCCCCAATGCATCCTCACGGGACCACCGCCCCCCTCCCCCCGCAAGTTCCTCCTCTGGCCTTCTCCGGGTGAACATCGCTAGTCAGGGCCCAACCTCGCTCCCGCAGCCGTGCGAGCCCTCCTGGGCCCCCCGGTCCCACAGCGCACACCCCTCTGTACCCCACCCGCACACCCACGAGCCCCCGCTTAGCCCCCCACGCCCCACTACCAGACTCCTCCCCACACCTCTCCCCCCACCCCCGGGCCCCTCGCATCTACGGCCAGAATCCCTCTGGATCTCCTGCATCGCAAGCCCTGCACCCCACTCGTCTGCCCGAGACCTCCCCCCCACGCACACACCCACTTGCACGCTTCTCCCGCCCTCCACTCACCCCGCACCCCTCTCCGCCCCCCCCCCTCCGGGGCCGGCAGGCAGCGCCGCCGCTGGCGGCGGCGACGGAGGCCGGTCCCCGGGCCGGGACACACCCACCCGCCCGCCCTCCTTCTTTCCCTCGCTCCCTCCCTCCTTCCCGCCCGCCCTCCCGCCCTCGCTCGGCGCTCGCTCCTTCCCCCTCGGCCGCTCCCGCTTCCCGCGGCGCCCGGCCTCCCGCTCCGCCTCCCCGTGCGCGGCTCTCCCGGGCGCGGCTCCGGGGTTCATGGTGACGAGGCGGCGGCCGCTCCAGCCCAGCGGCGGCGGCGGCGGCGGCGGCGGCGGGAGCTGGGGCGCGGGCCCGGGCCGCCTCTCCCTGAGCGTGGGGCCGGGCGGCGGGCGCGCCCAGGCGGCGGCGGCGGCTGCGGCGGCTGCGGCGGCGGCGAGCGCCCCCCCGGCCCGCGGCCCCGCGCGCCCCCCGCGCCGCGCCCCCGCGCGCCCGGCTTGCGGGGGGCCGGGCCGGCGGGCGGCCGCCGCGCCGCGCACCCATGGACGGCCCGGCAATCATCACCCAGGTGACCAACCCCAAGGAGGACGAGGGCCGCGCGCGGGGCGCCGGCGAGAAAGGTGAGCGGGGGCGCGGGCGGGCGGCCGCACTCCCCGCGCGGCTGCCGGAGTTGGGCGCCGCGCGCCTGTCCCGGCCTGGGGGAGGGGTGCGCCCGCGCCGGAGGGTGCGTGGGTGTGGGGGTGCGCCCGCGGGCTAGGCTGTGAGCCGGTGGCGGTGACCCTGAGGGGCTGCTAGTTTGGGTTTGCGCTCCGCCGACCGAGAAGTTGTGAGCGTGTGTGTGTGTGTGTGTGTGTGTGTTGCTGGCAGTCTGAGTGCGTGTGCCCTGGTAGGTTTTGTGTGTGCATGAGACTGAGAGGTGGTAAGGGGGTGTGCACCTACCAGAGAGGTGCTGAGTATGCTGTGCACCTGACAGGTTGTGAGTGTGTATATGTGCCTGGCGGATTCTGAGTGTGCACTTAACGTGTGTGTGTGCGCACACACCAACTGAGATTGTAAGGGTGTGTATGCACCTACCAGAGAGGTTGTGAGTGCAGGTTTTCCTGCCAGGCCACGAGTTTTTGTACGTACCTTACGTAGAGGTTTTGTATGTAGCTGACTAAGGTTGTGGAGTGGGTGTGTGTGTGTCTGCATGAGCGTGAGCCTGCAGAAGGCTTATATGTGTGTTCCGTCCTGACGGAGTTGGTGTGTGTGCGCAGTGTGTGCTGGCAGGTTGACTGCGTTGTGTCCGTGGACGGCAAGGGTGTGTGTGTTTGTGCACTCATGCAGGGAGGCTGTGCGCCTGCTTGTGTCGCAGGTACGCACCACTGAGGCTGTGTGCCTGGCTGTTTTAGCTGGTGGTGCAAGTGCTGGGGGAAGGAGGGGGATGGGCAGTGCCTAAGCCGTCCCCCCTTTCTCCGACTGTGCAGCCTCAGGGACACCAGCCTGCTGGGAGTGCCAGTAAGGTCTGGTTCTCCCTGGGCCCTTTTAGGGCCTGCCTCTAATGGGCACTCAGAGAGCCCTTAGGGTGCCAGGTGTGTCCCTTCCCTCTATGCTGCAATGCCTGGTTTTATTTTAGCATGTTGGACCCCAACACCGTCTTCTCTTTCCTTCTGGTTCTTCTTTGTGTCTCTGCCCCTCTCTGAGACTCGGTGTCCCCTTTTCTCATATGCCCTGCTTACTGTCCCTCTAGTGAGTTGTCCTGAGGTTGTGAAGGGCCGAGGAATCTGGCTTGGTCTGTTCTGGTGACTAAAGCCCTGCCTCCCTCTCTTCCTGCTGTGTGCCCCCAAAACACCTGGATTGATGTCAGGAGCAGCCCACCAGGACACCCTCCCCTCACCCAGCCTTCCCTGCTAATGGCCAACTTTGGGAAAGAATTAGTTTTCTTTCCATGTGTTACCACCCTTGCTGTGCCAGTGGGGTGAGGTGTGCAGCCCTTCTGAGGAAGGGGGGTGGGGTGGGAGAAAACAAGCCTCTGTCTCTTTCCAAGCAGGGACCACTGGGCAAGCCCATCAGAAAATGCAAGAAACCGCCAGAGGTACCCTCAGATTGGGGATTTATCAACCCATTTGCACTTTTGTAGACCATAAACATTATGTGTCTACAGACTTGTTTTATGTAGAATTAGAAATCAAACTCCCCCAGGCATTTTTTCTGTGCCTTACAAACTGGCTAAAAAATTATGCAAAGAGGGTGCTTCAGGTGAATCTCTTATGTCTCCCTGGGGCCCAAGTGGGCAACACATAGGTTCCTGCCATTGGGGGCTGTCAGTTCTTGGGGCCCTGGCATGCAAGCTCTGGGCTGGGTGTGTCCTCTTGGGAAGGTTTAGTGGGAGGCATGAAGGTGGTTTGATATCTGTGCTTCTCACCCACTCCAGATTGAGTGCTTTGTGTGATGCTTTGCCAGAGAGGGAATCCACAGCTCTTGTGAGGAGAGGTGTGGCATAAAGGAGGGAAATATTTGTCAGGGTCTCAGCCCTCCTGCTGCCCCCAATCTGAGTCCCAGAGCGGGATCCTTCCCAACTTTCTCTTTTCCTCTAGCTGCTGGGCTTTTTAGACTCAATTTAGCCAAAATCCAACCATGTACAAATACTGAAGGATGGTGCTTGTTCTCTTCAACCTGTTTACATTTCTTTTCATGACGATCTTTTATTATCTTTAACAGCTTATTTTGTTTATTTTCTAGTGTCAAGTTGGCTGATTGTTAACTGATTAGGCGAATACTTGCTGCTCTGGGATGGAGTGGCTAGCTATAATAGGTTGTTCTTGCTGAAGCATTAAAATAGTACTCAATTCAGCTTTTCACTTTAAAAAATGGGGGGAAAAATTGGTCAATTACGATGTGACAGTAAACTTCATGGCCAAACTTTGGAACAGCTTCTTCAGATTCCTAATCCACTGAACAGGTTCAGCAGTGTTTCTAGCTTAAGCACATTGATCTATTTAGATAGGCACAATATAGTTTACATACTTTTAATTTTAGGTAAACAATCACTTTGTTTTTATTTATGGGGCCTGGAATGTTGTAAGTTTTTGTGGTAGGAAAGAAACTATTGGTTTTATTTATTTATTTAAGATTTTATTTATTTGACAGAGAGACAGTGAGAGAGGGAATACAAGCAGGGGGAGTGGGAGAGGGACCATGACCTGAGCCGAAGGCAGACACTTAGCGACTGATCCGCACAGGCACCCCAAGAAACTATTGGTTTTAAAAGTTTCCTTCATCATTTATTCTGTGAAACAGGAATCAAAATGCTGCTCTTGGATTTGATATGAGGGTTAAATGAGATGATGTACATTAAGGACTCTGCCTAGCGTGCCACTATTCCATAAGCCTTTCTTTAGGTGTAGATTTGTTTAAAAAAAAAAAAGTACTAGTAAATATGGGCTATGGTGTTTTGCCTGAGTTGAATTACTTCTTGACACATTGCCACGTGGTGGTGCACTACTTGGAGATGACTGTCAGGATTGTCACTGTCAGCCTGGCCTGTCAGGGAAGATGTATTTCGTAGTTGTGTTGGATGGGGAAGACGTATTTCGTAGTTGTGTTGGATTGGGTTGATAATTCAACTCAGTCTGCTTTGCTATCTACAAATTTACTCTTACAAATCGATAAGAAAAAGCTAAACAATACAGCAGAAAAGTGGACAAGGGAGATAGGAACAAGGAAGTCATAGAAGAGGAAATCTGTTCAATAAATGTATGAAATGATGCTCTTCTTCATGTGAAATAGTTGTGTGCGTCAGCTTGGCTGAACATTTAAATGACAACAAAGTAAATAAAAGTTTTGGGAAATGGACACTCTTACAGACTTTTGTTAGAGAATAAAATAAGTACAGACTTTTTAGAGAGTATTTTAGTACTGAATTCTTTAGGAACCCGTTTGGCTGCAAGTAAAAGAAAATCAGGCTTATGCTATGGCTTAAACCAATAGGAGTTTATTCTCACATAACAAATAGTCTGGAGGTAAGCTCCTGCTGGCTTTGGTTCAGCAACTCATTGATAGCAGGACTGACATCACGGAGATTCTCTAGGCTTTCCTTCAGTGTTGTAACATGGCTGCCACCCCTCCAAAAACCACAGCCACCTTCAGGGCAGAAAAAAGGGACAGTGCCAGTCATGTCTATCCCTTTTACCTGGAAAGCAAAAAACGTTCCTAGGGACTGCTCAGCAAACTTTTGCTGATGTTTACTTAGCTAGAACTGGGTCACATGGCCACCCCTAGCTGCAAGCAAAGTGAGTTTGTTATGGGAGGCAGGAGATGATTAGAAATGGGTGGGAGCAGGTATTGGTTGGCCAGTCAACAATACTGGCATACCTTCAATGCTTCAGTTCTACTTCTGGGTTTTTGTCCTAGAGAAATGTGCTCATATGTGATCAAAGAAACATGTACAAGCATTTTCCCTGATGGGCACATTACTTGCCTAGCAAAAAAATCCATTCTGAGTTAATTTTTTTTATAAGGTGAGAAATTTAAGTTCAGTTTGTTTTTGTTTTTGTTTTGCCTCTGGCTGTCTAATTGCTTCAGCCACATTTGTTGGAAAGACTGTCCTTCCTCTTTTGAATTTCTTTTGCATCTCTATCAATCTCTGTCAGTCAGTTCAGTGTAGGTCTGTTTCTGGGTTCTTTATTTTGTTCCACTCGTCTCTGTGTCTATACCTCTGTCTATCCCATGCAGTCTTGATTACCATAGCTATGTAGTAAGTCTTGAAATAGAATAGACTGATTCCTCCAGTTTTTGTTCTTTTTCAAAAATTGTTTTAGCTGTTCTAGTTCTGTTGTTTTTCTATATGCATTTTACGATAGTCTTGTCTATCTCTGCAAAAAGTCTTGTTGGGATTTTGATAGGAATTATATTAGACCTGTGTATAAATCTGGGGACAACTGACATCTTTACGATGTTGTCTTCCAATCCATTAACATGTTATGTTTCTCTATTTATTTAGATATTCTTTGATTCTTTCATTAGGGTTATATAGTTTTCAGCATATAAATCCTGTTGATATTTTGTCAGATTTACATTTAAATGTTTCTCTCTCTTTCTTTTTAAGATTTTATTTATTCATTTGAGAGACAGAGAGCAAGCACAAGAGACCATGAGCCAGGGGGAGGGGCAGCGGGAGAGGGAGAAGTAGACTCCCCACTGAGCAGAGAGCCCCATGCAGGACTCGATTCCAGGACCCCAGGATCATGACCTGAGCCGAAGGCAGAAACTTAACCGACTGAGCCACCCAGGCGCCCTTCTCTCTCTCTCTTTTTAAGTGATCATATTGTACTTTTAACTTCAGTCCGAGTATTCAATGCTAGTATGTAGAAATATAATTGATTTTTGTATGTTTGTCTTATATCCTGTGACCTTGCTGAGTTCACATATTAGTTGTAAGAGGCTTTGTAGATTTCTTGCAGTTTTTTACATAGACAAACACATCATCAAATAAGAACATTTATATTCCTTCATTTCTGATTTGTGAACTTTTTATTTCTTTTTCTTGCTTTATTGCACTCACTAGAACTTCCAGAAGTATGTTGAACAATAGTGGGGAGATTGGACAACCTCGCCTTGTTCCCAGTGGGAAGCCATTCAGTCTGTTACCATGAAGTATAATGTCAGCTGTAGGTTTTTTTGTAGAAAATCTTTATCAGATTGAGGAAGTTTCCTGTATTCCTATTTTTCTGAAAGCTTTTATCAAAAATGGATGTGATTTTGTCATGTGCTTTTTGTGCATCAACTGATATGATCATGTGAGTTTTTGTCTTTGGTCTGCTAATGTAGTAGATTATATTGATGGATTTTTGAATATTGAACCAGCCTTCCATCCCTACAATAAACCTCATGGTTTTATGAGGTATATAATTCTTTTTATATATGATGAATTCTGTTTGTTAAGAAATTTTACATCTGTATTCATGAGTGATACAGTTTCTTTTTTTTGCAATGTCTTTAATCTGGTTTGGTATCAGCTTCGCAAAATAAATTGGGAAGTGTTCTTTTTTTTTTTTTTTTTTCTGGAAGACATTATGCAGAATAGGTGTTAATTCTCCAATGAGATCATCTGGGCCTGGAGATTTCTTTTGGGGGGAGTTTTTAACTACAAATTCAATTTCCTTAATAGTTATAGAGGTATTCAAATTATCTCTTTCATATTGGCTAAGTTATAGGTGCTTTTTTTTTTCAAGATTTAATCCATTTCATATAATTTGTCAAATTCATGTGTAGAGTTGTTCATAGTATCATTCCCATATTACCTGTTTGATGCCTGCAGGGTTTGAAGTGATATACTCTGTTTCATTCCTGATATTGGTCATTTTTGTCGTTCTTGCTAGAGGTTTCTCAATTTTCTTGATCTTTTCAATGACCCAGCTCTTTGTTTCATTAATTTTCTCTATTGCTTTTATGACTTCAACTTCAATGATTTCTGTTATTTTCTTTATTATTTCCTTCCTTCTGCTTGATTTGGGTTTATTTTGCTCTTTTTCTTGGTTTTTGGAGGAGAGCTTAGATTATTGATTTGAGACTTTTCTTCCTTTCTTTTTTTTTTTTAAATGTTTTATTTATTTATTCATGAGAGTCAGAGAGAGAGAGAGAGAGGCAGAAGCAGAGGGAGAAGCAGACTCCCTGCCTAGCAGGGAGCCCGATGCGGGATGCGATCCCAAGACCCTGGGATCATAACCTGAGCCAAAGGCAGACGCTTAACCATCTGAGCCACCCAGGCGCCCCAAGAATTTTCTTCTTTTCTAATGTATGCATTTAGTGCTACAAATTTTTCTCTTAACTCTACTTTTGCAGTGTCCCACAAATTCTGATGTTACATTTTCACTTTCACTCAGTTCAATGTATTTTTTAAAAAATAGACTATTTTTTAGGGCAGTTTTAGGTTCACAGCAAAATTGAGTAGAAATTAGAGAGAGTTCCCATATAACACTGACCCCACACATGCACAGCCTCCCTCCACTATCAGTATCCTGCACCAGAGTGGTACATTTACTGCACTCTGTGAACCTGCATTGACACACTGTTATCACCCCAAGTCCACAGTTTGTATTATGGCTCACTCTTGGTATTTTACATTCTGTGGGTTTTGACAAATGTGTCATGGCATGTATCCACCATTAGAGTATCCTACAGAGTAGTTTCACTGCCCTAAAAATCCTCTGTGTTCTGTTTATTCATTCCTCCCTCCCCGCAACCCCTGGCAACCACTGATCTTTTTACTGTTTCCGTAGTTTTGCCTTTTCCAGAATGTTACATAGTTGGAATCATACAGTATGTAGCCTTTTCAGATTGGCTTCTTCAACTTGGTAATATGCATTTAAACTTCCTCCATGTCTTTTCATGGCTCATTTCTTTCTAGAGTAGAATAGTATTCCATTGTATGGATGCACCATAGTTTTTCCATTTACCTACCAAAGGACATCTCAGTTGCTTCCAAGTTTTAGCAGTTATGAATAAAGCTGCTATAAACATCTGGGTGCAGGTTTTCCAGGAGACACAAGTTTTCAGCTCCTTTGGATAAATAGCAAGGAGCGCCATAGTAAGAATATTTTTAGTTTTATAAGAAACTGCCAAACTGTCTTCCAACGTGGCTGTACCATCTTTAGTTTTCAGAAGTTTAGTTATGATATGTCTTGGTGTGGATTTCTTTGGGTTTATCCTGTTTGGATTTAGCTCAGCTTCTTGAATTTGTAGTTTGTGTCTCTTGCCAAATTTGGGAAGTTTTCAGCCATTATTTTCTGAAATATTTTTTCAGCGTTGCCGTTTCTCTTCTTCTGGGACTCTGATGACACAAATATTAAATCCTTTGCTATAGACCATGGGTTTATCAATACTTAACTATTCTTTTTTCTTTTCTCTCTATTAATTCAGATTGGATAATTTCTATTGTTCTATCTTCAGGTTCATTGATTTGTTCCTAGTTCCCTCCATGCTGCTAGATATCTCCCATCCACTGAGCTTTTTATTTCAATTTTTGTATCTTTTAGTTCTAAATCTTCCGTTTAGTTTTTCTTTATATCTTGTAATTCTCTCCTGAGGCTTTCTGTTTCTTTGCTGAGGCTTTCTATTTTCCTCGTTTGCTTTAAAGTGTTCCTAATTGCTTTTATCATAGCTGCTTTAAAATCTTTGTCAGATAAGTATAACATCTCTGTCATCTTGGTGTTGGCATCTATTGATTGTCCTTCTTCACTCAATTTGAGAATTTCTGGTTCTTGGTATAGTGAGTGAATTACAATTGAAACCTGGACACTTTCATACTATGTGATAAGACTCTGGGTCTTATTTAAACCTTCTGTTTTATTTGGTTTACTCTGAACTGCTCTAGCAGAGAAGGTAGAGCACTGCCTCATTATGCCAGACAGATGTAGAAGCCCAGGATCTCTAGTTGGCCTCTTTTGACACCCTGCTGGGCATGGAGGGAGTTTCAGCTCCCACACAGCCTCTACTGAACTGCAGTGGGAGGGGTCTTATTACACTGGTGATGGGAAAGCCCTGACTCTTCCTTTGCCTCCTCTAACACCGCCCCAGTGGGAGAGGGGGAGTACCTCATTATTGCTAGGTAGGGATGGAAGTCCATGCTGGCCACATGGTCTCCACTGATACCTCTGGGAGACGGGGAGGCTATTTACCAGTTGTCAGGGATGAAAATTCCTGCTCCCTCCTTGGCCTTCTCTGACACTACCCCAGCCACCTTCCACCCTGATGACATGGAATTCTAGGTACCCATCAGATTTTGCTGGCATGGGTGAGGTTGGGACTGGAGTGTGTGTGTATGTGTGTGTGTGGTGTTTGGCTACAGTAGAGAAGTTACTGTCTGAAAGTTTTCTGTCTTGCTAGACTATCCCTTTTCTGGTCTTTGGTTATAAAGAATAGTCTTTTGAGGGAACTCTTGCCTGCAACTGTTGGTGGTCGCTTTATCCAGCTTCTTCAGCTAAGTCTGGGCTATTAGAGAGAAAAAGAAACCCCAGAGATCACTGCAATGTCATTTCAAGTCTCAAAGTCCCTAGCTGGTCTATCTTCTTTCCACCTTTCAGAGTCTTCTTATGTTTACTTTATAAACAGTGTCCAGGGTTTTTAGTTATATTTAGTAGAAAGAATAAGAAGAAATATGTCTACTCCATGTACCTGGAAGCAGAAGCCCCTGATTAGCTTTTATTTTTTTTTTATTTTATTTTTTTTAAAGATTTTATTTATTTATTTGAGAGAGAGAATGAGACAGAGAGAGAGAGCATGAGAGGGGGGGAGGATCAGAGGAAGAAGCAGACTCCCTGCTGAGCAGGGAGTCCAATGCGGGACTCGATCCCGGGACTCCAGGATCACGACCTGAGCCGAAGGCAGTCGCTTAACCAACTGAGCCACCCAGGCGCCCCCTGATTAGCTTTTAGACTGATCCAGAGTAGTATTTTAAGAAAGACTGGCGTTGGAAAGTTGTCATTTTAAAGGTTTATTTCAATACTGTGTAATGTAAAAGTCAAAGTGAGTTAGTGCTTTGAGAATCTTGATTGTCCCCTAAAAGAGACAGGATAATGAATTCAGTGTGAAATCAAGGCTAGATCAGTAGGGCTTCAGTGACAACTGTTGTTTAAATAACCTTAAAAAGATGCATTCATAAGCTTTGGTCTTAACACCAGAATTTTAGATCAGAGTTCATAATATCTTTTTTTTTTTTTAAAGATTTTATTTATTTATTTGACAGAGAGAGAGATAGCTAGAGCAGGAACACAAGCAGGGGGAGTGGGAGAGGGAGAGGCAGGCTTCCTGCCGAGCAGGGAGCCCGATGCGGGACTCGATCCCAGGACCCCAGGATCATGACCTGAGCCGAAGGCAGACGCTTAACGAGTTCATAATATCTTGATTTAAATATATTTTTGATCTAATATTCCATTTGATTGGCAAGCATGTTTAAACTCATATCTTCGATTTTATTTCTCAAGCAAGAAGCATCAATTTAAGTAAATAGAAATGTTTTCATAGGTTAAACACAGAGGAGCTTATCTCTGAATTTAGCACTCATGACCGCCCGCACATGGCTTGCTGGCCAGTGACTGGAAAAGTCTGCTTTCAGTCTGGGCTGCTCTGGAAGGAGGTTTTAGGGCTTCAGAAACTTGAGCAGACTGCACTTGACAGTTGGAGAGTGGCCCCATTTGGAATGGCAGGACTGGGTTTTCAGGAGGGACCACAGAGCCTCGTGTTTAATTCTGAGGTAGGTATGTATGTATGTATTCACTTATGTACTTATTTATCTATCTTCCAGTTTTATTGAGATGCAATTGACATCCAGCACTCTTTAAGCTTAAGTTATACGGCATGATGACTTACAGACATACCTATTGTGAAATGGTTACTAAAATAAGTTTAGGTTACATCCTTCACCTTGTATAATTACAAAACAGAAAATTCCTGGGCGCCTGGGTGGCTCAGTTGGTTAAGCGACTGCCTTCGGCTCAGGTCATGATCCTGGAGTCCCGGGATCGAGTCCTGCATCGGGCTCCCTGCTCGGCACGGAGTCTGCTTCTCCCTCTGACCCTCCTCCCTCTCATGCTCTCTGTCTCTCATTCTCTCTCTCTCAAATAAATAAATAAAATCTTAAAAAAAAACAAACAAACAGAAAATTCCTTTTTTTTTTCCCTTATGATAAGAACTTTTAGGATTTTCTCTCTTAGCAACTCTTTTTTTTTTTTTTAAAGATTTTATTTATTTATTTGACAGAGAAAGACACAGCGAGAGAGGGAACACAAACGGGGAGTGGGAGAGGGAGAAGCAGACTCCCCGCCGAGCAGGGAGCCTGATGCGGAACTCGATCCCGGGACTCCAGGATCACGACCTGAGCCGAAGGCAGTCGCTTAACCAACTGAGCCACCCAGGCGCCCTCTCTCTTAGCAACTCTGAAATATACCATACAGCAATGTTAACTGTAGTCATCATGTTGTACATTACATCCCCAGTGCTTATTTATCTTGTAACTGGGAGTTTACAAGTTTGTTTCTTATGATCACCTTCACCCAGTCCCCCTCCCCGACTCCCTGCCTCTGGCAGCCACAAAGCTGATCGCTTTTTCTATGAATTTGGTTTTTTTGGATACCTCAGATGAGTGAGATCATACAGGATTTATCTTTGTCTGACTTACTTCACTTAGCATAATACCCTCAAAGTCCATCCATGTTGTTACAAAGGGCAGGATTTTCTTCTTTTTTATAACTGCATAACATTCCATTGTATAGGCATAGACCACATCTTTATCCATTCCTCTACCGATGGACACTTAGGTTGTTTCCATGTCTTGGCTATTGTGAATAATGCTGCAGTTAGCATGGGGTGGGCATATGTCTCTTTGAGATAGTGATTTTGTTTCCTTTGGATATATACCCAGAAGTTAGGTAAACGCCTTTTTCTCTTTTAGTGAAGTTAAGGGTAGAGGAAGTGGGATACATGTCAGTACCAGTGGGTTCACTGGGTCTTTTCAGCCAGGAACTGGCAGAAGTCAGGAAACACTCTGGCCATCAATGATTCTAGATTTAAATGTACATATATATATATATATTTTTTTAAAGATTTTATTTATTTATTTATTTGAGAGAGAGAGAATGAGAGAGAGCATATGAGAGGGGTTAGGGTCAGAGGGAGAAGCAGACTCCCTGCCGAGCAGGGAGCCCGATGTGGGACTCGATCCCAGGACTCCAGGATCATGACCTGAGCCGAAGGCAGTTCCTTAACCAACTGAGCCACCCAGGCGCCCTAAATGTACATATATATTTTTAATATATGTTTTTTTCACTTGCTTTGTCAGTAACGTATGGTGCCAGGGTCAGGGAATGTAAGGAGTCTCGAGTAATATTAAAGGTATGATATATACCTTCAAACTTATTTTCCAGATCTTAAATCCTGATCTATCAGACGTTTAATGTTTAGTATTTTAATGAACTGCCTTTCTTTTTAAAATCAACTTTCTTTAAATAGTTTTCTTCCCTTTAATCTTTTAACATACATTTTCCTATTTTCAGAAAAGTCAAGATACATATTCAATGCTATATTTAAAATAAAATTAAGCAAATATTTGCCTCTATGGCTCTGAAATGACATTGCATAATGGAGCAAAGGCTTAGGAACTGTTTGTAGCACTAGGTTGGGATGTGGACCTTTTTGTGTTTGGGATCAGGACTGAAAACACTAGGGGCATATAGTTCTCTGGAACCAGGGCATAATCAACAGTGGTCTTTATGGATGCTAAGGATTATGTAATCACCTAAGTAATAGCTCATTTTGATTCTGAGTAGCTGCTTCAAGTTAAAAACTGAAAGGTTTCTTTGTAATTATGATTCGTATTAAGGCTATTTGCCAAAATGTTTTAAAATCCTGGTACTTAAAGCACTTTAAAAACTTAAGAGAAATGGCTTAACATTTGATGACTGATACTATTCTTATTTTTCATAATTAGTACTTAGCCTAAGCTTTAAATGTTTCAGGGTATCTTGAAGAAAAAACTGCACCACCTTGTCAACATGGCTTGAATGAAATGTAGCCTTTTAGTACCAGAGAGAAGTCAGTGGTCTAATGAGAACGTATACTGTACTTTACATTGTATAGAATATTTCCTGCATTCTGATCAAGATTCAGCTTTCATGCTTAGCATATCATTAAATTCGTTCTAAGGATTTGGCTCACTTATGTTCAAGTCAGAAACCATTGACCTTAATTCCATAGACTTCAGTCAGAGCCATATTTTCTTTCCTCTTTTTGAGGAAACCGCTCAACACATTCATTTTGGTTTTGCTTAGAACAAATACATTTCATAGCAGTCATCAAATAAGCATGCAATTTGAGTAGCTTATTAACTCAGTTAGATGTTTAAACAGTTATTAGTGAGCATTAATTTTTCTACTTTGCGGGCGCCTGGGTGGCTCAGTTGGTTAAGCAACTGCCTTCGGCTCAGGTCATGATCCTGGAGTCCCTGGATCGAGTCCCGCATCGGGCTCCCTGCTCGGTGGGGAGTCTGCTTCTCTCTCTGACTCTCCCCCCTCTCATGTGCTCTCTCCCATTCTCTCTCTCTCAAATAAATAAATAAAATCTTTAAAAAAAATTTTTTTTTCTACTTTGCTGTATACCCAGTATCGCTGCCATAGGCCTGACTTCTTTTTTAATTTTTTTAAGTTTGCTTTTATATCGAGGTAAATTTGCATACAATAAAAAATCACTCACTCTGGTGTAACCCAAGGTTACAAATTTCTGCGAGTGCTGACAAACTCGAGCAGCTATATAACCACCTCCACAGTCAAGGCAGAGAATATTAACATCAGTCTCAAAATACTCCCGGTGCCCCACTGCCCCTATCCTCCCTCTACACTCAGCCCCCGACAATGATCTGTTCTCTCCCGTTTTTTGCCTTTTCTGGAATGACATATACTAAATGGAATCATGTAATATGTAGCCTTTTGAGTTTGGCTTCTTTCATTTAACCTGATGCTTTGGAAACTCATTCAGATGGTTGCATATATCTTTCGTTTGTTTGCATTTATTGCTGGGTAGTATTCACTTGTATGGAAGTACCACAGTTTAAAGGTATATGTTTCACGGGGCACCTGGGTGGCTCAGATGGTTAAGCGTCTGCCTTCGGCTCAGGTCATGATCCCAGGGTCCAGGGATCGAGCCCCGCATCGGGCTCCTGGCTCAGCAGGGAGCCTGCTTCTCCCTCTCCCTCTGCTTCTCCCCCTGCTCATGCTTTCTCTCTCTCTCTGTATCTCTGTGTCTCAAATGAATAAATAAAAAAATCTTAAAAAAAAAAGTATATGTTTCACTTTATAAAAAACTGCCAAATTATTTTCCAAAGTGGTGGTACCATTTTGCATTTCCATCAGCGGTGTATGATGGTTCCAGTTGCTCTCCATCCTTGTCGGTACTTGGCACTGTCAGTTTTTAATTTTAGCCATTGTAGTAGGTGTCTAGTGGTATCTTGTCATGGTTTTAGTTTGTATTTCCCTAACAACCAATAGTGCTGAGATTCTTTTTATGTGCTTGCATGCCATGTAAATAAATTCTGTGCTAAGTTGTCTGTTCAAATTGTTTCCCAGTTTTAGAAAATGAGATTGATTTCTTTTTTAAAAGATTTATTTATTTATTTGAGAGAGAGAGAGCACATGTGAGCAAGCAGGGGGAGGGGCAAAGGGAAAGGGAGAGAGAGAAACCTCAAGCAAACTCCCCTCTGAGTGCAGAGCTTGACATGGGGCTCCACTCAGGACTCGAACCCAGGACCCTGAGATCATGACCTGAGTCAAAATCAAGAGTTAAAGTAAAGCCACCCAGGCACCCCATGGATTGTTTGATTTCTTTTTATTGAGTTAGAAGGTTCTTTATATATTCTGGATACACATTCTTTGTTGAATATGTTTTATAAGTATTTTCTCTCAGTCTTTGATTTGTCTTTTCATTCTTTTAGCAATGTTTTTTATTTTCCAATTTTTAACTTGTGGTGAAATGCACACAACATAAAATTTACCATCTTAACCATTTTTAAGTGTACAATTCAGTGGTGTTAAGTACACTCACACTGTTGTGCAACCATCACCATCATCCATCTCCAGAACTCTTTTCATCCTGCAACACTGAAACTCTGTACCCATTACACTAACTCCCCATTCCCCCCTCACCCTAGCTCCTGGCAACCCACCATTCTACTTTCTGCCTCTGATTTTGACTATACTGGGTACCTCATGTAAGTAGAGGCAGGCAGTATTTGTCTTTTTATGACTGGCTTATTTAACTTACTATAATGTCATCAAGGCTGATCTGTGTTGTAGCATGTGCTATAATTCCCTTCCTTTTTAAGGCTGAGTAATATTCCATATATACAATTAGTTGACCCTTGAATAATTCAGAGGTTAAGGGCACTAACCTGACGCAGTTGAAAATCCACATGTAACTTTTGATTCCACAACAACTTAAACTGCTAATAGCCTTCTATTGACAGGAAGGCTTACTGATAGCATGAACAGACAATTAATACATATTTTGTATGTTACATGTATTATATGCTATATTCTTACAATAAAGTAGGTAGAGAAAATATTGAGAAAATCAAAAGGAAGACAGAGTACACTTACATTATCATATGTAAAAAATCCACATATAAGTGGACCCATATAGTTCAAACCTACGTTCTTCAGGGGTCAACTGTATTGTATATGTATGTATATATGTTACATATACAGTACATATATATATCATACATATTGTATAAATTTTATATACCACATTTTGCTTAATTATTCATTTGTCAGTGGACACTGGGTTGCTTCCACGCTTTAGTCATCGTGAATGGGTATATCCAAAAGTGGAATTGCTGCATCATATGGTAATTCTATGTTTACTTTTTCAGGACCAGCCATACTGTATTCCATGGCAGCTACACCATTTTACATTCCCTTCAGGTATATAAGGATTCAAAATTTTCCACATCCTTGCCAATACTTGTTATTTTTGGTCTTTTTGGTAGCAGCTACCCTAATGGGTGTGAGATGCTGATGTCTTCTGAAGAACAGAAATTGAGGTTTATTTGTTTGCATATGGATGTTGCGATTGTTTCTGCCTCATTTATTGAAAAGACCATTCTTTCTCTATTGTACTGCCTTTGAACCTTTATTAAAAATCAAGTGACTACATATAGGTGAGTCTATTTCTGGATTCTGAACTCTCCTTAAATTTTGATCACCTCCTTAATGTGAAGTGGTGTTAAGCTTAATATAGTACCAGCCCTCCCTCAGAAGTAAATTTTTAGTCATGATTTAAGCAGAAGAGAAGACCAAGACATTTTACAATCTGGCAGGGAAGATTTACTCTGCATTTTGTGGTGAGGGGGGCTCTGAAAGACAAAACCTATAATTTCCTCCAGTCTTTTCCTAGGAACTTACCCAAACAGATTTTGCATGGTGTATCTTTTTTTTTTTTTTCAGATTTAGATTTGGGGCCGAGCGTTTTTTCTAATCTTGAGTATCCTTCTACAGAAAGCTAATACAAAAGTACGAGATGAGATAAATAAGCATTTGAGTTGAAAATATAGTCTCCCATAGTTATACAATAGTATAAAAATAGTGACTGTCTTGATGGAGTCTAAGTGAACGAAGGAGTAGAATGGCACTAGGACAGAGAAATGTACCGAAGCTCCAGCTCTGCGGATACCTTTCAGGCTGTCCGCAGATGTCTGGAGTGGTGGACGCAGGGAGAAGTGCTTATACTACCTGAAACAAAAGGGCAGAACCAGCTCATTCACTGGATAGCTTCATTGCTTTTGTCCCCAGGTAAGTAAACAGTGAAACTTTCCCAAGAAAGAAGTCCTCATCCAGGAGTTGTGACCCAGTTTGTATAGAGATCACAGTTGTGTTGGCCATTAATGTCAAGATGTCACTTAGAACATGGTATAGAGATGATCAGAGTCTCAGAGATGGGAGAGCCTGGGCAAAGGCCTAATATCCTTTTCTATCTTCCTACCTCCTGTCTGAGCTCTCATTCCAGCTCTTCATCTGTGAGGCTGCTGGAGGTAAATTTCTAAAGCACAGCTCTGCTCATGCTACTGCCTACTTAATTCTGTTCTGTTTCTCTATGATTCCCCATTGGCCCCAAGATAGGAACATGATGTTTCATAGCCTGTAAGCCCTTCATGGAATGACCCTAGACCACCTTTACAGTCTCCTGTCCAGGGACTCCTCTTCTACACTCTAATGAACTACTTGCTGAGCCCAAGCAGGCTGTGATTTTTTGCTCCATTGGCATGTACTGATTCACCTTACTGGGATGCTTTTTCCCTTACGTGCCTGATGGATTCTTAGTCCTCCTCTAAGATCCAGCTCGAGTATCACTCACTTTCTCTTAACACCTCCTGTACTGCCTAAGCAGGATGCGGTAAATAGAATGTAACGTTCGAAGGCATAGGCTTGGGTTTGAATTCCATCTCCATCATTATGAATTGTGTGAACTTTGACAAATTAGTTAATCTCTCTGAGCCTTGATTTTATTGTTTTTTAAAGATTTTATTTATTTGACAGAGAGAGACAGAGAGAGAGGGAACACAAGCAGGGGGAGTGGGAGAGGGAGAAGCAGGCCTCCTGCCGAGCAGGGAGCCCGATGCGGGGCTCGATCCCAGGACCCTGGGATCATGACCTGAGCTGAAAGCAGACGCTTAACGACTGAGCCACCCAGGCGCCCCTGACCCTTGATTTTATAGTACCTAATACTTCATAGGATTATTAAGAGGATTAAACAGTATATGTGTATTTATATAATGCATATCAAAATACATAAGTCTGATAAACATTTCTTCTTGTTATTATTCATATTATTTCTAATTAATTTATTCAGAAGCATTTATTGAGCACTCATTATATGTTGTTCACCCATACCAGGTGCCTGGGATGCACAGATGAATGAGATCTGCCCATATATTTGAAGTGTTCAAGCATAGTGCTCTAAGAAGAGGATATACAAAGTGCCATGGGAACTATTATTTATTTTATGCCTACTGTATGCCAAGTACTTTACATGCATATCTCATTTCATCCTCCAACAACCTTTAGATGTAGGTATTATGATCCATATTTATATCGGTGGAAACAGAGTCTTAGAGAGGTTAAGTAATTTGCTTATATGATGTAGATATAGACCTACTAAGTAGTAAAGCCAGGAGTTAAACCTAGTGTGTGTGACTCCGTTAAAAGGAAACTTAGGAAATATTTGGAGAATACCATATGCTCAAAAGATTTACATCTTGAAAGACAGCAACCATATTTTTCCAAAAGATGCTTCTTTTTGCTTCTGCCAGAGGTGGCATATTTAACAGGATAAATTCTAGGGCTCACCCAAGTTGACAGGCCACATTTTCTTACAATTCATGCTCTGTTATTTATATAACAAATTCTGTTTCCTTGAGTCTTACTATTAACTCTTCACCCTCTTCATACTCACTTGTGTACTGTAAACAGAAATGAGAGAAGTTGGGGCACCTGGGTGGCTCAATCGTTGAGTGTCTGCCTTCGGCTCAGGTCATGGTCCCAGGGTCCTGGGATCGAGGCCCACATTGGGCTCCCTGCTCAGCGGGGAGCCTGCTTCTCCCTCTCCCACTTCTCCTGCTTGTGTTCCCTCTCTCACTGTGTTTCTCTCTGTCAAATAAATAAAAAATCTTTAAAAAAAAAAGAAAGAAAGAAAGAAATGAGAGAAGTTAAAGGCCAAGAATCCAATAGTTTTTATCTCTAGAGTTCTGGAAGAAGTGATAGGTTTCCCTCTTACCATTTACACACTATTTCTAGGTGTGTCATTAAATAAAAGTGGAGTTTTGAGGTGTTTTTGGAAGGAAAAGCGCTAAGAAGGCTCTTAAAGATGCTTGAATCCCATTGTATTGGTCGGAGTTCTTAGTGGCAAACCACAGAATCCATGTGAACTGTTTTAGACAGAAAGGAGTTTGTCAAAAGATTTTAGTGACTTTTAGGCCTTCTGATATGGCCAAAGAATCAGACTTGGCTATTTTACAGCCAGAGCAAAATGCTTAAGTACACCTTAGAACTATACTAGTGAAATATATGACTGCCCCCACCTGCTGATGATTCAACTTAGCAGCATCACCATAACAGTCCTTGTTCTCTCTTAAGAGCTGCTCATTTTCTAGAAACTACTAGAAACAAAGCCAATTCCTTTTTTTTTTTTTTTTAAATAAGCTCTATGCCCAACATGGGGCTTGAACTCTCAACCCTGAGATCAAGAGTCGCATGCTCTACCAACTGAGCCAGCCAGGTGCCCCAGGAAGCCAACAATGAAATCATATAAGGCAGTTAAAAGGAATAAACTAGAGCCACATCTGTTAACATGGCTAAAATTTTAAAATGTAACATTGAATGAAAAAGCAAGTTCCGTAGTAACGGTTAGAGTGTGATGCCATACATAAATTTGAAAACATACACAAATAGTTTATAATGTATGGATATATGCATATATTATAAAACTGCAGGAACATCCTTAGGATTGATGAACAAATTCATAATAGTGGTTATTTCCCAAGAGGGAGGAAAGGGAATGGAATCAGGGAAGGCTATATAATATATAAGTACCTTCAGGTGTATACTGAATGTTTTGTTTTTTATAAACTATTTTCTTGAGACGAATACAGCATGATTTTAAGAGGTGCTAGAGCTGGGTAGTTGGGTAGCCTAATATACAGTTGTTTGTTATATTTATTCCTTGTACTTCTCTTATGTTTAAATATTTCATAATTAAAATGTTAATTCTGGACTTTGAGTATTAAGATAAATTTATCCTTTAGATAAATTCAGAAGTGGTAAAGAGGCAGTTATTGAATTTAGTTGGTTCTTTTCCCAGTGGGAGTGTTCAGGAAGATATCCAAAAAACTTGGTCATTGAGCTTTCCAGAGGGGGTTCAGGTGATCTCAGTGCTAACTCAGGCTGTGCCAGATACACAGGTTGGAGCCAGGTCACACCCCAGTCCTATTATGTTTCTCTCAGGTGACCTTTCAAAGGGTGTTGTGAGTGCTTGGTCTTCGGTCAGGTTGGCTTTGTGTAGAGTGCTGGCCACAAAAGTCTACGTTGGTTTAAAACATTCTATTTACAAATGTGTAGTCAAATAGCTTGGGTATCATCAAAGGGATGATTTGTTTGATTTGCCAATTCTGCCCCATTATCATGGGGATTTATTTCAGGAATAAAGGAATTGAAATGTTTAGTCAAGTCCTTTATATTAAGCAAAGTAAAATCATTTTGGAAGGAGAACAAAGAAATGTGTGAAATGCAAAATCAAAAGGAGTCATCTTAAAAGAAATCAACTGAAAAAGTGTTTGAAGACCTGTGGCATCCCTCGCACAGAGGCCCTCACTAAGGTTTTGAACTGATGGGATCAACATTTGGACTGGAGCTCTGGTTCCGTAGTCACCTGGGCCGCCTCCAGCACTGGTTTTTCAGTGAAGGGCCTTTTAACCTGGAGTCCACAGATCCCCAAGTGGTCCATGGATAGAATTCAGGGAGTCTAGCAACTTGGTTAGCAAAAGATACTACTTCTTAATTTTCATTGACCCGTAACTAAAATTGAGTGTTTTTCTCAGTTATGAAGATAACTGGAGATAAACTGCTGTAGTATTAACAGTGCCTGTAACTTTCTTGTCATGTCCAGAAGAGATTGGCCCATGGTTTTCTTTTCTTTCAATGTCATTGTGAGGTTTTGGTATCAAGGTTATAATGGCCTCAAAAAACAAATTGGAGAATTTCATTCTCTGGAAGATTTTGTGTAAGGTTAGTGTTATTTCTTCTTTAAATATTGAGTAGTATACATTGGTGAATCCCTTTGAGGCCTGGAATTCCTTTGTAGGAAGGTTTTTAAATGTAGATTTAATTTACTTAATAGATCTAAGACTATTCAGATATTCTATTTCTTCTAAGTTTTGGCAGGTTTCTTTTTCCTAGAAATTTGTCCATTTCATCTACATTTTCAAAGTTGTTCAAACTATCCTCTTTTTAATATCTATAGAATCCGTAACACTGTCCCTTTTTCATTCCTTTTTTTTTTTAAGATTTTATTTATTTATTTGACAGAGAGAGGCACAGCAAGAGAGGGAACACAAACAGGGGGGGTGGGAGAGGGAGAAGCAGGCTTCCCGCCAAGCAGGGAGCCCGATGTGGGGCTCGATCCCAGGACCCTGGGACCATGACCTGAGCTGAAGGCAGACGCTTAATGACTGAGCCACCCAGGCACCCCTCCCTTTTTCATTCTTGATATTAGGTAAAATTTTTAAACATGAACAAAACTCAGGGTTCAGAAGGGTTTAGGGAAAGGACAACTATTTTTTTTTTTTAAGATTTTATTTAGTTTACAGAGAGAGAGACAGCGAGAGAGGGAATACAAGCAGGGAGAGTGGGAGAGGGAGAGGCAGGCTTCCCGCCGAGCAGGGAGCCCGATGCGGGGCTCGATCATGGGATCATGACCTGAGCTGAAGGCAGACGCTTAACGACTGAGCCACCCAGGCACCCCAGGGAAAGGACAACTATTGATGGGAGTTGAAATTAGTACCGTCTTTCTGGAAGACTGTTTTGCAGTGTATATCAAACAAAATGTGAGTATATTTTATCCAAGAACATTTTAAAAAAGGAATTTACCATAAATAATTTCACAAATGCAAAAATATTCCACACAGTGTTATCTATAGCAGCAAAAAACAAACAAGCAAATGCAAAACACCTGGAAACAAATCAATGGGGGACAGGGAAGTAATTATGTTAGTTACATTCATTAGAATAACTTTTATGGTTTCAAAACTTAGGACAGGACATTGA
Source organism: Leptonychotes weddellii (assembly GCF_054177405.1). Lineage (NCBI taxonomy): Eukaryota > Metazoa > Chordata > Mammalia > Carnivora > Phocidae > Leptonychotes > Leptonychotes weddellii. The sequence continues at coordinate 56,785,854 of NC_138369.1, forward strand.
CGTAGAAAAGAGCTGGGGGATACTATTGGCTATAAAAAGCAAGTCTCAGACGAACATGTACAGTGTAGTCTCTTCTATGTTAATACATACTTCTATATGTGAATGTATACAAAGAAAATCATTTGGAAGTATAGTCACCAAATTTTTTTTTAAGATTTATTTATTTATTTGAGAGAGAGCACGCAAGTACATGAGTTGGAGGGGAGGGGCAGAAGGAGAGGAAGAGGGAGAGAGAATCTCAAGTAGACTCCCCCCTGAGTGCAGATTCCCCACTCAGGGTTCGATTCCACAACCCTGAGATCATGACCTGAGCCAAAATCAAGAGCCGGACATTTAACGGACTGAGCCACCTAGGAGCCCCAGCCACCAAATTTCTAACAGCAGTTGTTATGGGTGGTAGAATGTTGGGTAAGAGTTATTTTCTTTTTGCTCTTCTGTATTGTTTAAAATGTTTGCATGAACATGCATCATTTCTACAAAAATAGCAAAACTTTCTAAAGAGCTTGGCAGTCACAAGATGAGAGGGTGGTTGGGGAGGGGAGTGTCAAAGCATTTTTCTTGCCTGATGGAGAACAGCCAGGAAGGAAGGAAAGCTTGAAGCTATAAGAAAGAAGGGACAATCAGTTGAGTAAATCCCTTAGAAAGACAGGAGGGCCTGGATTCAGACACAGAAGTTAGCCTTAAAGGAGCAAGACAACTTTTCTTCCCCGAAGGGAGGAAAAGACAACTGGAGATATGAAGAAGCTCAGAGCCAAAGAGAAGGGAGATAAGAACGTTCACAACTCATGGCTGCCGATTTCTTAGTGAAATCGGAGGTAAGACCATTTGCCAAGAGTGGGAAATGAAAGTGGAACAGGGGTCTTGAGGCAGGTGGTTCTCTCATAAAGTTGGCCTTACGAGAGGGATGTGGGGTGTGTGGGCAGCTGAGCTGACTGGGGGCCTACTGAAACTTTTGAAAGGGCCCAGTGGTATGGCTGGCACTTTTTATCTAGCAGAATGCACAGTTGGTGTCAGGTTTTAGGGTGGTGCAGCAGGCTTAGCAGAGCTTCGGAGGATGACAGAATTCAGGATACTGATGAGGGCAATTTACTTAATTGGCCTTGGAATCCAGGATGCTTGGGAGGAAAGTGAATTAGAGAGAGTGCTAAGGACTGGTTATTGAGTTGGAATATGAACATCCAAGAAGCCAGAGGACGGGTATTCATGGTCAAAGTGGGGTTTCAAGGTTTGACATGTTCCAGGGGACACAGGGTTGGCTAGGTGGCCACGGAGTATCAGGAATGGTTGTAGAAGTTGGGAAGGTCAGGATTGTGATGCGGGAGTTTTAGTGGTCTTCCTCGTTGATGGGAGTATTTCCCCAGGGTGGTGATGGGAACTCTGGGGAAGAAGGTTTTGAGGCAGGTACTAAGAGATCGGTTTCGAGGATAGAAAGAAGGCTGACTCCTCAGAGAAGGCTTGATGAAGAAAGCCGGGAGAGCGCTGGTCTGGAGCCACTACAAGTGAGAAGGGAGTTTACTGACTTGCCGTATAAAGTCTCAGGACGCTGGGATGCAGGAGGTCTGTCCTTGAGGCTGATGGGCAAAGCCAGGTTTGCAGTGCAGGAGGCTGGCAGGAGGAATTGTCCAAAAAGAAGAAATGCTCTGTTGAAGCCTCTTAGCAAAGGGACAAGGGGCAGGGACAAAGGGGTGCAGATGAGTGTGCAAACAATATGAGAAAGGGGGTTCTAAAGAGAAATGTGCTGGCGAGAGGAAGGGCTGAGCTGCAAAGGGGTGGAGCTTTATCTGCTGGGTTCCCAGAGGAAATGCTGAACTGTATGTTTCTTTTTCTTAGCACAGAGCAATATCTGCTCACTACAGAGAGAACAGAAACTACAGATAAGCAAAAAGCAAAAACAAGTAAACAAAAAACCATAAGAACCACCCACGATCCCAGGGGCTTGGAGCTTTTCCCATTGACATGTCCTTCCCCTCCTGTTCCTACTGCCATAGATCCAGGTCAAGGCTACATCATCTTTACAATAAGCCTGTCCTCTGGGTCATAAATCTCTCTCCCTAGCTGAGCCCCCGGGCCTGCCCCAGCTCCTCTCCCAGCCTTCCCTTCCTGCATAAGCCAACATAGTCATTTTCCCCAAATGCCACTTTCCGTTGTCACTTTTCTTGGTAGGTTCCATCATATACTACATCCCCTCCCTGGACTTTCAAGGGCTTCTCTAACGTGGAACCATCTTATTTCCCTATGCTCATTTCCAAATATTTCTCTTTTCTTAGACATGCTTTATTTCCCTCCCAGCTTACTTTCCCATATCCTCACATCTGGGTCTCTGTCCCCTCACTGTGATGCCCCTGTTAAGACAACTACCCCATTCCAAAATCCACCCCTGTGAAGGCCTGGTGCCCTACTCCAGCCCCTAATGACTGATGTTTGGCCTCCTAAGTACTCATCTGACCACCTCTTTTTAGGACCTCATCAGTTGGATTTCAGTAAACACTTAGGTGTGTCGAGTATACTTGGGTACACTAAGGTGGAAGCACAGGATTTAGAGCCGGGAGGAACCTAGTCCCCTTATCTTACTGATGAGGAGCCTAAGATTCAGAAAGGCCAAGGAACATCCTCATAGTCAACCAGCAAGCTGTTAATAAAGCTGAGACTAGAACCCTGATTCTCAGATCTAAATGCTACATGTTGAATTGAAATTTGCTTTTAAAATACAGACTTTCTGTGATACCTGGATGTGAAGCTCCAGAGACCTAAAGCAATGATTATCAATTTTTAGAGTACATTAGAATTACCTGGGGAGGGGCACCTGGGTGGTTCAGTCGGTTAAGCATCTGCCTTTGGCTCAGGTCATGATCCCAGGGTCCTGGGATCGAGCCCCATATTGGGCTCCTGGCTCAGCAGGGAGCCTGCTTCTCCCTCTGCCTCTACCCCTGCTCATGCTCTCTCTTTCTCTCTGTATCTCTGTGTCTCAAATGAATAAATAAAATCTTTAAAAAAAAATAATTATCTGGGGAGATTTCTAAAATTCCGGACTTATAAGCCCAATAGGGGGAAACTCTGATTCAGTAGGGGTGGAGTAGAACCTGAGTTTCCTCATTAAACAAACAAAATAAAACAAAGACAACTCTCCACATGACCCTGATATAGATGATCCTCAGATCACCCTTTGAGAAATAGAGTTTGTGTCTTTCTGTTTTGAGCTCTCTGATATTGCCCCTGTAGACACTCTTAAGCTTTTCTGAAGCTTCCTGTGTTAGGAGCGGGTTTGGGTTAACCCACAACCAGATTCCCACCCAGAATGTACCAGCAACAGCTCTGTGCTGTAGTCTGCATACCTTCTCAGGCTCAAGCTGGCCTGGACCCCAGCTGCTGCCCTCCCTTGACATGCTTGGCCATTTGGCCCCAGGAGCCAAATTATTTTTTCAAAGTACTTTTAGGCACACTTTGGCAAAATGTTGAGTGTAGTGGAATTCTTGTTGGAAACAGCCCACGTGCCGAGGTGTTTCTGAGCACCTTCTGAAGTGTGGATGCCCAGCCTCTGCGGCCTGCCAGCGGTCTGTGCCACAGGACACCCAAGTAAACCACACCCAAACATGCTCCTCACGCTCTCCAAATCAGCCCGTGCGGCCCTGGGCCAGTGGGCCAAGGCGGAAAGGCAGTCTGTTACAGTCATTAGGGCAAGGCTCCAGGCGTACTGCCTCCCGCCCGGGGTTTGCACCTCAGTTCCACCATTCCCAACAGCACGACCTCCGACACTCTTTCCCCTCTGTTTTCTCATCTAGAAAGTGAGGATAAAAATGATTAAAAAAAAAATTGTGTTATAAAAATAAAAATAATTCTTACACCATAGGTTGGTTACGAGGATGACAAATCAGTGCATGTAAAGCACTGGAAGCAGCGTTTAGCACATAGTAAGTGTTCAGTAAGGGACTGCAGTTACTATCATTGTTTCATGGAAACCCTGATGAGATCATGAGACCCTGAAGGCGTGACTCACGGCCCAGCACAGTTATCAGTCTAAGAGTTACCAATTCCCTCCTTGTTGCCTGAGCGCGCATCAGAGAAATGACTAATAAGGTGGGAAGAGCTCTTCAAAATGTAGCCTGGACCTCTGAAGACAATGAAAATATGCCAGGTATTTCCTAGCAATAAGGTCAAGCCTTGCATAATTTAAGAAACACACAGCTGTTCAGCATTTTGGTTCTTGAGAAGTGGCAATTATGTAACAGGCTGTAACCACGCAGATGAACAGAGCCAAAGGTGGGGGAGAAGGTGCTTTGAAAAGATGTGTTAGTGCTGGAATGAAGGGTGTGATCGATGACAGACGTGGCGGCAGTTAGGGCTTCATAAAGTTTGGGTCCGGGAAATCCATGCATGCCCATTCTGGCACATGTTGGCTTGACAACAGGAAAAACATCTCTCGACATTTACTATCAGGCTAACACCAATGGGAGGTTTGAAATTTTTCTCATATGAGCCATATTGCCAGTATTTTCTCACTCCCTGGTAATGTTTTTAAGCTAAAAGTAAGATTGCCTCGGTCTCTAAAGTGATACAAAGCTGAATTAATCTCTGAAATTACAGGTTTTTCAAACTTTTCTTTAAAAAAAAAAAAAACCTCAACTGAGAGGGTTGCCAAAGCATCACCTTGCTGCAGTCATTGTGCCAAGTTAACCTTTCTTGGTGCTTCAGACGCAGTGGTGCCGTGCTTCAGATGCCAAGCACAGGAGAGCGCTGGAAGGGTGCTGAACCACAAGTTCCAGCAGCTAATCTTTTGGGGGATAGGAGATGTTAGTCCATGAGCACCTACCAAGTGATCTCATGTGCTACCAAAATACTTCTTGGACTGCCCTGTTTGAGTTGTGCGATATTCTTTAAAAGAGGACTGACTGATTTAAATAGATTGCTTGGTGTTTGTCACAACCTCAGGCTCAAGCGTCTAGAGACTAGAAAGCCAGTTTGTTTCAGGAGCTATCTTTAGGCCAAGCATCATTCTCATCTCCTAGGAGGAGCCAGAATAGCTCATTTACTGCCCACGTGTTTTGGAGATGATGTTCAAACCAGGGGTCTTTAGACCCACAGATAGGGAGAGCGCCAGAGGGAGCTGCTGTGGGCCAGGCCAGGCCAAAAGCCTTACCTCTGCCTCTGCACTCAGTAGGCTTCCGTTTACCGTAGCAAGGTGCTGCCGTGGAATGAGTCCCTGGAATGGCTGAGGCCCAGGAAATCTTTGTTGGATTGAAATACACAGTCTTACCTCGGGGTCTTTTAAAATAAATACTTTTTAAAATATTTTTAAATGAGAGAAAATTTGAGATGAATTTTTTTTTTTTTTTTTACTGTGGCCTGTCCAAGCAGAATGCTAGCTTGATGGCTGGGTGGCAGGCAACAGCAAGGAGGCCGTAGCTAGCTATCACTTTTATTTATTCACACGATACCTCCCATGCAGGACATGGGCCACACTGTGCTGTAGAGGAAGGACGATGACTGTACAGTCTCACTGAGCACACGTGTGTGTGAGGCATTATTTTGAATACCAGTTTGAAATTTTTCATAATAAAGTTTTTAAAAAGTGAATTAGCATTTAAAAAGTGAATTAGCATATTTGAGAACAAGAAGGAGATACTGGAAGATAAAAATTGTAACTAACTTAGGGCCGCCTGGGTGACTCAGTCAGTTAAGTGTCTGCCTTTGGCTCAGGTCATGATCTCGGGGTCCTGGGATCGAGTCCCATATAGGGCTCCCTAATCAGTGGGGAGTCTGCTTCTCCCTCTCCCTCTGTGTGTGCTCTCTTGCTCCCTCTCTTTTGCTTTCACTCTCTCTCAAATAAATAAATAAAATCTTTAAAAAAAAGTGTAACTAACTTAAATGCTTGTTAAATATGACAGAAGGACTGGAAAACAAAATCAGGGTGTTTCCAAAAGGTAAAATGAAAAGATGAAGTGAGAAAATAGAGGAAGAATAATATTTAAAAAAATTTAATGGCACATCCAGGAGTTTCAGTGTCTGACTAACAGGAATTCCAAGGAGAAAGAACACAGAAATAGAGAGAAGGAAATTATCCAAGAAAAAATACAAGAGAAATTTCAGAACTGAAGATCAAGTCAAGGTGCTCTAGATTAAAACATGCAATGAATGAGGGGTGCCTGACTGGCTCAGTCAGTGGGGCATGCAACTTTTGATCTCAGGGTTGAGTTTGAGCTCCACATTAGGTGTAGAGATGACTTAAAAAAATAAAATCTTAAGAAGTACAACAAATGAAAAAAAAAAATTACCCAAACCCACATACATTGTCATCAACAGTCAAAACTCCAGAAACAGTGAAAGCTTTTGGAGGGGGGAAAACTTGTCACAAACAAATGAATGAAAATCAGAATGCTATCAGAGTTCTTAACATCAGTACTGGAAGCTAGAAGACAATGGAACAAAGTCAACAAAAATTCTGAGGGAAATTTTCCATCTACAATTTTATACTCAGCTGAACTTTCAATCAAATGTGAAGATAGGACAAAGACATTTTTCAATCTGCAGGGACTCAAAACTTTGCTTCCTGTGGATCCTTTTCTAGGAAACAACCAGACTAAATACAAATCAGCAAAATGGGGAAATAAATAAAAAAGGCGGAAGAAACAGAATCCAGAAGGCAGGGAACCAACACAGGAAAACAGTGCAGAGAAGCCCAATGTGTATAAAATAGACTCAGGTGTTTTGAAATTCCAGATTATCTGACATATTTGGCCATTTAGAAAATAATATTTATTGATAATTCAGGCAGGGTGTTTAGAAGAATTTGAATAAAAGTGCATAGAAGATTAAACAAATGAAATAAAAAGGGAAATGTTAACTCCAAGGAAAAAATGGTACACAGAAAAAAAAATCAGACTGAACTTCTTGGCTTTTCAGTGACAAGTTCATTCTCGTACTAATGTAAAGGAAGGGGAAATGTGGTAGATGGTGTAAAAGAGCTGAATTCTAAATTATAACAAAATCAATAGAAGAAGGATAAGTAGATAAACCAAGAAATGGCAATATTAACGTATTCCTTGGTTTTTAAAAAAACTAAAAGCATTGAAAGTGTTTACCTCATTGTTTGCCTAGTGTTTTTTAATTCAGTATTTTTCAGAAATTTGATTTAAACCAGGTGATTTTGTCTGCTCTGATAAAAATGAAAATTATTTTAAAAAAATAATAAAAGGTCCAAAGTTTGGCCATCGGTGGGAAATTCAAGCCTGCATCATTCAACAAGCTTTTGCCAGCACAGGCATCACCCATGTGGTGGGTGACAGCACACAAAGTCTTGATTGGATCTGGGCTCTCTGTCTCCAGGTTCCTTGTCACAGGATATCCTTCCTGTCCCCTGGCAGGTGACTAGGTTTTCTCCTGCCCCAGCCATACCAAGTTTCAGGTGAGGTTGTAAAACAGAGCAGGGGTGTGTGCCTCTTAACAGGAAGGGAGGAAGGGAAGGAGGGAGGGGAGGAGGAAGAAAGGAAGGAAGGAAGGAAGGAAGGAAGGAGAAAATCCCTTCACAGATGAATTTAGAAAACAATTTGCCGCTTTGCTATTGAGACAGCTTCAGAGAAATTCTATCCAAAATGCATCCAGCTGGATCTGGCATCAGATGACGATTCCACTTTTTCACCACGTGAAGCCTGTTGGTGTGACTCAGTGTGTCTCAAGGCCAGCCCCAGGGAGTAGAGTTAACTGGTGGGCACACCAGCCTGTCCTGTTTTCACCACTGTCCAGGTTGGAGTTGGGTACTAAGGGTTCCAGGCTGGCCCAACCTGGGGATGGCCGACCCAATCGACCTAGAAAACATAGACTGGGCCAGATTTCCCTCCCACGGGTAGCCTTCTCTCCACTATCACCACTGCTCACTGGAGGTGCCTTATCATAAATCTGGGACCTATCCCAGTCCAGACTAATCCACAGCTGGGTTCACTGAGTCTCTTAGAATTGGACCATCCAGACCATGGCCATATTTCAGCAGCCATTCAGTTCTCTATACTCTACTCCTGATTATCAGCACTGGCTGAAAGAAGTGACTACACAGGAAAGCCCTTTCTTCTCCTACACACAGGTATGTGCAGGGCATCAGGCCAGCTATAGGCTAGGACATGCTGTTCGTGTACATAGGTCTGCGTTAAAGCCCAGACTGTCCTCTGTTGCAGTCTTGGAGTGCCATTTTACAGTGGAAATGACTGTACCAAACTCCTAGTTGGAGAGGACCGCTTGCACTTTCAGTTAGCTAAGGTTTAACCTGTTTATGGAAGTGTTTTCCTTTGAAAAGAACACCTTTTATTTTTTAGGTGGTGAACCATTTTTAAAAATCTTGTTGGTTTATTACAGAAGTAATGCATGCTTATAACAGATTGAAACAATACAAAAGTATGTTAGAAAAGGATTTCCCCCATCCTAATCCCATCCATAGGGAAAAAGGGTGGTATATATGTATGTATATACAACTTTATATAACATATACATACATGTACATACATGTATACAGCATACGTATGTGCACATGTATCTTTGCAAACAACCATGACTCAATATATATGGTTATTGTTCAACAAAAATAAGCCTATGCAATGCACCTTGTTTTTTTTTGTTGACATATATTATAGACATCTTTTCATATTATATAGATTTACCTCATTCTCAGAAATATTCTTTATATGGATGCACCTTCATTTATCTAAGCCCCCTATCGATGGACATTTGGATTCTTCCAGACTTTTGATATTAATATTCTTGATGCAATAACATCCTTAACTCTGAAACCCACAGCCTTCGTTCAGATTCCAGATAGTCCATACTTTGTGACCTGTAGCAAGTTACTTAAACTCTGTGCCTCGGTTTCCTGATATATAATAAGGGAATAAAATTGTCCTCAGAGTGTCCCTATGAAAAAAGAGCTAAGTATTTAGCATATTATAATAATGATAGCTAATATTTATTGAGTGCTTACTATCAGCCAGGCACTGTGTGGGTAAACGAATATCACAGTTTCATGCATTAGCCTTATAACACATTTTTTTTATATCTGCAAAAGAAAGTCCTACATTATTATTATTGAAATAACATTAGCTATTCCTGTGCATCTACTCCTCCAGGTAAATTTTTAAATCAACTTTCCACCTACATCCCATCAATATGACAAGTTTTTTTTTTGTTTTTTTTTTAATCTAGTTGGAATTTTGAAGGGTGTTTGTACTCTTGAAGGTTGCCAGAGTAGAAAGACCCTTGGACTTGAGTTAAAGAGAACTGGATAGTCTCGTGGTGTCCCTCCAAAGCTGTGTGACCATGGGCAGTTCATGTAAATGCTCTGAGCAACTGCAGCTTCCCTACCTAGTAACCGGGAGGGATGATCCTTATGGCAGTAGAGGGCGGGGATATTGTAAGAAAGCACTAGAACAGCACCTGACAATATTTTTGAATGTGCTTGCTTCTGAGACAAGTGTTTTTGCTTTGTCTTCTAGTCCTTTGTCATCACCATTTTCAGTGGCAACTCTAAGATGGTCTTCTGTGAAAAGAGTTTGTGTAAGAGCAAGAACTGCAATGAGCGAGCAGGATGAAGTTTAAGGCCCCCGCTTCCTGTGCAAGGCGAGCTGAACATTTATGACCAGTGAAGATTAGCCAAAAGGGAGGAAAGGGAATTGGGACAAACACAGACTGTTCCGTTGTGCCGGCATGTGCCACCAACCGTGGCGTGGACTTCCTGCTGCAGGACACAGCTGACCTTTGGAGAGTCACTGTCTGGGTGAGGCTGTCCTTTAGCAGGACAGCACACAGCTGTTGTTTAGATGTCAGAGGCTAGTTAATAACTGTTTTGGCAGTCAGCTTGGGATGTTAACAGTTTGGAAAACAGTCTGCTTCTAGGTTTAAGGAAGGCGAGTATGAAGAGAACCTTTGTGTTGCTAACAGGTTGTTTGGTAATCCTACTTTGAACAAAAATTAACACTTAGCAGTAGCTTTAAAAAGTATTAAGAGAACTCATAAAAGTCAGAGCAGATGTGCAAGCGAAGGTCACACTTCCAGAGCTCTCTTGGGAACTATTTCTGGACTAACAAGTCCAACAAACGTGTTAATTCAGGTTGAGATTTCTAATGCAAATATTGACTCAGTCTCAACCTTTTGCAGTTAATTCTCCAACGTGAATGTGTCCTTTCAGGCTATCTTGGCCTGTTTTCTTTTCTTGTGCCTCATACCTTGCGCACGCTTCATTTTGAACTCTTAGCTTTTAATAGTTCTGCATTCTGTCTCTAGATCTGAATAATGTTAAGAGGCCTAAATTGAACTTTTCCTCACTTTCCCAGTGGCGTATTTGTGGGAAAGGAGGAAGGAGAAGAGACTGTTGAGACCAGGAAATCTTGGCGGAATTAGGCCAGACTTAGATTACGTAGAAATAACTTCTTACCCACTGTTTACCATTAAAGGAAAAACTGAGGACAGGTTGTTTTGTTGACCGCCGCCCCTTCCAGTTCACATGATTTTTAAAAATTACTGTTCATTTTAAAATATGTGTTTTAAAGTTTCTATGAATTGGTGTGCAAACTGCTGCATAGCTAGCCAACTTTTAGTGTAAAATAGAAAGCTTTGTCTGAAAGATATGACAAATATACTGTATATTTACTTCACCTTCATTCCTGAAGGATATTTTCACTGGATATAGAATTCTAGGTTGAGGATTTTTTTTTTCCAGATGCTGTTTTACCATCTTCTGGCTTCCTTGGTTTCTGATGAGAAGTCAGTGGTCACTGGAATCATTGTTATCTTTATGTAATTTATCCTTTTTCTCTGGCTGCTTTCAAGATTTTCCTTTCTTTATCTTTGGTTTTATTTATCCTGCTTAGAGTTCATTGAGCTTCTTAAATCTGTAAATTTAGGTTTTATACCAAATTTGGAGAATTTTCAGCCATTATTTCTTCGAATATTTTTCTGCCCCATTCTCTTTTTTCCTTCTGAGACTGGTTATACCTATGATAGACTTACTTGTTATCTTAATTCCAGTATAGTTAACATATACTGTTATATTAGTTTCAGGTATACAATATAGTGATTCAACAATTCTGAGCATCACCCAGTGCTCATCACAAGTGCCCTCCTTACTCCCCATTACCTATTTCACCCATCCCCCCACCCACCTCTGCTCTGGTAACCATCAGTTTGTTCTCTATAGTTAAGAGTATGTTTCTTGGTTTATCTCTCTCTCTCTTTCTTTTTCTTTTACTCATTTGTTTTGTTTCTTAAATTCCACATAGGAGTGAAATCATATGGTATTTGTTTTTCTCTGACTGACTTACTTCACTTAACGTTATATTCTCTTGCTCCATCCATATCATTGTGAAGGGCAAGATTTCATTGCTTTTTATGGCTGAATAATATTCCCGTGTGTGTGTGTGTGTGTGTGTATACACATACCACCTCTTCTTTATTCATTCATCTATCAGTGGACACTGGGCTGCTTCTAAAATTTGGCTATTGTAAATAATGCTGCTATAATACATGTATTCCTCTGAATTAGTGTTTTTGTATTTTTTGGGTAGATACCTAGTAGTATGCTTACTGGATTGTAGGGTAATTCTATTTTTAACTTCTTGAGGCACCTCCATACTCTTTTCCACAGTGGCTGCACCAGTTTGCATTCCCACCAACAGTGCAAGATTTCCTTTTTCTTCACATCTTTGCCAACACTTGTTGTTTTTTGTGGTTTTGATTTTAGCCATTCTGACAGGTGTGAGGTGATATCTCATTGTGGTTTTGATTTGCATTTCCCTGGTGATGAGTGATGTTGAGCATCTTTTCGTGTGTCTGTTGGCCACTATGATAGACCTTTTGATATTGTCCTGGGTCTGATGTTCTGAATTTTTTTTTTTCCCAATCTTTTATTTCTCTCTGTTCTTCAGATTGGGTAATTTCTGTTGGTCTATCTTCAAGATCACTGACACTTTCCAATATAATTTCTATTCTATTATGTTCATCCAGTGATTTTTTGGAAAATTTTGTATGTTGTATTTTTTAATTATAGAACTTCCAGTTGGTTCTCTTTTATAGTCTCTATTTCTCTGCCAAGGTTTTCTGTATATTTCATATATTCTTTTATGCCATTGAGCATAATTATAATAGCTGCTTTAAAATCCTTATCTGCTAATTGCAATATCTGGGTTATCTTGGGATTGCTATTGATTGCCTTTTTTCTTGAGGATGGGCTGCATTTTCCTATTTCTGTGCATGTTTAATAATTTTAGGTTGTATTTTGAACATTGTACTACTACATTATGGAGACTCTGGATTCTATTATATTCTTCTGAAGAGGTTTATTGCAGGCGGGGGGGGAGGTTATTGTTTATTTTGGTTTTTGCCTTAGCTAGCAATTACCTCAGTTTGAATTAAAACCACAAACCCTGGCTGTTGGGCTAAGCATCTCAATTCTTGGCTCAGTTATTTTATTCTTAGCTAGTTTGCCTAGAGTCTGCCCCATGCATCCATGTCTCAGGAGATTTGGGCAGAGTTTTTACACAGAATTTGAGGCTTTCTCTTTCTGGGATTCCCTCTTCACTTTCCAGTGGCTGTGGGGGTCCCAAAATCTGTCTCTGAAAGACTGCATGCTTTCTGTTGGGAGTTTTAGCCCTCAGCATGACACTGACCACAGCCTGCCACCAGGCTAAAAGCCATAAAATTGAGAAACACGTCTCTGTCTTTTCCTTTCTCCCACATCTCAGCCCTCCTGCAGAATCTACCTATTTTTTTGTCTCTCTACAGTGCCTTCAGGCAATTGTTTTTATAAATTTTGTCTGGAGTATATAGCTTTTTCCGGGAGTATTGGTCCAATAGGAGCTAACTTGGCCATACCAGAGGTGGAACTAAAAGCACACTTTTAAAGTGCAAACTGCTCCTTCCTATAATTAGTGCAGATTAGCAAATTTGAAAAGTATATCTATAAGTAGATAAAGACATGGGACTTGAAAACTTCTAGAGGAAACAGTTATTTTTAGGGTCTTAGTAAACTACTATTAACAACCAAATAAGCAGCGTAGTTTGTTGTATACTTCAACATATTAATGAGATACCAGAAGCTTCTTTGTTAAATCTTTTAGTTAAAGTTTCTATTTCATACTAGCCAACTGAAAGTTGCCAGGCAGCAACTTAATATTACCAATTCACAGAATTAAAGGGAGAAACAAAAAATACCTCAGTCAGAGTTGGAGATTTTCCCACTGTCAGCAACTGATAGACCAATTACACACACAAAAAAATTTTCAGTAAACACAGATGAAGACATAAGCCAGATTGATGTTTGTAGACTACTACATTCAACAACAACAGGATATACATTCCATAAAACAAGTCTCAATAAAGTTTAAAAACTTGGACTATGTAGAGAATGTAGTATATCCTCTGACTACATTGGAATTAAATTAGAAATCAGTAACAGAAATATATCTTGGGAAACCCCAAATATTTGGAAATTCAGGAACACACTGTAAATAATCTGTGTTTCAAAGAAGAAATTGCAAGGGTATTTGAAAATAATTTTAGCTAAATGATAATGAAAATATAACAGCAAAATTTATAGGATGCAGCTAAAGCAGTACTTAGAGGAAATTTTATAGCTTTAAATGTTTGTTTTATAAAAAGGTATTTTTTTAAAAGATTTTATTTACTTATTTATTTAAGAGAGAGAGGGGAGGGACAGAGGGAGAAGGAGAAAGAGAATCCAAAGCAGACTCTGTGCTGAGCACTGAGCCCAGCCAGGGGCTCGATCCCACAACCCTGAGATCATGACCTGAATCAAAACCAAGAGTTGGAGGCTTAACCAACTGAGCCACCCAGGAGCCCCAAAAAGAAAAGTCTTAAATGTGCTGTACAGTAGCACTTTCTGTGGCAGTGGAAATGTTCTGTATCTGTGTTGTCAAGTCTGATAGTCAATAATCATATGTGGCTTTAATTTTTAATTAACTTAAATTATTTAAATTTAGATACCCACATGTGGTCATTGGCTACGATATCAGATAAGACAGGTCTAAAGCTCAGTGACTGAAGGTTTCCTCATAAGAAAAATATCCAGGACACCTGGGTGGCTCAGTCATTAAGCATCTGCCTTCGGCTCAGGTCATGATCCCAGGGTCCTGGAATCGAGTCCCACATCGGGCTCCCTGCTCAGCGGGAAGCCTGCTTCTCCCTCTCTCACTCCCCCTGCTTGTGTTCCCTCTCTTGCTATGTCTCTATCTGTCAAATAAATAAATAAAATCTTTAAAAAAAGAAAAAGAAAAATATCCAAAATAAGTAGTAAGAAGGACATGAAAAAGAAAAGAGCAGTGGGGAGGAATGACAACAGCCAGGCAGCCCAACTTCATGAAGGCTCTGCACACACCTCAGCCCCACAGGCGCAGGCACCGGGCACTCGCCTACTCCCCACCATGATGCCCAAGAGTAAGGTCAGCTCCTGCGAGGGGGCAGCAAAAGAGGAGCCCACGAGGAGGTTACTGAGGTTGTCAGCTAAACCTGCTCCTGCAAAAGTGGAAATGAAGCCAAAAAAGGCAGCAGGAGAGGATAAATCTTTAGACAAAAAAGTGCAAACAAAGGGGAAAAGGGGAGAAAAGGGAAGACAGGCTGAAGTGGCTAACCAAGAAATGAAAGAAGACTTACCTGCCGAAAACAGAGAAACTAAAAATGAGGAGAGTCCAGCCTCTGATGAAGCAGGAGAGGAAGAAGCTGTCTGATTAATATCATATATCATGTCTTATCAGTGGTTCCTGTCTCTCTTGTACAATCCAGGGAAATATTTTTATCAATATTTTTATCAAATATTTTTATCAGTTTCATTAATCCAAGTTTTTTAGTATCTCTAGAAACATTTTTAAGAAAGAAGGAATCCTACCTCATCCCATTTTTTAAGTGTATATGCTTTTTTATAAGAGGTGAAATCATTTGTTGGTTGTTTATTTTTTGGTACAACCAGAGAATCGTGAGATATTGAATATGGGAGGCTTTGATTGTCTTATGGGTCAGCTCAACATTCCATAGGTGGGGTTGTTTTTATATCCTGTAATACTAAGCATACTAAATGGCAATTTGGAGTCAGTCATGCATTTAATGTGCCTTGAACATTTTAAATTACTTCTATTTCCATGTTGTTTTTGGTAGAATTGATTCCTAAAGAAAACCACTCCTTGATCTTGACTCTCCCTGTCAGAATTTTGTGCACTCTGCAACATCTTGGTCTGGTAGTCCAGTTTTCCTAGTAACTTGTTAATGTGCTGTGCGAGATTGAAAATTTGAGTATGTAGTGTATATGATATTAAGTTGTGAATTAATGGGACTTAAAGATAATAGTGTATCAACATTTGAAGATATTGGTACTTGACATACTGTTAAGGAAAATTTGCCTTCAAATTTTAAGCTGGAAAGTCACTGGAATAACTCTTAGAAAGAATCACAACTACATGATTTTTTAGATTTTCAGTATGTACATTAAGAATTGTGTACAAATTGAAATGTCTGTACTGATCTTTGGAACAACCAATAAAAATTCAATTATGAAAGAAAAAAAGGTAAGAGCATAAATCAGTAAACTGGAAAATAGACAAAAAATAGAGAAAAACCATAAATCCAAATGCTTTGTCTTTTAAAAGATCAATAAAATTGATTAGATACATAGAGAGCACTTATTACCAAGAGCCAGAATAAAAGAGGTGTTATCAATCCTACAGACATTAAAAAATTAATAAGGGAATATTAGGAACAACTTTATACCAAAAAAATTAAACAACTTAGATGAATTCTACAAATTCTTTGAAAAATACAGCTCATCAAAACTGACACCTGGGGGCACCTGGGTGGCTCAGTCGGTTAAGCGTCTGCTTTCGGCTCAGGTCACGATCCCAGCGTTCTGGGATTAAGCCCCACGTCAGGCTCCCTGGTCAGCAGGGAATCTGTTTCTCCCTCTCCCTCTGCCCCTCCCCCTGCTTTGTGCTTTCTCTCTCTCCCTCTGGCAAATAAATAAATAAGTCTATTTTTTTAAAAAAAGTGACACCTGATGACAGAAAATCTGAATAACCCTATATCCATTAAAACAATTCTAATTCAGTGTCAGAAACCTTCCCACAAGCAATTTGGAGTTCTCAGTGTTGGTAGGAATATAAAATGATATAACCATTTTGGAAAGCTCTAGCATTTCTTTTTTTTTTTTTTTTAAGTAGGCTCCATCCATGCCCCGTGTAGAGCCCAACACAGGGCTTGAACTCATAACCCTGAAATCAAGAGTTGGACGCTTAACTGCCACCCAGGCACCCCTCTAGCATTTCTTATAAAACAAATATATCCTTATTTGACTCAGCAGTTTTACTCACAGTTATTTACTCAAGAGAAATTGAAATATATGTTGACAAACACTTATAAAGCCTATATGTCCTCATCAGTAGGAAAATGGATACAGAAACAGTGATATATAATGGAATGCTACTTAGCAATATCAAAGAGAAAATTACTAATACATGCAACATGTATGAAACTAAAAAACTGAAAGAAGCCTTCCACAAAAAGAAGTATTTAGTATTTGATTCCACTTATATGAAATTCTAGAATAGGCAAAACTAATCTATGGTGGGGGAAAAAATCAAAACAGTGGTCCTTATGGCAGAGTAGGGATTTTTTTAACTCAGGTGTATATTTTTATGTAAACTCAGTGTATACACATTTAAGATTTGGGCACTTCATTGAATATAAATTTTACTTCAAGAGAAAAAAATGAATATTGAACTGTAGTTAATGATACACATTCTGAATTATTTAGAGGAAGTAGAATGGTACCTGTAGTTTACTTTGAAATACATCAAAAAGATTAAATGGATTAATGAATGAATACAAGAATGGATATGTATACAGATATGTGATAAAGTAAGTACAGTCAAATAAATGTTAATGGTAGAATCTAGGTGGCCTTAAACATACTTTGTTGTATATGTGAAATTTTTCATAACAAAATGTTGGGGAGAAAGAGTGAGGAGAAAGTTTGCTTCTAATTCCATGTACACAGAATTACTGCAGTGCAGTGAATTGAACCTTTATTGGATCTGCCTTTATAAACAAGAAAAATGTATTACAAACACATTTGTTCTGAGTTTCTCAAGCGCTGCTAATAAGCAAAGGACCATGGAAGAATTAACTAATTAGTTAATATGAATGAAGCATTTTCCCTGTCCTCTGGGAACTTGCAATCTGATGAAGGATATAAAACAAACATACCAATAATAGAATGCAGAATATGAAACATTCTCTAATAGACATAGGGATAAGCTGGTGTGGTTGTTCAGGAGAATGAGAGCGTATTTAGGTTGGAGGAACCATGGAGGCTGCATGGAGGAGGGGATATATTGAATACCAATGGACAGAGGGCCTGAACAGGGGAGATGGTATCCCAGGTACAGAAAGGAGCCTGTGCAGGTGTTTGGAGAGTGTGGAATAAAGGTAGAAAGGTGAGACTAGGGCCTTGAAAACCAGATTTGGATTTTACTCAGTAGATAGGAGGGAGACATTGTGTCTGCACAAGGCTGGGAGACAGATGCTTTAACATTAATGTTACTTAGTGGTACCTAGAAATGCGGGAAGCCCAGATGGGAGCCCCGACCCCCTCCTCACTGTAAGGCTTTATTCCATTCATGTGCTCCCTTGGAGGGGTGCCCAGGCCCTGGCTTTGATTTGAAGGAATTAGATTAGAGGATCTCCAAGGCCCTTCTAGTTCCAACATTCTGTGATCTTATGGCCGCTTGAAAAAGTTGTTGCTCAAACAGAGTAAATATTTCCTCTTGCAGTATTATTGTACTCTATTAGCCAACTCTTTCTTCATCAAGTCTGGATTGTACTGTTAGCTATATTACAAATCCCATATTCAAGTGTCAGAGCTCTGAGCTGTTGCTGGGTGATAATGCTGCTTTTTACAGAGTTTTAACATTTCAAGCTGTTGAACTTTCACATTCTGAAAAAAAATCACTGATGGTGATGTTAAGCCAGATGGGGTTACAGGGGAAAACTTACAACACTTTGTGGGAATCTGGGAGTTCTACATCTGTCACAGATGAGTCTGAATAATCTGAACTTGAAATGAGACTCTTCACAGAATGCTTATAGCATTCTGGTAATTCCTGAGTGCAAGGAAATGGAATCTTAAAACTGTGTGGAACAACACAATTTCTTTGGATGAAAAGAGTATCTTTTACCACTTGAGTTTTTATTAATGGTTTATTATTATATCTGATGTGTTCTGATATTTGGTCCCAAAGATAAAAGTCCCATACAATATATTGAACCATTGGGTGCGTGATGAAAAATTAACTTTCCATCTCTACGCATCCAGGTCCAGGTGGACGCCTGCTGTGTCAAGTGTGAAGGAAAGATAGTGGAGATATTGTTACTTCCAGACCACTGGGTCCAAGTGTTTGATGTGAGGAAAGAAATGATAGGCTGAAAAAGTTGTGTGGTGTGGGAACCCAAAGTCCTTGGGAGGAAGAACAGAAAGAAAGGTAGCCCAGAGCACTTCCATAGTAAATTTGCCGTGGCTGTGGTGGTTTGCTGGCTGGCTTAGCCCCAGTTCCAAAGACTCCAGCTTGATGCTTACGGCATGCTAGTTACACAGAGAGCTGAGCTGCAGAGAAAACGCATCTCTTAGCATCTGTTCACTTTTCATCTTACTAGGGAGAGAAACCATATCCCGACCTCATCAGAACACCAGGCCACCCCTCTCCAGGTGTCTCAGATATCTGTGCTCTGTGAACTTGGCAGAGATGGTCTTTTACAGGGAGGGGCTTCTCTCGGGGATCCCTAGTGAGAGGGGTCTCAGATCAGAGCTGCTTCAAAGAGGTAAGGGATGTGCCTCTAGTCCTAGGCCCCAATTAAGGGAGGGGGGGGCGGTGTTTTTCTTTTGCTGGGAAATGAGGAGTGCCACATCAGAGACTCTCTTCCATTTTAAAAATATTTCACTGAAATGTCTGCTTTCTGGCTGTTAGCAAACAGCATGTTTTGAAGCCAGATATCCTGTCCAAATAGTAATAACAATGTCACAACTTCTGTCACTAATACACTTTCCCCTTTCTTCAATTTACTTATAAGGATTTTTCTTGTGGTTATACAAGAAACTATAGAAATCATAGAAAACATACAAAAGTATATGCATAATAACACAATTTAAAGATGCTAATCATTGTTAGCTTTTTCATTTTTCTTCTTGCCTTTTGAATTTCTCTTACTTATGTGTATGTATAATGTCATAAGGGGATCATGGGAAATATAATACACGGATAGCTTAATATGTCAGCTATTTTTCACATGAGGGTTTTTCCCAAATTATAAAAACCCTTAGAGAATATCATATTTAATGACTATAGAATATTTGTTCTCTTCTGTGGACATAGCATCACCTTTTAAAATAGTACCTCGCTATTAGACTTTTAGCCTGTTTCCAGTGTTCTGTTGTAAAAGCAGCAATATCCTTGGTTTCAGGAGACATACTTCTGTGTCTGGGGAAGGAAGAGAAATGCGTAAGTTTGCCAGGGTGCCTGATGCCCCTGACTGAGCCTTGTCATGGTCTTTGTCTGGCTTTCTGTGGATGCTGGGTCCAAACTGAAGGAACAGAGAGGGACTCTTCCAATCCATTAATGATGGCAGGGGCCCCTTTGTATCTGTGCTGCCCTTCCCAAGGGACAAGCAGCTTCTGGGAATGGGAGTCCATCTCAGTGGACGGTAGCCCCGGTAGGCCCAAGGACCTAACCCTTCCTCACTCTCTTTTCCTCAGAAAGAATGATACCTTTTTCTGGGTTCCCACTTGACTGTGGTCATAGACGCTAAAACAGAGGAGCTTGAAGTGGCTTGGGGCCTACTTGGCCTCATAATAATAGTAATAACTGTAACTAATATTTATTGGGCATCTGCTATAATGTGTCAAGTGTTTTATATACAGCATCTTATTTAATTTGCAGACCCCTTGTTCTGAGAGCGAGAAATAGTGCTGCCCAGTGGAAAACAAGCAAGACAGGCTCTGGAATTAAACAGACAGTGCTTGGAGCCCAGCCCCGCCATTTACCAGCAGCTCTGTGACTAGGCAGATTTATTGGTCAGGAATGCATTCAGCTGCAAAACTCAGAAAACCCAACCAAGAGTGGCTTAAATAAGTAAGTAGTTATTTCTCAGACACAATGAGAATTCTGGGAGGAGCCAGTCCAGGGCTCACACAGTGTCATCAGACACTCAGTCTCTTACCTTCCTATCTGTGTTGTCCCTGGCATGTGGCTTTCCTCTTCATGGTGGCAGATGGCTGCTTCAACTGAGGCAGGAAGAAGAAGTCAAGAAGAAAGCAGGGCCAGTCCCTAGATCAGGAAAGCAAAAGCTTTTTCCCGAAATGCTCCGCTTATGTCTGATTGGCCAGAAGTCCATCATGTGGCCACCTAGGTGTAAAGGGCTCTGTGGAGAAGTTTCAGCTGCACGCGCCATCATCCATAAAGGGATCAGGGTTCTGTTGGAAAGGGAGGCAAGGGCATGTCTGACGGGTGAGCCATCAGTGGCTGTACCAGCAAGTCATTTAGTATCTTGGAAGTTCACTTGTTCCTCTGGTAATAATTCCTTCCTATTCTAGTCAGGCTTTTTCAGCCTCTAAGAGGTGTGTCCAGTTTGTCAGCTCCTTGGGCACATCCTGAGGGACAAGGGGAAACTCAGGTCTGGGTCCCAGCTACACACACCCCATTCACCCAGGGTCTTTGTACTTCCCAGCAGCCTGTTAACACCTCATCAGTCAGGACGTGCCAGGAACTCTCAGTACCTACTGCCAGGCCATCACTTTAGAACTGGGCATCCAGGTTTCCTTACCCTGAGGATTCTTCCAGGCGTGCAAAGCTGGGCTCTTGGCTACTTCTTTCCCTTGCTTCTAGTGCTCTCTCTCCTGTCTCACCCCAGCTGCTGTCCCTGCTGCCACTGCTGTGTCTCACAGTCGGACCCCCCAAAGAGATGATATCTTGGCTCAAATAGTCACCACTCATGAGGAGCATCACGGTCAGGCAGAGTCTTACACCAGGCCACCCCAGTGGTCCCTAGTCACCCTTTAGCCACAGAACACACCGTGGCTTCTTTCCTCGACAGAGACCTGTGGCTGTGGCAGGTGCCAGTGGATCCCAGATCCTCTCCGATGGATCACGGGAGAACACATGGGAGTTGTGTTCCAGAAAACTCGTTCCCCTGAAGTGGAGCAACAGGGAGGTACGGGCCCCAGGTGGGCTTCTCTGGGCCCTGCCAGAGCTAGGCAAGGATGCCTGGCTTGCTTAAGACTTTGAGATTGGCGTGGCGGAGGGGGGGGGGGCGGGGGGGACGTGATTCCTGTTACCTGGCCGTGGGAGAGCCACGGAGCAGCCTCGGCCACTGGCACACTAACGCCAGGGCAGAGTGGAAAGTGTGGGTTCTCTGAAGAGAGGGAGGGGAGGTGTGGGGAAAAGGCTGCTGGTCAGATTGCTGGCATTCCTGAGGAGGACCTTGTTTGAGAAGGAAGCTGCTGTTAGCTGCACCCTCCGTCCCAAGCCGCCCAGAGGTGAGAGGCAGTTATCAGGGCAAATGAGAGAATGTGTGTGCACATACTTGGAAATGGTGACTCAGTCCAGAGGCCTCCTTGTTGCTGTTATTACAGCTGCCGCTGCTGCAAAACAGCTTTGAACCCTGAGGTGTGAGGCTGCCTGGAGGTAGGGGCAGGGAGCGGGGGAGAGTTGCCTGGCAGCCCGGGACGTGCGAGCCTGCGGTCAGTGAGCGGGGAAGGGGCCTGCAGGATGGGTGAATGAGGCTGTGGCTGTAGGGTATCTGTGTGATTTCTGGTGCAGATAGAGAGCAGATCTGGGCCCTGAGGGTCAAATGCCAGAGCCAGGCAAGGATGCCCTAGTTGGCGCACGGCTGTCCAGGCAAACAGTCAGCAGAGGGTGTGCCACACCTCCACCAGATCCTGTCACTGCGGGCCGTGCGACGGCTTCATAGCAAACCGGGCACAGAAGCCCCGTTGTCCCTTTTCTCTTGTCCACCCTGCATCCGTCCTCTTCTGCTGAGAAGCTGCGACGGGTCAGGGCGCCGCCACTGCTGGGCAGAGCGCCTGCCAAGTCCATGTAGTTTCCGGCTGGTGCCAGGTCCACCAGCCAGCTTCCCGCGGCCGCTGCCACCGGGTGACTGGTTCCTAGAAGCGGCACATGCGTGAGCTGGGACGGTGTAAGCAGAAAGTAATTGGGTGGCACCCCCTCCCTCACCAGATCCCTACCACACGCTCGCTGGCTCCTGGACTTCTTCAGCCTGTCCAGGGCAAGAGAGCTGTACAGTAAATCTCCTGAGCATGAACAATTCTGTGGAATAAGGTTGGCTCCGTGGGCTGGCTGCCTGTCAGACTAAAACTCTGAACTGGATTATGTGACATTTTCGTTTTAATCAGAGAGGAAAGCCAGATTGCTGAGCAGAGCCACGCTGATCATGGCTCTTTTTTCAGCTGTTTAGCACTAATTCCCTTTGGGGGAGAGTCCTCACTGGGCCCCTTTTTAGACACCCGGGAGGAGAAGGAGAGGCACACGCTCTCAAGCTTTAGAGGCCACGCTAGCAGGTGGAAAACCCAGTGTACTTGTCTCACCCACACTGAGAAGGAACTTCACAATGTGAAGAGCTATGCCGAGGCTCACCCAAGTGCTGACCCACTGAAACAGAGATGGGATCAGGGGGCGCCCATGAGGGGTGAGAGGTCCCCTTCCAGCCTCTGGCCAGAGCAGTGCTCCACCCCAGACCCTGAGACAAGGCATGAGGAAGGGCACAGCTCACCCTTGTCTGGGCACTCAGCCCGGAGCTCTCTGCTCAGCTCCCTTTTCATGGAGAAAACATGTCTGGCCATGAGTCCCCTTCCTTCCCACATTCCAGGACACGTCTCCCTGCTACATCATGCAGACCTGGTCCAAATCTGCCACTTCCTTCTCCACGTTCTCTGATCTGGAAAAGTGGTTTTTCTGCCCATCCTTATATCTTGACTGCAATATCACAACAGCCTCCTAATGAGGCTTCCTGCCTCTGGGTCTCATCCTCATCCTCATCATCATCCTGTATATATTTCTAGCATAACTTGCCAAAGCATGATACAGTCTAATTACTCCTCTGTTTGGAAGCTCTCAGTGCCTCCTCACTGCCTACAAGAGACAGAAGAAGATGGGAGAAGCTTCTTTTGGGATTTGGTCCCCACTTGCCACTCTGAGTCTCACTACGCTTTTTTCTGCCCACAGCTGCAAACACAGATACTCAGGAATCATTGAGAGATGGGATGAATGAGAAAAAAATTAGGAAGCCAAACAAGAGTTCTCTGGTGTTTTTAATTTTATATAGAGGTATCATGCTAACATATGTGTGAATTAATCATTGATAATCTTTTTATGGTTTTCTTGAGCTAAGTCTCTTATCCAAAGAATTGGGAAGCCTGTCTTATTTTATAAAGAGGGCAGGGTTTATAGAATATATAAGGAAATTGAGAGTCAAATAACATTTTGATCTTTTATTTTGAATTTGTAGCTCAAACAGTGCCTCCAAAAAGGATCTCAATAATTTGCTCTTTTTTTAGCCAGCCACTTCTCTAGTCAAATTTTAAAAGGCTTGGAAGAACATGTGATTTTTAAAATATCCTGGAGGACTTTTCCAGGCCTGGGCAGCTCATGGGTCAATGCACAGCTATTTCTGTATGTAAGTAGAGTGGGAGGGTGTTCTGCCAGTTCCCTGAAGGTCGGGGGCCTGGTTGCCTGAACTAGGAGGTTGGACAGAGGGACTTCCTTCTTCCCCTCTTGTGCCACAGCCGGGCTTCACTACAGAACTACAGACATGTGCTCCCCCATTTGTGTTTGCATGCCTGTACCTGCTGCAAGGTATTTTCTTCTGAGCTGGTCCCTTTAAATTTTGGGGACCCTAACTCCTGTGTCAAAGGTGTAGCACACAGGTGTGAACAAAGTAGTCATTTGGGGAGTAGTGCCAAGGTAGTGTAGACTGAACCACATAGGGGTGAGGGGGTAGCTTTGGAATACACAATCCCTAAATGAGACATAGTTTCCAGCTGATTTGAAGGCCTATTATTTTTCAAGGTTTGAGCCATGCTTATGGGAAAAGGAATCCTCAGGTCAAATGGAGAGCGGAGGAGTGTGGACTGGCACCCAGGGATTGAGTTCCCAGCCCAGCTCTGCAATTCATCCGTTGATTTTCTAGGCCAGGACTTTCCCTGGGAGTTACAGTACCTTTCAAGTTAAAGGGTTGGGTCAGTTTGTTCTTATGCTCCAGATGCTCTCTCCAGCCTTCTCCATCCTGCCCTGTGCTTTGGAAGCTGACCAGTAGGGACTATATGAATGGGCTCCCTTACTTCCTGGCCCCCTGTTGTGTTCTTTACCCTATGAGGAAAACCAACAGTCCATTGAGGGGCAGGGAGTGGAGGAGGAGTGGGACCGAAGTATTGATTCTCCTGGCTCCTTCTTGTGTCTGGGCTCCTGGCAGGTAGCCCTCTCCGCAGGGCACTCTGTCTCAAGATTCCAGTAGCCTCTCCTCCCTCACCCTCTGGTCCTAAGGATGTAACTGTGGCGCTGTTACTGGTCCCAGAACACTGCACTGTTTTTCCCCTGGTCCCTGCCCACCCCTTATAAATGGCCCCTTTATTAAACTCTCCTCAAATTACCCAATTTGAGAGTGCCATCTGTTTCCTGCCAGAACCCAGACGGATACGGTTCCTAAGATCTTTTCCAGCTCCGAAAAAAAGATGCCTGCAAGCAGAGGAGGAGTGGGCCCTTTGGGGCTCCCATTTTTCACTCATGCCTCCCTTCATGGTTCACCGGGATCAGGGGAGGGAGGAACTGGTAGAAACATGATCTCTAGAGCACAGAGTCACTACGATAAGAATCCCCCGCACCTTGGTAGGCATAGGCTGTTAGAACCCTGATTTCCAAAGAGTACACGGGTGTGCTCTCCCACTGTGGTAGCGGGGACTTCCCCCACCTTTCCCCAAGGGCGGCTCACACCAACCAAGGCAGGACTGTCCCTCCTACCCCTTGCTGCCTCTGTGACTTTGAGCAAGTGACTTCACCCTCTGAGCCTCAGCACCCTCCCTCCTAACCTGGAGTTGGTAACGCCGACCCTGGCCTGCACACGATTGTTAGGAGGTGCAAAGGAAGAAGTCTGTGGGAAACCGCTTTGATGAACATCAAGTTCAGGACTAAAGAGGACTGTAGTCATAAACAGCTTTTATCGTGGTAGGGGTCACAGGCAGGGCACAGAGCCCAGTGGGGACATTACCCCTGCTCCCGTCCTAGCTAGAAACCAGCCTCCATTTGCTCTGTCCTGCTATGTGCACTTGCTGAGACATACGTGGCTCCCCAAGTGTCAATTTCAGGATCAAAGTGTGACCTCAGAGATACCAGATTATAGAATCATGTCATCAATAGCAACAGCAGCTTTCTAACATTTCTGGAATTCAGACCCCGGCCTTGAGAGTCTTAGGTGACCACTTATGGCCCTTCCAAAAGCAACTGCTTCAAGATAGTTCTGAGAGAGGATAAAGGAATTGAGTATATTTTATTTATACATCTTTAATTATCAAAGTTATCACAGAGACTTCTTGGAATACAAGAAAAATACATGCTTGTAGACTACATATGTCAAGTGCAATTTTTTTTCTTTAAAAAGTTATAAAGGGGCTTAAAGAATTGTCATATTCACTTGGTACTGTCGATATTATGTTAGGCCATATGCATACAGCCCGTATGTGTAGACAAGTGGCAGAGCTGGGGAAGGAGGGAGGGGATAAAGAGATGACAGGCTGGGAGTCCATGGCTTTCAGGGCCCTAGTGGATACACACCTCACTGTATTTATTACCCAGCAGCTCAGTACTGTGCATAGAGCGATGTGTGCCAATGGCAAGAGCATGTACTTAGTGGAAAAAAGAAGAACGAGATGCACAAACTAATATTTCTGTAAGTTAAAAATAGGTGCACAGAAACCCCTGTTGCACATTTTGTAAGCACTGTTGAGGACATAAGGATACACCTCAGGCACATTAGGAAATTTCTCTGTGGGGCGAGGGGAATGGAAATGGGCTGTAGGCATAAAAGGAAAAACAGTGCGTATGTACATAAATACAGGGCTTTTGCCTAGCCAGTGTTAATCAGGAACGGTTGCGTGTGGTAAATGCAGCCCTCTGCTCCTGACGTACAAAACAAACAAAAAGAAAGTCCTCAGTTTTTCTTTTTCTTTTAGGTTTTAAAAGAAGCCTAAAAAGGGTTTTACTGTTAGGTTTGAATGGTCTTCCCCCATAGCCCTCAGTGTAGCCCCTGAACCACAGTGGTTAGTGGAACAAAAGTAACCTTTGTAGGGTCAGAACACAAACAGCACAAAAGCTGTGTAGAAACCACATGAAGGAAAAGATGCTGTGAGCCGCCCCTCAGGCTCACTTCTGGAAACTCACCACCTGGTAGTGCCCGCCAAGTGGGCCAACGTCCATCAAAGCAGGCAAGACTATTCCAAGTATGGTTCTCTTTTGTTAAAAAAAATGCCTAAGGGAAAGTGGAAGATACGGAAATGCATGTAAACTTATCAGAAGAGCCTTCATAAAGTATTTTGAGCGGTACACCCTCTTTTCTCTTTTTGATGTATTTACTTTTAGTCTCTTATGGGTAATTTTTTTTTTTTTTTTGCAAAAGTGATATCCCATGTCTACGTATTCCCATTTTACGCAAATTACACTTTACATCCTTATCCCAGTTATCTTTCCTTAATGTTGCATTTAACAGTATTTTTCCATTTTGCTACATAGGCTCTGTCACCATCATTTTTAATGACTGTGTAATACTTTATTGACTGATTATACCAACACTTATTAGAATGACATTTAAGCTGCTTTCCACTTACCCCCCACATATAAGTAATGCAGAAAATGCTGCATGTAACCTCTTCATATTTTAAATTAGTCCCTTAGGATAGACTCAGGAAATGGAATTACTGGGTGAAGGAGTGTACAAAAAGCATCTGTACTCTTGGTACAGATGACTAAATTGCTTTCCAAAAGGATGGTAGCAATTTACACTTAACAACAGTAGTACGTTCTTGTAGCAACATGGTGTTTAAAAGTTCTTAATTGCCAATTTAATAGCTCACATGCATTGATTTTATTTTTGTGTTTCTTTGATTAATAAAGAGGTTAAAATTTTTCCAAGTTTGAGATTAGTATTTCTGTTTATATTACTATTCGGGTGGTCTCGGACTTTTCAGTTTGTATGCAGCCTTTACCCAATGTTTAATTTTTGTCGTAATTCTGCAACTGTTTTATATTTTCCCTATAAAATGTTTAAAAATTTTTACATAAAGTGTTTTTCCTTAAAGAAACTGATACTGATTCATTGGTGTTTTTTGTTTTATTTTGTTAAGCCAAATAAAAATCAAAATACTGTTGGTTAAATTTGAGAAAGAAATTTTACAGCATGGTATAATGAAAAATGCACTGAATCGAGGGCTTTGTAGGCAGACAAAACCACAGTCCAGTCCCTGACTGTGATGTCCTGGCTGGGCAGATCACTCAAGCTCTCCGAGCCTCCGTGTCTTCGTTTATGCCATGGAAATTATGACCCACCTTCCACCGGTGGGACTGGCTGGGGTCATGAACAAATGCTGGCATGGTGGCTACCCAATAAACAGGGATCCTTTTCCCCCTCCTTGCCTTCCAGATCCTAGGGCTGAGCGGGCTGCTGAGGGCGGCTGAGTGGCAGTTTAGGAGGAACTAGCTGCAGTGCCCAACCCTATCCTGGGGCCTCCTGTTTCCTTCCAGGCAGGAGGCCCAGGGACGCAGGGCAGTGGCTGTGCTTCTCACCAGTGGCTCTGAACAGTGGGCTTGTTGTTCTGGCACATCTGGTTACCAGCTTCCTGTTTGTCCTGATGTAGTGGTGTTCTCTCAGTCAGCGGCAGGAGGGAAAAGAATAGTCCTGGACGGGTAACCTGAGTTCTCTAACTCCTCCTGCAGTGGGAAAGCCTGGCCCTCCCCCCCCCGCCCCCTTCAAGAGGCTCTGTGACCGCCATCATGGGGCTATGTGACCTTGAGCAGGGCTTGATCCCAAGTCCCATGTGCGGGGAGGGAATGAGGAAGGAACGGCAAGTCATCATTGCTTGGAATTCAGGACTATGGTACCCGGGAACTAAGGCCAATGGATTTCAAACATATGCTGATTAAACATTAAACTTTCATTTCCCACAAAGTGAATGTACCACACATTCCCATTCTCTTCATATTCTGGGAAGAGGGTTAAGTCATGAACAGGATTCAAATCCCAGCCCCGCTTACTAGCTATGTGACTTTGAGCGAGTGACTTACCCTCTCTGTGCTTCAGTGTCCGCATCTCTAAAATGGGAGAATAACAGTAACTACTTCATAGGGTTGCTGTGAAGATTAAATGAAGTAGTATGAATAAAGAATTAGCACAGTTCTAGGCCACATAGAGTGACTGTACAATAGTTTGCATAAGGCGCTAAGATTTTACTTGCTGAATTCCCTTTGAGTCTATGGTTCTTGGAGGTTGGACTGCATTCTTCTCTTTAGAGATCTGGAAGTTCAGTGTAAAGGTAATTTGATGAAATTTTTCAGTCATTTGAAGTAGATAGAATTTGCAAAGAATGTGCATCAAGAGTATAGCAGATATATTCCTAAAAAATTAGCCGTAGAATATAACGAATATTTTATTTTTATTGGCTTTGATTTTTAAAATTTAGGGCTATGTTCCTATGGAAGAATTTTGCTTGCTGCTGAAACAGATGTCCCTTTGTCCCAGACAAATACATAGAGGCTGAATTACTGCGTTGCACAGGGTGGGGGCCAGGGGCCCATGTGAGAGGTGTGAGCTCAGCATATGTGAATGTGGGCTGTGATGTCTGGGGGAGGTGAGACGGTGGGGTATAGCTCTTCTCAAGTTCCACTGGTTCCAAGGTCGAGGCCCCTGCCCTGTGTGCAAAGTCCTGGCCTCTGCCCTGCTTTATGACTGTAAATAGGGCATTGTTAGGTGGTGATTTTGTCCTGTGTCTTTCATGGATGCTAGGACAGACACAGAGCCTACAGTGAGCATGTAGGTAATTTAAATCACTTATTCCCTCACTTCTTTCAAAACAAGTTTATTATGGGCTGACTTGGTTTATTGCTATACTCAGGAAATCGAAGCAAAGGGTGAGCCCTAGATGTGGTTATGGCGGCTGCCACATTGACTTTTCCACAGTGTGCTTTGCTGATGTGACTAAATACTAAACGTATAGTACCTTTTGGGTTTCATAGACTTGGGGAGATCCCTTTTGGTAACAATTTTCAGTGCATTTAGAACTTCAGAACTGAGTCGAGGCTGCAGAGTGATGACTTCCTTTTTGTTACTCAGCAAGAACTGGGAGAAAATTCAGAGAAGGGCCAGTGAGATATGAGAGGCAAGTAGAGCTGTGTATCTGGAACAGAGCGGGCTGAGGAATGAAGGAATAACAGTCTTTATCTGGGGTGCAGATTACCTGCTGCTTGTTCCACTGAACACTCAACAAGAAGACTCTTTGGCAAATAATAGGGATTTTTTTGCAGGCAAAGAAATTTTAACATTTTAGTGGATTTCCAAAAGAGGTTTCAGATTCTCTTACTAGGAAGGGCAAGAGGAGAGGTAGCAGCAAGAATCAGGAAACTGTCCAAACACTTGAGTGGCTGGTGTAACCCTCTCTATAGAGAGAGGGAGGAGCAGGACCCTAATATGCTTACAAGTCAAAAACTGTCATTAGGAAAACCTCTTTAGTTAATTACAGTTTAGCATATTCATTTGTAACTTTAAAGCACCTTGATTTATGGTGTCTTGGGCAGGGGGGGGCGGCGGCTAGAAGTGATATGACTGTCCCAGCGGAGGATGGAGAGTGCTGTGGCTCCCCCTGGAGGAGAGGAGGCCAGTTCCTTCTGCAGTCGACCCCGACCACTCCTTCCTTCCAGGCCATTGTTTTCAGGCCTCTAAGTTCTGGAATAGGGTAGCCAGGCTGCAAGCTACCCAGGCACCAGGTGACCACAAGAGGCAGAAGGGTCCCCATGTGTTTAGGGTGGGAAAAAGGGAAAAGATGTTAGCTGAGGCCAGGTCTTCAGGTGTGTGTGTGTGTGTGTGTGTGTGTGTGTGTGTGTGTGTGTGTGTGTGGTGTTGGGGACGTGTGTGTGGTGTTGAGGACGTGTGTGTGGTGTTGAGGATGTGTGTGTGTGTGTGTGTGTGTGTGTGTGTGTGTGTGTGTGTGGTGTTGGGGACATGGGAACCAGCCCAGGCTTCAGTAATAATGGGAGGCAGAAATGTATTAGGAATCCAGTTATTATTTCAAAGAGAGTCTGACATTATAAACAAGGGACCTTAACTACTTGTAGGATTTGTGAGAGCCTGGTAAATGAGTAACCTTCCCATTCCACAAATACTTCATAAACATTAACCACACATTAGGCACTGTGTGATAAACCCTCACAAGTCTGCTTTCTTATTTCTGGTATTCTGTCTTCATCGTCACCATAGCCCTAACACCCAGCCCTGGTATATTTTCAACAATAGCTTCCACATGTTATTTTATTTGTTTATTTTATTGTTAATTGAAATATAATTGACATATTTGCTTCAGGTGTACAACATAATGATATAATTACAATTCTGTACATCACTCGGTGCTCACCACGGTAAGTGTAATCAATATCCATCACCATACAGTTATTACAGTATTATATTCCCTATGCTGTACTTTTTGTCTCCATGACTTATTTATTTTATAACTGGAAGTTTTTAAGTCTTAATCTCCTTCACCTATTTCACCCATCCTCCCACCACCCCTCCCGTCTGGCAACTTTCAGTCTCTTCTCTGTATTTATGAGTCTGTTTCTTTTGTTGTTATTGTTGTGTATCTGTTCATTTGTTTTATTTTTTAGATTCCACATTTAAGTGAAATCACAAGGTGTTTGTCTTTCTCTGTCTGGCTTATTTCACTTTGGCTTCTACTTTTTAAATGCTTCCTATGTGCTGATGACACTCTCCTAAATGCTTTATAAGCATTACTCAATTTAACCTTCACAGAAAGGACAGTTACTGTCCTTTCACAGATAAGGATAACTGATACTCAAAGAGCTTAAATAGTTTGATTAGAAACTTGATAGACATGTAAATGAAAAGTAGTATTTTAAAACCAAGGTCTACTTGATTTATCCACTACCTAGTATGCCTCCTAAATGAGCAAACAGTATAAGCCTCAGCAAGCTATACCCTTTATACTCAGACTGCCTGGAATAGTTAGGACTAAAATCTGTAGGTGGCAGAACAGAGGGCATAATTCCTGCTTTTCCTTTTTCCCAGAATGCAGAGGGGGAGTGGTTTCCTGGAAGATTGTCTTGCTTTCAGGTGGAAATGAGACACTGCAAACTGGACATGCTTATTATCTGTTTTTATTTCAAATCAGAATTTTTGTGACACAGTCCAGATTATAGATGTTAGAGATGAAGAAACTGAAGTCCAGACAGGGGATGAGCTTTGCCCAGGATTACAGAGAGTAAGGATGTTGCTCCAGGAATCTAGCAATGTTGTTCTCTCTGTGTGGAAACATATTATCTGCCTGCAACTGTTTTCAGGGCTTTTCTATTGCATTAGTCTACTTATCTGTTCTTTTTTCTTAGTTACTGTTGCTCTGTAAATTTCAGTATCCAGTGGAGCAAGTCTATTACTGGCTCTTTGCATTTCCACTTAAATCATAGAATCCGTTTATCTCTTTCCAGTTTCCATAAAACAAACAAACAAACTAAACACTGCTGTGGTTTTCTCCAAGATTGCATGGGCTCTAGGGGAGAATTGACATCTTTACAATATGGAATCTTCAAAACCATGAACATGGTATGTCCCTCCATTTTTTATGGACTCTAAAATTTTTCCAAATAACATTCTAGAATTTTCTGCGTACAGGTCTTGCATATCTTGCATATCATAGTTTATTCCTAGATATTTTATATTTGGATGTTAGTGTAAACTATAACTTTAGATTCTTTCTCCTTTTCTAAATATTTATTATTGTGTTAAAAACACAAGAGATATTTTCAGGCTGACTTTATATCTCCCAAATAATTGTTGATTCTAGAAATTTATCCGAAGATTCCTTTGGATTGTCTATGCACACAATCAAAAAAATCTGTTTCCCACCTTTCTTATACCTCCTTTTTTTTCTAGTATGATGTTGGATAGAGGCTGTGATTCAGGCATCTAGTCTTGTCCTTGATCTCTGCAGGATGCTTTCAACATTTCACCAAGTATGATGAGTGCTACAGTTATTTATAAATACCATTTATCAGACTCAGGAAGTCCTTATCTAGTCCCAGTTTGCAAGGAATTTTATCATAAATGGATATTGAATTTCATCAAATTTTTTTTCTGACTCTATGGTATTTTTCCCCTTTATCCTATTAATGTGATGAATTGCATTCCTGCATTAAACCCAGTTGCTTGTGATGTATTATCATTTTTATATGTTGCTGGGTCCATTTTCTAATATTTTGTTCAGGATTTTTTACATCTGTTCTCCTGACAAGGATTGCATGTAATTTTATCCTTTGGTAATATCTCTACTATGGTTTAATCTGTCTCATAAAATGTACTGGGAAGTACCATCCTTTTTCTTCTCTGGGAGATTTTGTGTAAGATATGTGTTATTTCTTCCTTAAGAGTTTATTCAAAATTGGTGTTAATTGTTCTTTAAACATTTGGATATTTTCTTTTAGTACTTTGACAATATTCCAGTGCCTTTTGGTGTTTAGTATTTTCATTAAGAAATCAACTGTCCATCTTATTTAAGTCCCTTGATGATTATCAGTCTTTTTTCCCACTGGCTGCTTTTAAGATTTTTACTTTGTCTTTGGTGCACAGCAGTTTACTGTGAGGTGCTTAGATATGGCTTTGTTTTTATTCATCCTGTGTGGGGTTTATCCATTTTAAGATATTGGATCTGTGCTTGATGTCTTCTTTCAGTATTAAAATTTTTTGGCTGTTACTTCTTCTGCCCAGTTCTTTCCTTCCTGTCCTGTGGCTGTAACTGCATATCTATGATCCCTTCCTTTTTCATCCCCTATATCTCTTACTCTCTCATCCTTATTTTCTATCCTTTTGTGTCTCTGAATTTCAAAACTAGGTATTTTCTTAGGACCTATCAGTTAGTTCACTAATTTTCTTTTCAAGCTGTATTTAAGCTGCTCTTAAACCCACCTATTGAATTCTTTTTTTTAATGTCCTGTAAACTTTTTGCATTTCATGTTCTTTTTTTTTAAGATTTACTTACTTGTTTTAGAGAGTACAAATGAATGGGGGGAGGGGCAAAGGGAGAGGGCATGAGCATGGAGCCCAATGTGGGGCTCAGTCCCAGGACCCTGAAATCATAACCCCAGCCAAAACCGAGAGTCAGAGGCTCAACCAACTGTACCACCCAGGGGCCCCACATCTATTGAATTCTTAATGTGAGTTATTTTGTTTTTAAATTCCAGGGTTTCTCTATGTTTTTGTCTTTTGTTTTATTTTGTTTCTAGTTCTCTGTGAAGCTTTTCAATTTTATCTTTGAACATATTATTTTTAGCCCCTGTGAGTCTGTTTCTATTGCCTTTTGTTTTACTCAGAATCTGTTCATATTGTCATATCGTCATATACCTGGTTATTTTTGTTTGAGTGCCAAACATCATAGATGAAAACTTAACGGAAATAACTTGAGGCCTTCAGTGATGTCATCTTACTTTCAAGAGAATTTATATTTGCTTCTGGCAGGACCTGGAGCACCAGTGATCTGTTATCACTGCCATCCAATTTCAGGGATTGAGAGGGCTTTTGTATCTGTGAGGACCAGTCTGTTTGTGGTTCACCTTTGCTCTCAGAGTGTAGCACTTTGGGAATAGGACTCTAATTT
The DNA here is from genome assembly GCF_054177405.1 of Leptonychotes weddellii. Classification (NCBI taxonomy): domain Eukaryota; kingdom Metazoa; phylum Chordata; class Mammalia; order Carnivora; family Phocidae; genus Leptonychotes; species Leptonychotes weddellii. Next base: position 56,819,809 of record NC_138369.1, read on the forward strand.
TAGATCCTCTAGTTCCACAGGCTGTCCAAAGCACTGCTCAGCCTTTCAGCCTCTTAGCCAGCTCCTCCAGAATAGGCACTCTTGGAGGAAGTGTCCGCAAATTCCAGGCTTGCCTCTCTGGATTTCTCTCTTCTTCTGAATCTTGGCTTTGTTATTCTTCATTGCCTGATAATCCTCCATAACCTCCAGCAGAATTTTAAAAATATTTTTCCAGCTTTTTTCATTCTCAGCAGGAGGGTTAGTCTGAATTACCTAGTCTAACATTATTTCAGTGGTTTTTAAATGTGGTACTTTTATTACACATGGTGCATGCTGTGGATTAAATTGTGTCCTACAAAAAGACATGGGGAGAAGTCCTAACCCCCAGTACCTCAGAATGTGACCTTATTTGGAAATAGGGTCATTGCAGATATAATTAGTTAGGATGAGGTCATACTGTAGCAGAGTAGGCCCTTAATCCAATGGACTTGTGTCCTTATAAGAAGCGGAGAAGATACACAGAGAAAGAGGCACACAGGCAGAAGATGGCCATGTGAAGACAGAGGCAGCTATTGGAGTGGTACATCTACAAGCCAAGGAACGCCAAGGGTTGCCAGCAAACACCAGATGCTAGAAGAAGCAAAGGATTCTCCCTGCAAGTTAAAGAGGGCATATGGCCCTGCTGATACCTGGATTTCATATGTCTAGCCTTCAGAACGGTAAAGCAGTAAATATCTGTTGTTTTAAGCCACCCAGCATAAGTGGTTTTGATATGGGAACCCGAAGAAACAAATACATTGCTTTATAGTGTACAAAGTGCTTTCCCAGAAACCACAATGTTTGTTCTGCACAACTATCCTGACAGGAAGGTGGGCAGGTGGGCAGGTGGGCAGGTAGGCGGTGCTAAATGAGATCAATTAGGGAAACTGAGGCCCAGGGAGGCAGCATCTAGGTGCCACATTCTAGGTGCACAAGTCACAGGCAAAGTTTGGATTGTATCTGGATGTCCTGCTTCTTTCTACCCACGGAGATGCCATAATTTTTGTCCCACTTCATCACATCTCTCTAGTGTCCTAGGTCAAGAGAGGTTCCCAGTGACCGTGTGCTGATGTTCATTGCTTTGGAGTTGAAAGGAATGGAACATGTACTTGCCTGGGCAGTGCACACATTCATTTTTGTGTTCATTCATTTGTTCGGCAGACACTTACTGAGCACCAAGGTCCTATGCCTGGGGGAGGTCAGGGCACAGTACAGGGAAGAACAAATGCAGGAAGGATAGAATAAGGACTCCGTTTCTTTCCTCAGAAGCTCACAGTCCAATAGCAGAGAAGATACATCTTCACAACTAGATTATTATAGCTTTTAAAATAGAACTTAGCAGAGTATGAATAAATTTAGTCATGCAAAGTGAGTTTTCCACTCTGGTTTAATATACAAATGAAAAGAAAGCATTTGTATATCCTGTTTAGTGTTTATGGCACATCTTTTGCCCTAAAGTGTTAGACACTCTCATTGTAATTTAGAAAATTATCTGCTGATAAATTGTCCTAAATTATATCACAATATAGATGAATAAATTTAGACTTTATTAGATTGATGTCATCTACTTGAAAATGTAGCCTTACAGCAAATGCCAGGTCACAGTGTACTAGATATAGTTTTACTATTAAATGTTTCTATTTAGTGCACAGTGTTAGTCATCAAATTTTTATTTGTAACTTTCAAAGGAGTGTTAAAGGAAGTGTTGGACAGTTCCTGTCCTCAGCCAGGGAGAAACTGTAAGCGATGAAGCCTTCATTCTTTGATTCATTCAACCTTAATTTGAGTGTCCAGGCAGTGGGGATATGGTGGCGAATAAGGTATGAATAAGCAAAGTGTAAAATTCAGTGCTCTTGTGTTTGACAGTAAAAATTTGAGAAAAGAACTGGGTGAGCCAAGTACCCAAAGGCATAGTAGGAATTAAGGCAGAGAAACGTGGGTTGTAGTTTTGGGGAAGAATTTCGGAAAGTTTCATGGAACTGGGCCTTAAAAGGTAAGAAAGGGCTAGGGGCTAGCAGAAGGCCTGGCAGGTGTATGAGGTGAGGAATTTCTAAAGACAGGAGCAGGGAGGAACCAGAAGCCTACAGGAGGGCGCTCCAGAAGGAACACATGCTCAGTATACACAGTTTCACATGCGTATTTGCTTTGTTAAGTAAGAGAACAGACCTCAGGCCTGGTGCCCTAAGTCATAGTCTCTGTCTGCCTCTAACCAACTCTGACTTTGTGCAGGTCACTTCATTTCTCTGTACCTTTAGTAAGGCACTTAAAAATCCACCTGGTATCAGGACAGTCCTCAAAGTCTAACTTGTCAGAGCCCCTTCCACCCCTGCATGACCTGCCCCTATCACTTGCTTCATCAAGACAAGGCTTTGCCAGCTTTGGAAGTCCCTGTGTCTGCTTGGGCTGGTGGGGGTCCCTGTGGCCCCCTGGGCCATGTGCCTGGTCTCTTAGCACCATGCCCCTGCTCCCAGATTGGCCCACTACCTTTAGGGGCACATGTGGAATAGTTCCCAAGCCTTCTTGCGTTTAATGTAACTCTTGGAGCCCCCCAGCCTTTAGATGTGGTCTACGTCTCCCTTGGAATATCATCTGGGCTCCCATTTCTAGAGGATTCTAGCTCCGTTCTGTCCTGCCAATCGCATTCTGTTTTTATATCAACACAGTCTCCTACTAGTTCTCCATCCCATGTTCTCTTGCTTGAATATGATCACAAACTAATAGACCAAAACATACATTGCTTTATGGTGACACTAAGAAATTGTCTTCTTCAATTATGGTAGAGTTGTTTCTCGTTTGTCTTTTTGCATCAGGTAGGATCTTAAATAAATGGCAGTGCCTGGAGCTTGGAAACAATTTGAGTCGTTCACCCAACAAACATTAAGAACTCTATGTGATCGGTTGCTGTTAGCCAGTCAGAACCAGGAGGAAAGTACTGCTCCCTCCCTCCTGCTCCCGCTCTGGAAGGGGAAACAGGGCCTAGAGAATGTGAGAGGAGAACCCTAAAGGGCACTGTGGGAGTGGCAGGAGCACCTTTTATTGTAATAGGATTTGTGTCAATGGGGATATTTGTTATTTAAAAGACTATACATAATACACAAATAGATTATGTGTAATATCAGTGGTTTTGAGGTGGCTCGGAAATCCCCCTTGGGCTGAAAGGATCAGATGCACTTCTTCCTGCCCCCCTCCCCCCCCCCGCCCCCCCCCCACACAGCAGCTCATCTCCGTTTGCAGGATTTTATATTAAGGTCCTTGTATGAGTTACCTTTTAAAAATGGTCATCCATTGATATTTTAAAGTTTGGAAACTATACTTTTCTATAGAAGACACTCTACTATGGACTCTGGACCCTTGGGAAATTGCACTTAGGGTCTCATGATCAGAGGATCCTTGCTGTTTGCAGGAGTCTGCTTTCAAGACAGGACCCCTTACCTGAGGACATTCCAAACAGTTTCCTCAATGTAGAATTTAATTTTTTTTTTAAGATTTTATTTATTTATTTGACAGAGAGAGAGAGACAGCGAGAGAGGGAACACAAGCAGGAGGAGCGGGAGAGGGAGAAGCAGGCTTCCCGCCGAGCAGGGAGCCCGGTGCGGGGCTTGATCCCAGGACTCCGGGACCATGACCTGAGCCGAAGGCAGACGCTTAACCGACTGAGCCACGCAGGTGCCCCGATGTAGAATTTAAATTTAAAGGTTTTCCCTTCCCTGGAAAAACAGTTGTGGAATTTTGCCTCAAGTTACTAATTAACACGACATGCTAGGACAGAATCTCTGAATAATGTTTTCACCTCCATCTTATTTTAAAAGTGAAGTGTGAGGTAGAGCCCGGAATAGGAATAGGTGGGGCAGGGGTGGAGGACCGTTTCCAGAGGGATTTGATGACAACAGGTATTTGCTAATCCAAAACCAGGTCCTGGAGAAGCTGAGGGATTGGTGGGAGGCTGCAGTTTCAGGAGTCGGAGAATTAGTTAGCAGATGGGAGCCTGCAGTGGAGGAAGGATCATCAGGGACCAAATGGAAGGAGGGCCAGGGCTCCCCTTCTTCAGGGTAATGGGCTCTCCATCAGCCTCTGCCCTCAGAGACCCTCCTGGGTTCCAGTAGCTGTGTGTGGCAGGGTCTCAGGGGAGACAGAGAAGGAAGTTTGGTTTGCAGGGCATTCCCCTCAGTGAGTAAGCCCAGTGAAGGAACCCACAGGATGGTTGGAGAAAGGAGCTGGCAAAAGCAGGCAGGGACCAGAAAGCTCATTTAAGAGGGTGGAGAGTTATGGAAGCCCTGAGGGTGATTGCTTCTCTCAGGCTCTGCTAGAGGCTTAAATAACACTCATATTCCCTGCTAGTTCTAGAGGTCAGAAGTCAAATCAGCTTCGCTGGCTTAGAGTCAGGGTATTGGCAGAGCTGTGTCCTTCTGGAGGCTCTAGGAGAGAATCTGCTTCCTGACCTTCTCTGGTTTCTGGGGCACCTGCATTCTTGAGCTCATGACCCCTTCCTCACTTCACTCCAGCCTCCTTTTCTTTTCTCGTGTCTCCTACTTCCCACGAGTGACCTTCTTGGCATCCTTCTGATTACATACAGGGCCTATTTGAATAATCCAGGGTAATCTCCCCATCTCTAGATCTCTAATGCAATCAAGTATACTAGCTTCCTTTGCCATAAAGGTAACATTTCACAGGTCCCAGGGGTATGTGGCTGCCTTTGGTGGGCAGTCTTACTCAACCTACTGTAGGACAGAAAGGATTTAGCTAAGTGGTGAGAAACAATTTCGGGATGAAAGACAGGAATTCACATCTCCGCTTGAGGTGTTTGAGCGTGTGCTGCAGAACCCTGTCTTGGGGGGCGAACTGACCTGGCTGCCAGAATTGAGCTCCTCGGACCTTCCCTCCAGCCGCTGGAGCGCTGCCTGGCCTGGGCCAGGTCTCGGTGAGGCTGAGCACCGTGGGGGCAGCTCTCTCTAGAGCTCACTTGTCTGCTGCCGCAAGCAGGCGTGTGAGCTGCTGGGACTGCTCAGGAAGGAAGCAGTCTCCTCCATTTAATCGGCAGCTTGAGCTGTTCTGTAGCTTTGCTCCCCCTCAGAGCAGCTGTGTGTCCGCAGCCTGTGAACATCTACCCTGGTGCTTTAACATCAGAGTGGAGGGGGAGACTGCGGCGCCCTGGCAGGAGGTGTGTGGGAGGCCGGGGCTCTTCCTCACTTGGGTCTGGATGGTCGAGGGCCAGGCACAGGTGGCATTTTCGATTTGGAGACATCCTCGTAAAGAGTGGTATTTTCAACAAGTGACCTTTTGGGAGGGAAGACCAGCTCCTGGTTCAAGACCGCCCATCCCTTTCACCCCTGCACTGCGGTGCTTTCAGTCACTAGGGATTTAATGTGGATGCCTTCCCCTTGCCCTATGGACAGGGGCAAGTGTTTTGGCCTGATTAGCTCACTTAGGCTTAAGGAGACCTAATAGTTCAGCCCAGTTCTAGTCTCCTCCCTGCCCCAACCCCCATGTGCCCTGCTCCCCGCTGCATTTCTTAGCTCTGCGGGCCTGGCTCCACCAACCGTGGTTTTGCCTCCATGACCCTCGGCCTCTGTGAGCCTCCGTGAACCTCTGTGAACCAGAGCCCTTAGGGAGCCGAGGGAGCCGAGAGAGCCTCCTCGTCCTTTCTCACCCGTGACTTCATCCCTTTCTCGCACCCTCTGGAGGCGGCCGGCACAGGGCCTTTATTTCCCAGCTAACAGTTTCCCTTCGGAGCGGCTCAGTGACTTGCCTGCGGAGAGGCTGTTGGGGACGAGGTGCTGCCTGGGATTCTGTGTGCCGCTCACGTGTGAGGAGCGGCACCTCCGTCTTGCTTGGCTGACCGGCGTAGCACGTGCCCCATGGCACCGTCTTCTCCGCAGGCAGGACAGACCAGAGGGTGTGCGGGACCAATGGCCATTCTGCAGGACATGTCCGACTCATGCCGCAGTCAATACGGCCACGGGTAGAGGCTGGGTTACAGGTAGCTGGGGGCGTGTGTGTCTGTCTCCTCCCGCTCGTTAGTATGGGCCTTTCCCAAGGACAGAAACATTGCCTTAACTGTGTTAAGCTCTCAGTGCCTAGTCAGCGTCGGCACATAGCTAGTGTGAGGAAAGCAATCCCAACCCTTACCGCCACACACACACACACACACACACACACACACACACACACACACTCACAGTGTACAACTTTTAAGCTGATGCGTGACTGTTTCAACTTTCCAAGGTCTGTGAGGCCTTCCCTATGTGGTAGGCGGACATACCTCCTATAAGACAGTAGTCCTTACACCTCCCGGTCATCCTGGGACAGCCCCTTTCTTCTCTTTGTACCCTGTTGTCTCAGGCCTTGCCTCTGCAGAATTCACATGTGCCTGAGGACTTCTTCCCAAGTCATGGGGAGTGAAGACCTATGCTTGGGGGTGAAGAGATAGCAGGGGACAGCCCCATGGAGTTCCCGTGGAGAGGAGTGTGATTAGCAGCGGCTACAGGTTACTCTAAGTCTGACTCTTGAGTGCTGTCCTCAGACCTACAGTGTGGTGGAGCATGAACGCCTGGGTCTATGCCCAGACTGAGCCCGAGCAGCCTGAGAAGCAGTGCCCCAAGGTACTTGAAGCAGGGGCAGCAGTGGCCAGTTGGTTTCCCAAAGTGAGATCAGATCTCAGGACAAGGATTGGGCTGCGACGTCCCAGTTGCTCCATCCCATGGAGAGATTCTCCCTCCTCTGCCCAGGGTAGAGGATCAGGGTGTCATCTTATGAAAGGAGCTAGCATCCTTATATCCTGTGCCAGAGAAATCTTTACTAAATAGATTGCTACTCTTTTTCCTCGCAAAGGTAGCTCTGTTAAGTTATGGGTTAAATCAGCTTTTATGGGCACCTTATCACTCTTTGCCACATGGTATTTATGGGAAAGAGCATTCCAGGTCCTAACCAAGTGATTGGTGAAGTGAGGCTTGTGAGCACAGCGTGCTCGCCCGCCGGGGCCTTGCCACCTCCTGGCCTGGAGTGCCCAGGTGTCTCTGAGGAAGGACTGCAGCACAGCCCAGACTCCGAGCCCGCAGGCCTGCAGGACTCTCCCAGCCTGTGGGCATCTGACAAGCCAGGGCCGCATTTCCGTCCTGGACAATAAGGGGTGAGTTCATCGAGCGTCATTTTCTGTGTTTCGTGTTACCTCATCTCTTGTAACATGACAGCAACCCCAGTCTGAGCCGGGTGGGGCCACCGAGGGGCTGCAAGCAGGAAAGGGGCTAACCACATCTGCATTTTAGAAAAGACTGCTCTGAAAGAGTGGGTGCAGAGAGACCTGTCATCAGTCAGATAGTTGCACAGGTCCCAGGGAGGGAGGGGTGGTGGCGTGGGCCAGGATGATGGCTGAGCAGATGGGAGAAGAACCTGCGCCTGGCAGCCGGTTAATTGTGGGGGATGCGGAAGGGAAAGCTGAGGTCACCGTCCATGTTGCTGGTGTGCCTGAAGAGAAACGGAAGTAGTCAGCTGGAGGAAGGAGCCCTGAGCTCTTCTTCTGGGGAACCTAAAAATGCCGTGAAGAATTCCAGAGGACTGCATCCCAACTGATAGTTCAGATGTGTTCTTAAAATATCTGATCTTGGCAGAATGGAACTCTGTGTAGGAAGAATCACATGGTACTTCTTATTCCATGTTCAGTCCCCCAAAGTGTGGGGTTTATTTTGAAATATGTGGTTTAAGCATTTTTTATCTCGAGAGGTTTCTTGGGGTCATTTGTTAATATTTTTTCCATTTATAAAGGTTATATACCCTAGAAGATTCCTGGTTAAGGAACAAATAACTGAGAGGATTTCTTATCATGCTCTTATGGGAATTAAAAATGATAATTTTTAATGAATAAGTCATGCTCTTATGGGAATTAAAAATGTACAGTTAAAACCATAGGCTGTCGACAATGACATTTAATGTGCATATTTCCGTCGGAATTATTAAACTCTTAGCTAGTTGATAAGAACAAGCCTTCTAGGTATTCCTTGCTTTTCTCTATTTTTTTTTTTAATGAAACAACACACTTACAAAACAATACAAAATCCAGACAGTATTAAAGCGCTTATTTTGGCTGTCAGAAAAACTACGATCGGAGCAAAGGAATGACACAAACATGTGATTTGATGAAATTTCAAAATTAATATGAAAACATCTGTCCATATGCCTGTTTTCCTCAAAACTTTGCAAGCCTAAACTCTATTTTACCTTTCTCTTGTTAAAATGAAACAGGGAAGAGTTTCTGTGTTTGAAAACTGGGAACTAAGACAACAGGTCTCTTGCCATACTCTTCAAACTAGTCCAAGGTAAAATTTTCTTTGTCTTAAAATTCTTGAGGTAAGAATTCAGAGTTCATCATGATTCATACTAAAGCTGTTTCCATTACTTGGCCTAGAGAGAGGGAAGGAGTGCTGTGTGTCCTGTTTATGTGATGAAAATAAATTTCTCTAGGCCAGCCATTTGCTCTTTTGTCCCTTGTGGTTGCTATCCCACGATTGGGAGTCTTGTTTATCCATGCGAAAAAGGAATTCAAAAGAGTTATGAAATCCAAAGTTGATATTTGAGAGACCAAAAAACAGGGACAAATGACCCAGTGCCAACAGCTTTTACTTTTACTTGGAGACTCCCCTGTATTGTAGTTACCAGCTTTTCCAGCAAGGGTTAGAGGGCACCATAAGGAATTATCCTGGTGGGTAACATGGAAAACCTTATGGGCTTATGTTGATCTTCCTGCCTCCACAATTGCAAAATAATGACAAAAGTAAATATTTGGGGCCAGGTTTATTTTGGTCAGACAAGTTCCAGTCTGGTTTCTAAAATTAGGAATTCTGCGGGATGCACGTAATTGGGGCATCCTGCCAGAGAACTTTGTCTCAGGGATGTACAGTTCTCTTATTTGTTGTTGCTTGCTTGGAAGTGTGCATCTAAACCTTCTCTCGTGTCTGTCCATCTGGGCGGACCCACTCCTGATGGTAGGAAGGCTCTACCCATCTAATTTGGGTAGGTTCCCACCCCCCCCCGCCCTCACCCCTGCTTGCCGTCTGTCCTTCATACACTGCCAGACAAGCCTTCCAAGAGCACAGCTCTCATCCTGTCCCTGTCCCTCCTCAGAGCATTCACTGACACCTCCCCCTCCCCACACACACACACACTGCCTTCAGGCTGAAGGCCCTCCCCACCATGGTGCTACCTGGTGGGACATCCTCTGCCACCAGCCAAATTGGCCTCCCCGTTGCCCCTCAGACACACTGACTGCTTGCTTGCCCTTGTGACTTTCCATTTCTCCCATATAAATGTAGCTCCATATCCCCTCTGTCCATCTTTCTGGGCCCAGCTGCAGTCCCATTTCCCCTGGGAAACCGTTCTGTCCAAGGGAGGCCTCAGTCCACCACTGTGGATACTTGCCTGCATCATCCATTGTTGTCTCGTTCCCTCAAGCCCAGTGCAAAGGAGGTACTCAAGAAACATTTCTGTTTAGGGCTGTCTTTGAGTGTCAGGTTTCCCCCTCAGGAAGTTGTCCTTGCCCTGTAAGAGGCTGCCCTCCTGCTGCTGGTTCCTGCGTGTGTCCTTCTCGTCCGCCCACACCCATTCAGCTCTTTGTAGAATGTAGTAAGGGCCGCTCTTACCCTGCACCTCCAACTGGGGCTATGTTTGGGGTGGGAGGAAGGCCTCATTCACACGGCCTTGCCTTCATCTGCCTTCTTGGGTAGAATAGGAATAAGCAGGGCCAGGTTCATGGGTGTGCATCCTGTGCCCCGCAGAGGGCCCCACGCTCGGTTTCATGCTCTGCTGTTACCGTCTTGAAATTCTTACTTTTTTAACAAGGATCCCTGCATTTTCGTTTTGCACTGGGTCCTACAAAGTATATATCTGGTGCTGGGAGTAGGACAGCTGCTGACAGACAGGTAAGGATAGGGAAACATTACAGAAGGAATGCTGGGTGGGGTATGTGTGGAGGCCAGTGGAAGGTGGGTGACAGAATGGGAGAAGGAGAAGTGGAGGAAAGATATCAGTTGTGAGGTTCCTTCCTTAAAGGGGTGGTAGTTCTCCAAAGCCAGGATTGTTCCTCAGGGGTGGTGACTCCACAGGACCTGACTTTTTGGCCCTAAATAGGTTTATTTAAGTTCTTTTGTAAGCCTGCCATTTTTATGGAGCTGTTCCAGCTTTCCCATCCTAATCAGAGGAAGAACCAAGTCCTTCCAGTGGCCTACGGGCCCTGCCTGACATAGTGCTTCACCACTGAACTCCACTCCTACCACTGTCTTCTCAGTTAGTCTGTTGCAGCCACATCAGTCCCCTTGCTTTTCTTGAACATGCCAGAATGCCCCCCACCTCAGGACATTTGCACCTGCTGCACTCTGACCCTAGAGTGCTCTTCCTCTAGAAGGCTTGCCCCTACCGCGCCTTCAGGCCTTTGCTCAGGTGTCACTTTATCAGTGTGGTCTTCCCCCAAATACCCTATTTGAAATCACACAATCACACACACACTCACACACACACACACACACACACATACACACACACCCCACCTGTCTTTCACCTCTTTCCTGCTTTACTTTTATTCACAATACTTGTCACCATTTAACATACTCTATACTTTACATGTTTATTTATTGTCTGTCTCTTTCCATTGGAATGTAAGTAAGCTCAGTGAAGGCAGGAGTGTCTGTAAGTTTTGTCCACCTAGAACACTATGTGACACACAGTAGACATTAAATAAATGTGCTGGTGAATTCACTGCCCTCTGGGGGCTGACAGTACTTCTACTTGAGATTATACCGGTTTTCAAAGGAACCACACCATTTTACATTTCCAGCAACGTGCACAAGTGTTCCAGTCTCTCCACATCCTTGCCAACACTTGTTATTTTCTCTTGTGGGTTGTTTTTTTTTAAATAATGGTCATCCTTACAGGTATCAGATAATATCTCATTGTGGTTTTGATTTGCATTTTCTTGATTAGTGATGTTGAACATCCTTTCATATACATGTTGGCCATTGTAGGTCTTCTTTAAGAGAAACGTCTATTCAAATCTTCTGTCCATTTTTAAAATCAGATTGTTTTGTTTTGCTAATGAGTTACAGGGGTTCCGTATGGATTTTGGATATCAACCCCTTACCAGATATACGGTTTGCAAATATTTTCTCCCATTTTGTAGGTTGCCTTCTCACTGTGCTGATGGTCGCCTTTGCTGTGCAGAAGATTTTCGTTTGATATAGCCCCACTTGTCTGTTTTTGTTTTTGTCACCTGCACTTTTGGTGTCATATCCAAGAAATCGTTGCCAAGACCAATGTATTTCCCTATGTTTTCTTCTAGGAGTTTTATAATTTTAGATCTTAAGTGTAGGTCCTTAAGCCATGTTGAGTTGATTTTGTGTATGGAGTAATAAAACGGTCCAATTATATTATTTTGCATGTGGATATACAGTTTTAAGAAACACCATTTGTTGAAGGGACTGTATTTTCCTCATTGTGTAGTCTTGACTCCATTGTTGAAGATCATTTGACTATATACGTGTGAGTTTATTTCTGGGCTGCTTTGTTCCATTCATCTTTATGCCAGCACCATACCGTTGTGTAGCTTTCTAATGTTTTCAGGAAATCTGATTTCAGGAAATATCCAGCTCTGTTCTTCTTTCTCAAGATTGTTTTAGCTATTTGGGTTCCATATGAATTCTAGGATTGTTTTTTTCTATTTCTGAAAAAAAAAAAAAAGCCACTGGGATTTTAATAGAGATTATACTGAATCTGTAGATTGCTTTGGGTAATGTGGACACTTTAACAATATTAAGGCTTCCAACCCATGAATACATACTGTCTTAGCATTTATTTGTGTTTTCTATAATTTCTTTCAGTAGTATTTTGTAGTTTTCAGTCTTTTGTCCCCTTGGCTAAGTTTATTCCTAAGTAATTTCATTTTTTTGGATGCTATTGAAAATGCAGTTATTTTCTTAATTTCCTTTTCATTGTTGGATTGTTTATTGTAAGTGGCTGGAAATGCAACTGATTTTTGTACATTAATTTTGTATCCAACCATTTTGCTTAATTCGTTTATTACTTCTAATAGTTTTCTATGGGATCTTTAGGGTTCTGTACATACAAGATCATGTCATCTGTGAACTGAGGTAGTTTTGCTTCTTTCTTAACAATTTAAATGCCTCTTACCTCTTTTCTTTGTCTAATTGCTCTAGCTAGGACTTTCACTACTATGTTGAATAAAAGTGGCAAGTGGACATCCTTACCTTGTTCCTGATCCTAGAGGAAAAGCTTTCAGTTTTTCACCTGTAATAGTTTTTTATGGGATCTTTAGGGTTCTGTACATACAAGATCATGTCATCTGTGAACTGAGGTAGTTTTGCTTCTTTCTTAACAATTTAAATGCCTCTTACCTCTTTTCCTTGTCTAATTGCTCTAGCTAGGACTTTCACTACTATGTTGAATAAAAGTGGCAAGTGGACATCCTTACCTTGTTCCTGATCCTAGAGGAAAAGCTTTCAGTTTTTCACTTGGAGTATGATGTTAACTATGGGCTTTTCAGAAGGGGAGCCATTTCATAGGAGAGATATGTTTAACTGTAACATAATAACAATAACAACAACAAAACTATGGGCTACATATGTAAAAATACTTACTATATTGAGATTATTTTCTTTTAATCCTCATTTTTTAATGTTTTATTATGAGATGGTGTTGAATTTTATCAAATGCCTTTTCTGCATTTGTTGAAGATTGTGTGGTCTTTATGTCTCACTCTGTTAATGTGGTTATCACATCGATTGATTTGTGTATGTTGAACCATCTTTGCAACCCACGGATAAATCCTACCTCATGGTATATGATCCTTTTAATGTCCTGTTAAATTTGGTTTGCTGGTATTTTGTTAAGGATTTTTACATCTGTATTCATTAGGGATATTGGTCTGTGCTCTTCTTGTAGGTCTTTGTCTGGCTTTGGTATCACGATGAATCCACCCTCATAAAATGAGTGACGTGTTCCATCCTGTTTAAATTTTTGGATGGGTATGAGAGGGATTGGCATTAATCTTTCTTTAAATGTTTGATAGAATTTTTCAGTGAAGCCATCTGACCCCAGGCTTTTCTTTGTTGGGAGATTTATTTGAATACTGATTCAGTTTCCTTATTCATTATTGAGCTGTTCAGATTTTCTCTTTCTTCATGATTCCATCTTGGTAGCCTGTATGTTTCTAGAAATTTACCTATCTCTTCTAGGTTATCCAATTTGTTGGCATATAACATTTCATAGTTGTCTCATAATCTTTTTTTTTTATTTCTGTGACATCAGTTGTAATGCCTTTTCTTCCATTTTTTATTTTATTGGAGTCCTCTTTTTTTGTTAATTAGTCTAGCTAAAGGTTTGTCAGTTTTGTTGGTCTATGCCAAAAACTAACTCTTAGTTTCATTGACTTTTTTTCTATTGTTTTTCTAGTCTTTATTTTGTTCATGTCTGTTATAATTTTTATTACCTCCTTCCTTCTGCTAACTTTGGGCTTGGTTTGCTCTTCTTTTTCCAATCCCTTGAGTTTGTTTATTTGATATCATTCTTCTTGTTTAATGTAGGCATTTGCCACTCTAAACTTCCCTCTTTGTACTGCTTTTTCTACATCTCATAAGTTTTGGTATGTTGTGGTTTTGTTTTTATTTTTCTCAGGTATCTGTGATTTCTTCTTTGACCAATTGGTTATTCAAGTGTATGTTGTTTAACTTCCACATATACGTGAATTTTCCAATTTTCCTTCTGCTATTGATTTCTTGTTTAATTCCATTGTGGTCGGAAACGTTATTTGTTATGATTTCAGTCTTTTTAAATCTGTTAAGACTTGTATTGTGACCTGACATGTGATCTATCTTGGAGAATGTTCTGTGTACCCTTGAGAAGAATATGTGTTGTGCTGCTGTTGGATGCAGTGTTTTGTATATGCCTGTTGGGTCCATTTGGTCTCTCGTGGTGTTCAAGTCCTCTGTTTCTTTGTCTTCTCTCTAGATGTTGTGTCCATTACTGAAATCTCCTACTGTTATTGTGTCATTGTCTATTTCTCCCTTCAGTTCTGCCCATGCTTGCTTCACATATTTGTGTGCACTGGTGTTGGATACATATACATTTATAGTTGTTGTCTTTCCAGTGAATTGACCCTTTTACCATTAGATAATGTTCTTCTTTGTCTCTTGTGACAGTTTTTACTTAAAATCTATTTTGTCTGTATAAGTGTAGCCACTCTCCTCTCTTGGTTACCATTTACATGGAATGTCTTTTTCCATCCTGTCACTTTCAGCCTATGTGTGTTCTTAAATCTAAAGTGGGTCTCTTGTAGGCAGCATATAGTTGGATCTTGTTTTTTTATCCATTCAGCCATCCTATGTCTTTTGATTGGGGAGTTTAATCTATTAATATTTATACTAATTACTGATAGGGAAGGTCCTAGTGCATTTTGTTTTCTGTCCTGTAACTTTTGTCTCTCTTTTTTCTTCTTAGCTGTCTTATGAGTCATTGACTTTTTTGTGGTGACATGCTTTTTACTCCTTTCTCATTTTCTTTTTTTTTTTTTTTTTTAGATTTTATTTATTTGACAGAGAGAGACAGTGAGAGAGGGAACACAAGCAGGGGGAGTGGGAGAGGGAGAAGCAGGCTTCCTGCCGAGCAGGGAGCCCAATATGGGGCTCAATCCCAGGACCCTGGGATCATGACCTGAGCCGAAGGCAGATGCTTAACGACTGAGCCACCCAGGCGCTTTCTCATTTTCTTTTGTGTCTCTTCTATAGGTATTTTCTTTATTGTTATCGTGGGAGTTATATAAAACATCTTATAGTTGTAACAGCCTATTTTAAGCTGATACCAAGGCCATTTTTAATCTTGGCACAATTTTTAGGAATAAGGTACAACAAATGGATTTTTTTTAACTTTTTCATTTTGACCTTCCTTTAATTACTTTAATGGGATTAACTAGAATTAGTGGATGTATATTTTATGAGCCTAATGCAACCAAATCCCAATGGCATTTTTTAGAACTTGATAAAGTGATTCTGACATTCATCTGGAAGCATAAAGGGTTAGGCTATCCAAGAAATTTTTGAAAGAAAATAATAAAGGGGAACTGGTACTGTTAAATATAAAACAATAAACCTGCAGTAGCAAAGCTTTGTGTTACTGGCACAAGCAGAGGAATGGAGTGGAGTAGAGTGGGATAGGAAGGGATAGTATAGAATAGGATGCCCAAATCAGTGTAGGAAGATGAATTGTTAAATCAATATTATTAGGATACTTAATCTTTTGGAGGGGGGAGAATAGGTAAGTAGAGTCATATGTCCTACTATATACAGAATAAACTCTAAACAGAATATTTACAAGATATTAACTTTAAACTAAAAAAGAACTAGAAGAAAATGTAAGTGAAGAGTATATCATATTAGGGGGTGCCTGGGTGGCTCAGTCGGTTAAGCGGCTGCCTTCAGCTCAGGTCATGATCCCAGGGTCCTGGAATCGAGCCCCGCATTGGGGCTCTCTGCTCAGCAGGGAGCCTACTTCTCCTTCTGCCTGCCCCTCCCCCTGCTTGTGCTCTCTCGCTCTATCTCAAATAAATAAATAAAATCCTTAAAAAAAAGAGTATATCATATTAGTATGGGAATGAATCAGTTAAAAAATCATTAGATTTGACTCCCTAAAAACTTAAAACTTCTGCATATCTACAGCCATTATAAACAAAAGCAAAAGGCTTAAACCAAACTGAGACTATTTCCAACATACAGAACAGTCCAGTACAGAACAGTTCAAGGATTATGTCTCCAATATAGGACAAAGGAACTCTTAAAAAGAAAAGAAAAAAGTGGAAAAATAGGCAAAAAATATATAAGCACAATTCTTGGGAGAAGAAATAGAAATGGCCAAAATGTATAGGAGAGATTATAGAACTTGGATGACAATCAAAGAAATACATATGAAAGCGACAGGGTTGTCATTTCCACCTTCCAGACTGGCAAGGCTCTTTAAAGTCTCGATGTTGGCACAGCCTCAGTGGAACACCCCACGGGTGGGAGCGCACATTGACCCTGCCTCTCTAGGTGGCAGATTGTCCACAGGTATCAAGAGGCTTGACATTTTTTCAGAGACTTTGGTCCTAGCAGTTACACTTCTAGGAATTTCTTCTAATGGGGTAATCAGACATGCACATAAAATTATGTACACTAATTTCACCGTCGTATTATTTCGGATGTTTCTTGCTTATTATAATGCATGAGAATTATTACTTTAATAAGTGATACAAAATTCAAAGGATACTAAAAGGAAACAGAGTGAAAAATAATTTTCCTTTCCTTCCAGTTCTGTCCTCCATTTCTCTGCCATGGAGCAACCAGTTACTTACAAATCCTTCCAGAGATGCTCTTTGCACATGTGAGAATAGAGAGATGCTTGTGCTTTTTATTTTGCATCTCTATTTAATTTTGTATTTGAAGGTTGGTGGTAGCATGCTATATGTACCATATGTACCTTGCTTTTCTCATTTAATAAATCTCAGCATGTGCTCCATTATCAGTAGGCAATATAATGCAGAGGTTAAAAAGCACAGAGGAGTTGCGTTTGAACAAACGCTACTACTTACTAGCTATGTCATCTTAGACAAGTTTCTTTACTTCTCTGGGCCTTAGTTTCCTCATCTATGAAAAGAGTATAGTAATAGTCCTGTACCATAAGATTACTGAGACGATTCAGTGAGTCACTATATACAAAGTGCAGAAAATAGCAGCTAGCACATCTGACATAAGTGTTAGCTAATATTAGTACATAGGAAGCTGCAGCCTTCTTTTTAACAGCTGTAGAATATTCCACACCGGGGATCTATTCTATTTTGTCCCATATTAACGGACAACTAGATTGTTCTTAGCATTGCTGTTGCAAACGAATTGCAGTATTTGTCATGACACTTTTTTTTAAAGGAAACAACATAAATGTCCAAAGTTGGTTTAATTATGGCACGGTGCGCATCCACACAGCAGAATACAATACAACCAAAGTAAGGTTGTAGAAGGGTATCAGATATGTGAAAATGTTCACATATATATTTTTAAGTAGAAACAAACATTTTTAATATTTGTTCTATTTTTTCCATTATAGATTGTAGATTGTAGAAATTGAGAAACAATAAAAAAGTATGGAGAAAAATAGCAATTAACCTAGTCCTATGATCCAGAGATGCCATGCCTACTGAACATATTGGTGAATTTTATATAATCTCTCTCTCTGAAACTTTGCACTAATTATTTTATAGGGGTTGCTGGCTTCACTAAAAATGTCTGGGAGCTAAGAGTTGGGTTCGTCAGATGGGGGGCTGGCCATATGTGGGTGGCATGGATTAAACCGGCTTGGGGGAAGAGGCTTGCTGTGGGCAAGAGGGCTTCCCAGGAAGTAGAGCTGCTTGAGCCGACCTCTCTCTGGACAGTCGTAGATGCTGTTTCTTTCTAATAGTTATCTCGGTGATTTTCATTGTTCTGTGTTTCCTTTCATACATTCATTCGCTCGGTGAACATCTGTCACAACGGGCCTGTTTGTACCAGCATGCATCTATGTCTTAGGGACTCAGGCATGAACAAGATGAGTTCCAAGCCCGTAGCCCTGGAGCCTGCTTTCTAGATCTTGTCCAGAAACACAGGATAGAGTTACAGGCGTAGGGCCTGGGCCGTGTCTCTCTGAGATGCTTCCCCAGACAGTGACAACAGGCGCTTCTCCACGGGTCTTCCTAGTGGTATTTCTGGTGGCGGCTCAGTATTCTGTCCAGCTGCTCGGCATTTGTTTAATTAACCATTTCTGCTCTGTTGGACATGCACATGGTTTGCATGAATACTTCATGGTCTTCACCACATCACTCCTCTGCTTTTCAAGTGGATCGTTCCAGTTTATAGAGTTACCAGCCACGTGTGAACGAAGGGGCCTGGGCCATCAAAACCTCACCACCGTTGGCTCACTGTTTTTATTTCTATTATTTCTGTTCATTTAATAGGTACAAAACTGGGCTTCACTGTTTAAGTGTTCACTTATTTGATTACTGTTAAATTTTAACCTTTACTTCCTCTTAAGTGCATTTTCTGTTTAAATCCTTTGTTCTGTTGCTTAGTTGGGCTCTTGCTGTGAAAAACAGACTGTACAGTGATGGCTGAGAGCTCCAATTCTAGACTCCCACAGACCTGGTTTCTGTCCAGCCCTGCTTCTTAGGAGCTGTGTGGCCCTGGGCCAGGGGTCTGGGATGTGCTGAGGTGTGGAGGGCGTTCCCAGCACGGGAGCACTCCTTGGGAGCTGAGTCACAGAGTTCGGTGGCCTGGGTACATTCAGGGCACAGTGGAACAATCGCTGTGTCTGGCTTTATCTAATAGGCCTACCACGAGTATCCTTGGCTCACTATGGAATTTCCAGAAGTGCGGCCTTTGGAGTAATGGCAGGCACCACAAGGCCTCTTATTCATTTTCTCCCTGGAAGTCAACCCCAAACCCAGAAGAGGACTGGGGAGAGGCGGGGAGGGGTGGTGGGAAGGCTGGGAGCCCTGCGGTCAGGCACTTCTGGCTTTGAACCCCAGCACCCTCACCGCACAGTTGTAAGTACTCTGAGTCTCCGTTTCCTCATTGGAAAATGGGGTGTCGTCTGGGCACTGCACACTGGGAAGTCCAGCCATTATTAATTCAAGGGCCTCCAGCAAACGAGGCACCGAACTAAAGAGGGTTGTTAAGGAGCCAACAGTAAACAAGGGAAACACATCCTGCCATCATGGGAGGACGAGGTTGGAATTCCTCCTGCCCAGCTTTTTAGCCGTCAGCCCCTGCTCCTCCCCTTGGTCCTCGCTGCTAGGGGCACCACTGCCAGGAATAGGCTGCAGCGGGAAAAGAGCTTTCAGAGGTGTGTTTCTTTCAGAAAGCTGGGTGCAATTGCCAGGGGAAATTTATCGCTTGGAACTAGAAGAGGGACTGCCTGGATATCTCAAAAGGTGACTCTTTTGGTGACTAAGTCCTTTTTCTAGGAGAAAAGGATGTTTGGATTCTCAGCAGCCACATGTGCTTTTGAACTCTGTGCGGTCTGTGCCCTGGCTTCTCCCCACCCCAACAGCCCCCCCTCAGCGCCCCCCCTTTTATTCAAACAGAGGAAAGTTGTGTTTGTTGACCACTCTTTCAGGGTGGGAAAGGAATGTAATGTATGCCTAGACTGCCCAGAATTTCCTGTTAGACACCCACTCCAAACCACGGCCCTGGGATGCATTCCAGAGATTGCAGCCCAGTCCTAGGAGAGAAGAAAGGGTGCATTCATTTAAATGCCGGCCATTGGGAGGAACTCCCCCTCTCCCCTTAAAAAAAAAAGGTGTTTAGCTTTTTCCGTAGTAGTATAGTTGTGAATTCAGCTGCATGGTCTCCTCAGGGTTGTAACGTGTTCTGACATCCCCATGTGTGAAGAAGCATCTTTTCCTTGGGAAACCCCAGGGTGCAGTTTTGCAGCCTTAGCATTGGTGTCCACGTTGATGCTTGGACATGTTTTTAATGTTCTGCTGTGAACACTTGGATGATACAAATCGGTTGTGGAATACCTTTCTTGATTCTGCTCTTGTGACAAGAAAGAAGCTGGTTTGGAGGGCAGATTTTGGTGCTTTGACACATTAGCGGTAGACTTCTTGTGTTGAGTCCATTTTATCCTAGAAAGTCTGTTATGCTGGGTCTTTGGCCGTCTGGCCCCTGTGCCGGCATGTAGGCTGGCTTGGCACCGTGGAAATTAAAGGCAAACCTTCTTTGTTTTCTGTAGCTGCCAAGATGCAGTTTCTTCACTTGGGGAGAAACTTGAATGATTGGGGATGGATTCATAGTGAGTAGCAAACATTTCCACCTACGTTCCAGCTTCTCTGAGCTTCATCCTGAACTACTCGTTTGATGTAGGGATGTGTGTGGGGCAGTGGAAGTTCCAGATCAGATCCGAGATAAGGACAGATGGGTGGGGGTGTTCACAAAGGCAGCGAGTATGTGAAGCTCTGAGTCGGTGTAGACCCCAGAGGTTTTGGTCCTGAAGCTGGGGTTTCAGGATGGAACCAGAGCCCCCCCACATCTGTAATCTAAACCAGGTCAGCACATAAGAATTGTTTAAGAGCAGTGGTTATGTGGCATGGGCAGCTATCACACTGATTAAGAAACACTGTCGCGGGGCACCTGGGTGGCTCAGTCATTGAGCGTCTGCCTTCGGCTCAGGTCATGATCCCAGGGTCCTGGGATCGAGCCCCGCATCGGGCTCCCTGCTCAGCGGGAAGCCTGCTTCTCCCTCTGCCACTCCCCCTGCTTGTGTTCCCTCTCTCGCTGTGTCTCTCTCTGTCAAATAAATAAATAAAAATCTTTAAAAAAAAAAAAGAAAGAAAGAAACACTGTCGGTGTAGGGTCGACATTTCAATTTCTGGATGCAGAAGGGAACCAGGTAGGTCAGGAAGTATAAGCAGTTGACTAGCAATGCCCCCTCTTGGCTGGTGCGTACATACTCGTGGTGGATCCACCTGCACCTTCCTGTGTCTGTGGGCATAAACACAGTTTGATAGCTCTTTAGACCAGTCCTCTTGATCCCACCAAAGGACCAGACCTCACTGCCCACCTCGGTGGACTTTCCCCTGGACATTTCATGTTTTTAATTACAATACTTTCTTTCTAACTGTATTTCATATAAGAGTTCCAAAAAAGGCCTGAGTCCTAGGGTTTATTTTAAGTGTCACATGTGGAGCTTTTTATTTGTTTAGTTTCCTACATCATCATCATCATCATTATCACCATCATCATTATTATAATATAAAGAAAGCTTCACTAGATAGGAAGTAAAGTTTTAAGGAGCTACTTCAAGTTCTAAGTTTAGAATTCACATAACCAAAACCAAAATGGGTCGGCCTCCATGTTTTCTCAGAAAGCCAGGCTGTTTTTGTAAGGACTGTTGTTTGGAGACATGCTAACTTCTGAATGTTCACAGTGAGACACTGCTCAGTACCTAAAATCAGTCAGTCTTTTGTTGCTGTATTTTAAGGTGCTGGTAGATCTTCTCTCTTGAACAAATATGCGTGTTTTTGCTGCATCCACACGACAGTCCTCCCTGTAGGGTAGGTATGAAGACGCCCATATTTGTGGTGTGGCTTAGGTAGATGAAGTCAACACTGGCTAACCAGGAGCGGCGTGAGACTTGAACGCACAATAGAACCCCAAAGCCCTTTTTCTTTCCATGGGACTTGTTTTTTTTATTTTTATTTTTTATCTCCATGTGACTTGTATTTAAAGTCAATTTTTAAGTAAGAAATTTCCATTCTAGGCTCTTCAGCCAAAATGGTCCATATCTCTGATTTGCAAATACATATCCTGGAAATCTTTGATGCAGATCGATAGCCGTTATCAGTCAATTTAAAATTTAAATTCAGTGGTTCCAGTTCCAGAGGTCAAACCATGACATTTGTGGTACAGTTCTGCTCATCCACTCCCCATTGCCGTAGAGTCAGATGCAAACTCATCACCGTGGCTTACAAGGCTGTCATCAACCATCACCACTGCTCTGATTTCTGAGATACAGTCGTGCTGTCTCTCACATCGGGCTCTTTACTGTTGCTGTTTCCCCACTTCCCTGCCCCCTCCAACAATTGTATGCACTGTGAGCCTAGCTCAGAAAGCATTTCTTCTAAGAAATCACTCCTACCCTCCCTTAGATCTGGACTGTGCGCCCTTCTTGGGGCCCTGTCAGTGCCCTGTGCTATTCAGTGTCTCTCGCGCTAGATGTGGGCCACATGAGGTGGGGACGGTGCCTGTGTGGTTCACCGGTGTTTCTACACCGCCTTGCCTGGCAGCTGACATTTTCAGGGATAATCTTTTCCATCGCAAATAACGTAAACCCAGAGAAACAAGTAATTTATTTTCTTACATAACTGAAAATTCCAGGAGGATCTGGTTTTAATGAAACCACGTCCCCAGATGGTATTGTCAGAGATCCATTCCTCTCCGTATCTCAGCTCCTCTTTCCTCTGTTCTGGCTCATGCTCAGGTAGTTGCTTCTCAGTTGATGGCAGAGGAGACACCAGGGGCTCCAGGTTTGGAGCTTTTTGCTTGGCAAACCAGCAAAAAGAGAATATCCTTTCCAATGGCTGTAGCATGAATCCGGGGGCACACTCTCCTTGGCCCAAGTTGGGTCAAATGCCCAACCCTAAGCCAGCCACGTGGCTCGGATTGGCCAGGCCTCGGTAATAGATGGAAAGCAATTTGTAGGTGGGGGAAGGCAGTAGGGTAATTAGACCCAGCCAGCCAGCATCTTGAGCCCTTTCAGGACCAAACGAGCACCGAGGGTGGGGTGAGGCTGATGCTGGTCCTGAGCAACTCCATTTATTTCCCCTGCTGGCCTGATTTTGAGAGCACCCGACCAGTCCAAGAGCGATTAGAACATAAGGCAGCCCCTGACCTCCCAAAGCTTCCTACAGGCCCTAGAATTAACCTTCTTTAGCGGGAAGAGGCCTGGCCCCTCCCTCAGCCTTGGAAGTGAGGCCCATTTGGGCTGCTTCACCTCCTGGTGCACCGAAGGGAGATCCTAAATGAGCTGCCACTTTCCCATCAGGGGGTGAAGACCTTCCCAGGGACTCACTCCCACAGCTCTCTTTGTGGCTTCTACGTGGTAAGCCGTCATACGGTAGAAATTATAAGTAGCTCACTGGCTCCAGGTTCAGGACTTTTTTTAGCATATAAGTTAGTTTGTTAATTTGTTTGTTAGTTGGTTGTGGGGAAGATGTATGTGACCTGAGGATGAAAATGGGATCTGAGGGGGTGCTTTTTGCAGAGCTGTTTCCTGCCCAGCTTGGGCATCAGCTGCTCAATGTGTCTGAGACATGAACAAATAGCTTGTTTACTTGCAGAGAAATATGCTATCAGCCGGGGAAGAGGCAGGCTTTTTTTCTTCCTCTGACTAAATTATTTGAGTGTGGCATAAAAGCGAAAGCACCCAAAGTAACAACAGAACAGTTTAACCAATCATACATATTTTTTTAATTAACTATTTATTTGTTTATTTTTTAGAGGTGAGGCAGGGCAGGGGGGAAAGGGGAGAGAGAGAAACTTAAGCTGGCTCCAGGCCCAGCAGAGAGCCCAACACGGGGCTCCATCTCACAGCCCTGAGATCCTGACCTGAGCCGAAATCAAGAGTCGGACGCTTAACCTACTGAGCCACCCAGGCGTCCCCTCCCCCAATCATATATATTAAATATGAGTTTATTGCAGTGCTTTTCTCTCCATTTGGCATGTTCCCTCCTTGATCTGACCTGATCTATCAAGACTGCGTTCAACAGGGCACATGGAGAAAGCACACACTTTGGAAACAGGCCTCCTTGGATTCAGATCCTGGCACACGCAATTCCTAGTTGTAGTCCTGCCGCGGTAAGACAGAAGCGGTAATGCCTATCTCCTTGGGTAAGCTGTTGAGTGTTACATGAAATGAGGACTGTAAAGTAGTGGAATTTAGAGGGCTGGTCCTCAGTCAACAGTGGTCATTATCACTTCCCCCCACCTGCTGCTTGGAAGGCCTCTGCACCTGGAGGTCCCTGTGGCCTGGTCTGCCATCAGGGGCCCCAAGTGAGAAGACTGGTGCCTGCAACATGCACCCAGGCATTCTCAAGGAAGATAAAACAGCCAGCGTTTCCCGGGGTTTGTGGTTCTAGAGCTCATCGTTAGTAATGGGGATCTTAAACTCACACTTACGGGGCCTGGAGGCCACCCATGCCTGTGGGATTGCTGGCAAGAAGTTTTTCAGTCTTTTTTCATGTGAATTTTCATGTGAATGCATTTGGTTTTGCTGCCAGCAGAAGAGTACCCCAAGACTTTTAGCAGAAGTTCTGTGATCTCTTGAGAGGGAAGGTGCTGTACAAATCACTCAAGTACACAAAAAGAGGAATCATGCCAAAGCTGTTTTTTGGGAGAGAGAAACTCCAACAGTTACCATGTGGACTCAGTGATTTCCTACCCTCGTAATTTCCGGATTCACCCCAAGCGCGGGCCCTTTGTGGCGTCTGCTCAGTGCCCTTGACCCACCCAGACGTGGTATGTGGAGGGACAGCACTGGCTGCATTCCCAGGCACTGCTCCTGGCCCTCCAGGTTGTCAGTCTCCTCCCCTGAGGTGTGTTTTTCAGCTTATACTAATTTTTGCCTTTTAGTTCTGACTTGTGGCAGCTTGTCTTGAGGCCTGAATAACAGAAAGGATAACGTCACTCCCTCGGGAGACTGAGTCCAGGACAGGCCGGGAAATGAGTCCATGGCACAGGATTGCCCTGGGTTTCAGGAAGATGGGCTTGCCGGACCGTGTGTTCTGTGTCCCACATCTGCTGCTTATGTGTTCAGTGTCATGGAGGACTCCAGCCCTCCCATCAATGTCCTGACAAACGGCAGAGTTTAAGAAGGGGTCTTCTTTATGCCCTTACACCTCTTATTTCTTTTCTTTTCTTTTTTTTTTTAAAGATTTTATTTATTTATTTGACAGAGAGAGACACAGTGAGAGAGGGAACACCAGCAGGGGGAGTGGTAGAGGGAGAAGCAGGCTTCCCGCCGAGCAGGGAGCCCGATGTGGGGCTGGAGCCCGATGTGGGGCTCGATCCCAGGACCCTGGGATCATGACCTGAGCCGAAGGCAGACGCTTAACGACTGAGCCACCCAGGCGCCCCCACCTCTTATTTCTTAATGAAGTTAGTCTTGGAGTTAAGAGTGTTCAAGAACCTAGTTTCAAAGTGACTCTTTCTTGGTGCCCTTCTCAGAGAAATGCTTCTCAGAGAGTGTCAAGTCTGATTTGTGACTGAAAGGATCTTTGTTTTTAAGTAGTGCTTAGTCCCGGGTCGGAAGGCTGTCTGCTGGGTTTAGGAAGGCAGATGGTGCCTGACCCTGAGGATGGGTCAGTTACTGAGCAAGCAGCCCCCACTGGGCTGAGGTCAGAGGAATTCTGTCCAGCCAGCAGGATTGGGCTCCATCAACCAGCTGGCCCTCTAGGAATCACATGTTGAATAAGAGTCCTTTAGAGTAACTTCCTGGGGCTCCTCATCTTCTCGCGCTGAGTGGGTCTCCTGGTATTGGGGCTCCGGGGTGGGGGCGGGGGGGCAACTGCACATTCGGGTTTTCCCATCGCATGACAACTCCGAGTACGTGCTGCAGTTGGCCACAGTGTGTTGTTTCTCTTTCCAGCATCCCAGTGCAACATCAGCTTAAAGAAGCCGAGGAGCCGAGGCATCCTTAGCTCCTTCTTCTGCTGCTTCCGGGACTACAATGTGGAGGCCCCGCCCACCAGCAGCCCCAGTGTGCTTCCGCCACTGGTGGAGGAGAACGGTGGGCTTCAGAAGGTCAGTTCTGGGGCGGGGAAGGGGTGGGATGGGATGGGGGGACTGTGCACTCAGCAGAGCCTCAGTAGCTGCGTATCTGTCCCATCCTTCTAGAATATCCTGAATAAGGGATCTATAATAGCTTTGTGTACAGCCATTAACTTAAAGATCTGAAATGACCAAAAAGGTCATCTTCTTCGTCAGAGGATATCTCAGTCATTCCCGTTCAGCGACTGAAGCACATAGATGATGAGAGTTCTAAGAATCACTTCACTTTTTTATAACATTCTGTCTTGGGAAGTTGGCTGCATGAAACGGAAAGCTGAAGAACCAGTAGCAGAGAAAGACATGGGAAGACCAACGGAGAAACAGAGGCATGCCAAAGAACCAATAATAAGTGTAAATGGGTTTAACTACGTCGTTTAATAACAAACATATTTGTTATATGTTATTCTTTTATATCCATCAGATACAAAGTTTTAAGTCATTTTCACAATACGTTAAAAAAAAAAAAAAAGCAAAAAACTAAACTCTGCCCACATGCTGTTTAACGGACATATCCTAAGCAAAGTGACTCAGAACAGCTAAAAGTAAAAGGATGAGCAAGAAGATGTCACACAAGTATATAAACAAAAAGAAAGCAGGGATTGCTACATTCATTCAGTCAAATAGAATTTCAGGTAACAATCACTGAAAGGCCAAGAAGATTATTCACTGTGAAGATAGTTGAGATTGAGGACACAAAAACCATAGAACTTTATGTCCCAAATAGTGTGAGCAACGGACCTGAGCAAGCATTTCACAAAATAAGAAATACAGTTGGCCAATAAACATGAAAACATGTTCAGTATGATTAGTAATCAAAGAAATGCAAACTAAAACAGTGACATAGCCTTTTCCATCTATCAAATTATCGAAGATATTTATAAAGATAATAGGTGGATTTGGATGAGGGTAGCCGCAGAGAGGGTAGAAGATATAAATGGGTTATTGGTAGCCATTTAATTGGTTACACCTTTCTGGAGGGAAATTTGACAATGTAATCTTAAAACCTTAGCAGTTATTTATTGACATAGTTATAGATGTGCAAGGATTGAACTATGGGATACTGTCCAGCAGAGATTATAATATTGCAAAAGTGTAAGCAACCTGATGATCAACAACAGACAATAAAAAACCCATAGAATAACCATGCAATCAAATAGTGTGCAGCAATTAAAAATAATGTCTCATAAATATTGCTGACATAGGAAAATGTTCACCATATGTCACTTAGGGGATAAAAAAACTTGTAGGTGAGTATATTTATATTAGAGGATAAAATGTAGTAGGTGAGTATATTTACAAGTATACATGTAGTCATACACACACACGGGCATTTATAAGACTAGAATGATATATGCCAAAATATGAAGAGATTATCTCAGACAGATGGGTTTATATATAGAATTTTCTCCCCTCTTCTGTGCGTTACTTCTTTCTCTTTTTTTCTTTTTGCTTTTCCCAGTTTTCACAAAATAAGCTTAAATTACTTTTGGGATTAGAAAATAAATTACTTTAAAAGTATATATGAATGTAAGAAAAAGGATTCTGGGAAGGTGACAATCTGAGCACGTGGCTCTGACCATTTAAATTCTCTCTCTGGGTAAACCCAGGTGAGCCTGCTGGTAGAACCTGGAAAGTGCATTAAGGACCCTATAGTTTTCCCGACATCACTAAGGGAAAGAGCAGGCACAGGATTCGTCCTCTCTGGTCCTCAGTGAGAAGCAGGGAACTACCAACAGAGCAAAATGCTTGCTTGTCTTGGAGTCCTAGGACAGAGACTTGAAGCGGATAGTCCTATGAGGTCCCCCAGCCAGCAAGAGCTGTGGATTCCCTTGGAAAGGGCCTACAGTGCCCACTTATTGTGTGTGGTCCTTGGAGGGGCTGTACTAATGAGTTGAGTTGCTTTCACTTCATGTACCCTAAAGGAGCCCATCACTACAGGGACTTTCTTCATGTCCTTGTGGTTGGTCACTTTGGGCTCTGCTGGACCATGAAAACATTGCTCCTTGTGGGACCTGGCTCTGCTCCCTCATTTGCCACTGCTGAGAAGGTCCAAGTTGAAAAACTAGAATAGGAGGCTCCCACTGAGGTAGAACTAATGAAGGAGATAGAAGAGAACTTTTTTTTTTTAAGATTTTATTTATTTGAGAGAGAGACAGAGAGAGCACAAGCAGGGGGAGGAGGAGGGGGCGAGGGAGAAGCTGACTCCCCGCCGAACGTGGAACCCGACACAGCTTGATCCCAGCACCCGGAGATCATGACCTGAGCCGAAGTCAGATGCCCAACCAAATGAGCCACCCAGGCTCCCTGAAGAGAACTTTAGTAGACAACTCAGGAAATGATATTTCAAGAAATGAATTCTGAGTACAGAAGTAACTTTTAGAATTTAAAAAAGAAATCCCATGATTTCTAAATAAAAAAATTCAGTAAACAAACTGAGAAAAAGGAGACTGAGGATGGTCACTGCTGTGAACTGAATTAATGTTCTAGAAGAGCAAGTGGAAAAAATATCTTACAGTTCAGACCAGAGACAGAGATGATAATTGTGGGGGGGGGGGGGGCAGGAAGAGGCATCTAGGAGACCTAACAGCAAGTAATAGAGTTCCAGAAAGAGAAAAAAGTGATAGAAGAAATTTTTCTTGAGTTGAAAAAAAATCTCGAATGTGTAGATTATAAGGGCTTGCCAAGTCTGCAGCAGGATGAGGGAGACAGGTGGAGGAGCACATGCCTAGATATATGCTGTTGAAATTCTGAAATTTAAGTGTAAAGAGAAAATCTTGCAAGCTACCAGAACAAGATATTTTCAAAAGAAAGAGAATTATTCTAGTACCAGACTTTTCATCAACAATATTGAAAGCCAGAAGACTATGAAAGAAAAATTTACCAGGCTACTGAGAGAGAATTCCAAACTAAAAATTCTATATGTGGCCAAGATATCATTTATTAAGGCAAAGGAAGTACATTTTCAGACATGTAATGATTCAGAGAGGGGACAAAAAAAAATCTGGGTGAGACTGATATTCTGTTATGATATAATTATAGAAGATGTAGGAATAAATACAATTATTAGGAATAGAACTGTAACAAGCAGCACAATTAGAAAATAGATCCTCAATAGAGCCCCATGTCGGGCTCTGCGCGGAGCATGGAGCCTGCTTGGTATTCTCGCTCTCCCTCTCCCTCTGCCTCTCCCCCTGCTCACTCTCTTTCTCTCTCTCTCTCTCTCACACACACACACACACAGACAAATAAATAAATCTTAAAAAAAAAGAAGGAAAGAAAATAGATCCTCAAAATTCACAAGGAGTGAAAGGAGAAACGGGCAGAAATGTGAACAAACTATCAAAATTAAGAAAAGGAAAAAAAGAACAAACAACATAAACAGTAAACCGAACATAAAGAGTAGGCATGAAACCAAGTTCAATGAACCAAATTCTCCTAACAAAAGACCAAGACTATATCAGATTGGCTTGACAAATTCATCTGTATGCTGTTACCAAGAATAGACCTGTATCAGATAGGAACGATTTTGGCAGCAAGTAAAAGAAAACTGACAAATAATAGCTTAAACAAATAGGGGATTATTTTTTTCACATAAAAGGCCTGAGTCTGGCAGTTGCTGGGGTTAGTTTAGGGGCCTGATGATGCCATGAGGGACCCAGGTTCTTTCTGTTCTTCTGTCTCTCCATTTTTCCATTCCACCATCCTTGGCTCGTTTGCCTTCATCCTCACGCTTGTTTATTATCTCAAAGTCACAAGCTTCAGACAGCATATCCACATTCAAGGGAAGAAGAGAGGGAGGATCAGCACTACCCATGCCTGTCCCTCTTGTGGAAAGTAAATGCTTTCACAGAAAACCCCAGGGGACTTCTACATATGTTGATTGGCCAGAACTCTGTCACATAGCTACCCTCCAGCCGCAAGGGAGGCCCGAAAAGGGAAGAATTTAGACTGGCGTATTTCTGCCCTCAACAGAATCAGAGCTCTTTCACAAAGGAGAAAGGAGGAATGACTGCTGAGTAGACATACTAGGCAGTGTGGGCTCAATTATGCTGTAGTAACAACCCCCAGATCTCAGAGGCTTAGAACAATAAAAGTGTATTTTTCACTCATGCTACATGTTTATTATGGATTAGGTGGGCTCTCTGCTCTGTGGCATTTGTCCAGTAGATAGAGAATGTGAGCTACATATGTTATTTACATTTTTCTAGTAGCCTTCTTTTGAAACTATTTTTTAAAAAGGTGAAATTGAGTTTAATAATATATTTTATTTAACCAAGGATATCCAAAATATTATTTCAACGTGTAATCAGTAGAAAAAATTAATGAGATAAAACTTACATTCTTTTTCTCCCACTAATTCTTCAAAGTCTGATGTATATTTTGTACTTAGAGCACATCTTCCTTTGCACTAGCTGTCTTGCACGAGCTCAGTAGCCACCTGTGACCTGTAGCTGCCATTATCAGACTGTATAACCTATCTTATCCTCATTCGTGGACTAGACTGAGGAAGGCCCATCTCTTTGCTTTCATCATTGTCACAGCAGGGCAAAGGGAATGTGGTGAATCACACTGGCTCTTAAAGTTTTCACTCAGAAGTAACTCACATCTTATTGGCCAAAGCAATTCACGCGACTACACCTAACTTCAGGGAGCATGGAAGTGTGATCCTACCATGTGCCCGGAAAGAAAACTGGAATTATTTGGATAACAGGGCTAATTACTGCTACAGTAGGTGGACCAGTTTCTGACATCTAATATATAATGATTTTAAGAAGGTGGAAAATAGGGGCGCCTGGGTGGCTCAGTTGGTTAAGCGACTGCCTTCGGCTCAGGTCATGATCCTGGAGTCCCGGGATCGAGTCCCGCATCGGGCTCCCTGCTCGGCAGGGAGTCTGCTTCTCCCTCTGACCCTCCCCCCTCTCATGTGCTCTCTCTCTCTCTCTCATTCTCTCTCTCAAATAAATAAATAAAATCTTTAAAAATAAATAAATAAATAAATAAAATAAAATAAATTAAAAAATAAAAGAAGGTGGAAAATAGATGGGCAAAATGTAAAAAGAAGATCAAATAAAAAGAAAGCAAAGGTGGCAATATTAATATCAGACAAAACAAAATTCAAGGTCAAAAACATTAAACAGGAGAAAGAGGGGCATTTTCTCATGATAATAGGTCTGATACATGAAGTGTGTAATAGCCATAAACCTTTGTATACTAATCAACAGTACAGACAAATATATAGAAGAAAACCATTTAAACATGATAAAAAACTATCTTCTAAAAATATGGGGCACCTGGGTGGCTCATTTGGTGGAGTGTGTGACTCTTGATCTTGGGGTTGTAGGTTCGAACCTCATGTTGGAGGTAGAGAGTACTTAAAAATAAAATCATTAAGGGGCGCTTGGGTGGCTCAGTCAGTTGGGTCTGCTTTTGGCTCAGGTTATGATCCCAGGGTCCTGGGATCGAGCCCCACATCGGGCTCCCTGCTCTGCGGGAAGCCTGCTTCTCCCTCTCCCACTCCCCTTGCTGTGCTCTCTCACTCTCTCTCTCTTAAATAAATAAATAAATAAAATCTTTACCAAAAGTCTTTAAAAAATAAATAAATACAACAAACAACATAGGAAAATCTTTGGTAGTTTCTGGCTAATGCAATAAGACAAGAAAATGAAATACTTGGTGTAAATATAAAAAAGATTGGAAACTAGTTTTATTTGCACATGACATGATTATTTACATAGAAAACCCAAATACTTCAAAAATAGAATCATTAAAAGGTTTTGCTATGGTAGCTCTTATTTATGGAGAAATATGCTGTGTTTCTAGATAAGACTTAAAATTTATAAAAAGAAATAATATCTAAGGATAGGTGAGAAAATTTTGGGAAAAAATAATGAAAGATGACTTGCCTTAACAGATGAAGCCTTACTGTACACTGGATAGAAAAATATATTAGTGGAATTTACATGATGAGACTCTATTGTAAACCCTCAGCCCCAAATTCTGATGTGTTCCCCCAGTGAGCTTTCCTCATACTCTCCCTCCCCCAATTTAAAAATCATTTTAGGGAATCTTTTGAGAATCGCCATTAGCAAAAGGACCATAATTGGTACCCTAGGTCTGTAGAGGATAAAAGAGATGAATCACTGCTGTCATAGTAAAAGTTTTATTTAAAATTAGTATTTGCCAGGGTGCCTGGCTGGCTCACTCGGTAGAACGTGTGACTCTAATCTTGGGGTTGTGAGTTCAAGCCCCATGTTGGGTGTAGAGGTTACTTAAAAATAAAATCTTTTAAAAAATAAATAAATAAAAATAAAAGTAGTATTTGCCTAGATGAAATACCATGAGACAATGTTGGTGCACCCCTGACAGGTTTCCTGGAGTGGCTGGCTGTGTTTATGAGAGAATAAAGGCCTTTGAAGGCAGTTCCTCTGGCAGAGCTGAGCTGGACTCAGTGTTCATTAGTAGACTTCCTTCACTTAACATTTATCAAAATGGCTTTTTAAAGAATTAACTCTGAGTAATGAATCATTTGCATTAACACTTGACTATTCAGTCTGTAAGACCAGACCCCACGGAAAGAACCAGGGTCAAAGTGGGGCAGCTAAGGCCTAGAGGAGGACCCTCCGCCCTCCCTCGAACTGAGCTTGGTCAGGACCCCTGGAACACAGAGCCCAGGCCTGTAAGTTGTGGAACCAGATTCTAGGCCCATCTCTACAGCTGGCCTCCAGCTCTCCCTGCCTCTTGGAACTCAACAGGCCGGAGGCAGAGGGAAGGCTGTGGGCGGAATGCAGTGGGTGGCAGCTAGGGTTCTGTCCGCCCTACACATTCACTTTACCCTGGAGAAATGCTTCCATGCTTCCGCAGCAGTGGCCTGGAGTGGCAACTGTTGCCACCATCACGGTTACAGCCTGAACCTGCAGACCAGTTGTGCAGAATAAACGGGTCCAAGGCCCTGGCCAGAGGCAAGAAGAAGCCATCACCCAGAAGACCCCAATGGCCAGGACCATGGAGGACTTTCTCAGGGAGAGGGCAGAGTAAAGGGATCGCTGGACACTCACTAATGCATGCATACCCCATGCACACACACACACATGCATGCAAACTTCCAGGGTAATTTTCCAGCCCAAATACCTGGCCAGAGTAGCGTCTTTGGTCCTAGCCTGTGTTTTGCCAAGCCCTTCGGACGTTTGTTACCGTTACCTCTTCCTTCACTGATGTGCTCCGCTTGTCTGAAGATGCACCTGTGTGGAGGGGCTGTTTGCGGCCTCCCACTGGTGCAGTGGTTCTCACTTGGAGATGATTTTGCCCGCCCCCTCCAGGGCACACTTGACAGTATCTGGAGACATTTTCGATTGTCACTACTGGGCATTGTACTGGCCTCCAGTGGGTAGAGGCCAAGGATGCTGTCGAGCATCCTACAATCCTCAGGACAGCCCCCACAGCAAAGAGTTGTCAGGCCCAGAACGTTGGTAGCTCCAGAGTTGAGAAACCCTACTCTGTAGTGGCCCAATGGGCTTGTGAGCTTCTGGCCAAAGTCTCCCCACCAAGAGCAGTGACCTGCTCCTAGGTCCGGGTGTTGGGAGTAATATTACCTAAGAGCTTTGGAAATGAACTTCTCTGCAGAAGTTCTTAAAAACTGGGATTGGATTTGATTGTGCCGTCATGTTGGAGAGCAGCACAGCCCTGCCTTGAATAATGGCAGAAGGCAGTTTGGAATCCTTAAGACAAGCCCCAAGTGTCCTGAAAAAGGAAAGAGCATCAAGACGGTCTCGAGAGGGAAGAGTAGTCGCTGTTACACTGCAGAGGTGGTAACTAGGGCTGCAGATAATCAAGAAGCTGCTAAATGATGCTTGGAGGCAGAGCAGAGCTCAAAACGGTGCCAGCCACCTGCCTCTGTCAAGTCAGGTTTGACCCCTTCCCATGAGAGCGTTGTCACCAGTGACCCCCTCAGTAAAGAGGGATATACTATTCACAGATCCTTCTGTGTGGGAGACTGGAAACAGTTCCTCATTAGGAACTATGATGCTGCTATTCATTGTCTCCCATCGAACCATCTAAAAAAGAAGAAACACAGAAACTGGAAGTGCTCAGTAGAGATAACAGAGAGAATGTGTTATTTTATTAGCATTTCGTAATGATGCTAAAATGAAATGTTTCCATCAACCAGGTTTGGAATGGCTGGCATTCCGAGGCTGAGGAATGGGTGAGGCCCCACCCTGGGGCCTGAATTTTCTTAACACTCCCTGTGAGTACAGGTTCTGTCCCCCTTAAAGGGAACGCTGTCTCCACGTCTGTGGCCTCAGGGGGAACCTCTTGAGCCTTGCCTTGTCCCCCCTTCACAGTCCTCCTCTAGAAGAAAACCAGGAGAGGCCAGGGTGTTCCTCGTAACCTGATAACTGGTCTTCCTTTCCCTGCATATTGTACTGACTTAAGGCTTAGTCTTTTTAGGGAAAAACTTACTTAAAAGAAGAAATAAGCCAGCTATTAGAGGGATTAATGGATCAAAGTAATATATGGGCTTTTTGTTTTTATTTTTCAATTAAGGATTAAATTCCTGGGAGTAAGGGAGGCACCATTTAAATAAACAAGATTAATGAGCCTCAGGAACCCAGCCTGGTTTGTCAGCGGAGGGAGTGTCTGGGAGGCAGAGTGGAGCCCAGTGCCCTAACTGGAAAATCTTTGGGTTCCTCCTGTTCATTAAATACCACTAAGGTACAGAGAACAGGAAATCATAGGGCTGCTGTACTCAAGAGTGCTTTGAAGTTTCTTTGGAGTATATGATCTACTTACTTCTCTTCAAACCTGACAATGATTTCTTTTTTCTTTTTCCTTAGGGTGACCAGAGGCAGGTCATTCCCATACCGAGTGTATGTATATTTATCCAATTTTATTTAAACATTCATAGAATCTTGTAGCTTTGGGCCTACTGACATAAAAGATTTTTTTTTTAATGTTCTTGTGTACGTTGAGTTTAGCGTGTGGTATAAACAGCTCTGTTCTGTTAAAAAATGAAGCTACATTTTAAACTGTGAGCAGGAGGTTCTGTACAGGGAGAGTTTCCTTTCTCAGGAACAGCGGGGCAACCAGCATCTATTAACCAAATTCTCACCTTTCCTTTCTTTCTGCACAGGGCCTCCAAGCTAATAAGCTAAGGCAGCCTGCTGCACTTCCCCACTCCAGCACCTCAGCCCCAGCTCCACAGACCAGGAGGACATACTTTGGCCCAGACATAGGATTTTACAGCAGGTTCTGTCCCAGTGGGCTCACCAAGCCCATGGCCCGGGTGACCAGACCAATTCTGACTTACTCAGCAGTGTTGGTAGCTTGGCCCTGGTTCTGAGATCAGAAAAAAATCGCCCCAATTGTATTCCCTGAACTTGCAGGACTCACCCCCACTCCTACAGGCTGGCTTTGCTCTAACCCTGTTCCAGCCGGGCACTCCCTTGGGCCACCACTTCCCTTTTCAGCCCTGAAATTTCGGAGAGTAGCTACACCAGTGTTCAGCGTCAGCACAGGCCAACCCCCTCCCCCAGACATCAGCTATCCCCACTGTTCCTGCTGTGACAGCAGAGCCACTTAGCCTGAGGCCAGACAACAAGATACAGACCAGTGACTGACTCTCCAAAGAAGCTGGCGCCTGGGTGGCTCAGCCATTAGGCGTCTGCCTTAGGCTCTGGTCGTGGTCCCAGGGTCCTGGGATCGAGCCCGGCATCGGGCTCCCTGCTCCACAGGAAGCCTGCTTCTCCCTCTCCCACTCCCCCCTGCTTGTGTTCCCTCTCTCGCTGTGTGTCTCTCTCTCTGTCAAATAAATAAGTAAAATCTTAAAAAAAACTGGCACTTGAGCTGTCCCTATCAAACAAGACCAGTTAAATAGCCCTGTGTCCTTAGAGAAGAGTTTAGATTTTAAAAAGATGTCCATAAATTGATACTTTAATCCATAAAGAGTCTCTGATTCAGATTGTTTGACTCAAATCTGTTCATCTAACTTTCCTTGGACTTTTTCACATATTTTCTGGGAACATCCAAGAGACACAGCAATCTTACACTGGAAGGAATGGATTTCATTAGTACAGGTTGACTCCATATTTGGTAGTGAGTGTCCATTATAAATTGTAATACATTGCCCCCCAGTTTTTTGATAATTTCATTTTTCTCAGGACTTTAACTCTCCATTAACGAGTTTCAAGGGTTTGTGGAGTGGTTCTGACTTCTCTAGCATGCCTGGAGGTTGGGCTTTGTCGGGAAAGCTGACTTTAATCCAAAAAATGGATCAAGCAGAAGTTTTTATCCAGTGTTTGGGTGGAATACCCGGTAGGATTGATACCAGAGGTGTCCTTTTAACCGTTATACAGAGTAGTTTCATATATTTTTCCTGCAGAGTTACCTACGTTAAACAGGTGACAGGTAGCAGCTTTTCCCTTACCTGTGATACTCCCATAGCACTGGTTTTTCTCAAAGTTCATTAAGTGCCGAACAAAGCATTGTCAGGGTAGAACTCTACCGAGGAAAATTACCCTTTCCCCAGAAATCTCAACACATTCTAGAATCCCAGAATGAAATAGCCAAGGGGGGAAGATCCCTTGTATAATTTAGTGCAGTGTTAGATCAATAAACTGACTCCTTCCTACAAATGAGACTCTAGGTCAGGCCTTGTGAGTCTCTGAAATATCTTGCAGAAAAACAAAGCCTAGCTAAAGTAACTTGCATCACTGTATAATATCCTCCAGAAAAGTAGGTCTACTGATGGGCTCAGTGTGATTTCCACTGCCTGCTTAGCATGCACAACTGCACGCAAGTCCATCTGAAGGCCAGCTCAGCCCCAGGATTCGAGCCTTGGGATCCCCTGCAGAATCTGTACCCACCTGTCAAGGCTGCAGGTCACATTAACAGAGTAGCCCTGCCCTTTTCTGGATCACAGGGGACCTGGTCAGGGAGCCTGTGTGAGTTTGGGGTGCTGTGCCGTAGGAAATGTGAAAATCCAGGCTTGTGCTAATCCCAAACGAGAGCCTATAGACTCCTGAAAGCTGTTCCAGGCCCTGAAGGTGAAAGGTGCCCCCGAGCCTGTGGGTACCCAGACTAGTTCCAGCTGGAGCCCCCCCACCATCTTTCTTCCCACCATACCCGTCTTATTTCATTTTCATGCTACTCTGTTTATATGTGCAGCTTTGGTCTTTTGATTTTTTACTAAGCAGTAATTCAAGTTCATAGTTTTAAAAAATACTGAAAAAATAAAGTAGAAAGAAAAAAAAATTCCCAACATGGTCCCACTCCCTGGAATAACCACTTTCAATATTCTGTATCCTTCCAGAAATCTAAATACACACAACCATATTTACACGAATGAGAATTTTGCAAGATGTTTTTTGCTTTGAACAATATACCCTGAACCTCTTTCCAAATATTAGTGCATAGTGAGTGATCTACCTCTTTCTTTCACATGTCCTTGATGGCATTTATTTTGTTTCTCCTTCTGGGTTATTACAAATACTTAGGAATATTCCTGTGCATGTATGTTTATGGACCTGAGTTATAGATCCTTTCCTAATTGTTGAAATTCTAGATCAAAGGATATAGCTAGATCAAAGGATATAGCTAATTCTGGATAGATTAAAGCCAAATTGTCCTCTGAAAGCCTAATTTATGTTCCCACCAGGAGTGTGTGGGATTGCCCATTCCCTTACCAAAAACGATGATAATCAAATATTTAATCTTTGCCGATCTCTAAGTAAAGAATGGTATATCAATTCATTGCTTTGATTTGCATTTCTTTATGAATGAGGATGAACATCCTTTCATAAGTTTATTATTTATATGTCTTTTTTCTTCCCTGTTCATTTCTTCTGGATGTTCTACTGTGTTATCTTTTTCAATTTCAAGGAAATTAGGACTTTTACCCCAAATTTATGGTATATCTTTTGGCCTTGGTTATAATCATTTTGGCCACAAAGAAGTTTAATTTTATATAGGCAAATGTGTTAATCTTATCTTTTATGGCTCCTGAATTTTATATCATGCTCTTAGAAAGATCTCCCCATCCTATGACTGTGAGCCATATTTTCTCCTAGTATTTAATGGTTTTATCTCTACACTTAAATCTGTTGACCCATCTGGAATTTATGTTGGTGTAAAGGCATGAAGTAGTGATCCAGCTTTATTTCCTTTTCCAAGTGTCAGGGCAGTTGTCTCAACACCATTTATTGATTAATCCAGCTTTTATACCCCTCTTGAAAGTGACATCTTTATCTGGACTTGACATTAAACATACCACTCAGCAACATTGGCCTCCCAACCATAGGCTGGGATTTGGGGCCCTCCACACATCTTACTGGAAGCCTCATGGGCTGCCCAGTAAAAGTCAGATGTGGAAGGGTAAAGAAAAGAAGCAGAGGGACGGGTTTAGAACCCCCTCAAGATTGGGTGGTCATGGCTGAAGGTGAGCACTCAAATGCTCTGGCCCCAGCGAGGAATGCCACTGGGGCTGTGAGCCAATTCCTCCCATGCCCTCTCTTCATGAATCTCACTCCATCCTGACGCTCACCACGCATGGTTGCAGTGCAGCTGAGCCATAAAAGCACTGAAAGGGGAGAAGAGAAATGCGTTTTCTACAGGTGGCTATGCTGTTTACCTAAGCCTTTTAATAAACAGTAGTATACTTTTTTCCACCAAACCTTATGAAGGAACCCATCAGCAGAAACAACGACTGTAAAAAAAAAAAAAAGAAAGAAAGGAACGATTGTAATTAAAGATGGTCTAGAGTTTTCTTTGTCCCCTCCTGCAGAAGCCCTGAGATCTCTGCCCTCAGCTGTGTGGCTTGGGGAGCCTAGAGTGCAGACTCTGAGCCTGAGGACTCTTTCGTACAAAAACCCCAGTCTGATGTGCCAAGAAGCGAGTGAGTAGGGTGGGTACTCTAAAGAACCTTAGAGTTAACTGTTCGTGGCTGCCAGTTCACTACCAAGGATGGGAAATTCCAGACCTACTCCCAGGAAGAAAACTGAAATGAATGCCCTTCCGAAACCCTGGGTGGCAAGCCGAGGTTCCTTCCTGCCCCCTCCCCCACCACATGGTTTTGCCCCCTCTCCCCACCCTTTCCATCCCCCTGGCAGTGCCCTCCATGTGCTTTGGAGCAAGAGGTTTGTGTAGAAAAGGCTCTTCTTGATATAACTGGTGTTCCTCTTGTTCTCCAGTTCTATGATGGCCTGAGAGGAAATTTGCCTCAGGGCATTTTTAGTTAATAATTCAAGCATCACCTGAACAGATCAATTGAAGTAACGAAGCACTGTTGCAATTATATAGCGCATGTTCCAAGGACACAGCTGTCCAGAAGAATTCTTACCAGTGGTCTGAAGAATTTGCATTAATCTAAAGCCAAGCTCTCAGAGAAGCTGTGTGCACTTAGGAAGCGGGCTGAGGATTAACGGAACCTCCTTGCCCACTGCCCCCAGCCCGGCCTTGTTCTCTGCAGCACAAATACTAGATCAGTAGCTTGCTTAAGAGGAGTCTCCCCCTTCTCCCTCTTTTCTCTCTTCCAGTCGTATTGTGAGGCCTCTTCCATACTTCAGCTCAGAGAATGCTTGCAAAGTGTGGGTTAAATATGCTAAGAAAGTAATTTTTATTCTCAGGTTTGGAAAATAACTGAGCCACTTTTGGCAGATCTTTGATGTTTTCAGATCTGCTAGGGATAGAATTTCTAGAGCCTTATTTTCCAGGCTAGCAATTACATAAAGTGAAAATGTTGTTTAATATATAAATGCATTGAGAACGGAGTGGACAGATACACACTGAACTAAAAAGGGGGGTATCTGGGGAGAGGAATGGGGCACAGGGAAGAGGGACTAGTTGTCTGCTACATGTCTATATTCTTTACAATGAGAGTGTGTTTTTGTTACATAATTGTGTAACAAAAAATTAAAACAAATTTTATTCTAGTCATAGGCATGCTTTCTGCTATGGCGCAAACAACAGAAAATAACTCAAATCCTCTTTATCATGTTCGCTCACAGAGCTCATCATACCCTGCCTTTTTAAAACACTTTTACAGGACTTCTTGCAAGTTTAATTTTTCCAGCCACCTGCTTGCTTGCTGATTTATAATGAAGGACAGAGTCCTTTCTAGGGCCCCAAATCCCATGCCCCATGTCTAAGGCACATCTCCTCCCAGGCCACTTGCAATTGCTGGGTGAGAATATACTGCTTGGTGAACTTTAACTAGAGCCAAGGGAGTTGGAGGCCATGAAGGCTTTTTCTTCTGGACGATGCCGGACAGGAGGAAACACCCACACTCACTGGAGAGAGCCCCTGTGAAATTAGAATCACCACACGCAGCCTCACCCCGTCAGCCCAGACAAGATGATCATCACACTTGCAAATTTACCTACCCTGTCGACTTCCCTGTGTTACATTCACTGTTGAATCAGCAAAGTCCAGAATTAACTCTGGACCCTTGACTCCTGTTCACTTTAACCTCCCCCCAACCACCAGAAAAAGGAAATATCCATTTAAAAGGGAATACCTCCTGATTTCTTTTTTCTTTTTCTTGTTTTTTGTTTTTGGGGTTTGTTTGTTTTAACAAGCTAAATTGTCTGTTCTTCAGTGGCTAGGGACACATTTTTTGTGTGTTTTGTTTTGCATTAAATATTGAACAGAGAGAGCTTGACCTTCCAGGGTAGAAAATTAGCTAGTTAACATTGGATACTGAATACACCACAAAGTAAACTGAAATACTTCAAATCATCTCTAGAATGAGGCAAGGCCCAGAGAAATAAAACTCTGAATCAAGAATGAGGTTGGCTGAAGATACCTAGCCGTTTATTAGCTCTTTACAACCTCTTTATCACAAGATTAGATTCAGCTACTACAAAGACATAAATAGGTTTTCTGATTAGTACACAGCGTGTGGATTAAAGTATAACTTCCAGATACTGAGAATCCAAGGGGTAACAACGCCACGCTTGCTCGGTATTAGTACTGCAGTGGGGCAGACACCAGACACCACTTTACCTCGACCACTTTTATTTCTGTTTCCTATTATTGGAACTCACTTTGGATTGCATTTTGCTGGTGGGTCTGTAGGTACTCTTCAAGTTTCTGAAAATTTTAGTCATTAAAACAAACAAAAGCAAACACTGTGGTTCCAGTATAGCTCTAAACTATACTTCTGTACCACAGTGAATTTCAGACAAAATAGGACCCCAGGAAATGGGCCTGGAAGTATGAAAGTAGCTAATGTAATCAAACATTTATTTTTGCGTAGCCCATTTTAACAATAACAGTAGCCACCATGTATGTGCCAGGCAGAATGCTGGGCGCTTTACCACAGTTACAGCTGATAACAACCTTCATGGTAGGTATTATTATCCCAGCTGACAGCCAAGAAAGAGACAGAGCTGATATTCAGAGCCTGGCTTGCCTGGTTCCAAAGCCTAGGCCCTCAAATAGCCATTCAGACAATGGCACAGTATTTGTTAACTGCCTAGTCCTGTTGTTTTTAATAAAATTCCATGATGTGCTTAATCAGGCATTTAAACGTTTGATCTCATTTCAACCTCATTGACATAATATGATACGATAATAAGGGCACTGGTTTGTCTTTTACATCAAGGTAATAATACTGGTTTGTTTTTGTTTTTGTTTTTTGTTTTTGTTTTTTTCATTTTAGCCACCAGCTAAATACCTCCTTCCAGAGGTGACGGTGCTTGACTATGGAAAGAAATGTGTGGTCATTGATTTAGATGAAACATTGGTGCACAGTTCATTTAAGGTAAATCAACAAAGAAAGCAGTCCGTGATCTTTGTGATTTGGTCACAGTTGTATTGGAAAGTAAAAATAAAGAAGGATGACATTTTGTGGTTGTTTGTGTATGACTTCACTGTGCATGAAGAAATCCCAAGAACAGTTGCTTATTAACTCTGGTAAACATTAACTCAAGTAGTTGAATAGTACGTAGTTTGGGGGAAAATGCTGGGCTGCCGTGTCACTGAGACCTCATTCTTAGGAGATCTGAGTTTTCCAGCCCTCCAACCCCTGCAGAAATACTTTTCGTGTGGCAAAAGGCACCATGCCCCAGGACACTACTGTGTACTTGTCAAGCTAGTCAGAGTGCTGTATGTTTTATTGGAAGGGGCAGGACAGGCACCGTTAAACTGTCAAGCAACCTGCTATCTTGGAAGCTTTCCCAGACCAATTTCTGAAAGATGTCCAGCTCTGAAGAAGACTTCCAGAGTGACAGCATCTGGGCAGATTCAGCCATTTATTTTGAGCTTTTTCATGAGAAGAGGTTGCTGGGTTTGTTTTATTTTTACAAGCTTCATAGCTGAATGAGTATCCATCCACCTGCATGACTTCCCTCCTGAAGGGGGCGGGGCTGCGGTGATGTCACAGGGAGCATCACGCCCCAGCTTCTTTCTGTCTCCTTCCTCACTCCACTCCCTGCCAGAAGGACAGCAAAAATTACACATTCCCAGAGGGTGTCCATGTGGGAATGGCTGTGGTTACACTATTAAGAAGTGACTTTGTGAACCATCTTTCCATTTTTTGAAATGAAACAAGTTGTTTAAAAGAGGCAAATGATGAAAAGGTTTGGAAATAGGGAGCTGGGGGAAAGAAGAAGGGTCCTGGTCCTATTTTCCCTTGGGGTATTTCGGGAGATGAAACTGCTCCGCTGTCACTGGCCAGTTAGACCCTGTTCCTCCTTTTACCCCCAGCCCTCAAATCCCCTTCCTTTGCTGAGAGATGTGAGAGGCACCGTCCATGATGGGGCATGTGTCTCATGTGAACCATAGTCATTCCTTGACCATTGTATTGGGAAGTGAAAGAGCCATCAAACTGACCCGGAGACCTTTCTGTCCAGAACATCCTCCTTGTGCCTGTTTCTCCCTCAACAGAAGCCTTCCTTAACAGGACAAGGCCAGACAGCTGTCTGCAAGTCCTTTGGGAGAAGGGAGGAGGTGCCAGACCTCCTCTAGCAGTGGGAAATGGCCCATCTGGCCACTGGGGCCTGGAGGTGTCACCTCCTTCCCAGCACCTTGAGGGCCTTTCCAGGATTGGTCCTGTGACTGCCATGACCTTGTGTCCCAGCTCAGCTCTGAACAGCATTGGAAGCCTTTTCTCCCCTGTGGGCAAGTTGCTCCGGACTTTTCAAATCCCTCAGGAGGAAAGCCCTTTGGAGCAGGGGTCATTTGCCATTTCAGCCTACATGGCTTCCTCCCAACACTGGCCAGACTGCCCGAGGTTACAGAGGGTTCCTGCCTCCAAAGGCAGGGCCTGCTTGGAGGGCGTTATACCACGAGCTGATGTGAACAGCGTCTCTTCCATCTCTTCCTTCCCTGGCCTGCCTATATTTGCAAGCAGAATATTCTTTATGGTGTGGGGTTTTTTTATTTAAATATACTTCACATACAGAGTTATATTAGTTTCAGGTACCCAATACAATGGTTCAACAGTTCTTATTTCTCCGTGCTCATCAAAATACATGTATTCTTAATCCGTTTATCTGTTTCACCCATCCTCCCCACCTCCCCTCTGACAACCACCTTTATTGTATGGTTTTTAGTGTTCTGAGCATTTCAGAGGCCTCTCCTTGAAAATGTACAGCAGTACGACACACAGACTCTTAGACCCAGGTTGAGAACCGTGGCTTGGCATGGCCTCCTTTACACCCAGCACGTGAGAAGAGACTGAGGCTCAGGCTTGCTCTGAACTGGCGAATGGTTTTTCTCTTTTAATGTACTCTTTGGAATATGATTGCACAATCTGCTAATGCCTTGTCAGAGTTTCTTCCTTCAATCTTGTGTTTTTAGCATGATTTTGTATTTTATAAATTTTTTTAGAGATTTCATTTATTCGCTTGTCAGAGAGAGAGAGCACAAGCAGGGGGAGTGGCAGGCAGAGCAGGTAGAGGGAGAAGCAGGCTCCCCGCCGAGCAAGGAGCCCGACGTGGGACTCGATCCCAGGACCCTGGGATCATGACCTGAGCCGAAGACAGATGCCCAACCGACCAAGCCACCCAGGCATCCCGATTTTGTATTTTAGTTGTAGAATTATAAAATACCGAACTCATCCTTGGCCTTCCAACCACAGGAGTGAATAAATTGTAATCTTAAGCCTCAGGTGCTCTACTAAGTGCTTAGGAATGGTTCTGCGATCTAGAGTTTTCTATGTATTTTCAGTTTACTTATCAAAGATAAGTGTATGTGTGTGTGTGTGTACAGCGATGGGCTTAAAGGCAGATCCCAGTTCAGATTCTGACCAGACACTCCGTACCGCACACCCCTCTCTGCACCCCTGCCCAGTGGCCACCACATGTGCTCTCCTCCCTCTCTCTCTCTCTCCTACTTGTCCCAGGGGTTTGCATGCTTCTGATTCTCTTGGGCCTGTTCATTTGAGTAGTTTCCACCTAATTTATGGAATTCCATTTAGAACTATATGTAAGCCCAGCATTGACTTACACAAGAACTGCCAAAGAATCATATTTGGATTTTAAGTGTCATTAATATTGTCGAAGAGTTCTTTTAAATATGCCAAAGTTTGTCGGTGTGCTGGGCATTGTGTTAGAGCAGAGCAGTCTAGGGTGGGCTGCCTCTCCCCCACGGCTCAGGGCAGGAGCCGGTGCCGGGCAAGGCTGAAATCACTGATGCTCAGGACCAGTGGAGCCGTGGGCACTCATCAGACCCATTACTGTAGCTGTGGAAGAGAGGAGAAACCAAGGTACAGAGGGAAGGAGCCTGCCCAAGGTCATGGCTTGTGGCCTCTGACTTCACCCCACGTGTCTGTGGCCCTGCTTTGTGTCCATGTGCTCAGCATCTCCTGCCCAGTTGGGATGGGCAGGAGCAGCCCATCACAGGGCAGCCTGCATCTGTGGGTCCAATACAAATCATTCTCCCCCAAGTAGCAGGGTCCTCTAGGACCATCAGACTCTCACCTCCTCCCCCTGGTGGCCAGCAGTGTTTCTGCATCATCCTGGCAGGGCTCTAGGCAAGAGCTGGGTTTTCTGAGAAGCCCCAATCCCTGGCTAGGCCGCCCTACCCTTTGTCGTTTAGGCCAGGAAGATGATAGAGAGGTTGGACCAAGATGCTAAAAACATAATGATACTCAGAACAGAAAAAAATGTGCTTTCTTCCTTGTGCTTATTTTAAGGAACCAAAGCATTCTTGAACATCCTTTGCTTGAACTGTTTTTTCCAA
Organism: Leptonychotes weddellii; assembly: GCF_054177405.1. Classification (NCBI taxonomy): domain Eukaryota; kingdom Metazoa; phylum Chordata; class Mammalia; order Carnivora; family Phocidae; genus Leptonychotes; species Leptonychotes weddellii. The sequence goes on from NC_138369.1 coordinate 56,864,385, forward strand.
TAATAAAAACATTGGTCCAGGCAAGTCTTATTCTTACCAAAGTTTCCAATTTTATTTTGTTCTTTCAGATGTAGTAATTATCATTTCTTTTCTCTCTAGCCTATTAGTAATGCTGATTTTATTGTTCCGGTTGAAATCGATGGAACTATACATCAGGTAAGAAATCAAAGCTAAATATGAGTTGCAAGTAACATTTTTTGGTAATTACATTTCCTTTGAACTTACTTCTAAATTCCCATTTCATCAATAATTTTATGACTAAATCAAAAGGGAGAAGGTTTTGTAAAATAAATACAATGGTTTTCTGCTTTTTTTTTTTTTCACTGACATGAATTTCTTTTATACTGAGTTTATAAGGGAAACTAAAATCTGTTTGTAGATATTGGATGTCGTTGCAAGTTCAAATAGTTCTTTGATTTGATTCAGACTTTTAGAAGTTTCCATATCCCCCACTGGCCTAGCTTAATGGTCTAATTAACTTCCTCATGTAAGGGCTTTCGGCTACTCTCCTAGCCTGCAACAGGAAGATGCCGTAAGTCACCCACTTATGGGGGAATCTTGGGAAGGGGTGTCCGTTTCCAATGCCAGCCACTCCGGGCTGATCTTGTCACTCCTACACCGTGTTCTCCAGTGAATCTTTAGCAAAATCCCAACCCAAAGGATAAAGAGGGAAGGGTGTGTTTCGGATCAGGAGGCAAATTTGAATAAAGATGTCCTAGTTAATTGGCATGCATCTCTGTTCTGATATTTTTTCTCCTTATGTGCATGACGCTTCTCTAGGAATAGCTTCATTTATGAACATATTGGAACATTGTACCTCGGAGGTTGAGGAGTGGGGGAGATTTTGTCAGGCTTTCCACAGGCATGGTCTGACCATCTTCCTTGTCAACCCCAGGGTCTTAAAGGGACAGTCTCTGGCCTGATATGTTTATATCCCAGGAAGGAAAATATCTCTTGGTGCTTGAGCCATTTTAGAAGGAGGTCTTTCCTTAATGATGCCAGTCATCTCTTTGGCCCTTGAGTACAGGGTGTCAGAGTTGGTGATGCCTTGGAAATCAGCTGGCCCAGCCACCTCGTTGTCCAGGTGGGGAAACAGAGGCTCAGCCAGAGAAAGGGTTGGTTCAAGGTCATACAATGGGAAGAATTAAAATGAGACTTCCAGTCTTTTGCCTCCTGGCCCATGGCTCTTTTCCTGATGCTCTAGTCCCTTCCCTCCCCTGCCAATAGGTCCTGCCAGGAAGCTAGCCCTGAGAAAGGCAGCTTATCCCTAGTGTCTCCACACTTCACGTTTTTAAAAGCCATCAGGGAGCCAAAAGGCAGGCACTTGGGCATTTAACATTTGCAAAAGCATCAGCTGAATTAACTCAGCATCTGAGAAGCAGTTAGGGCTTCATTTATTATCTTGGCTTCTGCTACAAAGTAATGAGATAAAGGAGAGGCTGCCTACTGGCATGGCAAGAATTAGGAGAGAAATTAATCCTTCTTACCTCGAGACTATGAGCATGACCCTCGGGGCCTGACCTGCTATGGCCAGCCCATTCTCGAAGGAGCCACCCCAGCTCCCCCAGCCTCCCTCCAGACTGCGCTGTGATTCGTATGGTGGTAGATACTCCAGGGCCCCAGGGTTGGGGTCAGAAACTCTCTCTCCTGAGGGAATGAAGCCACAGGCGCCAAGAGGAGGACCAAGGCCCTGGCGAAGGCCGTGGCCTCGTTCAAGTAATCCAGGATAGGCTGTGCAGGTCCCAATGGGCCTATTCTTGGTTACTTGCACGCGGACGCGGGCCTGGACGCCGGCATCCGGGCCCAGGACCTTCCTCCCTGCCAGAGGCACCAACAACCAGAGTTCCCAAATCAGTCTCCTGCCCTTTGCGTGTAGGAAAGCTTGCTTTCCAAGCAGTATTCCCAAGGAGACTGCGGACCACAGGCCATACCCATTCCCTGGCATCAAGGAGTCTCATGGGCAAAGTGGGGGCCTGGAGCTACTGCAGCCACAAGCCCTGCCCGCACCCCCACCCCAACCTCCCAGCTCCTCACAGCCCTGTTGGCACCCACCCCAGGCCATCCTGCTCCTCTGGCCCCTCACTATACCCTCGGCCACAGACCGTGCTTACCCCACTCGTTCAGTTGGCCCCAAGTTCCCACCAAGTCCTGGCTCTGTGCAGAATTGCTCTGCAATGCACAGAATGCATTCTCTGTGCGGTACACAGCCCCGCCTCCCCTCTGTGACTCCGCGGGATAGACCGCTGGCAACATCTGCCATTCACGGCCCCACGCGGACCCCCCCCAACCTGCCTTTCACACTTCCCCTTCAGCCACTTCTTCTCCTATCCCCCATCTCCTCCAAAGGGCTGGTCATGAAGGGCTCGGCCATGCTCTGACACCCGGGTATTTTCAGGCCAGGTCTCATGCTCATACCGTTTCCTCTGCCTGGAAGCTTACTTCTCATCCTTATCAGCCTGGTGAACTCCTGTTCATCCTTCAAGGCCCAGGCCGAATGTTACCTTCTGTGATTCCTTCCCCCTGAGAGGGGAGTTAACTGTCCTTAATATATCCCTGTATTACAACTTCCATTATGCATGCTTATCTTGATTTGCTTTTATTTATATCTGCTCTAGACTGTGAGCTCTTCAAGGGCAAGGCCTGCATTTTGTTCGTTTTTGTAACTTCTTCAGGTTGAGCACAGAGCTGGGGCTCAGTGAATATGAGCTGAATTGAATTTTAATAAGTTTGATTTATTTTAGGGAAGTGGCTAATTTCAAATGGAATTTATTCAAGTTTTAATTAGTTCTTCCCTCCTCCCACCTTCCCTATCTTCTGTCACTAGCTTTGCCTTCTCTCCCGTCTCCCTAGTCTCCTCAGATTTGTTCAGGTTCCCTAGTCAGGAGCACAGAGCCCAGCAGCCACTCTAGGAAAGCCTCCTCTTTGCCCCCCTCTGCTTGGAGCCCCCCCATGGCTGACTGGGGGCCTGGGAGTAGGCTGGCTTCATGTACCCTGACATCTGTACCAAGCGCAAGCAGAGTAACCTTTGTTACGGTGTCAAGTGGACAGCTTCCCAAGCTGACACGGAAGGCACTTCTTGCAGCTTTGCTGGGCCTGCCCTCCCACCCCAGGCCTTCCGAGCAAGGGAGGTGCTCCAGTCAAGGGTAGAAGGTGGCAGCTGGAGCAATCCCAGAGCTGCCGGGCAATGGGCCAGGCCCGGACCTCCCAAAGGACAGCCCCCAGACCCTGGCCTTTGTCCACATAGGCCCTGACCCAGAACACGTGCCAAGAAACACATGTGAGAGAATGAGTCATTTCACACAAACATGGCACAACCCTGCCACTCACTGATTCTGAAAATCCCTAAGACCCGCAGCACCATGGTCAGCTTCCCTTTCTCCCTTGGGAGGAGGGTCTGCACCAGACTCACACCCGGAGCCCAGTCTGGGGAGTGTGTCTGGCCTGAAGTGCCACCTCTGCTTACATAGCCCTCACACAGGCAGGGTCTCCATGCCACAAATAGAGCTGGGGACAGGAAGCAGTTACCTTTTCAGGAATTCTTCCTCCTTGGGTGTTGGCCCTCGGCCACCCCCAGCAGCTGCCACGACTGACCGGCTTGCTGTTTGCTACCGTTGCAGGTGTACGTGCTGAAGCGGCCCCACGTGGATGAGTTCCTCCAGAGGATGGGGCAGCTCTTTGAGTGTGTGCTCTTTACTGCCAGCCTGGCCAAGGTACGTCCTGCTCCTAGCTGGGCGTCCCCAGCCACTCCACCCCGACCCCCTGTCTTACCAGACAGCCCTCTCTGAAGGTGGGGGAAGCGGTTGCTATGGTGACAGGTTCCCACCCCAGATGGGATGGATGCAGGCCATGTGCGCAGTACCAGCCTGAAAGGCTTCCGGGTTACCATGGTGACAGGGAGCCCTTGGAACAAATGCTCCATGAAGTTGCTGCATGCAGCCGCCTCGAGCTGGATGTCCACAGACCAGGATATCTCGAATGTGTACAGGATAACTGAGAAAGGGCATCTGCATCTCCTCTGCTGACTGGCAGCCCACCGCGAGAGGCTCCAGCCTTTGTGTCCTTCATTAGCTTACACAGGTTTAGGGAAGGATGAATGTCCAAGATTGACCCGCATGCACAGGCCGGAGGAGGGTTCTGACTGGCCCAGTGAGCCCTGAGATCGGGCAAGTGACTTCGCTTCTCTCCACTCCGTGTCTTCTAGAAATTAGGGATAATTCCCTCTACACCTCTTGGGGTGGATCAAATGAAATAATGCACGTAAAGGGCATAGCATAGCGCCTGACTCATACGCAGCATGTACTCATGGAGCACCTGCTGCGCTCCACATGCCCCGCAGGCTCTGTCACGTGGTAAGTGCTCCTGATGTTCCTTGTTTAGTTATCATAATTTTTGATGATGACAAAATAATTCACATGGTTTGGCCTTGTAGCTTGGCATGAATCTTTGACCCAGCATCTGTGCTGGCTCTAACCACGTAGAGTGGTTTCTTTGCCTTCTCCTACAGTTAAAGGACCCCCCCATATGGTTATGTCTGCCCTTTCGCGGGTGTGCTGAGCCTAGGGGGACAAGAGGGTAGGCCCCCACTCCCCAGAGGAGATCCTTGCCATGACCGTCTCTCACATCCTGACTCTGATGGGGCCAACACCATCCATTTGTGGCTGGCACCACCAGTGTCTCCGTGGGCGGCTCCGGGACTCTGAAGTGTCCCCAGAGGTGAGCTTTGGGGGGGCCCAGGTTAGCCATCTGCCCATCTCACATGCAGTTCCCCACTGCCCCCAACAATTCCTAGCTCTGGACAGCTCCCTTCTTCTCCTCTGCGTGCTGAGGACTCTGCCTTCAGGTTCCCAGACATCCCGCTTTGCCAGACTGGGCATTCCTGGTTTGGGCCATCTCTTGGTCATGGCTGAGATGAGAGAGAACCCCACCTGCACAACATTCTTCCAGGCTCATTGCCAGGCCTTGAAGCATGAGCTGGTAGAGAGTGAAGCCAAAACCTAGGCCTTACCTTTGCATACTAAAAAGAACGTGGCCTCAGGGAAGACCGTCTTCCCCGTGGTTGCTCCTTCCCATGAATGGGACCAAGAGCAATGGTGCCACAGCGGATTTGGTTCTCCTGGCAGTGCTCTGAGGTGCCGAGGAGCCTGAAGGGACAGCTAAAGAAGCAGCAAACAGGACGACTGCACCCGCTCAGCGGGGATGGAGAGTTGGGGGGGTTGGGGGCTGCTGCGTCGGGGGAAGGTTGGCAGAACCGAAACACTCCTGCTTGGCATTGTCCCCAGCACTCACTTAAGCATCCTTGTGTAGTCTCCCTTCCTGGACTGCTCCCACCTGCGCCTCCATCTGTCTCTGCAGCCCCTCTCTCAGTGCTGCTCCAGCCTGGCTCAGCTGCATCAGCTCCCAGGTGCAGCCTTCCAGCCCTTTCCTCCCTGTGGACAGGTGGGCACTCCCCAGTTTTTGGCTCTGGGCTCAGCTCCCAGCCAGCACTGCCACACTGGCCCACCGCCCAGGAGCCCCCAGGAACCCTCCGCTGACTGTCAGAGCCCTTCCATGTCTGCTTCCTCTTCTTGGTTTCCTTTATTGATGGATTCACCCAGCAAATACTTATTTAGTGCCTACTGTGTGTCGGGCTCTGTCTTGGGCCCTGGAGACAAAGCCCCTGCCCTCATGAAGCTTACATTCCCCACATTCATCTCCAAGGCCTGGAGCCCCCAGACTCAGACATTCCCTTGAAGGATGTATGCCACCACCAGTGTTAACAATTCTGGGGAAATTAACCGCTGTGTCACCAAGAGTCAGCCCCCTAGTACCCCTAGGGCACTTGGCTGCCCTTACCAGCTGACAACTGCAGTGCCCACCTGGTCGGCAGGAAACACAGCCTGCTCCTGGACTCTGCCCCTTCGGGTTGTCTCCAGGGAAAGGAGGACATTCCCACGGTCGGAGCTGCTGCCTGTAGCCCTGTGGCCCTGCATCCTGCAGCGTGCTGGCATTTCTCGGCTCTCGGGCTGCTGTGCATTCCACTGCTGGCCTTCCCAACACCCCAGCCTCGGGGGCTTCCTGCCTCCCCGGCAATGTGCCGGGCCCTGGTGACACCTGGCTGTGCTGGTCTTGGTGCCGAGACATGGCCTCACATCGGCCTTGGAACTGCCACTCTTTTGCCTCCAGCCCCAGCCACTCAGGGCGGCCCAGTCTTTTAGACATCTTCATTTATGAAGATTTTCCCTCAGAGATAACTCCTTTATTTCTTTATCCAGTTCAGCCTGCTTTGGGAAAATTCCCCAGGTCACGAGAGAGGGCCAAGCAGAGTGAGCCCCAGCTGTGAGCTGGGCTCACACTCCTTCTCATAAAACTCCTGGACTCCAAGGAAAGGGAAGTGGGTGTCTGATACCGGCCTGTGACTGTCAGGGGCTGGCCTGGCCCAGCTACCCAGAGCACCCACAGGGGGCAGTGTGGCCTCATGCCACACGAGCCAGATTCAAAGTCAGCTCACTCATTCAGTGGTGAAACTAGTATTTCCTGAGCCCCCACCATGAGGTGGGCACTGTGCAGGGTGCCAGGGATATCGTGGTGAGCATGACAGACAAGGCCTGGATGCACCCTGACCAGGGAAGAGCAAATCCAGTAATCCCTGGGGGTGGTGAGGGAGCTTGTGAAGGAGACCACTGTGAGGCCATAGTAGCCAGAAAGGGAGGGACAGGCGGCTGCTCCAGACGGGTGGCCGGGGAAGCCAAGACCTGAAAGGCGAAGAGACGGAAGGAGAGGCTCCTGCAGCAATCCCATGCGGAGGGAACACTGGTGCCAAGGCTCTGGCCATGGTCAAAGCCAGTGCAGCTCAGGTGACGAGCGAGAGCCGAGAGGTGGCAGAAATCACGTAGCTGCGGCCGTGTGGGGTAGGTCTCAGCCCAGGGACGCAGGTCGAGAGTCGGGGTTGAAAGCAGGGGAGTGGTGTGATGGGACGTGTTTTCCAGTGCTGCAAAGGAGATGCAGGGGGAGGAGGGGGCTCTTTGGGAGGCTCGCGCCGCCACCCCAGGCAGAGGTTACATAGGTTGGGGTCAGGGCAGGCAGTGCCAGTTATGCAGAGAGGGGCAGGTGGATTCAAGATACTCTTAAGAGACGGAACTGCCAAGGATTTCTGATGGATTGGATATGAGAGGTGAAGGAAATGCAAGAATCCAGGGTATCTTACACAAACGGAAAGGAAAATAACCAGGATCCTGAAACACATCCAATTACTTAAATCCCTTTCTAGAAAAGTATATGGATCTTGCTGCAGTAGGCCAGGGTTTCTGGGCTCTTTCAGGTGCCTAGCCTTCACTGTGACCTGCTTTTCAGTACGCAGACCCTGTGGCTGACCTGCTGGACCGCTGGGGCGTGTTCCGGGCCCGGCTCTTCAGAGAATCCTGCGTCTTCCATCGTGGGAACTACGTGAAAGACCTGAGTCGCCTGGGCCGGGAGCTGAGCAAAGTGATCATTGTGGACAATTCTCCCGCCTCGTACATCTTCCATCCCGAGAATGCAGTAAGTGGCCCTAGGGGGAAAGAAGGCAGGGCCCCGTCCAGTTCCACGTTTGTGTCCTCAAGCACCTGGGCTGGCTTTCTTGGCCTTCCCTGGGTGAAATCCCAGCTCTGCCACTTTGCAGGTACCTGGCACTGACCAAGTTATTTAACCTCACCGAGCCTTACTTACCTCGTCCATCAAATGGGGATTCTAGGGATGCTGACCCGTAGGATGGTTGGAGGATCGAGTGTGGCAGAGCATGAAAAGCACTTAGAACGCTGTCTGCGTTGGGGAAGTGCTCAGGGAGCCTGGATCTTAGCATTTTTCATACTGTTACTGAGAAGGGTTCCGTCAGTAACCTCCTGGAGCTGGCTTCATGACTCCTGTAGATTCAAAAGGCTTGGATGACCTCTTCAGCAGAAGTTCTTAAACAAGAATGAATAAGAACACCTCAGTCAAGGCCTTCAGACAAGCCTGCCAGGCTTTTCCACCTCGTAATGATGTCTTAAAAGTATACAGTGGGAACATTTCCTACATTAAACTCCCTGGAGCATTGGCGGTCCTTAGTGCCTGCTCACTGGTGCAGCATGACTCTCCGAGCATGAGAGAGATGCCCTCCTGCTTCCCGGCCTACGCTTCCAGGGGGAGAGGGGCCAGCCAGGCCTGCTGGTGATGGCCAAGCCCTCAGCAGTTACCACCACACTGGCCCTCAGCTCAAGCAGCCCGCCCTGGACAGGAGGCTTCCTCCCCAGCCTGGGCTTCTCAGACACAACAAAAGCTTCCCCAGGGTCCTTTCCTTGAAGCCAGAACTCTGTGGCTCCACTTGTAACAAAAAACTGAGATCAAGCTAGATTCATTTAGTTAGTGCGCAGTGATTACTTGAGTAAACATTCCAAATTTATTATATTTAAACGTGTTCGTTTTAGTGAGTTAATCAAATTCAGCATAATGCATTTTGTCATTTGTCTCTAACAGATAAGGATTACTTCTTAATACAATCACAATTCCATTATCACATGTGACAACTAACAGTTTCTTAATATTATCTAATATCCAGACTGTGTTCATATTTTCCCCATCATCTCAAAATGTTGTCCTACATTTGGATTGACTCAGAATCAAACAAGGTCAAAGCACTGCTTTGGTTAATAATGTATCTACTAATTCTTATATAATCTTAACAATTCTTCCTCCCTTCTCCCTTTTTCTTCCATCCTATTTACTTGGTGAAGAACTCTGGTTATTTGCCTTATAGAAATTTCCTCTCTTCTGGATCTGTCTAGTTGCAGCCTTATGGTAGTGTTTTACTATGTTCTTCTAACTGCCATATTTCCTTTAAACAAGTAGGTAGATTACTACTTTTCAAATTTTTCAATTTTTTCAAGAATACATCATAGGCTGGGTGCCTGGGTGGCTCAGTCAGTTGGGCATCTGCCTTCGGCTTGGGTCATGATCCCGGAGTCCCGGGATCAAGTCCCATATCGGGCTCCCTGCTCACCAGGGAGTCCGCTTCTCCCTCTGCCCTTCACCCCACTTCGGCTCTCTCTCCCTCTCTCAAAGAAATAAATTTTTTAAAAATTAAAAAAAAAGAATACATCTTGGTGATATTGTATACTTATGGTATCACATCAAGAGGCATATAATGTCAGGCTGTCCTACTTTTAAAGATTTTACTTTTATTACTATTATTATTATTATTAAGTAGGCTCCATGCCCAATGTAGAGGCCAATGTGAGGCTCGAACCCACAACCCCAAGATCAAGACCTGAGCTGAGATCGAGAGTCGGATGCTTAACCGACTGAGCCACCCAGGGGCCCCTTTAAAGATTTTAAATTGGTCTTTGGATTCAGGTGTTGTTAGCCTGTTCATCTGTTTTCAAATTCCCCATCATCCTTTCACCTAAAAATGTGAACAGCTGTTGATGATCATTGCCTGCATCAACTATTTCATTAAGAATTATGAAATGGTGATTTCTAAATTCTATCATTTTTTCCACACTTATTGGCTGGAACTCTGTTTTTTGGGTTTTTTTTTAATCAAACTTGCCCTCATCGACTACTTGATTACCCTAAATTCAGTTTGAATGTTTGAATCAGGAAGTCAGGGTAAAGCCTTGGTTCTTCTTAATTCTTCAGTCTTCAGAGAAATGACGTGCTGCTCTAGCAACTTCCAAAAGTAGCCAGTGAATTTGTTTTAGGTATTAATATGAACTCATGGATTTTTTTATTGTTATAATTTAATCCATTTATTATTCTTTTGGATGCTCAAATGTTCACCTTTGGACAGCAGACATCCCTTCATATAACAATAGTCTTTGAACGCTTCCTGTTTTCTGGTGCAACAAGATGTTCCATGCTCATCTTGTCCATTTTTTGCCTCAGCCCTGGAATCAACCACTTTTCTATGGAGCCTGGTTCGTATTAGTGGAAATGGTATTTAGAGACCACAGTTTGGGTGGGTTCTCACTGTTACTGAGATACCCTTTGCTTCTAGCCCTTTATACTGGACAGAGCTAAAATATAAGTAATTTTTAGAATAAAATTAAATCATAAATTCATATTGATTTTTCTAATTCAATGTTATAACAGTTTTTATTTCATTTCTTTGGTTTTGTTTTTGTATTTGTATCTCCTCTTGTGCTGAAACTCATTTCCTAAATATATTAACATCATTACCTATTTGACTTAGTCTATTGTACATGTTCAGTAGTTTCCAAATAATAGTACTAACATTATTACTACTACTAAGACAATTAAATGCATGTAGGGTTTTTTGGAGAAATGTACAGGCAGAACACTATGTTTTAAAATCACTTGAAATAATTCTCTGTGGCTATATCACCAACTTTATATATACTTAGGTTCACTTTTTATTGCTTTCTTTTCTTAATTGTTTAATTTTATTGCAATTAGGTAACATATTTCCATGATTCCAACATCAAAACCACCAACAGAGATTGATTTAGAGAAGTCTTGTGTCCATGTCTGCCCTCTCCCTCATTCCTGCCCTTGCCCAGGAGTAGTCATTTTTTTTTTTTTTGTTAATCCTTACCTTGTTTATATTTTTAAATTATACAATGAATTGTTTTGTTTCTGAGCAGTCTTTAGATTTGTAAAAGGGCCCAAAATACTACTTTTGAACTTCTTTGATTTTCCCCAAACTTCTTTTTTTTTTTTTTTTAATTTTATTTATTTGTCAGAGAGAGAGAGAGAAAACACCAAGTAGGCAGAGCAGGCAGACAGAGGGAGAGGGAGAAGCAGACTCCCCGCTGAGCAGGGAGCCTGATGCGGGGCTCAATCATGACTTGAGCCGAAGGCAGACGCTTAACCAACTGAGCCACCCAGGCACCCGGCAAATTTCTTTTTACATCCCTTCTTTAGCACCTCTGGCTGCCACCCATTACCACCCCTCCCCACCCTCTAAAACAAAGTGTAAATCCTGTCCAGGCCCATGGCTCAGACTGTGCTGAAATGTTATACTTCTGCTTTTAAGTGATCACTGCTAAGGATGGAGGAAATCCCCTGCTTCCCTTTGCCATGCAGCATGGCACGGCGACCCCAAGTAGAAGCTTCCCTGTGCCCTGTTCGTGGGCTCCCTGGTGTCAGTGGCTGGCAGGTAGCCTCTGGCTCCAGGTGAGGTATAAGGAGCTGGTTGGATACAATGGAAAGAGCTTTTGAAACTGGCAGGTAGCAAGGCCAGCTCTCCCATATTCTGCGCCCTGGCCGGCTTTTCTGTGGCAGGAAATCAAAACAGGCAAATGCACGCAAACTGGCATTTAGACTTCACTTAAAAAGCAAATACACTGACTTTGCCTTCCTCCCAAACCAGGTAGCTTTGGATCGATCATAGTTGGGACGGGAGAACACACAAGATGATGATGATGATGACGATGATGATGGTTTTTAGATACCTGTCCTCCTTACCAAAGAAAAGATTTAAAGTGCGGGGGGCCCAGTCAGGCTAGGAGCTGCCCGCAGCGCTGGATGCGGTTCTGCTGCCCCCTCCACACACTGTCTTCCAGGTGCCCGTGCAGTCCTGGTTCGATGACATGACGGACACAGAGCTGCTGGACCTCATCCCCTTCTTTGAGGGCTTGAGCCGGGAGGACGACGTGTACAGCATGCTGCACAGACTCTGCAGTAGGTAGCGCCGGCCTCCGTCTGCCTCCCGCCCGTGCGCCCTGGAGCCTCCGGCCTCGGGGACCCACCTGGCCTCCGCTCCCTGGGAGCGGCAAGTGAGGACACTCCGTGCTCCAGGCCACGAGGTCCATGTGGCCACACCTACCTGTTTTCTTTTTTAAGAACAGAAACAACTATTTTAAAATGAACTCTTTTAACAAATTTCATAAAGGGACATGCATTTTACTGGATTTGCTTTTCTTAAAACATACCAAAAAGAAAAAAAAAATGGGGAAAAAAAAAAAGCTTGAAATCTATCAGACTTCCTTTCAACTGTCCCCCTGGCCCTCTCCTCCAAGCAGACAACCTGTCCCTTTCTACCCCAGCTCAGAGCAGCTGACCCAACTCAGAATCTCTTTCCTACAGGATGAAGTGCCTTTTTGAATGTTATTTTAAGCCGAGAGTTAATTTTTCTACACAACATATTTCCAGACATCTTTTAGTCTTTTATTGTCTTAGATTCTCTAAAAAGACGAATATGACAATTTTCTAGAACCTGGGGGCGGGGGCGAGGGATGGAGGTGAGTCCTACAAGCCTGTCCCCCAGCAGGTGTGAGTGCTCTGACGCCTGGTGACACGCCGCAGGGCCGGGCTCCCGCCAGGAGCCTCGGCGACCGTGGCAGTGTCTCCACTCAGTACGGACCCGGTTTGGAATGTATCTGCAGTTGCGCGGCTCGACACTTTAGGAGACAGTAGATACCTTTATAGTATCACTGTCACTTCGGGTGGTGACAGTCGTGTCCTGCGGTCACACTTCCCCCTGGAAAAGTGGCACCATCACCTCTGCTTTCACACCACTGCCATACTTCTGTACGTTTTTCGTTCTGTGGCTGTCGTTCTGGGTAGAGCAGTTCCAAGAAACATCAAAACCCCCGGATATTTAAAAAAAAAAAAAAATCTGTGTTTTGATTTTTAAATTTTTCCTTTCCAAAAGCTGGATACACACGGAGCTGTTTGGGAATTTTCTTTGCTGCTCCCGCGCTGCCACCGAATGGATTTGACCAGCGGCTGTTACACTGTTCTTTGCCACTGTGCCTATGCTCAGAATCTGCTCCCTGCTAAGCTGCAGACTTGGACAGGGTCAGAAACGTAGGTGTCCCCCCCCCCAGCCCCCACTGCAGACTGCACCAACCGCATCCCTTCCCGGGCACTGGCCGCGGGAGTTTGGGAGGGAACAAAGACACGGGGGCCAGCGCACCACACAGGCGTGGTGTTCGTTCTGAATGTCCCCCAACATCAGCTACTGTGATGAGCCGACTGTTCGCCCCTGAGAACGCGCGGCCTCAACCAGCCACCGCATTGATGTGGCCCAAGTCCACTCCTGGTCTTCTCTTTTGAAGCACAGTCTATTTTCTGAGCCGGGGTTGGGGAAACCTGTCGAGATGTGGAACTCACCCCCCTGAGCCAGGAGAGGCGGGGTGCCCTCCCTGGGCTGGGGCTTCCTTTGCAGCCTTTCCCAGGGAGCTGTTTGAAGCAGTGCCATGTTCCTTGTTTGACAAGACAGTCTATAAAGTATTGCTCTTAAAAAATAATCTAAAAGAACCCTTTCGTGTCGGCACCATTGCCTTAGTCCTCTGTGGGGTGGGCCTCCGCCAGAGTTCCGGTGGGAGCGACCGGCACTAACAAGTCTGAAGATGGGTGTCGAAGTGAAATTTTGTTCTTGCTTTCGTTCACAAAATAATCACGTCCTCCCAACAGCACTTTGGGCTGTGGACTGCCGTGCATTCAGAAGAGAAGTGTTCAGGGGTAGCCAGGCACCCCAGCATTCTGAGTGTGCAGAACCCAGTGATCCCCATGCCAGTCGCGGTAAAAATCGCCCCATGGTAGGCATTACCACAGAGAACGGCAGTCATGTGGCAGATCTGCACGTGCCCTAAACCTTGATTTGGAAAACTAGTCATTAATGACCCGCTGCCTTAAATGTTCTTGAATGTTGCAGTCAGGTGTCTGTCCTGTGTTGAAATCCACACAGAAATCAGTCCTGGGACAGCCTTCGACCCGCCCTCCTGCCCTCTTGTCTGCCGGCCTCACACACTCTTCTCTGGAATAGAGGGCAGAGAGGACTGAAATCCTAGAGTATTTCAGGGGAATCGAACCTAGGAACAGTGTTCCACTTCTGAGAGATGGAGTGAAGACGCTGGCGAGCTTGAGCCAGACACTGCACCTACTAGTTCCTGAAACCGCGAGCACCACTGCACGGCTGTTGGGGATGGAGCCCAGTTCCAGCCATCGCAGACACAGACTGTCTCTGGGGGGGGGGTTGGGGGGAGGACCAGCAGGCCCCCCCCCCGAGCCTTCTGGACCCTGTGCACCTTAGTTGACCACACTCCAAAATGCCAAAATTTTTATTTTAGCCCTTGATTCTGCTTTATGTACATAATCAGAGTATCTATATCTCTCTATATATTTTTAATCATCTACATGTAAATGAAGCAATAGAATTCTAACGTAAGGCCAAGAAATGAGATGAATGTTTGGGGTTTATGTTTTTTAAGGTAAATACGGGTATTGTTTTTAATTATTACCTTTTATTAAATTGTGGGCTTTAAAACCTAATGAACCCCATTAGCTATTTCTCTGTGCCATATGCTTCCCATGTTACCAAAATATCCCCCCCCACACACACACACACACTCTTTAACCAAAAGAGAAACCCAGCCTCCTGAGTTTCTTGGTCCTTTGCGTACCAGGTTAAAATATAGTCTCCTGGAAAGTATTTTTTATATTAAGATCTGGGACAGGAGATCTTGGGTCATGGACTCGGGCTCCTATGATGTGACACCATCTCTGGCCGGGCCTTGGGTGGCGGTGCCCGGGCCCATCTGAGGTGGTCACTGCTCTGTCTTCCATTGCTCTGGAATCCTATGTGTTGGTCTGTGGCTTCACCCATTAGCTGTTTGTAAACAATGTTACCTGTATCCTAAGGAGGAACACCGCTTGTCACCCCGATGGTTGGTGGGGAAGCTCCTTTGACACTGCAGTTTTGATGAGGTGACTTTGGAGACGCAAAGAGGCCCTGATGACACTGACTTGTCACGGTTGCAGCATTTGAACTTCTGGTATAAAAAAAGAAATCTGTAAATTTATAACCTGGCAACACTTTACAACCCTATATTTTAAAGACCGCTCTCTAATAAAATCTAGAACCAAGCAGCCCTATATGGTCAAACACTCGTGATGTTTGTGCCTCTGCTTTTAAAAGGTGCTGTGATGGACAGTTGGCAAGCCAGGGTCCGGGGGGGTGGGGGTGGCTTGAAGTGCTTGCAGTTACCTGAGCAAAGTCTTACTGGCTGCCTCTGTTCCTGTCTCACTGTAAAATTGATGGTGTCTGTTCCTGTCGGTTCTCCAGGGAGCTTCTCTGCAGACTAACACCCCTTCCCCGCCCCTTACCCCCCGGTAGTGGAGATTCTGGTGCCTGGGTAGTCGTGGATTTCTGTTGGACATTTGAATGTGACAAACAAGCCAGCATTACTTGGGAAATACTACATGTGGAATGTGCACGTTTCCAGGGGCGAGCATTGTCCGCCGGGAGGTTTGCAATGATTTCCTTCCTGCCAAAAATAAACACGTGAAACTGCGCCCTCTTGTGGATGGACTGCTTCTCCAGCGCCAGCGCCTCTTTCCGCTCGCTCTCCGCTCTGTTCTCTCCACCCGCACGGCCTCACGCCGGCGCCTCGGGGCTCCTGGGGCCCCCTTCTGCACAGCTGGGGTGGATGGGAGCAGGGCCGCGGCATCCCAGGAGCCACCGACCTTGACCCCCGGGGACGCTGGAGCACCATCCTGCCCAATGTTAGGCCCCGCAGACAGAAGCGGTGTGGCTCACTCTCCTTGCACCGGGATTCCGGTCCTGCCCACGGGCTTCCACGTGCAGCCCCCCACCCCACCCCATGGGAGCCACCGGCATTGTGTGTGGAGTATGGTACCTAAACCCAGAGCCCATGGGCATGCTGGCCGAGATGCTGTGATTACCAGCTGAAGCATGGCAAGGGTTAGAAAGAGTAAAGATAGCCAAGACAGCTTTCTCGCAGTGCGACATCCTCCAGGCACTGTCCTCAGCCCAGCCCCTCTGTACATAAAGGCAAGTGCCCCTCTGCTAGGGAGTCATGGCAGAGCCTTGGGCCTGGCCACACCACTCTCAGGACTGTTGCTTCCTGGCGATCCCTAATTCAGATAACACCAGTGTCAACAATCTCATTAGACAGGTCTCCCCATTTCATGGATGAGAAACCTGAGGCCAGTGAGACAATTCTTTGCAGTCTCTGTTCTATCACAGGCTTCCACCAGGCACGTATACTCGTCCTGAACAACATAGGACTCAGTGTGTGGGTCCGCCCAGGAAACCTATCTACCCAGAGACAAAACCCCAAATCCCCCACAGCTAGTCTGTGCCATGCCCCTAGGTTGCCCTCTCCACGGTGGGGCAGCTGCCCAGCCAGAGGAGTCACCCCAGCTTTCCCCCTGGTTCTGGACTCCTAGGCTGTGTCCCCCTCTCTCCGTGTCTCTCCTTGGCTCTGCTCCTCCCCGGCCCTCTTCTTTCCCTCCTTCCGCCCTCTCTGGCATTGCCCCCATACCCACAACTGCTTCACACCTCTGCATATGGCCAGACAGACAGCTGAGAACTGTGGCAGCCCCCGGAGCTGAGGTGTCCCCGTGAACGTAGATCCTCTGAATAGGTGGGAGGGAAACACAGCATCAAGAGGCCACTTATTTGGGACTTGGGCATACTGAGATTTCACCTCCGGATATTTTCTTGTTTGCGCACATACCGTCTGTATTCAGGACCAAAGAATGGACAGGAAGCCAGGGAGGGAAGGGGAGGAGTGGCTGGCGAAAGCCAGCCTGGGAAGATAGTCTGTTGAGCTAATGGATGGGGAGTGCACTGGGGGCTGGTGGCAGAGTCCTCCGAGTAACTGGAATGTTTACCTGGCAGATCTGTGCTGGGACTGCCCGTGAGTCAACAGGCCACTCAAGGCCCAGAGCCACAATTGGCATGGGCAGCACCTGATCTCCAAGGAGAATATACTGGACCCCCCAGCACTCAGGAGGAGGATATGTGGGATGGAGGAGGGTATGTGGGCTCCAGTTTTCCTTCCCAAACTTCCATTACAGCTCCATCTCTTAGCTCAGTGATTCTCAGCTGTGACTGCCCATTAGAATCACCTGACGGCTCTTAAAAACATAGATCCCTTAAGTCCACTCCAGACCATTTAAACCCCAAACGCTGAGAGTGGGCATCACATTTTTACTCAGTTTCAGCAAGGGCTGAGAACCCCTGTTCTGACTGGCAATGGAGGAAAAGAAAGTCCCCAAACTGTTTCAGGCCTGATACCCAGGTATGGCAAAGGGGCTACAGGCAGGGCTTAGGGGAAACGGTATGTATTGCTTTACCTGAAAGACCAGCCATACGTGTTCATCGCTAAAAGGTCAGGAAACCCAGAAAATTACAAAGAAAACCCCACACGGTCACTGGGAGCCTTTCCCAAGGCAGGAGCGAGGAGGGGGGCCAAATAGGAGCCACAAGCAGCTGACAGTTCCCTGCTTTTACACTGAGGTGGGGAGCAGAGTGGATACCCCCACTTCACATGGGAGCACTGCCCACCAACCTAACCGAGCCTTGCCACCCCCACCCCTCTATCCTGGCCCAAGCGGTGTCTCCATGGTGTGGGTGCACAACGGGGCAAGGCGACACATCTCCAGCTGTGGGAAAGAGAAGCAGGGACACCTCCTTGTTTGCGGGGACCTAGGGCTCTTTTCTGGGCTGTCCTCTGACTCCATTAGGCCCATCAGTGGTGGCCCGGAGGGTACAGCAACAGACTCCACTTCCTCGGGCCCTAGCGGTTCCCACCACGGCGACTTCCGAGGAGCCGCTCTTGGGCCCCGGTGACCGTGTCACTGCTCCTCCGCGGCCTGCAGCCACATGGGGGGGCACATGGTCCTAAGGCTGCTCTCCTGAAAGGCGTGGGGCCAGGATGTTTCCAGGCAGTGCGATCCAAGACCCCAGTCAGGTCTTACCCGCCTCGCGCCCCCCCACCCCCGCCCTGTCCGCTCTCCGGAGGGTCGCACCCCCCTGCAGGGCCTGGTCCCCGCGAGGGGCGGCGTGCCGCACCTGTCTGGGAGGGACTCTGAGGAGAGCTGGGACAGCCACGTGAGAACCCGGGCTTAGGCCCCTTGGGGGCGGGGCCCGAGGGGCGGGGCTGGTCCCAGCGTCTGCCCCGCCCACTCCGGGCCACACCCACGCCTTTGTCAATATTGACGCGGAGCGGGCTGGGCCTTCCGAGATAAGCCCGGAAGGAACAAAGTAGCGACAGAGAGCCTGCGAACCTGCCAGGGGCGGGTGGGGTGGGCCGCAGGGTCCCCCAGGGAGGGAAGGGTCAGTGGGACGAGTGGGTCCCACAGCCAGGGCGGCGCTGGCTGAGTAGGAGGAGGGGGTGGCGGGGCTCCCTCTTTGCTCTGGGGGAGGAGGGAGGGAGAGGCTGGGCATCCCCTGGTCCTTGTAAGACCCTAGTTGCCTGTGAGCACTACCCTGGGTCTCAGTTTCCTCTCTGTGTGTCATGGATGTGATCCCATGAGCTGGAGATTGTCCACACCAGACACAAAGCCGTGCTGCTTATCTGCCCCGCCCCGCCCCCCCCCCACCCCCCGACCTGGGGCCCACTGCCGTCTCTCTTGGGCCTGGGATCACAGGTACAAGGTGGTGCCCGCCATTCTGGAGGGGGGCAGTTGAGCCCATCCAGAATCTTCTGGATTCCAGAGACCCAGAGATTTCTGGGGAGGGACGTTGGAGAGGTCCTTGTGCCCCGCACTACGCTGGGGAGGCTGGGTTGCACCAGATGGGATGTCCAGCTCACAAGATGCGACCTCCCCTGCCTTCTCACAGGAGGACATGTCAGCTCAGAAGAAGCCTGAGAAATGTGTCCTGAGTCATGCAGCCAGGTGGCACTTCAGCTGGGGCTGGAGCCTGACTCTGAGGAAAGCTCAACTCCAGCCTCCGTGTCAGGAAGGGGCCCAGAGAGGGTCCAGGTGATCAGGGCACCAACCACAGGAGCACATTAACAGATATTTCTTAAGCAGCCGTCAGATGCCAGGCACCATTCTAGACCCAAGGTCCAGCAGTGAGCGAGGCTCTGCCCACCAGGCCCTCACATCACCGCTAGGGACACAGACACTGAGCCAGGACCCAAATGAGTAAGGTTATCTGCTTCTGGAAGCAGGAGGAGGATGAGAAAGTGGTGGGTGGCTGGGACGAGCACTGCTTTAGCTACCATGGTCAGGGAAGGCCCCTCTGGGGAGGTGTCATCTGGGCTGAGGCCAGAATGCAGAAAAGGAACCATGGGAAAATTTAGGGGAGAGGCTTCTGGCAGAGGTAACAGCAAGTACAAAGGTCCAGAGACTAGAATGAGGTTGGTGTCTTAAGGGACAATGAGAAATTTGTAGCTAGAACACAATGAGAAATGGGGAGAGTGAATGGAGATGCGGCAGAGGGACAGGCAATTTGGGGCTTTATTTTAGGGAAGCCACTGGAAGGTTTAAAGCAGGGGAATAGTGTGATCTCTTTGTGGTTAAGAGATCCCTTTGGCTACTGTTGGAGGATGGACATAGGGATCGAAGAGACCAGGAGACACAGAGGGAGGTTCAGGCTGAACTGGTGAGAGGCTGGCTGCTGGGGCAGGGCAGGGAGGCCCAGCCAAGTTCAGGATCCTGGATGAACCAGACTGGCTAGTGGCCACCCTGTGCATGAGAGGGAAGGAGAGGAACCCGGGATGGCCCTCAGGTGTGGGGCCTGAGCTACCAGCTGGATGTTCATGCCATTTCTTGGCCTCGGAGGAGGTCTCTGAGGGGCCTGACCCGGATGTCAAGCATGAGGTCAGATGCACCAGGGGAGATGTGACCAGACAGATGAAGGATGAAGGGTGGGCGGGGGGTGGGGGTTTGGAAGGAGTGGGAGTCCATGGTAGAGGAGACACTAGTGTTCCCCTGGCATTTACAGCCTGGGGACTGGAACTTGGAAGAAAACAGACAAGAGACAGGGGCTAAGGCCTGAGTTGTGTGCCCACTGACATTTGAAGGCCCCAACGGAGAGGGCAGAGTGGCCAGTGAGGTGGGGAAAACACTCGGGCTGTGAGCTGTTTCCGGAGGAAGGGGTGGCCAGTGGGGTCCCTGGGTGGTAAGAGGGAAGCTGAGGTGAAGACACACAACCATCCATCCACTGTGGCAAGAGTGGGCATTGAGGACTAGGAAAGGGCCATTTCCAGGGAGTTCCGGAACAAAGGCCAAGCAGAGTGCACAGGAGTGGGGCGGGTAGAATCTGCAGAGAGGAAGTAAGAAGTGAGGACATGGGATTTTGCTGCGCATGGGGACAAAAGGAGTCAGGGAAACAGGCATGCGCAGGCGGAGGCAAACACCCACACCACCATATGAAGGAACAGAGTGTTCTCTCACACATAGGGGCAGACACACACAGGGACTAACCACCCGTCCTGGGACGCAGGCGTCCCTTCACACATGGGGACCTATTAACTCTGTTAACCACAGTCACATACTGGCAGTAGGTCCGACAGGGCACAGGTGGACCCAGATTTCCTGGAGTCACCCCCTCTCTGTGACAGGGAGCAGTGGGGCTGAGGCCTGGACATGGGGAAAGGGTGTTGGGGCCCGTATGTCCTGGCAGAGGAGTCCCACTGGACGCTCTGTGGCTAGAACTCAGGCCAATGGCCTAAAGTAAGGGGTGGCCCTGTTCCTGGAGTTTCTGGAATGCTCTATTTTCAGCACCTCCCCCACCCTACAATCAGGGAGGAAAGGAGGGAGCAGCCCGAGGTGTGGGAAAGGTGTCTTCCCTGCAAGGGCTGGACTGACCTCTCCCACAGTGGGTATCGGGGCTCCCTGGGGAGGGCTGTGCTGGGCAGCAAGCCCAAATGGGGGGCAGCAAGGACAGCAGAGATGCTAGAGGGAGCCCGGGCCACCTCCCCCACCTCCTGAAGTGACCTGGGTCTCACAGAAACAGACTGCCGCCCCCACCCCCAACAGCTTTGGTCCTCCTTCCTCCTAAAGTTTGTTGGAGTGGCCTGGCCTTCTGGGGGTCAGGGGTCAGAGAAGGAAAGTCACAGTATATTCCACACCCCACATCTTAGACCAGCCCAGACCTCCAAGCCCCGCTGTCTCTGGCCACCAGGACCCAAGTGGGGAGGCCTGGCAGACCAGCCACGGCCCTGGGGAGGGGTCGCTCTCAGAGAGCTGGGTCAATATTTGTTGACTGACTGACTGACTATGTTTGAAGCCCAGCCCACAGGTGG